>NC_090447.1:154159969-154784969 GCF_031143425.1 Pleurodeles waltl
TAAATAAATAAACCTATACCATATCACTGTGCAAAAAACCCTCTCAAATAACATATCATATGCATGTATTCTGTTTTCATAATTTAATTGTGCATAATTTTGACTATTTTAATCAACTTATATTTTCCAACAATTTATGAATAATGACATAATTTTCAACATTGAAACTTTTCTAAAATTTCCAATAAAAATGAAATTGTAAATAATATAATAAAATAAAAATATGCAAAAAAAAGCAAATTTTACAATTTAACTTTATTAAATTTAAGTATACTTTTTATTTTTCCGAAAATTTCTACTTTCATGTTTTCAATATTTGCAATAAAATACAAAGTTTTACAATTTAATATAATTTATCAACACGTTAAAATTAATAATTTAACAAATTACAATTATTAATTTCACTATATTAATTGCATATCATGAAAAATAACATTATATTTAAAATTCACTTTCTAAAAGTATCCCCACCCTTTTCCCCTGAACACCAATCAGCCCACCACTAACAATATGCATATATATAATTTTTTACACATTAAGACAAGTCAAATTTAAAACATCAAACATTTCACTAATAATAAATTAACGTACTAAAGAGACAAATTAAAAAATTAGTAAACACCTACAATCAAAGTACACTAAAATATACATAAAATAAAACTTACAAAAGATATTATATAGACAATATTTTCCAAAACAATATTTTCTGCACAGATAATATACAAAACACTTAGGACCTCATCACGACTTTGGCGGTCCGACCGCCAACAGGCTGGCGGAGAAGACCGCCAAATTATGACATTGGTGGTGGTGCGCACAGAACCCCGCCAAAGCACTGCCCACACCGCCAGTGAGGCCAGACCGTCGCAGTGGATTGCAGCCACCACAAGCTCACCAGACTCATTACGAGGTTGCACACTCCCAAGATTTCTACTGCGGTCGACCACCAAGGAACACTAGGCGAAAACAAACAGTATAAAAGGAGACACTCACCGCCATACTCGTCCGGAGCTGCCATGAAACCACAATTGTATGTCATCCCGCTGCTCCTGCTCACAGAAAGATAATGGATTAATCGCCGACGAGGAAGACAACAACCTTAAATATACACACTCACCTGTGACAGTTGTAAAATGTATAAATTGGAACCCTCACATAACATACCATAGGGAGGGGGGTGCAAGGGCTATACTCACACAAAATAGTACAGTGACAAACACATTCACATACACCCACATTTATGCACCAGGCACACTGCAGCCAGCACATGCAAACACCACATTTCAATAACTCACACTTATGCACGCAAACACAACACAGGCCCAGTCTCACAAATTCACATACAACATACGAACCCGTAACAACAACACCACAACGGCACAAATATAAACACATGTTAAACACTCGCAACCAGCACTACCCAGGAAACTCATACACATACAACACAATACACAACTGTCTGTGATGAAACACACACAATTACACCATCATACAACCTAGCAATCGACATAGACATCACACACACAGAGAACACCAAACCTATTTTGCCATGCACAAGACACGCAGGCTCAAACAGTCTAAACACACAAAGCCACACAGCACTACAACAAACACATATCAACACTAATGCAGCACACCACAATGACAACAACATTTCAGCTACATACAGATACCCATCACACAAAGAACACCCTATCCCTGGGGGATAAAAGCACTGCACACAACCGCACAGACTGTTCGGAGAATACCGGAAGCGTCAGGCAGCACACGTACACACATATTTCTACACAACCAATGTCAGGCAGGAACATCTCAAACTTATGAAGGAAATGCAGGACAAAAATGTAACCAGAAAACCAACAACTAGTTGGTCATAATATATTATGGTTTCTGAGAAAGATAAAAGTCCACGGCCATTGGCCAGTCTATATAAACAAAAGGCATTTGCACCAAAGGTACAAAATGGTGCCCCTGCTTTCCTCCTGACGTTACGTGGGGAGGGAGAATGGAGATGGAGGGTTTCAGCTTAGGCTTCGGGGGTGTTGACTTTTTGCTTGAAAGGGGGTCAGAATTTTTTTGGGATGGGTGGTCTTCTTTTTGGCAGTGGAGGGGCATGGGTTCTGGCGCGGAGGGTAATATGGGCGGCCTTGGATGTGGAAGGAATGGCCTGGGGATAGGGAAGCAGATCTCCTCTGGATGTCACCTAGGGATTTGGGAAAAGGTCAAACTCAGAAAGGAAACATTTCTTAGACACACAGGGATGGTCATCGGAAGGGAGTTTGGCAGTGGAGGGTGAAGGAGTGGTTGTATGACATTCAGGAGTGGATGTCTTGGTAGTGTGTTTCTGGGAGGTGTACTTGTGGGTGGTTGGTGTCTGTTGGGTGGTGAGTGAGGGCGTTTATGTCTCTTGGGCTGTGGGGGTTGGACGTGCTGGGGGATGCCGTGGTGGGTAGCCAGCTGTCTGTTGGGGTGGTGACTGCAGGTATGGTGGATTTCCTGCATGTAGGTGTGTTCATGGTTGTGGTGTCTGCATGTGTGATGACTGGGGTAAATGTCTGAGGGTCTGCTGGGGTGCTGTCTCCGGGTAGGTTAGGTGTGGTGACTTGATCACTGAATGATCTTGTGGTAGATGCTGTGTCTGTGGTGTTGGGGTAGTGGGGGTATCCGGGCAGGTCGTGACTGTTGCTGTGTCTGTAGGTGGATGTTGTCTGTGTACATGCTGGTGGTATGTCTTGTGGTGCTTATTTTTGTCCTTGGATGTTGAGGTGGATGCATGCCTGTCTGTGTGCTTTGGCTGGTTCAGGGGAAGGGGGGATTTGGACTGGGAAGAGGACTGTGGAGGGGGTACGGTAGACAAGGAGTGACTGACTGCCGTCAGTGTGGAGGCCAGAGGCTGAAATGATCTTTGTAGTCCAGCAAGTGCACTGTGCATGCCCTTCAGGAACACCTTGCGCTGTTGGATTTGAGTTGCCAGTCCCTGGATGGCATTCACAATGGTTGACTGACCCACAGAGATTGACCTCAAGAGGTCAGCAGCCTCCTCACTAAGGGCAGCAGGGCTAACAAGGGATAGGGCAGAGGTGCCTGTGGCGAAGGAGATGCCCACCTTCTTGGATGGGCGGACATGGCCAACTGAGTGGGGTGCGACAGGGAGGGCGGTGATAGAATGGGGGATGGCGGACAGAGATGGTACTGGGGTGGTCTCAGATGGGTGCGTCACCACTAGGAAGCGGTCACTGGAGGAGGATTCTAAAGAAGATGTACTGGATCCAGTCTCTCTCATGGCACTTCCCTCGCCCTCTGGGCCACTGAGTCCCTTGCTGTCAGTGTTCTCGTGACTGGGGGTCCCATAACCAGAAGCTTCCCCACTCAGCTGTGCCCCATCTCCTTTGCCTGCCACTGCTGATGCTGAAAAACAGAAAGTCAGTTATGGACATCACATTCATAAGATAACACTTCCATTCATTTCAGAATATGTATTGCTAACAGAATTTATTCCAGTGATAGAAATAATAATAATCTCATTGTACCTTTAAACAACATTTAAATAAATATGCCTATACCATATCACTATGCAAAACACCCTCTTAAATAACATATAATAATGGATGTATTCTGTTTTCATAATTTAATTATGATTCTGTTTGATTATTCTAATCAACCTATATTTTCCAACAATCTATGAATAATGACATAGTTTTCAACAATAAAAACTTTTCAAAAATTTCCAATAAAAATGAAGTTGTAAAAAATGTAGTAAAATAACACATTTTACATTTTTAGTTCATTAAATTTAAATATACTTTTTATTCTTCCCACAATTTCTACTTTCATATTTTCAATATTTGCAATAAAATACAAAGTTTTACAACTTAATATAATTGATCAACACATTAAAATTAATAATTTAACAAATTACAATTATTAATTTCACTATATTAATTGCATACCATACCAAAATAACATTATATTTAACATTCACTTTTTAAAAATATCCCCACCTTACCCCTGAACACCAAGCAGCCCACCACTAACAATCTACATATATATAATTTTTACACATTAAGACACGTAAAATTCAAAACATCAAACATTTCTCAAATAATAAATTAACTTACTAAAGAGACAAACTAAAAAATTAGTAGGCACCTACAAACAAAGTACAATAAAATATACATAAAATAACACTTACAAAAGATATTCTTTAAGCAATATTTTCTAAAACAATATTTTCTGCAATGATAATAAACAAAACACTTAGGGCCTCATTACGACTTTGCCGGTCCGAGGACTGCCATGCAGGAGGTGGCGGTCCGACCGCCAACAGGCTCGTGGAGAAGACCGCCAAATTATGACATTGGTGTTGGTGCACACAGAACCCCGCCAATGCACCATCCGCACCGCCAGTGTGGCCAGACCGTCGCAGTCGACTGAAGCCACCACAAGTACAGCAGACTCATTACGGGATTGCACACCCCAAAGATTTCTACCGCGGTCAGACCACCAAGGAGCACTAGTCAGAAACAAACAGTATAAAAGGAGACACTCACCGCCATACTCATCCAGAGCTGCCATGAAACCTGAATTGGATGTCATCCCGCTGCTCCTGCTCACAGAAAGACAAAGGAATCATCGCCGACGAGGAAGCCAAAAACCGTAAACATACACACTCACTTGTGACAGTTGTAAAATGTATTAATTGGAACCCTCACATAACATACCATAGAGATGGGGTGCAAGGGCTATACTCACACATAATAGTACAGTGACACACACATTCACATAGAGTGACACACACACTCACATACACCCACATATATGCACCATGCATATTGCAGCCAGCACACGCAAACACCACATTTCAATAACACACACTTAGGCACGCAAACACAACACAGGCCCAGTCTCACAAATTCACATACAACATACGAACTCGCAACAACAACACCACAACCGCACAAATATAAACACATGTTAAACACTCGCAACCAGCACAACCCAGGGACTCCATACACATACAACACAATACACAAATGTATGTGATGAAACACACACAATTACACCATCTTACAACCTAGCAATCAACATACACATCATACACACACACAGAACACCAAACCTATTATGCCATGCAGAAGACACGCAGGCTCAAACAGTCTAAACACACAAAGCCACACAGCACTACAACAAACACATATCAACACTAATGCAGCACACCACCATGACAACAACATTTCAGCTACATACAGATACCCATCACACAAAGCACACCCTATCCCTGGGGGATAAAAGCACTGCACACAACCGCACAGACTGTTCAGACAATACTGGATGCGTCAGGCAGCACAAAACACACATACTTCTACACATCCAATGTCAGGTAGGAACATCTCAAACTAATAAATGAAATGCAGGACAAAAATGTAACCGGGAAAACAACAACTAGTTGGTCATAATATATTATGGTTTCTGAGAAAGATAAAAGTCCAAGGCCATTGGCCAGTCTATATAAACAAAGGTTATTTGCACCAAAGGCACAAAATGGTGCCCCTACTTTCCTCCTGACGTTACGTGGGGAGGGAGGATGGAGATGGAGGGTTTGGGCTTAGGCTTGGGGGGTGTTGACTTTTGACTTTAAAGGGGGTCAGATGTTTTTGGGACTGGTGGTCTTCTTTTTGGCAGGGGAGGGGCATGGGTTCTGGCGGGGATGGTAATATGGACGGCCTTAGATGTGGAAGGAATGGCCTGGGGATAGGGAAGCAGATCTCCTAGGGATGTCACCGGGGGAGTTGGGAAAAAGTCAAACTCAGGAAGGAAACATTTCTTAGACACCCAGGGATGGTCATCAGAAGGGGGTTTGGGTGTGGAGGGTAAGGGAGTGGTTGTATGACATTCAGGAGTGGATGTTTTGGCAGTGTGTTTGTGGGAAGTGTACTTGTGGGTATTGGGTGTCTGTTGGGTGGGTGAGTGAGGACGTCTATGTCTCTTGGGCGGAGGGGGTTGGACGTGCTGGGGGATGCCGTGGTGTGTAGGCATCTGTCTGTTGGGGTGGTGACTGCAGGTATGGTGGATTTCCTGCATGTAGGTGTATTAATGGTTGTGGTGTCAGCATGTGTGATGACTGGGGTAAATGTCTGAGGGTCTGCTGGGGTGCTGTCTACGGGTGGGTTGGGTGTGGTGACTTGATCACTGAATGATCTTGTAGATGCTGCGTCTGTGGTTTTGGGGTGGTGGGGGTATCCGGGCAGGTCGTGACTGTTGCTGTGTCTGTAGGTGGATGTTGTCTGTGTACATGCTGGTGGTATGTCTTGTGGTGCTTATATTTGTCCTTGGATGTTGAGGTGGATGCATGCCTGTCTGTGTGCTTTGGCTGGTTCAGGGGAAGGGGAGATTTGGACTGGGAAGAGGACTGTGGAGGGGGTACGGTAGACAAGGAGTGACTGACTGCCGTCAGTGTGGAGGCCAGAGGCTGAAATTATCTTTGCAGTCCAGCAAGTGCACTGTGCATGCCCTTCAGGAACACCTTGCGCTGTTAGATTTGAGTTCCCAGTCCCTGGATGGCATTCACGATGGTTGACTGACCCACAGAGATTGACCTCAAGAGGTCAGCAGCCTCCTCACTAAGGGCAGCAGGGCTAACAAGGGATAGGGCAGAGGTGCCTGTGGCGAAGGAGATGCCCACCTTCTTGGATGGGCGGGCACCGCCAACTGAGTGGGGTGCGACAGGGAGGGCAGTGATAGAATGGGGGATGGCGGACAGAGATGGTACTGGGGTGGTCTCAGATGGGTGCGTCACCACTAGGAAGCGGTCACTGGAGGAGGATTCTGAAGAAGATGTACTGGATCCCGTCTCTCTCATGGCACTTCCCTCGCCCTCTGGGCCACTGAGTCCCTTGCTGTCAGTGTTATCGTGACTGGGGGTCCCATAACCAGAAGCTTCCCCACTCGGCTGTGCCCCATCTCCTTTGCCTGCCACTGCTGATGCTGAAAAACAGAAAGTCAGTTATGGTCATCACATTCACAAGATAACACTTCCATTCATTTCAGAATATGTATTGCCAACAACAGAACTTATTCCAGTGATAGAAATAATACAATTATCATTATACCTTTAAACAACATTTAAATAAACCTATACCATATCACTGTGCAAAAAAACCTCTTGAATAACATATCATATGCATGTATTTTGTTTTCATAATTTAATTATGCATAATTTTGACTATTTTAAACAACTTATATTTTCCACCAATTTATGAATAATGACATCATTTTCAACATTTAAAACTTTTCTAAAATGTCCCATAAAAATGAAATTGTAAAAAATATAATAAAATAAAAATATGCAAAAAAAACAAATTTTATAATTTAAGTTTATTAAATTTAAATATACTTTTTATTGTTCTGAAAATTTCTACTTTCATTTTTTCAATATTTGCAATAAAATACAAAGTTTTACAATTTAATATAATTTATCAACACATTAAAATTAGTAATTTAACTAACTACAATTATTAACTTCACTATATTAATTGCATATAAAAAAAATAACATTATATTTAAAATTCACTTTTTAAAAGTATCCCCACCTTTTTCCCCTGAACACCAATCATCCCACCACTAACAATATGCATGTATATAATTTTTTACACATTAAGACAAGTAAAATTCAAAACATCAAACATTTCACAAATAATAAATTAACATACTAAAGAGACAAATGAAAAAATTAGTAAACACCTACAAAGTACAATAAAATATACATAAAATGAAACTTACAAAAGATATTATATAGACAATATTTTCTAAAACAAACTTTTCTGCACAGATAATAAACAAAACACTTATGGCCTCATCACGACTTTGCCGGTCCGAGGACTGCCATGCAGGGGGTGGTGGTCCGACCGCCAACAGGCTGGCGGAGAAGACCGCCAAATTATGACATTGGTGTTGGTGCACACAGAACCCCACCAATGCACCGTCCGCACTGCCAGTGTGGCCAGACCGTCGCAGTCGACTGGAGCCACCAGGAGTCCACCAGACTCATTACGGGATTGCACACCCCAAAGATTTCTACCACGGTCAGACCACCAAGGAACACTAGTCAGAAACAAACAGTATAAAAGGAGACACTCACCGCCATACTCATCCAGAGCTGCCATGAAACCACAATTAGATGTCATCCCGCTGCTCCTGCTCACAGAAAGGCAAAGGAATCATCGCGACGAGGAAGCCAAAAACCGTAAATATACACACTCACTTGTGACAGTTATAAAATGTATTAATTGGAACCCTCACATAACATACCATAGAGATGGGGTGCAAGGGCTATACTCACACATAATAGTACAGTGACACACACATTCACATAGAGTGACACACACACTCACATACACCCACATATATGCACAATGCATACTGCAGCCAGCACACGCAAACACCACATTTCAATAACACACACTTAGGCACACAAACACAACACAGGCCCAGTCTCACAAATTCACATACAACATACAAACTCGCAACAAAAACACCACAACCGCACAAATATAAACACATGTTAAACGCTCGCAACCAGCACAACCCAGGGACTCCATACACATACAACACAATACACAAATGTCTGTGATGAAACACTCACAATTACACCATCATACTACCTAGCAATCGACATAAACATCACACACACACACACACACACAGAACACCAAACCTATTATGCCATGCAGAAGACACGCAGGCTCCAACAGTCTAAACACACAAAGCCACACAGCACTACAACAAACACATATCAACACTAATGCAGCACACCACCATGACAACAACATTTCAGCTACATACAGATACCCATCGCACAAAGCACACCCTATCCCTGGGGGATAAAAGCACTGCACACAACCGCACAGATTGTTCAGACAATACCGGATGCGTCAGGCAGCACACATACACACATACTTCTACACAACCAATGTCAGGTAGGAACATCTCAAACTAATAAATGAAATGCAGGACAAAAATGTAACCGGGAAAACAACAACTAGTTGGTCATAATATATTATGGTTTCTGAGAAAGATAAAAGTCCAAGGCCATTGGCCAGTCCATATAAACAAAAGTCATTTGCACCAAAGGCACAAAATGGTGCCCCTACTTTCCTCCTGACGTTACGTGGGGAGGGAGGATGGAGATGGAGGGTTTGGGCTTAGGCTTGGGAGGTGTTGACTTTTGGCTTTAAAGGGGGTCAGATGTTTTTGGGACGGGTGGTCTTCTTTTTGGCAGGGGAGGGGCATGGGTTCTGGCAGGGATGGTAATATGGGCGGCCTTGGATGTGGAAGGAATGGCCCGGGGATAGGGAAGCAGATCTCCTAGGGATGTCACCAGGGGAGTTGGGAAAAGGTAAAACTCAGAAAGGAAAAATTTCTTAGACACCCAGGGATGGTCATCAGAAGGGGGTTTGGGTGTGGAGGGTAAGGGAGTGGTTGCATGACATTCAGGAGTGGATGTTTTGGGAGTGTGCTTATGGGAAGTGTACTTGTTGGTATTGGGTGTCTGTTGGGTGGTGAGTGAGGACGTCTATGTCTCCTGGGCTGAGGGGGTTGGACGTGCTGGGGGATGCCGTGGTGGGTAGGCAGCTGTTTGTTGGGGTGGTGACTGCAGGTATGGTGGATTTCCTGCATGTAGGTGTGTTCATGGTTGTGGTGTCTGCATGTGTGATGACTGGGGTAAATGTCTGAGGGTCTGCTGGGGTGCTGTCTCCGGGTAGGTTAGGTGTGGTGACTTGATCACTGAATGATCTTCTGGTAGATGCTGTGTCTGTGGTGTTGGGGTTGTGGGGGTATCCGGGCAGGTCGTGACTGTTGCTGTGTCTGTAGATGGATGTTGTCTGTGTACATGCTGGTGGTATGTCTTGTGGTGCTTATTTTTGTCCTTGGATGTTGAGGTGGATGCATGCCTTTCTGTGTGCTTTGGGTGGTTCAGGGGAAGGGGGGATTTGGACTGGGAAGAGGACCCTGTAGGGGGTAGGGTAGACAAGGAGTGACTGACTGCCGTCAGTGTGGAGGCCAGAGGCTGAAATGATCTTTGTAGTCCAGCAAGTGCACTGTGCATGCCCTTCAGGAACACCTTGTGCTGTTGGATTTGAGTTGCCAGTTCCTGGATGGCATTCATGATGGTTGACTGACCCACAGAGATTGACCTCAAGAGGTCAGCAGCCTCCTCACTAAGGGCAGCAGGGCTAACAAGGGATAGGGCAGAGGTGCCTGTGGTGAAGGAGATGCCCACCTTCTTGGATGGGCGGGCACCGCCAACTGAGTGGGGTGCGACAGGGAGAGCGGTGATAGAATGGGGGATGGCGGACAGAGATGGTACTGGGGTGGTCTCAGATGGGTGCGTCACCACTAGGAAGTGGTCACTGGAGGACCATTCTGAAGAAGATGTACTGGATCCAGTCTCTCTCATGGCACTTCCCTCGCCCTCTGGGCCACTGAGTCCCTTGCTGTCAGTGTTCTCGTGACTGGGGTCCCATAACCAGAAGCTTCCCCACTCGGCTGTGCCCCATCTCCTTTGCCTGCCACTGCTGATGCTGAAAAACAGAAAGTCAGTTATGGTCATCACATTCACAAGATAACACTTCCATTCATTTCAGAATATGTATTGCCAACAACAGAACTTATTCCAGTGATAGAAATAATAATAATCTCATTGTACCTTTAAACAACATTTAAATAAATAAGCCTATACCATATCACTATGCAAAACATCCTCTTAAATAACATATAATAATGGATGTATTCTGTTTTCATAATTTAATTATGATTCTGTTTGATTATTCTAACCAACCTATATTTTCCAACAATCTATGAATAATGACATAGTTTTCAACACTAAAAACTGTTCTAAAATTTCCAATAAAAATGAAGTTGTAAAAAATGTAATAAAATAACACATTTTACATTTTTAGTTCATTAAATTGAAATATACTTTTTATTCGTCCCACAATTTCTACTTTCATATTTTCAATATTTGCAATAAAATACAAAGTTTTACAACTTAATATAATTTATCAACACATTAAAATTAATAATTTAACAAATTACAATTATTAATTTCACTATATTACTTGCATACCATACCAAAATAACATTATATTTAACATTCACTTTTTAAAAATATCCCCACCTTACCCCTGAACACCAAGCACCCCACCACTAACAATCTACATATATATAATTTTTACACATTAAGACACGTAAAATTCAAAACATCAAACATTTCTCAAATAATAAATAAACTTACTAAAGAGACAAACTAAAAAATTAGTAGGCACCTACAAACAAAGTACAATAAAATATACATAAAAGAACACTTACAAAAGATATTATTTAAGCAATATTTTCTAAAACAATATTTTCTGCAATGATAATAAACAAAACACTAAGGGCCTCATTACGACTTTGCCGGTCCGAGGACTGCCATGCAGGAGGTGGCGGTCCGACCGCAAACAGGCTCGTGGAGAAGACCGCCAAATTATGACATTCACAGTGGTGCACACAGAACCCCTCCAAGGCACCGCCCTACCGGCCGTGTGGTCAGACCGTCGCAGTCAATTGGAGCCACCACGAGTTCAGCGGAGATGTTTCCTCCAGGCTCATTACGAGATTGCACACCCCCAAGATTTCTACCGCGGTCGACCACCAAGGAACACTAGGTGGAAACAAACAGTATAAATGGAGAAACTCACTGTCATACTCGTCCGGAGCTGCCATGAAACCACAATTGTATGTCATCCCGCTGCTCCTGCTCACAGAAATATAATGGATTCATCGCCGACGAGGAAGACAACAACCTTAAATATACACACTCAACTGTGACAGTTGTAAAATGTATAAATTGGAACTCTTACATAACATACCATAGGGAGGGGGGAGCAATGGCTATACTCACACTTAATATTACATGACACACAAATTCATATACAGTGACACACACTCACATTCAACCACATATATGCAGCATGCACACTGCAGCCAGCACATGCACTCACCACACGTCAATAACTAACACTTATGCACACCAACACAGAACAGGCATAGCCTCACAAATTCACATACAGCATATGAACTTGTAACAATAACACCACAACCGCAAAAAAAAAAAAAAAAACATGTTAAACATTTGCAACCGACACTAGGCAGGGACTCCATAGACATAGAACACAATACACAACTGTCTGTGATGAAACACACAATTACACCATCATACAACCTAGCAATTGACATACACATCACGCACACACAGACAGAATATCAAACCTATTATGCCATGCACAAGACACGCAGGCCCAAACAATCTAAACACACAAAGCCACACAGCACTACAACAAACACATATCAACACTAATGCAAAACACCACCATGACAACAACATTTCAGCTACATACAGATACCCATCGCACAAAACACAGCCTATCCCTGGGGGATAAAAGCACTGCACAAAACCGCACAGACTATTCAGACAATACCGGAAGCATCAAGCAGCACACACACACACACACACATACTTGCTACACAACTAATGTCAGGGAGGAACCACTCAAACCTGTGAAGGAAATGCAGGTAATTTTTTTTACCAGAAAACCGACAACTAGTTGGTCATAATATATTATGGTTTCTGAGAAAGATAAAAGTCCAAGGCCATTGGCCAGTCCATATAAACAAAAGGCATTTGCACCAAAGGCACAAAATGGTGCCCCTACTTTCCTCCTGACGTTACTTGGGGAGTGGGAATGGAGATGGAGGGTTTGTGCTTAGGCTTGGGAGGTGTTAAGTTTTGGCTTGGGAGGGGGTTGGATGTTTTTGGGAAGGGTGGTCTTCTTTTTGGCGGGGGAGGGGCATGGGTTCTGACGAGAAGGGTAATATGGGAGGCCTTGGATGTGGAAGGGATGGCTTTGGGATAGGGAAACAGATCTAGGGATGCCAATGGGGGAGTTGGGAAAAGGTCAAACTCAGAAAGGAAACATTTCTTAGACACACAGGGATGGTAATCGGAAGGAAGTTTGGCAGTGGAGGGTGAGAGAGTGGTTGTATGACATTCAGGAGTGGAAGTCTTGGGATTGTGTTTCTGGGAGGTGTACTTGTGGGTGGCTGGTGTCTGTTGTGTGGGTGACTGAGGGCGTTTATGCCTATTGGGCTGAGGGGGGGTGGACGTGCTGGGGGATGCCGTGGTGGTTAGGCAGCTGTCTGTTGGGGTAGTGACTGCATGTATGGTGGATTTCTTGCATGTAGGAGTGTTGAAGGTTGTGATGTCTGCATGTGTGGTGACTGGGGTGAATGTCTGAGGGTCTGCTGGGGTGCTGTCTCTGAGTAGGTTAGGTGTGGTGACCGGATCACTGAATGATAGTGTAGTAGGTGCTGTGTCTGTGGTGTTGGGGTGGTGTGGTATCAGGGCAGGTCGTGACTGTTGCTGTGTCTACAGGTGGATGTTGTCTGTGTGCATGCTGGTGGTGTGTTTTGTGGTGCTTATTTTTATCCTTGGATGTTGAGGTGGATGCATACCTGTCTGTGTGATTTGGCTGGGTCGCAGGAAGGGGGAATTGGACTGGGAAGAGGACTGTGGAGTGGGGACGGTGGACAAGGGGTGACTGACTGCCGTCAGTATGGGGCAGAGCCTGAAATGATCTTTGTATGCCAGCAAGTGCACTGTGAATGCCCTCCAGGAACACATTGCTCTATAGGATTTGAGTTCCCAGTCCCTGGATGGCATTCATGATGGTTGACTGACCTACAGTGATTGACCTCAGGATGTCAACAACCTCCTCACTATGGGAAGCAGGGCTAACAGGGGCTAGGGCAGAGGAGCCTGTGGTGAAGGAGACGGCCACCTTCTTGGATGGGCGGGCATGGCCAAGTGGGTGGGAAGCTACCGGGAGGGCGGTGATATAATGGGGGATGGCGGACAGAGATGGTACTGGGGTGGTCCCAGATGGGTCTGTCACCACTAGGAAGATGCCACTGGAGGAGGATTTCGAAGAAGATGTACTGGATCCAGTCTCTCTCCTGGCACTTCCCTCGCCCTCTGAGCCACTGGGTCCCTTGCTGTCGGTGTTCTTGTGACTGGGGGTCCCATGACCAGAAGCTGTGCCCCATCTCCTTTGCCTGCCGGTGCTGATGCTGAAAGAAAGAAATTCAGGTATGGTCATCACATTCACAAGATAACACTTCCATTCATTTCAGAATATATATTCCCAACAACAGAACTGATTCCAGTGATATAAATAATAAAAATCTCATTATACCTTTAAACAACATTTAAATAAATAAACCTATACCATATCATTGTGCGAAAAACCCTCTTAAATAACATATCATATGCATGTATTCTGTTTTCATAATTTAATTATGCATAATTTTGACTATTTTAATAAAGTTATATTTCCCAACAGTTTATGAATAATGACATAATTTTCAACTTTTAAAACTTTTCTAAACTTTCCAATAAAAATGAAATTGTAAAAAATATAATAAAATACAAATATGCAAAAAAAACAAATTTTACAATTTAAGTTTATTAAATTTAAGTATACTTTTTATTGTTCCGAGAATGTCTACTTTCATTTTTTCAATATTTGCAATAAAATACAAAGTTTTATAATATAATATAATTTATCAACACATTAAAATTAGTAATTTAACGAATTACAATTATTAACTTCACTATATTAATTGCATATCATAAAAAATAACATTATATTTAAAATTCACTTTTTAAAAGTATCCCCACCCTTTTCCCCTGAACACCAATCAGCCCACCACTAACAATATGCATATATATAATTTTTTACACATTGAGACAAGTAAAATTCAAAACATCAAACATTTCACAAATAATAAATTAACATACTAAAGAGACAAATTAAAAAATTAGTAAATACGAACAAAGTACAATAAAATATACATAAAATGAAACTTACAAAAGATATTATATAGACAATATTTTCCAAAACAATATTTTCTGCAAAGATACACTTAGGGCCTCATCACAACTTTGCCGGTCCGAGGACTGCCATGCAGGAGGCGGCGATCCGACCGCCAACAGGCTGGCGGAAAAGACCGACAAATGATGACATTGGTGGTGGTGCACACAGAACCCTGCCAATGCACCGCCCACACCGCCAGTGTGGCCAGACCGTCCAGTCGACTTGAGCCACCACAAGTCCACCAGACTCATTACGAGATGGCACACCCCCAAGATTTCTACCGCGTTCAGACCACCAAGGAAAACTAGTCAGAAACAAACAGTATAAAAGGAGACACTCACCGCCATACTCGTCCGGAGCTGCCATGAAACCACAATTGGATGTCATCCCGCTGCTCCTGCTCACAGAAAGACAAAGGAATCATCGCCGACGAGGAAGCCAAAAACCGTAAACATACACACTCACTTGTGACAGTTGTAAAATGTATTAATTGGAACCCTCACATAACATACCATAGAGATGGGGTGCAAGGGCTATACTCACACATAATAGTACAGTGACACACACATTCACATAGAGTGACACACACACTCACATACACCCACATATATGCACCATGCATATTGCAGCCAGCACACGCAAACACCACATTTCAATAACACACACTTAGGCACGCAAACACAACACAGGCCCAGTCTCACAAATTCACTTACAACATACGAACTCGCAACAACAACACCACAACCGCACAAATATAAACACATGTTAAACACTCGCAACCAGCACAACCCAGGGACTCCATACACATACAACACAATACACAAATGTATGTGATGAAACACACACAATTACACCATCTTACAACCTAGCAATCGACATACACATCATACACACACACAGAACACCAAACCTATTATGCCATGCAGAAGACACGCAGGCTCAAACAGTCTAAACACACAAAGCCACACAGCACTACAACAAACACATATCAACACTAATGCAGCACACCACCATGACAACAACATTTCAGCTACATACAGATACCCATCACACAAAGCACACCCTATCCCTGGGGGATAAAAGCACTGCACACAACCGCACAGACTGTTCAGACAATACTGGATGCGTCAGGCAGCACACATACACACATACTTCTACACATCCAATGTCAGGTAGGAACATCTCAAACTAATAAATGAAATGCAGGACAAAAATGTAACCGGGAAAACAACAACTAGTTGGTCATAATATATTATGGTTTCTGAGAAAGATAAAAGTCCAAGTCCATTGGCCAGTCTATATAAACAAAAGTCATTTGCACCAAAGGCACAAAATGGTGCCCCCACTTTCCTCCTGACGTTACATGGGGAGGGAGAATGGAGATGGAGGGTTTGGGCTTAGGCTTGGGGGGTGTTGACTTTTGGCTTTAAAGGGGGTCAGATGTTTTTGGGACTGGTGGTCTTCTTTTTGGCAGGGGAGGGGCATGGGTTCTGGCGGGGATGGTAATATGGGCAGCCTTAGATGTGGAAGGAATGGCCTGGGGATAGGGAAGCAGATCTCCTAGGGATGTCACCGGGGGAGTTGGGAAAAAGTCAAACTCAGGAAGGAAACATTTCTTAGACACCCAGGGATGGTCATCAGAAGGGGGTTTGGGTGTGGAGGGGAAGGGAGTGGTTGTATGACATTCAGGAGTGGATGTTTTGGCAGTGTGTTTGTGGGAAGTGTACTTGTGGGTATTGGGTGTCTGTTGGGTGGGTGAGTGAGGACGTCTATGTCTCTTGGGCGGAGGGGGTTGGACGTGCTGGGGGATGCCGTGGTGTGTAGGCAGCTGTCTGTTGGGGTGGTGACTGCAGGTATGGTGGATTTCCTGCATGTAGGTGTATTAATAGTTGTGGTGTCAGCATGTGTGATGACTGGGGTCAATGTCTGAGGGTCTGCTGGGGTGCTGTCTACGGGTGGGTTGGGTGTGGTGACTTGATCACTGAATGATCTTGTAGATGCTGTGTCTGTGGTTTTGGGGTGGTGGGGGTATCCGGGCAGGTCGTGACTGTTGCTGTGTCTGTAGGTGGATGTTGTCTGTGTACATGCTGGTGGTATGTCTGGTGGTGCTTATTTTTGTCCTTGGATGTTGAGGTGGATGCATGCCTGTCTGTGTGCTTTGGCTGGTTCAGGGGAAGGGGAGATTTGGACTGGGAAGAGGACTGTGGAGGGGGTACGGTAGACAAGGAGTGACTGACTGCCGTCAGTGTGGAGGCCAGAGGCTGAAATGATCTTTGTAGTCCAGCAAGTGCACTGTGCATGCCCTTCAGGAACACCTTGCGCTGTTAGATTTGAGTTCCCAGTCCCTGGATGGCATTCACGATGGTTGACTGACCCACAGAGATTGACCTCAAGAGGTCAGCAGCCTCCTCACTAAGGGCAGCAGGGCTAACAAGGGATAGGGCAGAGGTGCCTGTGGCGAAGGAGATGCCCACCTTCTTGGATGGGCGGGCACCGCCAACTGAGTGGGGTGCGACAGGGAGGGCAGTGATAGAATGGGGGATGGCGGACAGAGATGGTACTGGGGTGGTCTCAGATGGGTGCGTCACCACTAGGAAGCGGTCACTGGAGGAGGATTCTGAAGAAGATGTACTGGATCCCGTCTCTCTCATGGCACTTCCCTCGCCCTCTGGGCCACTGAGTCCCTTGCTGTCAGTGTTATCGTGACTGGGGGTCCCATAACCAGAAGCTTCCCCACTCGGCTGTGCCCCATCTCCTTTGCCTGCCACTGCTGATGCTGAAAAACAGAAAGTCAGTTATGGTCATCACATTCACAAGATAACGCTTCCATTATTTTCAGAATATATATTCCCAACAACAGAACTTATACCAGTGATAGAAATAATAAAAATATAATTTTACCTTTAAACAACATTTAAATAAATAAGCCTGTACTATATCACTGTGCAAAAAACCCTCTTAAATTACATATCTTAATGCATGTATCCTGTTTTCATAATTTAATTATGCATAATTATGACTATTTTAACCAACTTATATTTTCCATCAATTTATGAATAATGACATAATTTTCAACATTAAAAATGTTTCTAAAATTTCCAATAAAATTGAAATTGTAAGAAATAAAATAACAATATAAAAAAATACAAATTTTACATTTTTAGTTTATTAAATTTAAATATACTTTTAATTCTTCCCACAGTTTCTATTTTGATATTTTCAATATTTTCAATAAAATACAAAGTTTTACAATTTCATATAATTTATCAACACATTAAAATTAGTAATTTAATAAGTTACAATTATTAATTTCACTATATTAATTGCATATCATAAAAAATAACATTATATTTAAAATTCACTTTTTACAAATATCCCCACCGTTGTCCCCTGTACACCAAACAGCCCACCACTAACAATATACATATATATAATTGTTTACACATTAAGACAAGTAAAATTCAAAACATCAAACATTTCACAAATATTAAATTAACTTACTAAAGAGACAAATTAAAAAACTTAATAAACACCTACAATCAAAGTACAATCAAATATGCAAACAAATAACACTAAGAAAATATATTATATAGAACTATATTTTCTGCAATAATAATAAACATAACACTTAGGGCATCATTACAGCTTTGCCAGTCCCGGGACTGTCATGCAGGAGGTGGCGGTCCGACGGCCAACAGGCTGGCAGAGAAGACTGCCAAATTGTGACATTGGCGGTGGTGCACACAGAACCCCGCCAAAGCACCACCTGCACCGCCAGTGTGGTCAGACTGTCGCAGTCGATTGGAGCCACCACAAGTCCAGTGCAGCCTATGTTTCTGCCAGACTCATTACGAGATTGCACAACCCCAGTATTTCTCCCGCTGTCAGATCACCAAGGAACACTAGGCGGAAACAAACAGTATAAAAGGAGACACTCACCGCCATACTTGTCCGGAGCTGCCATGAAACCACAATTGGATGTCATCCCGCTGCTCACAGAAAGACAATGGAATCCTCGCCGACGAGGAAGACAACAACCGTAACTATACACACTATCTTGTGACAGTTGTAAAATGTATCACAATTGGAACTCTTGTAGAACATGCCATAGGGAGGGGGGTGCAAGGGCTATACTCACACATAATAGTACAGTGACACACACATTCACATACAGTGACACACATACACACTCACATACACCAACATATATGCAGCATGCACACTGCAGCCAGCACACGCACACACCACACGTCAATATCACACACTTATGCACGCCAACACAGCACAGGCCCAGCCTCACAAATTCACATACAACATACGAACTCGTAACAACAACACCACAACCGCACAAATATAAACACATGTTAAACACTCGCAACCAACTCTAGCCAGGGGCTCCATACACATACAACACAATACACAACTGTCTGTGATGAAGCACACTCAATTACACCATCATACAATCTAGCAATCGACATACACATCACACACACGCACAGAACACCAAATCTATTATGCTATGCAGAAGACATGCAGGCCCAAACAGTCTAAACACACAAAGCCACAGAGCACTACAACAAACACATATCAACACTGATGCAACACACCACCATGACAACAACATTTCAGCTATATACAGATACCCATCGTACAAAACACACCCTTTCCCTGGGGGAGAAATACATTACACACAACCGCACAGACTGTTCAGACAATACCGGAAGCATCAAGCAGCACACACACACACATACTTCTACACAACCAATGTGAGGCAGGAACAACTGAAACCTACGAAGGAAATGCAGGACAAAAATGTAACCAGAAAACCAACAACTAGTTGGTCATAATATATTATGGTTTCTGAGAAAGATAAAAGTCCAAGCCCATTGGCCAGTCCATATAAACAAAAGTCATTTGCACCAAAGGCACAAAATGGTGCCCCTACTTTCCTCCTGACCTTACGTGGGGAGATGGGATGGAGATGGAGGGTTTTGGCTCAGGCTTGGGGGGTGTTAAGTTTTGGCTTGGGAGCGGGTCGGATGTTTTTGAGACAGGTGGACTTCTTTTTAGAATAGAGGGGCATGCGTTCTGGCTGGGAGGGTAATATGGGGGCGCCTTGGATGTGGAAGGGATGGCCTTGTGATAGGGAAACAGATTTCCTAGGGATGTCACCGGGGGAGTTGAGAGAAGGTCAGACTCAAAAGGAAACATTTCATAGGCACACAGGGATGGTCTTCAGAAGGGGGTTTGGGTATAGAGGGTGAGGGAGTGGTTGTATGACATTCAGAAGTGGATGTCTTGGGAGTTTGTTTGTGGGATATGTACTTGTGGGTGGTGGGTGTCTGTTGGGTGGGTGAGTGAGTGAGGGTGTTTATGTCTCTTGGGCTGAGAGGGGGTGGAAGTGCTGGGGATGCCGTGGTGGGTAGGCGACTGTCTGTTGGGGTGGTGACTGCAGGTATAGTGGATTTCCTGCATGTAGGCGTGTCAATGGTTGTGGTGTCTGCATGTGTGGTGAATGGGGGGAATGTTTGAGGGTCTGCTGGGGTGCAGTCTCTTGGTAGGATAGGTGTGGTGACTGGATCACTTTATGATAGTGTGGTAGGTGCTGTGTCTGTGTTTTTGGGGTGGTATGCGTATCAGGGCAGGTCGTGACTGTTGCTGTGTCTGCAGGTGGATGTTGTCTGTGTGCATGTTGGTGGTGTGTCTTCTGGAACTTATTTTTGTCCTTGGATGTTGAGGTGGATGCATGCCTGTCTGTGTGCTTTGACTCGGTCAGGTGAAGGGGGTATTTGGACTTGGAAGAGGACTGTGGAGGGGGACGGTAGACAAGGGGTGACTGACTGCCGTCAGTGTGGAGGCCAGAGAGTGAAATGATCTTTGTAGGCCAGCAAGTGCACTGTGAATGCCCTCCAGGAACCCATTGTTCTGTTAGATTTGAGTTGTCAGTCCCTGGATGGCATGCACGATGGTTGACTGACTCATAGAGGTTGACCTGAGGAGGTCAATAGCCTCCTTACTAAAGCCAGCAGGGCTAACAGGGGTTTGGGCAGAGGGGCCTGTGGCAAAGGAGACGCACACCTTCTTGGATGGGCGGGCACAGCCAACTGGGTGGGGTGCTGAAGGGACGGCAGTGATAGAATGGGGGATGGCGGACAGAGATGGTGCTGTGGTGGTCCCAGATGGGTCCGCCACCACTAGGAAGAAGCCACTGGAAGAGGATTCTGAAGAAGATGTACTGTATCCAGTCTCTTTCATGGCACTTCCCTCGCCCTGTGGGCTACTGGGTCCCTTGCTGTCGGTGTTCTCGTGACTGGGGGTCCCATGACCAGAAGCTTCCCCACTCGGCTGTGCCCCATTTCGTTTGCCTGCCAGTGCTGATGCTGAAAAACAGAAAGTCAGGTATTGTCATCACATTCACAAGATAACACTTCCATTCTTTTCAGAATATATATTCCCAACAACAGAACTTATACCAGTGATAGAAATAATAAAAATATCATTTTACCTTTAAACAACATTTAAATAAATAAACCTGTACCATATCACTGTGCAAAAAACCCTCTTAAATAACATATCTTAATGCATGTATTCTGTTTTCATAATTTAATTATGCATAATTTTGACTATTTTAACCAACTTATATTTTTCAACAATTTATAAATAATGACATAATTTTCAACATTAAAAGCGTTTCTAAAATTTCCAATAAAAATGAAATTGTAAAAAATAAGATAAAAATATGCAAAAATACAAATTTTACATTTTTAGTTTTTTAAATTTAAATATACTTTTTATTCTTCCCACAATTTCTACTTTGATATTTTCAATATTTTCAATAAAATACAAAGTTTTACAATTTAATATAATTTATCAACACATTCAAATTAATAATTTAACAAGTTACAATTATTAATTTCACGATATTAATTGCATATCATAAAAAATAACATTATCTTTAAAATTCACTTTTTACAACTATCCCCACCGTTGTCCCCTGAACACCAAACAGCCCACCACTAACAATATACATATATATATTGTTTACACATTAAGACAAGTAAAATTCAAAACATCAAACATTTCACAAATATTAAATTAACTTATTAAAGAGACAAATTAAAAAACTTAATAAACATCTACAATCAAAGTACAATCAAATATCCAAAAAATAACACTTAGAAAAGATATTATATAGAACTATATTTTCTGCAATAATAATAAACATAACACTTAGGGCATCATTACAACTTTGCCACTCCCGGGACTGTCATGCAGGAGGTGGCGGTCCGATGGCCAACAGGCTGGCATAGAAGACTGCCAAATTGTGACATTGGTGGTGGTGCACACAGAACCCCGCCAAAGCATCGCCCGCACTGCCAGTGTGGTCAGACTGTCGCAGTCGATTGGAGCCACCACAAGTCCAGTGGAGCCTATGTTTCTGCCAGACTCATGACGAGATTGCACAACCCCAAGATTTCTCCCGCAGTCGAATCATCAAGGAACACTAGGCGGAAACAAACAGTATAAACGGAGACACTCACCGCCATACTTGTCCGGAGCTGCCATGAAACCACAATTGGATGTCATCCCGCTGCTCACAGAAAGACTATGGAATCATCGCCGACGAGGAAGAGAACAACCGTAACTATACACACTAACCTGTGACAGTTGTAAAATGTATCACAATTGGAACTCTTGTAGAACATGCCATAGGAAGGGGGTGCAAGGGCTAAACTCACACATAATAGTAGAGTGACACACACATTCACATATAGTGACACACATACACACTCACATACACCAACATATATGCAGCATGCACACTGCAGCCAGCACACGCACACACCATACGTCACTATCACACACTTATGCACGCCAACACAGCACAGGCCCAGACTCACAAATTCACATACAACATACGAACTCGTAACAACAACACCACAACCGCACAAATATAAACACATGTTAAACACTCGCAACCGACTCTAGCCAGGGGCTCCATACACATACAACACAATACACAACTGTCTGTGATGAAGCACACTCAATTACACCATTATACAATCTAGCAATCGACATACACATCACACACATGCACAGAACACCAAATCTATTATGCTATGCACAAGACATGCAGGCCCAAACAGTCTAAACACACAAAGCCACAGAGCACTACAACAAACACATATCAACACTGATGCAACACACCACCATGACAACAACATTTCAGCTATATACAGATACCCATCGTACAAAACACACCCTTTCCCTGCGGGAGAAATGCATTACACACAACCGCACAGACTGTTCAGACAATACCGGAAGCATCAAGAAGCACACACACACACATACTTCTACACAACCAATGTGAGGCAGGAACAACTCAAAGCTACGAAGGAAATGCAGGACAAAAATGTAACCAGAAAACCAACAACTAGTTGGTCATGATATATTATGGTTTCTGAGAAAGATAAAAGTCCAAGGCCATTGGCAAGTCCATACAAACAAAAGTCATTTGCACTAAAGGCACAAAATGGTGCCCCTACTTTCCTCCTGACCTTACGTGGGGAGGTGGGATGGAGATGGAGGGTTTGGGTTCAGGCTTGGGGGATGTTAAGTTTTGGCTTGGGAGTGGGTCGGATGTTTTTGGGACGGGTGGACTTCTTTTTAGAGTGGAGGGGCATGAGTTCTTGCGGGGAAGGTAATATGGGAGGCCTTGGATGTTTAAGGGATGGCCTTGTGATAGGGAAACAGATTTCCTAGGGATGTCACCGGGGGAGTTGAGAAAAGGTCAGACTCAAAAGGAAACATTTCATAGGCACACAGGGATGGTCTTCAGAAGGGGGTTTGGGTATGGAGGGTGAGGGAGTGGTTGCATGACATTTAGAAGTGGATGTCTTGGGAGTGTGTTTGTGGGAGGTGTACTTGTGGGTGGTGGGTGTCTGTTGGGTGGGTGAGTGAGGGTGTTTATGTCTCTTGGGCTGAGAGGGGGTGGACGTGCTGGGGATGCTGTGGTGGGTAAGCGACATTCTGTTGGGGTAGTGACTGCAGGTATAGTGGATTTCCTGCATGTAGGCGTGTCAATTTGTGTGGTATCCGCATGTGTGGTGACTACGGGGAAAGTCTGAGGGTCTGCTGGGGTTATGTCTCTTGGTAGGATAGGTGTGGTGACTGGATCACTTTATGATAGTGTGGTAGGTGCTGTGTCTGTGTATTTGGGGGAGTGGGGGTATCAGGGAAGGTCGTGACTGTTGCTGTGTTTGCAGGTGGATGTTGTCTGTGTGCATGTTGGTGGTGTATCTTCTGGAGCTTATTTTTGTCCTTGGATGTTGAGGTGGATTCATGCCTGTCTGTGTGCTTTGGCTCGGTCGGGTGAAGGGGGTATTTGGACTTGGAAGAGGACTGTGGAGGGGGACGGTAGACAAGGGGTGACTGACTGCCGTCATTGTGGAGGCCAGAGAGTGAAATGATCTTTGTAGGCCAGCAAGTGCACTGTGAATGCCCTCCAGGAACCCATTGTTCTGTTGGATTTGAGTTGTCAGTCCCTGAATGGCATGCACAATGGTTGACTGACTCATAGAGGTTGACCTGAGGAGGTCAATAGCCTCCTTACTAAGGCCAGCAGGGCTAACAGGGGCTTGGGCAGAGGGGCCTGTGGCAAAGGAGACGCACACCTTCTTGGATGGGGAGGCACGGCCAACTGAGTGGGGTGCTCCAGGGAGGGCAGTGATAGAATGGGGGATGGCGGACAGAGATGGGTCCGTCACCACTTGGAAGAAGCCACTGGAGGAGGATTCTGAGGAAGATGTACTGTATCCAGTCTCTTTCATGGCACTTCCCTCGCCCTCTGGGCCACTGGGTCCTTTGCTGTTGGTGTTCTCGTGACTGGGGGCCCCATGACCAGAAGCTTCCCCACTCGGCTGTGGACCATTTCCTTTGCCTGCCAGTGCTGATGCTGAAAAACAGAAAGTCAGGTATTGTCATCACAGTCACAAGATAACACTTCCATTCTTTTAAGAATATATATTCCCAACAACAGAACTTATACCAGTGATAGAAATAATAAAAATATAATTTTACCTTTAAACAACATTTAAATAAATAAGCCTGTACTATATCACTGTGCAAAAAACCCTCTTAAATTACATATCTTAATGCATGTATCCTGTTTTCATAATTTAATTATGCATAATTATGACTATTTTAACCAACTTATATTTTCCAACAATTTATGAATAATGACATAATTTTCAACATTAAAAATGTTTCTAAAATTTCCAATAAAAATGAAATTGTAAGAAATAAAATAACAATATGCAAAAATACAAATTTTACATTTTTAGTTTATTAAATTTAAATATACTTTTAATTCTTCCCACAGTTTATATTTTGATATTTTCAATATTTTCAATAAAATACTAAGTTTTACAATTTAATATAATTTATCAACACATTAAAATTAGTAATTTAACAAGTTACAATTATTAATTTCACTATATTAATTGCATATCATAAAAAATTACATTATATTTAAAATTCACTTTTTACAAATATCCCCACTGTTGTACCCTGTACACGATACAGCCCACCACTAACAATATACATATATATAATTGTTTACACATTAAGACAAGTAGAATTCAAAACATCAAACATTTCACAAATATTAAATTAATTTACTAAAGAGACAAATTAAAAAACTTAATAAACACCTACAATCAAAGTACAATCAAATATGCAAACAAATAACAGAAAAGATATTATATAGAACTATATTTTCTGCAATAGTAATAAACATAACACTTAGGGCATCATTACAACTTTGCCAGTCCCGGGACTGTCATGCAGGAGGTGGCGGTCCGACGGCCAACAGGCTGGCAGAGAAGACTGCCAAATTGTGACATTGGCGGTGGTGCACACAGAACCCCGCCAAAGCACCGCCCGCACCGCCAGTGTGGTCAGACTGTCGCAGTCGATTTGAGCCACCACAACTCCAGTGCAGCCTATGTTTCTGCCAGACTCATTACGAGATTGCACAACCCCAGTATTTCTCCCGCAGTCAGATCACCAAGGAACACTAGGCGGAAACAAACAGTATAAAAGGAGACACTCACCGCCATACTTGTCCGGAGCTGCCATGAAACCACAATTGGATGTCATCCCGCTGCTCACAGAAAGACAATGGAATCCTCGCTGACGAGGAAGACAACAACCGTAACTATACACACTAACTTGTGACAGTTGTAAAATGTATCACAATTGGAACTCTTGTAGAACATGCCATAGGGAGGGGGGTGCAAGGGCTATACTCACACATAATAGTACAGTGACACACACATTCACATACAGTGACACGCATACACACTCACATACACCAACATATATGCAGCATGCACACTGCAGCCAGCACACGCACACACCATACGTCACTATCACACACTTATGCACGCCAACACAGCACAGGCCCAGACTCATAAATTCACATACAACATACGAACTCGTAACAACAACACCACAACCGCACAAATATAAACACATGTTAAACACTCGCAACCGACTCTAGCCAGGGGCTCCATACACATACAACACAATACACAACTGTCTGTGATGAAGCACACTCAATTACACCATCATACAATCTAGCAATCGACATACACATCACACACACGCACAGAACACCAAATCTATTATGCTATGCACAAGACATGCAGGCCCAAACAGTCTAAACACACAAAGCCACAGAGCACTATAACAAACACATATCAACACTGATGCAACACCACCATGACAACAACATTTCAGCTATATACAGATACCCATCGTACAAAACACACCCTTTCCCTGGGGGAGAAATGCATTACACACAACCGCACAGACTGTTCAGACAATACCGGAAGCATCAAGCAGCACACACACACACATACTTCTACACAACCAATGTGAGGCAGGAACAACTGAAACCTACGAAGGAAATGCAGGACAAAAATGTAACCAGAAAACCAACAACTAGTTGGTCATAATATATTATGGTTTCTGAGAAAGATAAAAGTCCAAGGCCATTGGCCAGTCCATATAAACAAAAGTCATTTGCACCAAAGGCACAAAATGGTGCCCCTACTTTCCTCCTGACCTTACGTGGGGAGATGGGATGGAGATGGAGGGTTTTGCCTCAGGCTTGGGGGGTGTTAAGTTTTGGCTTGGGAGCGGGTCGGGTGTTTTTGAGACAGGTGGACTTCTTTTTAGAGTGGAGGGGCATGCGTTCTGGCTGGGAGGGTAATATGGGAGGCTTTGGATGTGGAAGGGATGGCCTTGTGATAGGGAAACAGATTTCCTAGGGATGTCACGGGGAGTTGAGAAAAAGTCAGACTCAAAAGGAAACATTTTATAGGCACAAAGGGATGGTCTTCAGAAGGGGGTTTGGGTATGGAGGGTGAGGGAGTGGTTGTATGACATTCAGAAGTGGATGTCTTGGGAGTTTGTTTGTGGGAGGTGTACTTGTGGGTGGTGGGTGTCTGTTGGGTGGGTGAGTGATGGCGTTTATGTCTCTTGGGCCGAGAGGGGGAGGACGTGCTGGGGATGCCATGGTGGGTAGGCAGCTGTCTTTTTTGGTGGTGACTGCAGGTAGGCGTGTTAGTGGTTGTGGTGTCTGCATGTGTGGGGACTGGGGTGAATGTCTGAGAGTCTGCTGGGGTGCTATCTCTGGGTAGGTTAGGTGTGATGACTGGATCACTGAATGATAGTGTAGTAGGTGCTGTGTCTGTGGTGTTGGGGTGGTGAGTATCATGGCAGGTCATGACTGTTCCTGTGTCTGCAGGTGAATGTTCTCTGTGTGCATGCTGGTGGTGTGTCTTGTGGTGCTTATTTTTGTCCTTGGATGTTTAGGTAGATGCATGCCTGTCTGTGTGCTTTGGCTGGGTCAAGGGAAGGGGGAATTGGACTGGGAATAGGAATGTTGAAGGGGGACGGTAGACAAGGGGTGACTGACTGCCGTCAGTATGGAGGCCAGAGCCTGAAATGATCTTTGTAGGGCAGCAAGTGCACTGTGAATGCCCTCCACTAACGCATTGTTCTGTTGGATTTCAGTTTCCAGTCCCTGGATGGCTTTCACAAAGGTTGACTGACCCACAGAGATTGACCTCAGGAGGTCAATAGCCTCCTCACTAAGGGCAGCAGGGCTAAAAGGGGCTAGGGCAGAGGTGCCTGTGGCGAAGGAGATGCCCACCTTCTAGGATGGATGGCCACGGCCAAGTGAATGGGGTGCTACAGAGAAGGGCGGTGATAGAATGGGGGATTGCGGAAAGAGATGGTAGTTGGGTGGTCCCAAATGGGTTGTCACCACTAGGAAAAGGCCACTGAAGGAGGATTCTGAAGAAGATGTACTGAATCCAGTGTCCCTCATGGCACTTCCCTCACCCTCTGGGCCACTGGCTCCCTTTTGTCCCATGACCAGAAGCTACCCCACTCGGCTGTGCCCCTTCTCCTTTGCCTGCCAGTGCTGATGCTGAAAAGCAGAAAGTCAGGTATGGTCATCACATTCACAAGATAACACTTCCATTTATTTCAGAATATATATTCCCAACAACAGAACTCATTCCAGTGATAGAAATAATAAAAATCTCATTATTTCTTTAAACAACATTTAAATAAATAAACCGATACCATATCACTATGCATAAAACACTCTTAAATATCATATCATAATGCATGTATTCTGTTTTCATAATTTAATTATGCATAATTTTGACTATTTTAACCAACTTATATTTTCCAACAATTTATGAATAATGACATAATTTTCAACATTAAAAACGTTTCTAAAATTTCCAATAAAAATGAAATTGTAAGAAATAAAATAAAAATATGCAAAAATACAAATTTTGCATTTTTAGTTTATTAAATTTAAATATACTTTTTATTTTTCCCACAATTTCTACTTTGATATTTTCAATATTTTCAATAAAATACAAAGTTTTACAATTTAATATAATTTATCAACACATTAAAATTAATAATTTAACAAGTTACAATTATTAATTTCACTATATAATTGCATATCATAAAAAATAACATTATATTTAAAATTCACTTTTTACAAATATCCCCACCGTTGTCCCCTGTACACCAAACAGCCCACCACTATCTATATACATATATATATTGTTTACACATTAAGACAAGTAAAATTCAAAACTTCAAACATTTCACAAATATTAAATTAACTTATTAAAGAGACAAATTAAAAAATAAATAAACACCTACAATCAAAGTACAATAAAATATACATAAAATAAAACTTACAAAAGATATTATATAGACAATATTTTCCAAAACAATATTTTCTGCACAGATAATAAACAAAAGACTTAGGCCCGTATTTATACTTTTTGACGCTAAACTGCGCTAACGCAGTTTAGCGTCAAAAAATTTTGCGCCGGCTAACGCCATTCTGAAGCACCATGCGGGCGCCGTATTTATTGAATGGCGTTAGCCGGCGCAAGCAGACATGCTGCCTGGTGTGCGTGGAAAAAAAACACGTACACCAGGCAGCGCCGGCGTAGGGAAAAATGGCGTTAGGGCGTATTAAAAATGGCGCAAGTCAGGTTGACGCTAAAAAATCGTCTTAACCCGATTTGCGCCATTTTAAACGACGCCCAGACGCCATTTACATGACTCCTGTCTTAGTAAAGACAGGAGTCATGCCCCCTTGCCCAATGGCCATGCCCAGGGGACTTCTGTCCCCTGGGCATGGTCATTGGGCATTGTGGCATGTAGGGGGGCACAAATCAGGCCCCCCTATGCCCAAAAAAAAAATGTATACTTACCTGAACTTACCTGAATGTCCCTGGGGTGGGTCCCTTCATCCTTGGGTGTCCTCCTGGGGTGGGCAAGGGTGGCAGGGGGGGTCCCTGGGGGCATGGGAGGGCAGCTGTGGGCTCATTCTGAGCCCACAGGTCCCTTAACGCCTGCCCTGACCCAGGCGTTAAAAAGTGGCGCAAGTGCGGGGTTTTCGGCCCCGCCAACTCCCGGGCGTGATTTTTGCCCGGGAGTATAAATACGACGCATTTGCGTCGCAGTCATTTTTTTGGACGGGAACGCCTACCTTGCATCTCATTAACGCAAGGAAGGCGTTCACGCAAAAAAATGACGCTCTTTACTCATACTTTGGCGCTAGACGCGTCTAGCGCCAAAGTATAAATATGGCGTTAGTTTTGCGCCAAATTTGCGTCGAAAAAAACAACGCTAATTCGGCGCAAACAGAGTATAAATATGCCCCTTAGGGCCTCATCACGACTTTCCCGGTTCGAGGACTGCCATGCAGGAGGTGGCGGTCCAACCGCCAACAGCCTGGCAGAGAAGACCGCCAAATTATGACATTGGCAGTGGTGCACACAGAACCCATCCAAAGCACCGCCTGCACCGCCATTGTGCTCTAACCTTCGCAGTCGATTTGAGCCACACGAGTCCACCAGACTCATTACGAGGTTGCACACCCCCAAGATTTCTACCGCGGTCAGACCACCAAGGAACACTAGGCTGAAACAAACACTATAAAAGGAGACACTCACCGCTATACTCGTCCGGAGCTGCCATGAAACCATAATTGGATGTCTTCCCGCTGCTCCTGCTCACAGAAAGACAATGGAATCATCGCCGACGAGGAAGACAACAACCGTAAGTATACACACTCACTTGTGACAGTTATAAAATGTATAGATTGGAACTCTTACATAACACACCATAAGGAGGGGGTTGCAAGGGCTATACTCACACATAATAGTACAGTGACACACACATTCACATACAGTGACACACACACTCACATACACCCACAGATATGCACCATGCATACTGCAGCAAGCACACGCACACGCCACACGTCAATAACACACACTTATGCACACCAACACAGCACAGGCCCAGACTCACAAATTCACCTACAACATATGAACTTGTAACAACAACAATACAACCGCACAAATATAAACACATATTAAACACTCGCAACCAACACTAGCCAGGGACTCCATACACATACAACACAATACACAACTGTCTGTGATGAAACACACACAATTACAACATCATACAACCTAGCATTTGGCATAAACATCGCACACAAACAGAACACCAAACCTATTATGCAATGCACATGACACGCAGGCCCAAACAGTCTAAACACACAAAGCCACACAGCACTACAACAAACACATATCAACACTAATGCAACACACCACATGACAACAACATTTCAGCTACATACACATATCCATAGCACAAAACACACAGTATCCCTGGGGCATAAAAGCACTGCACGCAACCACACAGACTGTTCAGACAATACCGGAAGCATCAAGCAGCACACACACACACATACCTCTACATAACCAATGTCAGGGAGGAACAACTCAAACCTATGAAGTAAATGCAGCACAAAAATGTTACCAGAAAACCAACAACAGGTTGGTCATAATATATTATGGTTTCTGAGAAAGGTAAAAGTCCAAGGCCATTGGCCAGTCTATATAAACAAAAGGCATTTGCACCAAAGGCACAAAATGGTGCCCCTACTTTCCTCCTGACGTTACGTGGGAGGTGGATGGAGGTGGAGGGTTTGGGCTTTGGCTTGGGGGGTGTTACGTTTTGGCTTGGGAGGGGGTCAGATGTTTTTGGGGCGGGTGGACTTCTTTTTGGTGGGGGAGGGGCATGGGTTCGGGAAAGGTAATATGGGAGGCCTTGGATGAGGAAGGGAAGGCCTTGGGATAGGAAAACAGATCTCCTCGGGATGTCACCTAGGGATTTGGGAAAAGGTCAAACTCAGAAAGGAAACATTTCTTAGACACACGGGGCTGGTCATCAGAAGGGGGTTTGGGTGTGGAGGGTGAGGGAGTGGTTGTATGACATTCAGGAGTGGATGTCTTGGGAGTGTGTTTGTGGGAGGTGTACTTGTGGGTGGTGGGTGTCTATTGGGTGGGTGAATGAGGGCGTTTATGTCTCTTGGGCTGAGGGGGATGCAGTAGAGGGTAGGCGGCTGTCTGTTGGGGTGGTGGCTGCAGGTATGGTGGATTTCCTGGATGTAGGTGTGTCAGTGGTTGCTCTGTCTGCATATGTGGTGACTGGGGTGAATGTCTGAGTGTCTGCTGAGGTGCTGTCTCTGGGTAGGTTAGGTGTGGTGACTGAATCACTGAATGATAGAGTGGCAGGTGGAGTGTCTGTGGTGTTGGGATGGTGGGGGTATCAGGGCAGGTCGTGACTGTTGCTGTGTCTGCAGGTGGATGTTGTCTGTGTGCATTCTGGTGGTGTGTCTTGCGGTGCTTATTTTTGTCCTTCGATGTTGAGGTGGATGCATCCCAGTCTGTCTCCTTTGGCTGGGTCATGGGAAGGGGGGATTTGGACTGGGAACTGGACTGTGGAGGGGGGACAGTAGACAAGGTGTGACTGACTGCCATGAGTGTGGAGGCCAGAGCCTGAAATGAAATTCAGGTATGGTCATCACATTCACAAGATAACACTTCCATTCATTTCAGAATATACATTCCCAACAACAGACCTTATTCCAGTGATAGAAATAATAAAAATCTAATTATACCTTTAAACAACATTTAAATAAATAAACCTATACCATATCACAGTGCAAAAAACCCTCTTAAATAACATATCATATGCATGTATATGTTTTCATAATTTAATTGTGCATAATTTTGACTATTTTAATCAACTTATATTTTCCAACAATTTATGAATAATGACATAATTTTCAACATTGAAACGTTTCTAAAATTTCCAATAAAAATTAAATTGTAAAAAATATAATAAAATAAAAATATGCAAAAAAAGCAAATTTTACAATTTAACTTTATTAAATTTAAGTATACTTTTGATTTTTCCGAAAATTTCTACTTTCATGTTTTCAATATTTGCAATAAAATACAAAGTTTTACAATTTAATATAATTTATCAACACGTTAAAATTAATAATTTAACAAATTACAATTATTAATTTCACTATATTAATTGCATATCATAAAAAATAACATTATATTTAAAATTCACTTTCTAAAAGTATCCCCACCCTTTTCCCCTGAACACCAATCAGCCCACCACTAACAATATGCATATATATAATTTTTTACACATTAAGACAAGTCAAATTTAAAACATCAAACATTTCACTAATAATAAATTAACGTACTAAAGAGACAAATTACAAAATTAGTAAACACCTACAATCAAAGTACACTAAAATATACATAAAATAAAACTTACAAAAGATATTATATAGACAATATTTTCCAAAACAATATTTTCTGCACAGATAATATACAAAACACTTAGGACCTCATCACGACTTTGGCGGTCCGACCGCCAACAGGCTGGCGGAGAAGACCGCCAAATTATGACATTGGTGGTGGTGCGCACAGAACCCCGCCAAAGCACCGCCCACACCGCCAGTGAGGCCAGACCGTCGCAGTCGATTGCAGCCACCACGAGCTCACCAGACTCATTACGAGGTTGCACACTCCCAAGATTTCTACCGCGGTCGACCATCAAGGAACACTAGGCGAAAACAAACAGTATAAAACCTTGCGCTGTTGGATTTGAGTTGCCAGTCCCTGGATGGCATTCACAATGGTTGACTGACCCACAGAGATTGACCTCAAGAGGTCAGCAGCCTCCTCACTAAGGGCAGCAGGGCTAACAAGGGATAGGGCAGAGGTGCCTGTGGCGAAGGAGATGCCCACCTTCTTGGATGGGCGGACATGGCCAACTGAGTGGGGTGCGACAGGGAGGGCGGTGATAGAATGGGGGATGGCGGACAGAGATGGTACTGGGGTGGTCTCAGATGGGTGCGTCACCACTAGGAAGCGGTCACTGGAGGAGGATTCTGAAGAAGATGTACTGGATCCAGTCTCTCTCATGGCACTTCCCTCGCCCTCTGGGCCACTGAGTCCCTGCTGTCAGTGTTCTCGTGACTGGGGGTCCCATAACCAGAAGCTTCCCCACTCAGCTGTGCCCCATCTCCTTTGCCTGCCACTGCTGATGCTGAAAAACAGAAAGTCAGTTATGGTCATCACATTCACAAGATAACACTTCCATTCATTTCAGAATATGTATTGCTAACAGAATTTATTCCAGTGATAGAAATAATAATAATCTCATTGTACCTTTAAACAACATTTAAATAAGCCTATACCATATCACTATGCAAAACACCCTCTTAAATAACATATAATAATGGATGTATTCTGTTTTCATAATTTAATTATGATTCTGTTTGATTATTCTAACCAACCTATATTTTCCAACAATCTATGAATAATGACATAGTTTTCAACAATAAAAACTTTTCAAAAATTTCCAATAAAAATGAAGTTGTAAAAAATGTAGTAAAATAACACATTTTACATTTTTAGTTCATTAAATTTAAATATACTTTTTATTCTTCCCACAATTTCTACTTTCATATTTTCAATATTTGCAATAAAATACAAAGTTTTACAACTTAATATAATTGATCAACACATTAAAATTAATAATTTAACAAATTACAATTATTAATTTCACTATATTAATTGCATACCATACCAAAATAACATTATATTTAACATTCACTTTTTAAAAATATCCCCACCTTACCCCTGAACACCAAGCAGCCCACCACTAACAATCTACATATATATAATTTTTACACATTAAGACACGTAAAATTCAAAACATCAAACATTTCTCAAATAATAAATTAACTTACTAAAGAGACAAACTAAAAAATTAGTAGGCACCTACAAACAAAGTACAATAAAATATACATAAAATAACACTTACAAAAGATATTCTTTAAGCAATATTTTCTAAAACAATATTTTCTGCAATGGTAATAAACAAAACACTTAGGGCCTCATTACGACTTTGCCGGTCCGAGGACTGCCATGCAGGAGGTGGCGGTCCGACCGCCAACAGGCTCGTGGAGAAGACCGCCAAATTATGACATTGGTGTTGGTGCACACAGAACCCCGCCAATGCACCATCCGCACCGCCAGTGTGGCCAGACCGTCGCAGTCGACTGGAGCCACCACAAGTCCACCAGACTCATTACGGGATTGCACACCCCAAAGATTTCTACCGCGGTCAGACCACCAAGGAGCACTAGTCAGAAACAAACAGTATAAAAGGAGACACTCACCGCCATACTCATCCAGAGCTGCCATGAAACCACAATTGGATGTCATCCCGCTGCTCCTGCTCACAGAAAGACAAAGGAATCATCGCCGACGAGGAAGCCAAAAACCGTAAACATACACACTCACTTGTGACAGTTGTAAAATGTTTAATTGGAACCCTCACATAACATACCATAGAGATGGGGTGCAAGGGCTATACTCACACATAATAGTACAGTGACACACACATTCACATAGAGTGACACACACACTCACATACACCCACATATATGCACCATGCATATTGCAGCCAGCACACGCAAACACCACATTTCAATAACACACACTTAGGCACGCAAACACAACACAGGCCCAGTCTCACAAATTCACATACAACATACGAACTCGCAACAACAACACCACAACCGCACAAATATAAACACATGTTAAACACTCGCAACCAGCACAACCCAGGGACTCCATACACATACAACACAATACACAAATGTATGTGATGAAACACACACAATTACACCATCTTACAACCTAGCAATCGACATACACATCATACACACACACAGAACACCAAACCTATTATGCCATGCAGAAGACACGCAGGCTCAAACAGTCTAAACACACAAAGCCACACAGCACTACAACAAACACATATCAACACTAATGCAGCACACCACCATGACAACAACATTTCAGCTACATACAGATACCCATCACACAAAGCACACCCTATCCCTGGGGGATAAAAGCACTGCACACAACCGCACAGACTGTTCAGACAATACTGGATGCGTCAGGCAGCACACATACACACATACTTCTACACATCCAATGTCAGGTAGGAACATCTCAAACTAATAAATGAAATGCAGGACAAAAATGTAACCGGGAAAACAACAACTAGTTGGTCATAATATATTATGGTTTCTGAGAAAGATAAAAGTCCAAGGCCATTGGCCAGTCTATATAAACAAAAGTCATTTGCACCAAAGGCACAAAATGGTGCCCCTACTTTCCTCCTGACGTTACGTGGGGAGGGAGGATGGAGATGGAGGGTTTGGGCTTAGGCTTGGGGGGTGTTGACTTTTGGCTTTAAAGGGGGTCAGATGTTTTTGGGACTGGTGGTCTTCTTTTTGGCAGGGGAGGGGCATGAGTTCTGGCGGGGATGGTAATATGGGCGGCCTTAGATGTGGAAGGAATGGCCTGGGGATAGGGAAGCAGATCTCCTAGGGATGTCACCGGGGGAGTTGGGAAAAAGTCAAACTCAGGAAGGAAACATTTCTTAGACACCCAGGGATGGTCATCAGAAGGGGGTTTGGGTGTGGAGGGTAAGGGAGTGGTTGTATGACATTCAGGAGTGGATGTTTTGGCAGTGTGTTTGTGGGAAGTGTACTTGTGGGTATTGGGTGTCTGTTGGGTGGGTGAGTGAGGACGTCTATGTCTCTTGGGCGGAAGGGGTTGGACGTGCTGGGGGATGCCGTGGTGTGTAGGCATCTGTCTGTTGGGGTGGTGACTGCAGGTATGGTAGATTTCCTGCATGTAGGTGTATTAATGGTTGTGGTGTCAGCATGTGTGATGACTGGGGTAAATGTCTGAGGGTCTGCTGGGGTGCTGTCTACGGGTGGGTTGGGTGTGGTGACTTGATCACTGAATGATCTTGTAGATGCTGTGTCTGTGGTTTTGGGGTGGTGGGGGTATCCGGGCAGGTCGTGACTGTTGCTGTGTCTGTAGGTGGATGTTGTCTGTGTACATGCTGGTGGTATGTCTTGTGGTGCTTATTTTTGTCCTTGGATGTTGAGGTGGATGCATGCCTGTCTGTGTGCTTTGGCTGGTTCAGGGGAAGGGGAGATTTGGACTGGGAAGAGGACTGTGGAGGTGGTACGGTAGACAAGGAGTGACTGACTGCCGTCAGTGTGGAGGCCAGAGGCTGAAATGATCTTTGTAGTCCAGCAAGTGCACTGTGCATGCCCTTCAGGAACACCTTGCGCTGTTAGATCTGAGTTCCTAGTCCCTGGATGGCATTCACGATGGTTGACTGACCCACAGAGATTGACCTCAGGAGGTCAGCAGCCTCCTCACTAAGGGCAGCAGGGCTAACAAGGGATAGGGCAGAGGTGCCTGTGGCGAAGGAGATGCCCACCTTCTTGGATGGGCGGGCACCGCCAACTGAGTGGGGTGCGACAGGGAGGGCAGTGATAGAATGGGGGATGGAGGACAGAGATGGTACTGGGGTGGTCTCAGATGGGAGCGTCACCACTAGGAAGCGGTCACTGGAGGAGGATTCTGAAGAAGATGTACTGGATCCCGTCTCTCTCATGGCACTTCCCTCGCCCTCTGGGCCACTGAGTCCCTTGCTGTCAGTGTTATCGTGACTGGGGGTCCCATAACCAGAAGCTTCCCCACTCGGCTGTGCCCCATCTCCTTTGCCTGCCACTGCTGATGCTGAAAAACAGAAAGTCAGTTATGGTCATCACATTCACAAGATAACACTTCCATTCATTTCAGAATATGTATTGCCAACAACAGAACTTATTCCAGTGATAGAAATAATACAATTATCATTATACCTTTAAACAACATTTAAATAAACCTATACCATATCACTGTGCAAAAAAACCTCTTGAATAACATATCATATGCATGTATTTTGTTTTCATAATTTAATTATGCATAATTTTGACTATTTTAAACAACTTATATTTTCCACCAATTTATGAATAATGACATCATTTTCAACATTTAAAACTTTTCTAAAATGTCCCATAAAAATGAAATTGTAAAAAATATAATAAAATAAAAATATGCAAAAAAAACAAATTTTATAATTTAAGTTTATTAAATTTAAATATACTTTTTATTGTTCCGAAAATTTCTACTTTCATTTTTTCAATATTTGCAATAAAATACAAAGTTTTACAATTTAATATAATTTATCAACACATTAAAATTAGTAATTTAACTAACTACAATTATTAACTTCACTATATTAATTGCATATAAAAAAAATAACATTATATTTAAAATTCACTTTTTAAAAGTATCCCCACCTTTTTCCCCTGAACACCAATCATCCCACCACTAACAATATGCATATATATAATTGTTTACACATTAAGACAAGTAAAATTCAAAACATCAAACATTTCACAAATAATAAATTAACATACTAAAGAGACAAATGAAAAAATTAGTAAACACCTACAAAGTACAATAAAATATACATAAAATGAAACTTACAAAAGATATTATATAGACAATATTTTCTAAAACAAAATTTTCTGCACAGATAATAAACAAAACACTTCTGGCCTCATCACGACTTTGCCAGTCCGAGGACTGCCATGCAGGAGGTGGTGGTCCGACCGCCAACAGGCTGGCGGAGAAGACCGCCAAATTATGACATTGGTGTTGGTGCACACAGAACCCCACCAATGCACCGTCCGCACCGCCAGTGTGGCCAGACCGTCGCAGTCGACTGGAGCCACCAGGAGTCCACCAGACTCATTACAGGATTGCACACCCCAAAGATTTCTACCGCGGTCAGACCACCAAGGAACACTAGTCAGAAACAAACAGTATAAAAGGAGACACTCATCGCCATACTCATCCAGAGCTGCCATGAAACCACAATTAGATGTCATCCCGCTGCTCCTGCTCACAGAAAGACAAAGGAATCATCGCGACGAGGAAGCTAAAAACCATAAATATACACACTCACTTGTGACAGTTATAAAATGTATTAATTGGAACCCTCACATAACATACCATAGAGATGGGGTGCAAGGGCTATACTCACACATAATAGTACAGTGACACACACATTCACATAGAGTGACACACACACTCACATACACCCACATATATGCACCATGCATACTGCAGCCAGCACACGCAAACACCACATTTCAATAACACACACTTAGGCACACAAACACAACACAGGCCCAGACTCACAAATTCACATACAACATATGAACTCGCAACAAAAACACCACAACCGCACAAATATAAACACATGTTAAACGCTCGCAACCAGCACAACCCAGGGACTCCATACACATACAACACAATACACAAATGTCTGTGATGAAACACTCACAATTACACCATCATACAACCTAGCAATCGACATAAACATCACACACACACACACACAGAACACCAAACCTATTATGCCATGCAGAAGACACGCAGGCTCCAACAGTCTAAACACACAAAGCCACACAGCACTACAACAAACACATATCAACACTAATGCAGCACACCACCATGACAACAACATTTCAGCTACATACAGATACCCATCTTACAAAACACACCCTTTCCCTGCGGGAGAGATGCATTACACACAACCGCACAGACTGTTCAGACAATACCGGAAGCATCAAGAAGCACACACACACACATACTTCTACACAACCAATGTGAGGCAGGAACAACTGAAACCTACGAAGGAAATGCAGGACAAAAATGTAACCAGAAAACCAACAACTAGTTGGTCATAATATATTATGGTTTCTGAGAAAGATAAAAGTCCAAGGCCATTGGCCAGTCCATATAAACAAAAGTCATTTGCACCAAAGGCACAAAATGGTGCCCCTACTTTCCTCCTGACGTTACGTGGGGAGGGAGGATGGAGATGGAGGGTTTGGGCTTAGGCTTGGGAGGTGTTGACTTTTGGCTTTAAAGGGGGTCAGATGTTTTTGGGACGGGTGGTCTTCTTTTTGGCAGGGGAGGGGCATGGGTTCTGGCAGGGATGGTAATATGGGCGGCCTTGGATGTGGAAGGAATGGCGCGGGGATAGGGAAGCAGATCTCCTAGGGATGTCACCAGGGGAGTTGGGAAAAGGTAAAACTCAGAAAGGAAAAATTTCTTAGACACCCAGGGATGGTCATCAGAAGGGGGTTTGGGTGTGGAGGGTAAGGGAGTGGTTGTATGACATTCAGGAGTGGATGTTTTGGGAGTGTGCTTATGGGAAGTGTACTTGTTGGTATTGGGTGTCTGTTGGGTGGTGAGTGAGGACGTCTATGTCTCCTGTACTGAGGGGGTTGGGCGTGCTGGGGGATGCCGTGGTGGGTAGGCAGCTGTTTGTTGGGGTGGTGACTGCAGGTATGGTGGATTTCCTGCATGTAGGTGTGTTCATGGTTGTGGTGTCTGCATGTGTGATGACTGGGGTAAATGTCTGAGGGTCTGCTGGGGTGCTGTCTCCGGGTAGGTTAGGTGTGATGACTTGATCACTGAATGATCTTCTGGTAGATGCTGTGTCTGTGGTGTTGGGGTTGTGGGGGTATCCGGGCAGGTCGTGACTGTTGCTGTGTCTGTAGGTGGATGTTGTCTGTGTACATGCTGGTGGTATGTCTTGTGGTGCTTATTTTTGTCCTTGGATGTTGAGGTGGATGCATGCCTTTCTGTGTGCTTTGGGTGGTTCAGGGGAAGGGGGGATTTGGACTGGGAAGAGGACCCTGTAGGGGGTATGGTAGACAAGGAGTGACTGACTGCCGTCAGTGTGGAGGCCAGAGGCTGAAATGATCTTTGTAGTCCAGCAAGTGCACTGTGCATGCCCTTCAGGAACACCTTGTGCTGTTGGATTTGAGTTGCCAGTTCCTGGATGGCATTCATGATGGTTGACTGACCCACAGAGATTGACCTCAAGAGGTCAGCAGCCTCCTCACTAAGGGCAGCAGGGCTAACAAGGGATAGGGCAGAGGTGCCTGTGGTGAAGGAGATGCCCACCTTCTTGGATGGGCGGGCACCGCCAACTGAGTGGGGTGCGACAGGGAGAGCGGTGATAGAATGGGGGATGGCGGACAGAGATGGTACTGGGGTGGTCTCAGATGGGGGCGTCACCACTAGGAAGCGGTCACTGGAGGAGGATTCTGAAGAAGATGTACTGGATCCAGTCTCTATCATGGCACTTCCCTCGCCCTCTGGGCCACTGAGTCCCTTGCTGTCAGTGTTCTTGTGACTGGGGGTCCCATAACCAGAAGCTTCCCCTCTCGGCTGTGCCCATCTCCTTTGCCTGCCACTGCTGATGCTGAAAAACAGAAAGTCAGTTATGGTCATCACATTCACAAGATAACACTTCCATTCATTTCAGAATATGTATTGCCAACAACAGAACTTATTCCAGTGATAGAAATAATAATAATCTCATTGTACCTTTAAACAACATTTAAATAAATAAGCCTATACCATATCACTATGCAAAACACCCTCTTAAATAACATATAATAATGGATGTATTCTGTTTTCATAATTTAATTATGATTCTGTTTGATTATTCTAACCAACCTATATTTTCCAACAATCTATGAATAATGACATAGTTTTCAGCACTAAAAACTGTTCTAAAATTTCCAATAAAAATGAAGTTGTAAAAAATGTAATAAAATAACACATTTTACATTTTTAGTTCATTAAATTGAAATATACTTTTTATTCGTCCCACAATTTCTACTTTCATATTTTCAATATTTGCAATAAAATACAAAGTTTTACAACTTAATATAATTTATCAACACATTAATAATTACAATTATTAATTTCACTATATTACTTGCATACCATACCAAAATAACATTATATTTAACATTCACTTTTTAAAAATATCCCCACCTTACCCCTGAACACCAAGCACCCCACCACTAACAATCTACATATATATAATTTTTACACATTAAGACACGTAAAATTCAAAACATCAAACATTTCTCAAATAATAAATTAACTTACTAAAGAGACAAACTAAAAAATTAGTAGGCACCTACAAACAAAGTACAATAAAATATACATAAAAGAACACTTACAAAAGATATTATTTAAGCAATATTTTCTAAAACAATATTTTCTGCAATGATAATAAACAAAACACTAAGGGCCTCATTACGACTTTGCCGGTCCGAGGACTGCCATGCAGGAGGTGGCGGTCCGACCGCAAACAGGCTCGTGGAGAAGACCGCCAAATTATGACATTCACAGTGGTGCACACAGAACCCCTCCAAGGCACCGCCCTACCGGCCGTGTGGTCAAACCGTCGCAGTCAATTGGAGCCACCACGAGTTCAGCGGAGATGTTTCCTCCAGGCTCATTACGAGATTGCACACCCCCAAGATTTCTACCGCGGTCGACCACCAAGGAACACTAGGTGGAAACAAACAGTATAAATGGAGACACTCACTGTCATACTCGTCCGGAGCTGCCATGAAACCACAATTGTATGTCATCCCGCTGCTCCTGCTCACAGAAATATAATGGATTCATCGCCGACGAGGAAGACAACAACCTTAAATATACACACTCAACTGTGACAGTTGTAAAATGTATAAATTGGAACTCTTACATAACATACCATAGGGAGGGGGGAGCAATGGCTATACTCACACTTAATATTACATGACACACAAATTCATATACAGTGACACACACACACACTCACATTCAACCACATATATGCAGCATGCACACTGCAGCCAGCACATGCACTCACCACACGTCAATAACAAACACTTATGCACACCAACACAGAACAGGCATAGCCTCACAAATTCACATACAGCATACGAACTTGTAACAACAACACCACAACCGCAAAAAAAAAAAAACACATGTTAAACACTTGCAACCGACACTAGGCAGGGACTCCATACACATAGAACACAATACACAACTGTCTGTGATGAAACACACAATTACACCATCATACAACCTAGCAATTGACATACACATCACGCACACACAGACAGAATACCAAACCTATTATGCCATGCACAAGACACGCAGGCCCAAACAATCTAAACACACAAAGCCACACAGCACTACAACAAACACATATCAACACTAATGCAAAACACCACCATGACAACAACATTTCAGCTACATACAGATACCCATCGCACAAAACACAGCCTATCCCTGGGGGATAAAAGCACTGCACAAAACCGCACAGACTATTCAGACAATACCGGAAGCAGCAAGCAGCACACACACACACACACACACACACACATACTTGCTACACAACTAATGTCAGGGAGGAACAACTCAAACCTGTGAAGGAAATGCAGGTAATTTTTTTTACCAGAAAACCGACAACTAGTTGGTCATAATATATTATGGTTTCTGAGAAAGATAAAAGTCCAAGGCCATTGGCCAGTCCATATAAACAAAAGGCATTTGCACCAAAGGCACAAAATGGTGCCCCTACTTTCCTCCTGACGTTACTTGGGGAGTGGGAATGGAGATGGAGGGTTTGTGCTTAGGCTTGGGAGGTGTTAAGTTTTGGCTTGGGAGGGGGTTGGATGTTTTTGGGAAGGGTGGTCTTCTTTTTGGCGGGGGAGGGGCATGGGTTCTGACGAGAAGGGTAATATGGGAGGCCTCGGATGTGGAAGGGATGGCTTTGGGATAGGGAAACAGATCTAGGGATGCCAATGGGGGAGTTGGGAAAAGGTCAAACTCAGAAAGGAAACATTTCTTAGACACACAGGGATGGTAATCGTAAGGAAGTTTGGCAGTGGAGGGTGAGGGAGTGGTTGTATGACATTCAGGAGTGGAAGTCTTGGGATTGTGTTTCTGGGAGGTGTACTTGTGGGTGGCTGGTGTCTGTTGTGTGGGTGACTGAGGGCGTTTATGCCTATTGGGCTGAGGGGGGGTGGACGTGCTGGGGGATGCCGTGGTGGTTAGGCAGCTGTCTGTTGGGGTAGTGACTGCATGTATGGTGGATTTCTTGCATGTAGGAGTGTTGAAGGTTGTGATGTCTGCATGTGTGGTGACTGGGGTGAATGTCTGAGGGTCTGCTGGGGTGCTGTCTCTGAGTAGGTTAGGTGTGGTGACCGGATCACTGAATGATAGTGTAGTAGGTGCTGTGTCTGTGGTGTTGGGGTGGTGTGGTATCAGGGCAGGTCGTGACTGTTGCTGTGTCTACAGGTGGATGTTGTCTGTGTGCATGCTGGTGGTGTGTTTTGTGGTGCTTATTTTTGTCCTTGTATGTTGAGGTGGATGCATACCTGTCTGTGTGATTTGGCTGGGTCGCGGGAAGGGGGAATTGGACTGGGAAGAGGACTGTGGAGTGGGGACGGTGGACAAGGGGTGACTGACTGCCGTCAGTATGGGGCAGAGCCTGAAATGATCTTTGTATGCCAGCAAGTGCACTGTGAATGCCCTCCAGGAACACATTGCTCTATAGGATTTGAGTTCCCAGTCCCTGGATGGCATTCATGATGGTTGACTGACCTACAGTGATTGACCTCAGGATGTCAACAACCTCCTCACTATGGGAAGCAGGGCTAACAGGGGCTAGGGCAGAGGAGCCTGTGGTGAAGGAGACGGCCACCTTCTTGGATGGGCGGGCATGGCCAAGTGGGTGGGAAGCTACCGGGAGGGCGGTGATATAATGGGGGATGGCGGACAGAGATGGTACTGGGGTGGTCCCAGATGGGTCTGTCACCACTAGGAAGATGCCACTGGAGGAGGATTTCGAAGAAGATGTACTGGATCCAGTCTCTCTCCTGGCACTTCCCTCGCCCTCTGAGCCACTGGGTCCCTTGCTGTCGGTGTTCTTGTGACTGGGGGTCCCATGACCAGAAGCTGTGCCCCATCTCCTTTGCCTGCCGGTGCTGATGCTGAAAGACAGAAATTCAGGTATGGTCATCACATTCACAAGATAACACTTCCATTCATTTCAGAATATATATTTCCAACAACAGAACTGATTCCAGTGATATAAATAATAAAAATCTCATTATACCTTTAAACAACATTTAAATAAATAAACCTATACCATATCAGTGTGCGAAAAACCCTCTTAAATAACATATCATATGCATGTATTCTGTTTTCATAATTTAATTATGCATAATTTTGACTATTTTAATAAAGTTATATTTCCCAACAGTTTATGAATAATGACATAATTTTCAACTTTTAAAACTTTTCTAAACTTTCCAATAAAAATGAAATTGTAAAAAATATAATAAAATACAAATATGCAAAAAAAATTTTTTTTATTTTTTTGCATATTTGTATTTTATTATATTTTTTAAGTATAAATTTAAGTATACTTTTTATTGTTCCGAGAATGTCTACTTTCATTTTTTCAATATTTGCAATAAAATACAAAGTTTTATAATATAATATAATTTATCAACACATTAAAATTAGTAATTTAACAAATTACAATTATTAACTTCACTATATTAATTGCATATCATAAAAAATAACATTATATTTAAAATTCACTTTTTAAAAGTATCCCCACCCTTTTCCCCTGAACACCAATCAGCCCACCACTAACAATATGAATATATATAATTTTTTACACATTGAGACAAGTAAAATTCAAAACATCAAACATTTCACAAATAATAAATTAACATACTAAAGAGACAAATTAAAAAATTAGTAAATACGAACAAAGTACAATAAAATATACATAAAATGAAACTTACAAAAGATATTATATAGACAATATTTTCCAAAACAATATTTTCTGCACAGATACACTTAGGGCCTCATCACAACTTTGCCGGTCCGAGGACTGCCATGCAGGAGGCGGCAATCCGACCGCCAACAGGCTGGCGGAGAAGACCGACAAATGATGACATTGGTGGTGGTGCACACAGAACCCTGCCAATGCACCGCCCACACCGCCAGTGTGGCCAGACCGTCGCAGTCGACTGGAGCCACCACGAGTCCACCAGACTCATTACGAGATGTCACACCCCCAAGATTTCTACCGCGTTCAGACCACCAAGGAAAACTAGTCAGAAACAAACAGTATAAAAGGAGACACTCACCGCCATACTCGTCCGGAGCTGCCATGAAACCACAATTGGATGTCATCCCGCTGCTCCTGCTCACAGAAAGACAAAGGAATCATCGCCGACGAGGAAGTCAAAAACCGTAAACATACACACTCACTTGTGACAGTTGTAAAATGTATTAATTGGAACCCTCACATAACATACCATAGAGATGGGGTGCAAGGGCTATACTCACACATAATAGTACAGTGACACACACATTCACATAGAGTGACACACACACTCACATACACCCACATATATGCACCATGCATATTGCAGCCAGCACACGCAAACACCACATTTCAATAACACACACTTAGGCACGCAAACACAACACAGGCCCAGTCTCACAAATTCACTTACAACATACGAACTCGCAACAACAACACCACAACCGCACAAATATAAACACATGTTAAACACTCGCAACCAGCACAACCCAGGGACTCCATACACATACAACACAATACACAAATGTATGTGATGAAACACACACAATTACACCATCTTACAACCTAGCAATCGACATACACATCATACACACACACAGAACACCAAACCTATTATGCCATGCAGAAGACACGCAGGCTCCAACAGTCTAAACACACAAAGCCACACAGCACTACAACAAACACATATCAACACTAATGCAGCACACCACCATGACAACAACATTTCAGCTACATACAGATACCCATCACACAAAGCACACCCTATCCCTGGGGGATAAAAGCACTGCACACAACCGCACAGACTATTCAGACAATACCGGATGCGTCAGGCAGCACACATACACACATACTTCTACAAATCCAATCAGGTAGGAACATCTCAAACTAATAAATGAAATGCAGGACAAAAATGTAACCGGGAAAACAACAACTAGTTGGTCATAATATATTATGGTTTCAGAGAAAGATAAAAGTCCAAGGCCATTGGCCAGTCTATATAAACAAAAGTCATTTGCACCAAAGGCACAAAATGGTGCCCCTACTTTCCTCCTGACGTTACGTGGGGAGGGAGGATGGAGATGGAGGGTTTGGGCTTAGGCTTGGGAGGTGTTGACTTTTGGCTTTAAAGGGGGTCAGATGTTTTTGGGACGGGTGGTCTTCTTTTTGGCAGGGGAGGGGCATGGGTTCTGGCAGGGATGGTAATATGGGCGGCCTTGGATGTGGAAGGAATGGCCCGGGGATAGGGAAGCAGATCTCCCAGGGATGTCACCGGGGGAGTTGGGAAAAGGTAAAACTCAGAAAGGAAAAATTTCTTAGACACCCAGGGATGGTCATCAGAAGGGAGTTTGGGTGTGGAGGGTAAGGGAGTGGTTGTATGACATTCAGGAGTGGATGTTTTGGGAGTGTGCTTATGGGAAGTGTACTTGTTGGTATTGGGTGTCTGTTGGGTGGTGAGTGAGGACGTCTATGTCTCCTGGGCTGAGGGGGTTGGACGTGCTGGGGGATGCCGTGGTGGGTAGGCAGCTGTTTGTTGAGGTGGTGACTGCAGGTATGGTGGATTTCCTGCATGTAGGTGTGTTCATGGTTATGGTGTCTGCATGTGTGATGACTGGGGTAAATGTCTGAGGGTCTGCTGGGGTGCTGTCTCCGGGTAGGTTAGGTGTGGTGACTTGATCACTGAATGATCTTCTGGTAGATGCTGTGTCTGTGGTGTTGGGGTTGTGGGGGTATCCGGGCAGGTCGTGACTGTTGCTGTGTCTGTAGGTGGATGTTGTCTGTGTACATGCTGGTGGTATGTCTTGTGGTGCTTATTTTTGTCCTTGAATGTTGAGGTGGATGCATGCCTTTCTGTGTGCTTTGGGTGGTTCAGGGGAAGGGGGGATTTGGACTGGGAAGAGGACCCTGGAGGGGGTATGGTAGACAAGGAGTGACTGACTGCCGTCAGTGTGGAGGACAGAGGCTGAAATGATCTTTGTAGTCCAGCAAGTGCACTGTGCATGCCCTTCAGGAACACCTTGTGCTGTTGGATTTGAGTTGCCAGTTCCTGGATGGCATTCATGATGGTTGACTGACCCACAGAGATTGACCTCAAGAGGTCAGCAGCCTCCTCACTAAGGGCAGCAGGGCTAACAAGGGATAGGGCAGAGGTGCCTGTGGTGAAGGAGATGCCCACCTTCTTGGATGGGCGGGCACCGCCAACTGAGTGGGGTGCGACAGGGAGAGCGGTGATAGAATGGGGGATGGCGGACAGAGATGGTACTGGGGTGGTCTCAAATGGGTGCGTCACCACTAGGAAGCGGTCACTGGAGGAGGATTCTGAAGAAGATGTACTGGATCCAGTCTCTCTCATGGCACTTCCCTCGCCCTCTGGGCCACTGAGTCCCTTGCTGTCAGTGTTCTCGTGACTGGGGGTCCCATAACCAGAAGCTTCCCCACTCGGCTGTGCCCCATCTCCTTTGCCTGCCACTGCTGATGCTGAAAAACAGAAAGTCAGTTATGGTCATCACATTCACAAGATAACACTTCCATTCATTTCAGAATATGTATTGCCAACAACAGAACTTATTCAAGTGATAGAAATAATAATAATCTCATTGTACTCAACATTTAAATAAATAAGCCTATACCATATCACTATGCAAAACACCCTCTTAAATAACATATAATAATGGATGTATTCTGTTTTCATAATTTAATTATGATTCTGTTTGATTATTCTAACCAACCTATATTTTCCAACAATCTATGAATAATGACATAGTTTTCAACACTAAAAACTGTTCTAAAATTTCCAATAAAAATGAAGTTGTAAAAAATGTAATAAAATAACACATTTTACATTTTTAGTTCATTAAATTGAAATATACTTTTTATTCGTCCCACAATTTCTACTTTCATATTTTCAATATTTGCAATAAAATACAAAGTTTTACAACTTAATATAATTTATCAACACATTAAAATTAATAATTTATCAAATTACAATTATTAATTTCACTATATTACTTGCATACCATACCAAAATAACATTATATTTAACATTCACTTTTTAAAAATATCCCCACCTTACCCCTGAACACCAAGCACCCCACCACTAACAATCTACATATATATAATTTTTACACATTAAGACACGTAAAATTCAAAACATCAAACATTTCTCAAATAATAAATTAACTTACTAAAGAGACAAACAAAAAAATTAGTAGGCACCTACAAACAAAGTACAATAAAATATACATAAAAGAACACTTACAAAAGATATTATTTAAGCAATATTTTCTAAAACAATATTTTCTGCAATGATAATAAACAAAACACTAAGGGCCTCATTACGACTTTGCCGGTCCGAGGACTGCCATGCAGGAGGTGGCGGTCCGACCGCAAACAGGCTCGTGGAGAAGACCGCCAAATTATGACATTCACAGTGGTGCACACAGAACCCCTCCAAGGCACCGCCCTACCGGCCGTGTGGTCAGACCGTCGCAGTCAATTGGAGCCACTACGAGTTCAGCGGAGATGTTTCCTCCAGGCTCATTACGAGATTGCACACCCCCAAGATTTCTACCGCGGTCGACCACCAAGGAACACTAGGTGGAAACAAACAGTATAAATGGAGACACTCACTGTCATACTCGTCCGGAGCTGCCATGAAACCACAATTGTATGTCATCCCGCTGCTCCTGCTCACAGAAATATAATGGATTCATCGCCGACGAGGAAGACATCAACCTTAAATATACACACTCAACTGTGACAGTTGTAAAATGTATAAATTGGAACTCTTACATAACATACCATAGGGAGGGGGGAGCAATGGCTATACTCACACTTAATATTACATGACACACAAATTCATATACAGTGACACACACACACACTCACATTCAACCACATATATGCAGCATGCACACTGCAGCCAGCACATGCACTCACCACACGTCAATAACAAACACTTATGCACACCAACAAAGAACAGGCATAGCCTCACAAATTCACATACAGCATACGAACTTGTAACAACAACACCACAACCGCACAAATACAAACACATGTTAAACACTTGCAACCGACACTAGGCAGGGACTCCATACACATAGAACACAATACACAACTGTCTGTGATGAAACACACAATTACACCATCATACAACCTAGCAATTGACATACACATCACGCACACACAGACAGAATACCAAACCTATTATGCCATGCACAAGACACGCAGGCCCAAACAATCTAAGCACACAAAGCCACACAGCACTACAACAAACACATATCAACACTAATGCAAAACACCACCATGACAACAACATTTCAGCTACATACAGATACCCATCGCACAAAACACAGCCTATCCCTGGGGGATAAAAGCACTGCACAAAACCGCACAGACTATTCAGACAATACCGGAAGCATCAAGCAGCACACACACACACACACACACACACACATACTTGCTACACAACTAATGTCAGGGAGGAACAACTCAAACCTGTGAAGTAAATGCAGGTAATTTTTTTTACCAGAAAACCGACAACTAGTTGGTCATAATATATTATGGTTTCTGAGAAAGATAAAAGTCCAAGGCCATTGGCCAATCCATATAAACAAAAGGCATTTGCACCAAAGGCACAAAATGGTGCCCCTACTTTCCTCCTGACGTTACTTGGGGAGTGGGAATGGAGATGGAGGGTTTGTGCTTAGGCTTGGGAGGTGTTAAGTTTTGGCTTGGGAGGGGGTTGGATGTTTTTGGGAAGCGTGGTCTTCTTTTTGGCGGGGGAGGGGCATGGGATCTGACGAGAAGGGTAATATGGGAGGCCTTGGATGTGGAAGGGATGGCTTTGGGATAGGGAAACAGATCTAGGGATGCCAATGGGGGAGTTGGGAAAAGGTCAAACTCAGAAAGGAAACATTTCTTAGACACACATGGAAGGTAATCGGAAGGAAGTTTGGCAGTGGAGGGTGAGGGAGTGGTTGTATGACATTCAGGAGTGGAAGTCTTGGGATTGTGTTTCTGGGAGGTGTACTTGTGGGTGGCTGGTGTCTGTTGTGTGGGTGACTGAGGGCGTTTATGCCTATTGGGCTGAGGGGGGGTGGACGTGCTGGGGGATGCCGTGGTGGTTAGGCAGCTGTCTGTTGGGGTAGTGACTGCATGTATGGTGGATTTCTTGCATGTAGGAGTGTTGAAGGTTGTGATGTCTGCATGTGTGGTGACTGGGGTGAATGTCTGAGGGTCTGCTGGGGTGCTGTCTCTGAGTAGGTTAGGTGTGGTGACCGGATCACTGAATGATAGTGTAGTAGGTGCTGTGTCTGTGGTGTTGGGGTGGTGTGGTATCAGGGCAGGTCGTGACTGTTGCTGTGTCTACAGGTGGATGTTGTCTGTGTGCATGCTGGTGGTGTGTTTTGTGGTGCTTATTTTTGTCCTTGGATGTTGAGGTGGATGCATACCTGTCTGTGTGATTTGGCTGGGTCGCGGGAAGGGGGAATTGGACTGGGAAGAGGACTGTGGAGTGGGGACGGTGGACAAGGGGTGACTGACTGCCGTCAGTATGGGGCAGAGCCTGAAATGATCTTTGTATGCCAGCAAGTGCAGTGTGAATGCCCTCCAGGAACACATTGCTCTATAGGATTTGAGTTCCCAGTCCCTGGATGGCATTCATGATGGTTGACTGACCTACAGTGATTGACCTCAGGATGTCAACAACCTCCTCACTATGGGAAGCAGGGCTAACAGGGGCTAGGGCAGAGGAGCCTGTGGTGAAGGAGACGGCCACCTTCTTGGATGGGCGGGCATGGCCAAGTGGGTGGGAAGCTACCGGGAGGGCGGTGATATAATGGGGGATGGCGGACAGAGATGGTACTGGGGTGGTCCCAGATGGGTCTGTCACCACTAGGAAGATGCCACTGGAGGAGGATTTCGAAGAAGATGTACTGGATCCAGTCTCTCTCCTGGCACTTCCCTCGCCCTCTGAGCCACTGGGTCCCTTGCTGTCGGTGTTCTTGTGACTGGGGGTCCCATGACCAGAAGCTGTGCCCCATCTCCTTTGCCTGCCGGTGCTGATGCTGAAAGACAGAAATTCAGGTATGGTCATCACATTCACAAGATAACACTTCCATTCATTTCAGAATATATATTCCCAACAACAGAACTGATTCCAGTGATATAAATAATAAAAATCTCATTATACCTTTAAACAACTTTTAAATAAATAAACCTATACCATATCATTGTGCGAAAAACCCTCTTAAATAACATATCATATGCATGTATTCTGTTTTCATAATTTAATTATGCATAATTTTGACTATTTTAATAAAGTTATATTTCCCAACAGTTTATGAATAATGACATAATTTTCAACTTTTATAACTTTTCTAAACTTTCCAATAAAAATGAAATTGTAAAAAATATAATAAAATACAAATATGCAAAAAAAACAAATTTTACAATTTAAGTTTATTAAATTTAAGTATACTTTTTATTGTTCCGAGAATGTCTACTTTCATTTTTTCAATATTTGCAATAAAATACAAAGTTTTATAATATAATATAATTTATCAACACATTAAAATTAGTAATTTAACAAATTACAATTATTAACTTCACTATATTAATTGCATATCATAAAAAATAACATTATATTTAAAATTCACTTTTTAAAAGTATCCCCACCCTTTTCCCCTGAACACCAATCAGCCCACCACTAACAATATGCATATATATAATTTTTTACACATTGAGACAAGTAAAATTCAAAACATCAAACATTTCACAAATAATAAATTAACATACTAAAGAGACAAATTAAAAAATTAGTAAACACCTACAAAGTACAATACCATATACATAAAATGAAACTTACAAAAGATTATATAGACAATATTTTCCAAAACAATATTTTCTGCACAGATACACTTAGGGCCTCATCACAACTTTGCCGGTCCAAGGACTGCCATGCAGGAGGCGGCGGTCCGACCGCCAACAGGCTGGAGAAGAAGACTGAAAAATTATGACATTGGCGGTGGTGCACACAGAACCCCGCCAATGCACCGCCAGTGTGGTCAGACCGTCGCAGTCGACTGGAGCCACCACGAATCCACCAGACTCATTACGAGATGGCACACCCCCAAGATTTCTACCGCGTTCAGACCACCAAGGAAAACTAGTCAGAAACAAACAGTATAAAAGGAGACACTCACCGCCATACTCGTCCGGAGCTGCCATGAAACCAAAATTGGATTTCATCCCGCTGCTCCTGCTCACAGAAAGACAAAGGAATCATCGCCGACGAGGAAGCCAAAAACCATAAATATAAACACTCACTTGTGACAGTTGTAAAATATATTAATTGGAACCCTCACATAACATACCATAGGGAGGGGGGTGCAAGGGCTATACTCACACATAATAGTACAGTGACACACACATTCACATACAGTGACACACACACTCACATACACCCACATATGTGCACCATGCATACTGCAGCCAGCACACGCAAACACCACATTTCAATAACACACACTTATGCACGCAAACACAACACAGGCCCAGTCTCACAAATTCACATACAACATACGAACTCGTAACAACAACACCACAATCGCACAAATATAAACACATGTTGAGCACTCGCAACCAGCACTACCCAGGGACTCCATACACATACAACACAATACACAACTGTCTGTGATGAAACACACACAATTACACCATCATACAACCTAGCAATCAACATACACATCACACACACACAGAACACCAAACCTATTGTGCCATGCACAAGACTCGCAGGCTCAAACATTCTAAATACACAAAGAAACACAGCACTACAACAAACGCATATCAAAACTAATGCAGCACACCACCATGACAACAACATTTCAGCAACATACAGATACCCATCACACAAAGCACACCCTATCCCTGGGGGATAAAAGCACTGCACACAACCACACAGACTGTTCAGACAATACCGGAGGCGTCAGGCAGCACACATACAAACATGCTTCAACACAACCAGTGTCAGACAGGAACATCTCAAACTTATGAAGGAAATGCAGGACAAAAATGTAACCGGGAAAACGACAACTAGTTGGTCAAAATATATTATGGTTTCTGAGAAATATAAAAGTCCAAGGCCATTGGCCAGTCCATAGAAACAAAAATCATTTGCACCAAAGGCACAAAATGGTGCCCCTACTTTCCTCCTGACGTTACATGGAGAGGGAGAATGGAGATGGAGGGTTTGGGCTTAGGCTTGAGGGGTGTTGAGTTTTGGCTTGAAAGGGGGTCAGATGTTTTTGGGATGGGTGGACTTCTTTGTGGCAGGGGAGGGGCATGGGTTCTGGCGTGGAGGGAAATATGGGCAGCCTTGGATGTGGAAGGAATGGGATTGGGAAGCAGATCTCCTAGGGATGTCACCGGGGGAGTTAGGAAAAGGTCAAACTCAGAAACGAAACATTTCTTAGACACACAGGGATGGTCATCAGAAGGGGGTTTGGGTGTGGAGGGTGAGGGAGTGGTTGTATGACATTCAGGAGTGGATGTTTTGGGAGTGTGTTTGTGGGAAGTGTACTTGTGGGTATTGGGTGTCTGTTGGGTGGGTGAGTGAGGGCATCTATGTCTCTTGGGCTGAGGAGGTTGGACAGGCTGGGGGATGCCGTGGTGTGTAGGCAGCTGTCTGTTGGGGTGGTGACTGCAGGTATGGTGCAATTTCCTGCATGTAGGCATGTTCTTGGTTATGGTGTCTGCATGTGTGATGACTGGGGTGAATGTCTGAGGGTCTGCTGGGGTGCTGGGGTGCTGTCTCCGGGTAGGTTAGCTATGGTGACTTGATCACTGAATGATCTTGTGGTAGATGCTGTGTCTGTGGTGTTAGAGTGGTGGGGGTATCAGGGCAGGTTGTGACTGTTGCTGTGTCTGTAGGTGGATGTTGTCTGTGTACATGCTGGTGGTATGTCTTGTGGTGCCTATTTTTGTCCTTGGATATTGACGTGGATGCATGCCTGTCTGTGTGCTTTAGCTGGTTTCATGGGAAGGGGGGATTTGGACAGGGAACAGGACTGTGGAGGGGGTACGGTAGACAAGGGGTGACTGACGACCGTCAGTGTGGAGGCCAGAGGCTGAAAATATCTTTGTAGTCCAGCAAGTGCACTGTGAATGCCCTCCAGGAACACACTGCTCTGTTGGATTTGAGTTGCCAGTCCCTGGATGGCATTCACAATGGTTGACTGACCCACAAAGATTGACCTCAGGAGGTCAATAGCCTCCTCACTAAGGGCAGCAGGGCTAAAAGGGGCTAGGGCATTGGTGCCTGTCGCGAAGGAGACGCCCACCTTCTTGGATGGGTGGGCACGGCCAACTGGGTGAGGTGCTACAGGGAAGGCAGTGATAGAATGGGAGATGGCGGGCAGAGATAGGACTGGGGTGGTCCCAGATGGGTCCGTCACCACTAGGATGAGGCCACTGGAGGAGGATTCTGAAGAAGATGTACTGGATCCAGTCTCTCTCATGGCACTTCCCTCACCCTCTGGGCCACTGGGTCCCTTGCTGTCGGTGTTCTCGTGACTGGGGGTCCCGTGACCAGAAGCTTCCCCACTCGGCTGTGCCCCATCTCCTATGCCTGTTGGTGCTGATGCTGAAAAAGATAATACAAATCTCATTATACCTTTAAACAACATTTATATGAATAAACCTATACCATATCACTATGCAAAAAACCCTCTTAAATAACATATCATAATGCATGTATTCTGTTTTCATAATTTATTTATGCATAATCTTCACTATTTAACCAACTTAAATTTTCCACCAATTTATGAATAATGACCTAATTTTCAACATTAAAAACTTTTTTAAAATTTCCAATAAAAATTTAATTGTAAAAAATATAATAAAATAAAAATATGCAAAAAAACAAATTTTACATTTTTAGTTTATTAAATTAAAAAATACTTTTTATTGTTCCCATAATTTCTGCTTTCATATTTTCAATATATGCAACAAAACACAAAGAGGCATATTTATACTCTGCTTGTGCCGGATTTGCGTAATTTTTTTAAATTAAATTTTGGCACAAACCTAACATCATATTTATACTTTGACGCCCGACCCAGAGAACGTCAAAATTTCACTGTGTGCGTCATTTTCTTGATGTGTGAAACTTCCTTGCGATAATGACATGCAAGGTAAGTGTTCCTGTCCAAAAAATTACTTAAACAACTGTGCGCCATATTTATCCAACTGCGCAAAAATGCTGCACGGCTGGGAGGTGGAGTCGGAAAATGTCGCACAGCCTGATTTGTGTAAAAAATGAATGCCTGTGTCAGGGCAGGCGTTAAAATGGAGCAAACACACTAGTACTTATGGAAAACACACAGAAGCAACACCAGAGCTCCAAAAGGAAGACATGGAGGTGCTATTCATCCAGCATGCACGAATACGCAGAGCACAGGACCAACAGCAGCAGCTTCCACCACACCAGCAGGGACCCCAAAAGCAACGCAGAAGGCAGGAGAGGATATTCCAGACCAGGGCAACCCTTTAGGGCCTCAGGGAACATGGCATCATCCAGAGGTACAGACTAAACTGGCAAGCCATACAGCAGCTGCTGCGCAATATTGAGCCACAGTTGGCACCCAGCTTGCAGACACCCCACATCATTCCACCAGAGACCAAGCTGATAGCTGTCCTCCACATGTTGGCAAGTGGCTCTTTTCAAACCACTGGTGCCCTGGTTGCCAGGATTTCACAGTCCTCATTCTCTGCCTTCCTACCCAAGGTACTGGTCGCCATCATCTCCCTCACACTCTGCCACATCAGCTTCCCTGACACACAGATGAAGCAGCAGGAGACCAAACAGGGCTTCTACGAAATCAACGGCTTCCAACACGTGCTTGGTGCCATTGACTGCACACATGTACAGATTGTGCCACCTGCTGCAACCGAGCATCTATGCCGCAACAGGAAGCACACACACTCCATCAATGTGCAGGCCATTGTGGATCACCGGGGATTAATCACCAACAGCATGGCAAAGTATCCTTGGAGTGTACATGATTCATTCATCTTCCGCCACTGCACCATCAATCAACACTTCGAGGATGAACGATATGGAAATAGCCTACTTGTTGGTAAGTACAGAAACCCATTAATGTACACACAGCACAGCAACCCTGTAGGGCATACAACACATACACCACTACATGGACTCATGGTCAGGAAGACATTGAGGTTGTGACACTGCTAGTCGTGTTTGATATCCTGACCCAATGGGATACACACCTATGGACAAATGACAGATGCAAATAACAGCAGATGCCACTCCAGAGCCACAAGGGTCTAATTTAAAACCACACAGTGACAATGACATAGCCTTAACTGGCAGTACAACTTGGAAGATTAATCTTCCAATATCACATCAATAACACTCAACCTCACACCCTTCCAACCAATACGTACTGTGTAAGGGGTGTGTACTGTGGTTCGCTACATGGCAAACACCATAAGATACATAGCATGATGATGATGACTCTAAAGAAGGTGACATGGAATCATTGAGGCAGTACCAACATCTCACATCACTCCTGGGGTGAAATTGCCCACTATCAATAAGGAAGTGGACTGTGCTGAACACATATTGATGGAACATTATTGCAAAGTGCACATTGCGACACATACGGATTGAGACAATTATTCATATACACAAAACCTGTACAGGCATATGGACCTTCTGACACTTAAACCTTCACCCCCACAACCAAGTTAGCCAGCTCACATGGACCAGGTTCAGTAGTGAAGGTACAGGTTTGCACATGAGCCAACTCGGTGAGGGCACAAAAATAGGGTTGCATAGAACTTGTCACACAGGGGATATTTGTGCATTGTCAATTGTCAACATTTCAGTGCTGCAAACTTATGGAGATGTGTTGTACATTGTCACCTAGCCACATCAAAGGGCCTCACTCGGGTTTTTCACATGCTATTACATATGTTGAATTGGATGGAATGTTCAGGCTACATAGTGCAACCGTGTTGCCACCACAGTGGAATCGATTCTTTGTGTGGAAGAATCATGTCACCTTCAGTGAAGACACATGGACACTTCTTTCACATGACATAATGCATGGGAGATACAGAATGTACTGCAAGTTTACAAATATACCGCTGATATCTGGTCAATCAGCCAAACACCAGTTTAGATAAAGAAATTACCCAATGCTGACAGAACATCCTAGAAGCAGAGGATCCCACACAATAACACAAACACAGATGAGTCACAGACAATACAAGATAACAACTACCATGCAAAGTTATAGTCAAGGTGCAAGCAACATCCAAATATTTACACTCATTTTCTCTTTCAGCTGATCAGGGGTATGGGATCCAGCCATGGATCATGACCCCATTTGCAAACCTAAACACTGCAGCAGAGCATGCCTATAATGAGACACATCGGAGGACATGCACCATAGTAGAGAGGACTTTTGGCATCCGGAAGTCAAGATTCAGGTGCCTGGACATCACTGGAGACAGCCTCCTATACTCCCCTGAAATGGTATGCAAGATCATTTTGACCTGTGCCATCCTGCACAACCTTTGTGTAAGGAGGAACATTCCCCTCTATGAACCAGACCCACAACTGCCTGAAGAGGAGGAAGAGGAGGATACTGTTTGGCAACATGAGGGGGAGCATCCAAACACTGTAGCAGGATTGTGTCGGAGACAACACATTGTACAAAACTTCTTTTAACTATAGTCACCATCACCACTTTCTTACCATGTGTCATTAAACACCTCACTTCATCACTCAATCATGGTCTGTGTAATTATTAATGCATCACATGATCCCTAGGAATCATAATCAGAGTTTAGCCTCATGGAGCATTGCAGAAATACAGATTAGGATACTGAAAAAGCCACATCACATTTGATGGGTACGAATGTACAACCAACATCACACACAGTGGAAATGACAGAATGTCCTGTCTATTTCACGTGTGAAGGTCAAAATCAGAGGACTACATCTCTGAGACACATCCATGTTGCCAACATAGGCCATTGCAGCACATGACACACAACTAAGACACCATCAATCATAAGGTTAAATAGTGTTTCATACATGAGGCAGTGGATGTGCTATTGCATAGGTAACATATGACCACACCCTGACACCAGTCAGTATGACATCAGCTATCTCGGCAAGGAGCATGTGTGACAAGAAGTCCATCTAAACTGAAAATGCATAGCACGAGTGCCCCAGGTATGACAAGCATTGCTTACAAGACATACCCTGTGCATGCCATCCCAGGTAATAAGTCCTGCCACTCCCAAGTTTTCAGTCTCTCCCCACCCTTCTCTAGGGGGCCCTGTAAATGGACTATTTGTACCCTGATAACCTTCATCTACACACACCCAGACTCCCATTCTGACTCCTGTGTGCTTCCCTCTTTAGTATGGCATGCCATAGGCATAGTTAATCTGTCTGCATGGACTTCAGGTCGGATAATGCACTGCCTGGTAGTCGGTAGGACCTATAATCACCTGTCCATTGCTTCTCATGTGAAAGATACTGTTGGCCCTTTGAACTTGATTCACACCTACAGGACTTGTGAGAGACTGAAGCTGCACACACCTGTGAGCACTACCAGACAGTTGAGAAGTGTGGCACAATGGTTAGAGCAGCAAACCCTGATGCAAAGATCCGGCCGGGACCAGGGTTCAATTTCCACCTCGGCTGGTTTTGGGCTCAATTCCCTTGGACCAGATAATTCTTGCCTTGGTGCCTAATCTAATTAAGGGGTCCCACTCTGTAACTCTGGGTAATAGCTTGCTTAATCTCCACAATGGCACTCACAGTGCTTGGATGCTTGGCTTCACCCTGGCTCTGTCCAGGAGTGGGCACCTCACAGGGAAAAGCCAGGAGGGGTTCCACAGCAGCATGTGTACCGCGCCTTGAGACATTAATGGGTGAGTAGTGCACTATAAAGGTGCAAAGTTTACAGTTTTATGCAGACCAGCCATTTGAACCTGCACTGCCATTGCTGCTGCCTGGAACTGCTTAGAAGCTGCCATTTTATGAATATCCTTGTTGTGCATTGCTGTATAAATCACTTGTGTAACAGAGCCCTTGGGGTATTGTGTAAAGTTGCAGCCCACAGCACAAATACAGTTTTTAGTTCACACAGTGTTGTCCCAGCATTTCCCAGTCAGAGTCTGCTCACTGTTTATTTGCCTTGTTCATGTTTGTTCCTGACAAAGCCTGCATCCTGTTAGTCTGACTGGTTCCTGTCTTTGTGTTACCATAGAGGTTTCCTGTGGCTACATTTGTCTCATAGTTGCTTTCCATGCCCTCTCTTTCCTCGTGGGGTATTGTGTCTGGTAGGTCTACAATGAATTCTCAAATACATTGTATAGTGTAATCAGTTTACTTATTGTATCATGGTCTGGTACATGTATTCAAATATCCTAATCCAGCCTCCACCCCTTGTCTGGGTTTCATGTATTCATGAGTGACAAACAGTGACAGTGTACTATGGCTGAATGCATGGATTTGGTAGGCTGCCTCCAGCACAACAAACAAGGGTAGCTAATGTGTATGAAAGGACAAAACATGTTTGTGCCCTGACGGTCCACACACAGATTCACATTGGCCGCAACCTAGTGATGATACTTGTGTGGTGACTAGCTGTGAGATTAATCAGCACAGAAGCACTGATGTTCCCTGTTGCAGTGAGAATTTTAGAGGCCACCCTGTGTACAAATGTTGGGATGAAACCTGCCAGTTTCATATTACTGATCCATAAAGTTTGTGAGCACACCAAGGTTACCCTGTTGTCAGCCTCATAAAAGTTCTGCAGTGCCATAGCTGGACTATCCCCATGTGTGTCGTCAATTTCTCTTTGTCTTTCAGTCAATTCTGCTTTGAAGGATACTCTGTTAATTCAGGTAATGGCTCCACAGACTCATGACTAGACCTGCATGTAACTGTGACAACATGGAGGCCAATACTGACATAGGGTACACATGGCCACATACTTGACCTGGACACCTTTGTGCAATGAACTACTGGAAATATGTGAACACATGCAGCATGGTCTGCAGGTCCTCGACTGCCACAGGAGAAACATAGGTCATTTATATGACTGAAACTGTTGTGTAATATTACATTTTTGGATAGGTTTTGGGAATCTGTGTCACAAACACTGTACCTACCTAGCATGTTCAAATGCCTGACTCATGGGTAGTTGTTCTGCTTTCCTTCTCTTATCTTATGACCGAGCTTACGAAACCTCTCTGGAATGCACTTCTTAGTTTAAAGAAGACATTTATTGTGAAATTAGTAGGTTGGAAGCACACGTTCAAAAGTAGTCGCAGCAATGAAAGCAAAATATACAAAGTACTTCTCAGTTGCAATGTACACAGCAAATACATATGATTATATTATAGCATAACTTCAAAGCAAAGCATAAAAGTCTAAATTGCATCACCTTAGGGCCTATTACTCCGCTTCATCTTTCTAGGGCTGCAAGTTGATGACTCCGGTTCATCTGCGAGAAAGAGATTTTCTACCCAAACGGGAGACAGGCAACTGACGTCCGTTCCTGTCTGAAGTCAAGATCTTTCTCCCCCTCGCTGTTGCCCAGGGCCATCGTTAAAAGCAAACTCAGTGTGAGAACCGAATAAACCTGGAGAGTGGCCAATTCTCCGAACTTCACTCGCTCTCAGACTGGATTAAGAGGTAAACACAAAATCTACGCACTCTTATCAGCTAGGGTTTGGTGTGACAAACACAGCTTGGTCTATCATGTGGAAAAACACAGCTTGGAAAAACACAGCTTAGCTGCAATGTCTCAACTGCAATGTCTAACTCCATGTTAAAGCCAATAGGCAGGTAACCTAAATACCAAATGTAATGTCTAATGCCATGGTAAAGCCAATAGGCAGCTGACCTGAATACAGAATGTAATGGCTAATGCCTTGTTAAAGCCAATAGGCAGCTAACCTAAATACCAAATGTAATGTCTAATGCCACGTTAAAGACAATACGCAGCTAAACTGAATACAACATGTAATGTGCTACTGGTGAACATTGAGCAACTGCTATGCGCAGTGGTGAAACACAGTCATTGGTCAAACACAATTAATAGCATAACACTCCACCCTATGACCAATGCATTTTTGTTTACATACCTCTTATTTCAAACAAAAACAAAAAACAAAAAATCAACAAAAAAAAACATTATAAGCAAATCAGATTTTAATGATAAAAACAATCATTGTAAAGCAATGGAAGTGGATTAACATATTGATCTCATAACCTTTCAAATCAGATACATCTACAATGAAAAGACTGAAACTTATATACTCTGATTGGGATAATAACTGATTGAACAGTGTCTCTAAAATAGCAAGTTGATGTAGCATGAGTTCTACTCATGTAAAGGTACACGGTCCACCTGAAAGGTTCGCTGGAATGTTAGCGAAAGTCAGAGTTCCACACGAAAACACAGACAGTTAACTGGTAAGGTTGCTTAGTTCCAGTGGAAGAATGTAATCAAACAAGTTGACAAACTTTATATTGATCCCATGTAGAACTTGAACTGCAGGTGCCAGTTGTGCAAAATGGATCCATGGAGTTTGTACTTTAATCAATCAGGTTCAGGTTGGGGGTTCGGTCCCTCCCCCGACCCCACACGCACACACCCGAAGGAAGACCACACAGCACACTCATGGTCAGTGGCGAGTCGTGGTAGGATCTGCAAAAGAAAAAAGTATGACTTTTCTTGCAAATAATATTTGTCATCTGAAATGTGCCCTCCTTCTTCCTTTCCTTGTTTTATAATCTTGGGGTCCTTTGTTATAATTTCTGGAGGGTAATTTGGGGATTTAACCCACACCTTAGCACTGAGGTTTTTATCTGCTGCACCACAGCTTCCCTTTCCTTGCACTATCAGAAGGGCTGGGGCAGACTCCTTCTTTACCAAACCTCCATTCACTGCACTTTTGACAAGTTGGGCAATTCTGTCTACAATCTGTATGAATGAATCAGATTCTCTTCTAGTTATCAGCATAATTTTGATTTCTCCTTGGTAATCTGCAGCAATCACTCCCTCTAAAACCTGATCAATTTGCCATATCTGTCCTGGTAACTTTCCTCTCTCTCCAACTGATCTTTTACTGTTTGTGGGTCAAATCTCTGTTGTGCGTGCTGACAAATAGGACATTGCAAAACCACTGTTTTTATCAAATCTAAGGGGATGTGCATCTCTATAATCTCTGCCCACCTGTAAGTGGCTTTTTCTCCCAGATGTCCACATTTCTGGTGCACCCACTTAGCCATCCCCACTAAGTCAGAATTCTGGGTGGACACTTCTGTACTTTTCTCTTTAACATCTGCAAGCGAATTGAACCAGTTATGTACAAGCCATGTGGAAAACCAAACGGCTAAACCATTGGCAGTGAACCAAGAATCAGTGTAAAAATGACACATCTCAAGCAGCTCTTGCTTTAAAGTCTGACACACATTGTACAACTCTGTTCCTTCTCCTGTGGTAGACAACAACTTTTCAGTCAATGAATCATTAGTCAAACAAACATGCTTTTTATCCTCAGGGGACACAAATTCAAATGGTGCACTCAATCTCACTGGTGACTCGTTTACCTGTGGTACTCCCTGCACCCTCTCCTCTCCTGAAAAGGGGTTTGTGACACCTGTTCATGTCGGGCTGCAGTGACTCTAGCTCTGTCTTGCATGTACCAGATCCAGTGTATGGTACTAGCCTCCTGTGCCTGTGCTATACGGTGAGATTTAGGTGAACTTATCACCCACTTCATGCTTGATATTTCAGGTTTCAGAATTACATTATCATTTAATGTCATTTGCTCAGTATTCACTAGAGCTCAATAACAAGTCAAAAGCTTAATCCAAAGTTCCAGGGGCACTCTTGTCTTCCCCTGATTCTGATTTACATGTAAGTCAGTGTTTCCCTCTTGCACTGCGCAGAAACCTAAAGTCTGAATTATTTCATTTGCCAAATCAAAAGCGCGCAGCTGCTCATTTTTTTCCTAGTTACTTTGTACCAAAGTGTTAAGATTTCACTCAGATGAGGGCTATACAGTTTCCAAAAATCAAATAAGCTCATGAAACTCGGTGCCTCTTGCTTAGTCCAAACAGTAAGAAACTCTAAAATCTTTTGTTTTACTTGTGACAACATCTGTCTATTTTCTGGATTCCACTGAATTCCCAGTAACTGCACATTTTGCGACAGTACTTCTGCCTTGTCTGAATTAATTTTAAACATCGTACTTTGCAAAAGCGGTCTGAAAATAACATTCCTAACTCTGTTCTCAGTGTTATCTATTAAGGAATGCACTTCAACTGCCAAAAACTGTGGGCTGTTCTGCACATCTACGTTCTGCTCAAGAGGCTCTTTTTTTTTTAACCTTCTCATTACTGGAATTGGAAAAGCCAGATTCTTCTAAAACAGCAGTTTTATAGATTTCAGCATTATCTTGCAATAATGTGCTGAGGCTAATTTGCTCAAGTAAATTCTTATTTTCATGTTCTAACTGCCTACATCTCTCCTGCATTTTTCTGTAAGCAGACAAAAGTATCCAAACCCTTCTGTCAAGAAAAAAAGGAACATCATTTCTTTCAAAAGGCACATTTTCTAAATATGTTTCCAAGCACTCATCCCAAGACTCACACAGTCCTGATAAACAAGAAAACATGCTTCTCACAGCACCAGAAGGCAGTTTAACTACACATGCATTTTCAAACATGGTCTGCCGTGCTTCTTTAATTCTCTAAACAACAAAAAACAATTACACTTTTAAGTAGTGCACTTCCAATCTCTAACTCTGACTCCCAGACTGCCGATTATCGCCAAAATGTTCTGCTTTCCTTCTCTTATCTTATGACCCAGCTTACAAAACCTCTCTGGAATGCACTTCTTAGTTTAAAGAAGACATTTATTGTTATTATTACTTCACCACGAGGTTCCTGAAAGACGAAATTAGTAGACTGGAAGCACACGTTCAAACGTAGTCGCGGCAATGAAAGCAAAATATATCACAGTACTTCTCAGTTGCAATGTACACAGCAAATACATGTGATTATATTATAGCATAACTTCAAAGCAAAGCATAAAAGTCAAAATTGCATCACCGTAGGGCCTATAACTCCGCTTCATCTTCCTAGGGCTGCAAGTTGATGACTCCGGTTCAACTGCGAGAAAGAGATTTTCTACCCAAACGGGAGACAGGAAACTGACGTCCGTTCCTGTCTGAAGTCAAGATCTTTCTCCCCCTCCCTGTTGCCCAGGGCCATCGTTAAAAGCAAACTCAGTGTGAGAACCGAATAAACCTTGAGAGTGGCCAATTCTCCAAACTTCACTCGCTCTCAGACTGGCTTGAGAGGTAAACACAAAATGTACGCGCTCTCATCAGATAGGGTTTGGTGTGAAAAACACAGCTTGGTCTATCATGTGAAAAAACACAGCTTGGAAAAACACAGCTTATCTGCAATGTCTCAATTGCAATGTCTAACTCCACGTTAAAGCCAATAGGCAGCTAACCTAAATACCAAATGTAATGTCTAATGCCATGTTAAAGCCAATAGGCAGCTGACCTAAATACCAAATATAATGTCTAATGCCACCTTAAAGCCAATAGGCAGCTAAACTAAATACAACATGTAATGTGCTACTGATGAACATTGAGCAACCAATATGCACAGTGGTGAAACACAAAGTCATTAGTCAAACACAATTAATAGCATAGCAGTAGTATACAAACAAGTGACCAGGAAGTGGAATCCAACATTCCAGTACATGTGATGGCTTACCCTTGTAACATTGCCATTATCAACCGTCCTCTATCTATCCTGTGCATAAGTATCCAACATTCCAGTACATGTGATGGCTTACCCTTGTAACATTGCCATTATCAACCGTCATCTATCTATCCTGTGCATAGTTTGTCATGGGAGATGTTTGGTCCCAAAAGTCAGGGAAGTTCACACAGCATTAGACGCTACGGGTATGACAAACACATATCCTGACTGATGTACCACACTGAATGGCATCTGATGGTTATCCACATTTAGAACACATGCATACAAGCACATTAATGAAAACACGTCTTGTGGCGTTCACACAAAAGCACAACAACAATTGAACAATTCACAGACATAAACACACAGGCAATGAGTGAATGTATTAAGTTGCGTAGGCTTGCTATCCTCTGTTGACGCACCACCTGCTCAAATTTGAGAATACCAATTTATATTCTGAATGTTTGGGTTGCTGTTGCATCAGTTAAGAGTGCTCATCCGGCACAACAACATGAGTATTATGGTCCGCAGTAGTGTGGTCTGCCACATGTGCCCAAACACTGGAACACACAATGCAGGCGCTAACAGCCTATCTCTGTACAGTTACAGCTTTCGTGTACATTAAAAATGTGCGAAATGACACACAGTTAAAGACAGATATTTTGACGCAAACGCATCAAAAAAGACACATATGTGTCAGATTTTGCCACATATGCATTGAAAAATGACGCTCACACCCATTATACATGTATTGGTCCCTAGCGGTAATTCCTACACTGCACTGCATGAAACTGGTTATCAATTAAAAATATATGGAACTATGAATGCGGGGGAATTTTGAAGCATTTGCATCAAAAAACTTTTTTCACGCATCATAATAAAAACGCACCACATTTGAGACAGGAAGTGATGTAATAGGATATCCTATTTACAGAAATGATACAGTGGGTGTACTTTCACTTTCACTTTGCAGTCTGTGATTCTTCTAGCCTGTGTGGCTGTGCTGAGAGTCTTATCTGTCCAAATTGTGCTTTTGTCTCCTGTGTGCCATGCTATTTGTCATCTATTGTTTTTGTAATTGTCTCAGTTATTTAGTGTAAGTGTGTTTTTGTCATTTTTGGTGCCTAATTTTGTCTTTGTACTGTTGGGAGTGTGTAGTGGGTATTGTTAGTTGGGGGATTGTTGGGCTGTTTGTAGGTTACTTAAGTTTCATTTTCCTCCCTCCTTGCCCTGTATTTTCCTCTGTACCCTTTCCTATACCTATTATTTCTGTCATGTTGGGTAGGCCACGTCTGGGGAGAATGGGTGAGGAGGAGCTGGGGGCATTCATTTGGCTGGTGCGCCACTTCCTCCCCCTGATGTTAGAGGCTGGTGGCAGGGTGATACAGGGGTATCACACAGAGACAAGGAGGCACAGGTGTTCCAAGGTGCTGTACCATCTGAGGAGAATTTTCAACACACAGCGCAACGTCCACCAACTCAAGCATCCCTGGGCTGACCTTGTTGCCAGAGAGCAAGACCTGCTGGACCACCTGGGTGTGGTGATTGGTGGCCCTGTTGGTGAGTACAATTCATACTAATGTGCACATTTCAATGCTCTGTAGTGACAGTAGCAGATTTGTTGACATGCTGCATGCAATGTTTGTGGACATGTGGAATGCAAGTTAAATATACAGCGGTCCTGATTTATATAATATTTGCTACACATTACCGTCATTTGTTGATGCAAAAGCTGCACAAACTTACAAAACAAAACTTGATCTTGTCAATTATGGCTGCTTCGGCCTCTCAAACTGCTCAAACTGCTTCTCAAACGTATGTTTCATTCATGGTCTGTGAGTGTACCGGGAAATAGATGTATTTCACAAGCTAAAGCAAAGAATGAATGTAGTCCCCAATTATTTGAAATACATGTCTGAACTGTATTCCTGGCCATACGTTCAAAGTTCTTCCTAACCTCTGGTAATATCTTAGGCTGATACTAAGACTTGATTTGTACAGCATTTACATTAGAAATGGATGCCAAAGTAATGCACACAGGATAATATCTAAATGTTTGGTGCTACTTTCCATAGCTGTAGCGTTAAACATGAAGCAAATGCTACAAATTGAAGATAAAAAATATATCTGGCCCTCTGTTCATTGTTCCTGTGTGTTTTGATTTGCCTTGGGCACAATTGCTGGAACAGAGCTGATGCATTTGCCATCTGTGTCACTTTATAGCCATGCAATTCTCATATGTTATTGGGTCATCATGGGATACCGGAACTTGGTGAATGCATGGTCACAATTTATTACTTGCATGATGTTGGGCAAGGGACCCCTGACCGATTCCATCATACATATAAAGTGACAAAATAGTTTGCTAGTTTACATTTGGTACACCCCTGCTGATCTAGTGCAGCATATGTACAATAGCTAACTTCCCAGTATGAAGGCTATCACAAACATGGGTGTATGCTAAGATTAGCAGACCAGCATTCCTGTGACTGCTGCCATTCCCAAGGTGCATACAAATTGAGACCTACCTCATCAAGACTGCCACAGTAGGACATTTGCTGAACCATGTTTCAATTATGGGACAGTGTCAGTTTGTTGTATACCCGCAGATCACCCAACTTGGCTAATGTAAGATGATGAATGTGGCTAACTGTGAATTCCAATACCCGATATAGATACACAGGTCAATGAGTGACACATTTCAGGTGCAATGACTACACCTGTGCCCATGCATTCTGTCACGGATGATCAAAATAGACACTGTCAGCATATATTTCTTTGTTGTTTTAATTTAGATAAATGGCCAATCCATGTTTAGTGTAAGATTGTCATCAAGTAACACACAGGATCCCTGCCATTATGGTGTCATAGGGGGCATATCTGGCTCTGGGTACACTGGCAATGTGGCATATGTAACCTACAGACAAAATAGGCACACATTTAATGGACCATAGAAAGCATAAAAATTCATGAGCTAAACTCAACCCACATGAGCATCACACAGTAACTGATTGTCCCTCGTCCCTTGATGCACAAACCACAATACCTGAGTGACTGGTATTGTAGTGCACCAGGAACGTGGCTTTGCATGTCTCTCATAACAACAAATGAATAAATGGAGTACCCTCTATAAATTAATCTGCATCCAAGTGTTGTACAGTGCGCAGACATTGATGACATTTCACCCTTCCATGTTTTACAGGTGGACCTGCCCCCTAAAAAATTGGAGAAGTGGCTCGATTTGCGGACCCAGACATATCCAGTAAGTGTTGATATGTTGTGCTTCGTTTATGTGGCACTTGAGTACAATATCATAGGTGTGCATGCAGCTCAAGCCCAGATGGGTGCTTGCATCTATGTGCTTGTTTTTTTAAAGGTATTAGTAATATCAAATGATGTGGACAATTGTCCGCAACTAGGAACATAAATGTGGCTGTGATTGTCCAATGTTTGTATATATCCTAGTTGGACACCCTCCTTACCTGTAGTGAACTGACTAAATCCATGGGCAGCTGTCCAAAGATTCCTGGCTGTCCATGATGTTTGAAAGTATGTGTTGCATGTCCATCCCCCCCGAGGCACAGGGTTAGGGCTATGAAATATGTGTACCTAGGTGTGAGGATCCCAGTGTAGAACACAGACATTTAATTCAAAAATTAATTTGTTCCAACCTAGGATACCCCCTCATGATTAGCAACTGCATACCATCCTGCCAATTCCATTTACAAATCACAGATCTTGTGGCCCTTGATTGTCATCCAGAAGATAATCATTAGTTGGCCTTTCACATGTGGAGTACTTGCATTGTTATGTGACTAATGGCAGAACAATGATGCATAGATCATTTAAATAGGTACACACCTGTTTGAGCATTTCTGTGCTGTTAGATAGGAGATGTGTAGGCTGTGTTGGCATATACTTCCTCAGGGACAATCTGTGATCTGTACTGTGATATGGCCTGTTTAAGCTAATTTTGAGGAACTGTTGAATATCATCAGTAGCTGTATCACAAAAATGATGTAACTAATGTTTGGCTTTATCTTTTTTTACAGCTGCCAATATGGATGCCCATCAGATCTGCAAATCCCAGAGGAGGGCGATGCGTAACTGCCACATTCTGGATGTGGAGACTGGGTTTCGCCACATGGCACGGCGTTATCGCCACGAGAACGCCACAGGTGGTCCGGAGGGCATTTGCCCAAGGTGGCCCATCCGTGTCCACAACAGCTGCCACCACCAGCACCACCACTCCAACCCAAGTGGCACCAAGGATGACAGCCCCCACTGCAGGTCCCCCAACATCATCCGCTCCTGGACCACCGAAAGCAGCCCATGCACCTCCCCCTCCAAGCATGGCACCGGCACCAGCACCAGCACAACCCTCCACAAGTGGAACACACACCACCCCTGTTGCAGTCATTGACAATGGGGAATTTATGAACATGCGACGTGATATGCAACGGATGTTGCGCAGGATCGACAGGGTGCAGCAGGAGGTGTCCCACATTAGAAGGAGACTGCGTGGGATAAAAAAGATATTGCGGAGGGCAAACTTGTAACTGTTGGACCCTCAGCCATTATTCCCTCCCCTCCCTCCTCTCTCCTTGTTCTTATATTTAGTGGGTTTAGGGGGCTTAGTGTTAGTTTAGAATAGGCTGTTAGTTTAGTTAGTATAAGTGGGTTGTGGGGTGGAGGGTATGATATTTTTACATGTTGTTTTGTGGGTGGCTGATGATGTTGGGGTTTTTGTGTATAAAAAAATAAGAAAAACAATATATAAAAACAAATACAAAAAATATATAATTGTTTAGGATAAGCTAGTATGTGTTTAGGTTAGTATATGTTGTCCTCCATGTGTCCCGTCATATAAGGGGGTGGGGGATTGATGTTTAGAGTGTTTAGTTAAACATGATAAGTAAGTTTAGCTTAGGGTAGTTAGGCCAGTTGTGGGTAATATGTAGTTAGGAAAGGTTAAGTTAGTTAAGGTGTTTCCCCTAGTTTTAGTATCCTTTTTATTTACTGTTAAATAAATATTTAGGTACTCCTTTACAGTATGTGTCATATGCTTGGGGATCAGGGCCTTGGCATGGGTGAACAGTGTCAATTTAGTATTTGCATTTGTGTTCCATCCTGCATCCAAATCCCAATTGAGCTGTCACATTGGCAGCTACACCAAAGCTACTTCTCTATGCATTTGCCATTCATTGCACCCACCATTCAAGGTTACTATGGTTCCCAATGTGTTGTTAAGTTTGGATGTATGTTTTCAGTCTGTCATAATTTGAGACCAGATTTGAAATCTTGGGCACTGTGGTACGTCTGCCTGCAGCCTGATGTTCATGTGAACCCTGATAAGGTGAGTGATGGTATAATCTTATGTAGTATAGTATACATAAATCACACCTATCATTTCTTACACTGTACTGCCAGGTTACATATTTGTCTAGACACTCGTACACATCCATTCCTGCTGTATGGTGTGTGTGTGATAGAATTTAAGAGTCAGATGCCACATACCTAAAGATTGTCTAGAAGAAAAATTTGAACACATTGATTTTCTGCTTAAACATCCCTTGAAGCAGATTTATTCTGTCCAACACAGCATTATACTGTTCTTTTTCTATTTACTTCAGAAAAAAGCCTCAGGAAGGGCAGATGATGGTAAAATCCAAACCCCAGTGCATAGTTATCAGCCCACAATCTTTTAAGGCAGTTGTATTGACATTCTATGGCCATTGATATGAGACATACATCACTAATATCCTACACAGTTGATGTGTCACATTACACAGAGACAAAGGGGTTGTGTAAGTGCTATTTATTTTAAAGTGCTGTAGTGCTACATTTCCAAAGTCTAGGATTGTGAGTCCATTAGTGTGAGGTATTCTATTTTGATACTACACAAATGCAAAGGGACATGTCATTGGACATGCTGGAGTGAAGTGTCATACTGTGCAGAGGAACATGAATTGCCAATGAGGTAGTGAGAGACAATCACAGAGCATAGTGTCAAGGTAAACAGTGGGCTGGAGCACAGTGCATGTGAGCAGCTGTTGCAAGACTGGCATGTTAAGAAGCACAGGACCTTGGATATAAGTGCCCATTTGGCATGGACTTGTGCTACCGGGTATTCTTATGGATGAAGGTGATCTGTTCCATGTCTTCATCTTCTGATGTGGGTGTCGTCTCCTCTGCCCTTGGTGGTGGTGGGTTTGAAGGGGCAACACACACTTCAGTGTTTGAAGACATGGAATCAGAAATCCTGGTAGCTGCCAACTGTGGGGCTATTAAGGGTAGTACTGCAGAAAGGAGGAGCTGCTGGTTCTTAAGTATAGCAGCTACATCACTGTGGTAGGCAGCCAGGTCGGCCCTGATGGGGTCAATATTGCATTCGTGCACGCAGTGAAAGGTTTGGTGTGCTAGGTGTTGTGGCAACTCTCTTACTGCTGTGCTGGTTTCCTTCACACTTTGCTGAAGTTCTTGCAAGATAGATGTTCGCCCTTGCATGGCTGCTGCCTGTTCTGCCGATGACATCATGCACAAACGCACCCCCTCATGGCTGCCATATTTTGCATCCCCACCCGCACCTCCTTGGCCAGCTCCCGCTGTAGTCCTCTCAAAGCTGGTGCCAGTGTCAACAGAGTCCTCAGCTGGGTTGGAGCTGGCAGGTCATACAATTGGGGCGCGGGGTGGGTCCTCTGTGATGGCTGCTACTTCTGTGCTCCTCCTTGTGACTGAAGATGGGGTCTGAAGGGGTGTTGTTCGGGAGCGCAGCCAGGGGTAGGTTGCACACTCCACACCAGTTTGCCTTAAAGTCTTTGCAAACCTGGCTACAGGCCTGCGTGATCCCATGAAGCCCATTCTCGACTTGGGAGGGGTGACTAATAGGAACAGCAAGTCCGGGTCAAAGTGGACTCGTGTAAGTGACTGTTGACATTTTGACTGATAGTGTCAGATTGCAGCAGTCTATTTTGTCTTTTTTGTTGGAGAAGTGTAATGATATACTAGGTCGTGAAGAAGTGTCATAGGATCCTTGTGGACCGAAAGAGACGCAAAACATGTCGACCTCAATTCGAGGAATGTCTGGTAATTGCTGACTTCCTCCACGCCTTATCAAGTTTCTAGTGAGTGTTTGAGCATCATCTCTATCACACTCCCTTGTTATAGTTTTTAATCTTGGCCATTACCCAACATCAACGAATAAATGAATATTTAGTGAGGGTTCTGAGCCAATTTTATTCTCTATTGATCTCTCCTCTCTCCCTTCGGACCCATATTTGGGTTCTGTGGCATCATCGAGAAAAGATCTCCGGCAAAGAGCCCCCCTTCGGGGGAGCCCGTCAGACATTGCAGCGCCGGTCTGACGAGGAGCCGTCCGATGATGAAGCATGACACCCAATAAGTTGTGTGAGGACTCTTGCTCCTATTAATTAGGACTCCCTAGTATTCTCTTTTTCTTTCTTTGTCTTTTTTGGAACAGTGTATTGCATTATATAACAATATTCACTGGAGGGTATACACTGGACCATTAAGCCTCCGATCCCCTTACATTTTTGAAGGGGTCTGAAGGGGGCCAAGGACATCTTGGAGCGTCTGCTGGCTGATCTTTGTCAGCTTGTCATCCATGTCATCAGGGAAGTCAAGGACAGGCATATCCCCAAGAGAGCCATTGTCCTCTGCAATGAGATATTGTACTATTAGTGTGTGTGTGTTGTGGCATTTGTAATGTGACGTGCCTGACTTCCTATTAGTTGCACATTGTGATCTTGGTTCCTGTTCATTGTTCCTGTCATTAATATTAGCATTCTCCCAGGCCTATGCCCCACCTGCATGTCACATGTAGTGTGGGCAGTTTGGGGAAATGTCAGTGTCACATCCTCTAGGTGTAGGTTGTACCCGAATTGTATGTTGTCAGCTTTTTGTCCTACTAAACCCTCTGTCTACTTCCATTATCATAGTGTGGCCTTGCACTGGCTGTGGGTGGTCTGATGGCACTTGCACCACACTTAACAATCTGGAACTGACTCAGTCTCTGATATTTCACAGCCACCAATATGTTGCTGAGACCTAGTATATACTATGTATTGCACTGGCATGGCATGATACGAGTGTCAGCATTGGAAATGTGTACTACATTGCATTGCACTGATGGTCCTAGCAGTGTTCCATTTCCTCTTATGACTGTGCGGGTGTGTTCGCCTTCCTATACACATATGTCCTCCCCCTCAATGCAGTTGTCTTTGCACTATGACACTTGAGATGTTGCATGGTAGCATTGCAGATAATGTGACCCAGGCACATACTAGACCCTGACATGTGCAGCATGGGTATGACATTACTGCTGTGTACCTCATTATGTTAATAACAATACCTGATGTTTATAGCGCCTATAGACATGAGCATTTGACAGGATTTGCACATTGTTAGTAATTACAGGGGATTGATAATGTCATCATCCTGAACCCTCTATTTTGGGTGTGTTTGATCCATGGGCACGTTTCTGCCATTGGCTACTTGACCTGCACACACAGCAGAGGTGGAAGTGGCAACTGTTGTCAATGGTAAATACCACTTGCGGATATGGCTTGAGACTAGAAATTGAGCCCTAGTTCATGTAGCAACAATTCCAGCTGTTGTGTGGCAGCAGGCCAGTTTTACATTGTACCCTACCCTCCTGAACTGGCTTTGCTTTTCAAACAGCCTTGGCATGGCAGAGTACCCCCGTGCAAAGGTTGTTGGTGTAGTGTAGTGCCTTGCCCCAGGTTTCCCTTGCACAGCCCATGCCCCCGTACCATGTCCCTTTCCACTACCTGATTATCATGGCTGACATGCATTGTGTAGTAGGTATGTCTCCCCCGGTTGCAGTTAACAATTATGCATTTTTGTTCCCCATGCCACTTACCCTGCATCTGTGTTGTTTCCTGGTAGTCTGCGCTGTCCTGTCCTTGAATCCCTGTGATGATCTCCTCAGGGATGATGGCTGCCACCATCTCCTCCATGTGGTCCAGGGCCTCCTGCGGTGCTTGATTCCCACCTCCAGTCTGCAGTGCTGCCTTCCTGTTCCTGGCCATCTTTTCCTTGGTCCTGCGCTTGCAGTCATGCCAGCGTTTCTTGCACTCGGTGACTGTTCTCCGTACTTCTGCCACACTGTTGATCGTATCAACAATTTGTTGCCAAATTGCCTCTCTCCTACATTTTGGCATTTTAGAGATGACAAAAGTTGGTGATGGTGTTCCATCACCTCTTTCACCAGTATTTCATGCTTCTCTGCACTGAACCAACACTCCCTTTTCTTCTTCTCCCTCTCCTGGGTCTTGTGTGGGTCTTCCTGGCTGGTTCCTGGTCAGTTGTCATCTTCCTAAGGTCTCTCATAGCTTCTGGAATCCATTTTGGGGTTTCTTTACACATTTTGCAGTGTTTGCGCCGCTTTTTGATGCTATTGCGTCAAAAAATGCAGCGTATCCGGTTTGCGACATCGTGAATCGGATTAAAGTCATTTTCGCCGAGTTAATGTCGTTTTTCTTTACGACGTAGCGCATTGGTTTGAGTAAAAAAAAATGACTTTAACCAGTAGCTTGTGCCACTGTGCGTCAAAGTATAAATTTGATGCCCCGCTGGCGCACTGAAATGGCGTTAGCCGCCTTTAAAAAATGTTACGCAAAACTGCGTCAGAGCAGTTTTGCGTCAAAAAGTATAAATATGGGCCAAAGTTTTACAATTTAATAATTTATCAAAACATTCAAATTAATAATTTAACAAATTACAATTATTAATTTCACTATATTAATTGCATATCATAAAAAAATAACATTATATTACAAATTCACTTTTAAAAAATATCTCCACCCTTATCCCCTGGACACCAAACAGCCCACCACTAACAATATACTTATATATTTTTTTTTACACATTAAGACAAGTAAAATTTAAAACGTCAAACATTTTACAAATAATAAATTAACTTACTAAAGAGACAAATCAAAAAATTTATAAACACCTACAATCAAAGTACAACAAATAATACATAAAATAACACTTACAAAAGATACTATATAGACAATATGTTCTAAAACAACATTTTCCGCAATGATAAAAAACAAAAGACTTAGGGCCTCATTACGACTTTGCCGGTCCGAGGACTGCCATGCAGGATGTGGCAGTCCGACCGCCAACAGGCTGGCGGAGAAGACTGCCAAATTATGAGATTCGTGGTGGTGCACACAGAACCCCGCCAAAGAACCGCCCACACCGCCAGTGTGGTCAGACCATCGCAGTCGATTGGATCCACCACAAGTACACCGGAGCCCATGTTGCCGCCAGACTCATTACGAGGTTGCACACCCCCAAGATTTCTACTGCGGTCAGAGCTCCAAGGAACACGAGGCAGAAACAAACAGTATAAAAGGAGACACTCACCGCTATACTCGTCCGGAGCTGCCATGAAACCACAATTGGATGTCATCACGCTGCTCCTGCTCACAGAAAGACATGGAATCCTAGCCAACGAGGAAGAAAACAACCCTAAGTATACACATTCACCTGTGACAGTTGTAAAGTGTATAAATTAGAACTCTTACATAACATACCATAGGGAGGGAGGTGAAAGGGCTATACTCACACATAATAGTAGAGTGACACACACATTCACATACAGTGATACACGCACACACTCACATACACCCACATATATGCAGCATGCACCCAGCACACACACACACCACACGTCAATAACACACACTTATGTACGCCAACACAGCACAGGCCCACCTTCACAAATTCACATTCAACATACGAACTTGTAACAACACCACAACCCGCACAAATATAAACACATGTCAAACACTCGCAACCAACACTAGCCAGGGACTCCATACACATACAACACAACACACAACTGTCTGTGATGAAACACACACAATTACACCATCATACAACCTAGCACTCGACATAAACATCACACATACACTGTCAACATCAGGTCAGTGCTCGCTCTAAGTGCGTCCAGAATGCAAAAACCTAACGATTTCAAGCTAACATAATTTATGCATTGTGCTGATATAATGTTGTTTAACCTTTTGCATTACAGAATTTCATCCTGCAGACTTATGTTCATCATGCATATAAATACTGTTCACATGTAATGCACTGCTGAAGGCTTTCAGGCAGTGTCACGGTGTGGTCCCCTTCCAGGGCCTTCTAGAAGCTTCCCTGCAGCATGCCTAGGTGTGGTTGGTGGGCTGGGCTAAGACTCTATAAAAGGGAGTCAGCCCAGCTCCATGTGCTCACTATTCAGAGGTCCCGGTGCAGAGCAGCAGCAACTTCCTGAGCTCCTCTTCCGGAGGCCTACTTGGATCTTCCAGACCTCGCCCTTTCACTGCGCTTGGTGATTCTTGATCAGGGCGGTAAGACTATGGTCGGAATGGGCCCCCGATCCCGTTCTCGAAGGATTTAGAGTTCTTGGGCCTAATTATCATGATGAAATCTTTTGACTCTTGTACGTGTGAAAGTGCGTGTGATGTTTATTGGGCATTTATATGCTGACATTCGAATCAGCAAGACGCGCAATTCTTTTCTTGTGCTTTAACCCTTGATATTCATTGTGCGTTACCATTTCCAGGCATTCATATGGTGACATTCGAATCTGCAAGACGCGCGATTCTTTTCTCGTGCTTTAACCCTTGATATTCATTGTGCATTACCATTTCCAGGCATTCATATGTGCTACCTCTTCATGGCATTTACGAGGTGGTTTTCTAGCCAGCAAGACGCATGATTTAATTCTCAAGTCTAACTTATGTTATTCATGGTGCACAATCGTTCTATGATATTTACAACCTTTGTGAAAGTATACAATGTGCACAATTCATGTTTCCGACAGTTTTTTTGAGAGAACAAAATGCTAGTGTTCTAGATGTGATGTAGTGTGTATATAATAATGTTTTTTCTTCTCCTGATTCTCATGCAAAAGATAATGTTTGAATCTGAACATTGCATTTAACAATACCTTGATTTCCTCTCAGGTATCCAGTAATCTTGAAGTCTAGTTGTTTAAGTAGATTCATAGGTTGTCTATGACTTCAGCACGACAATGCTTAGAGTTAGAATCTAGCACTGATTCATATGATATAATCTTGATATTGTGTGTTTTAACCTTTTGCTTCCTACAGGTCTCCTTCCCAGTTGTTCCCTTCCTAATCCCCTTTTCCCCAGTTGGACTCTCTTAGACTGTGATAATTCTAATCAGAGTATTGGAGCTGTCTTGTGGTGCACAGACCGCGAGGATCTGGTGACTCTGACACACACACAGAACACCAAACCTATTATGCCTTGCACAAGACAAGCAGGCCCAAGCAGTTTAAACACACAAAGCCACACAGCACTACAACAAACACATATCAACACTAATGCAACAGACCACCATGACAACAACATTTCAGCTACATACAGATACCCATCACACAAAACACACCCTATCCCTGGGGATCAAAGCACTGCACACAACTGCACAGACTGTTCAGACAATACCGGAAGCATCAGGCAGCACACACACACACATACTTCTACACAACCAATGTCAGGCAGCAACAACTCAAACCTATGAAGGAAATGCAGGACAAAAATGTAACCAGAAAACCAACCACTAGTTGGTCATAATATATTATGGTTTCTGAGAAAGATAAAAAGTCCATGGCCATTGGCCAGTCTATGTAAACAAATGTCATTTGCACCAAAGGCACAAAATGGTGCCCCTACTTTCCTCCTGACGTTACGTGGGGAGGGAGGAATGGAGATGGAGGGTTTGGGCTTAGGCTTGGGGGGTGTTAGGTTTTGGCTTAGGAGGGGGTCGGATGTTTTTGGGACGGGTGGACTTCTTTTTGGCGGGGAAGGGGCATGGGTTCTGGCAGGGAGGGTACTATGGAAAGCCTTGGATGTGGAAGCCTTGGTTGTAAATACCACAGAGGAATCCAATTATGCCAGGAAAAGTCCACTTCAGTGAGGTCCAGGGAAGAACACAGCAGCCAGTTGAATGGGTTTTGGGCTCCTAAAGGTCCGATTTCTCTCTCTGGACAAGACTAGGGGAGCCGTACTCTACTCACCTGGGAAGGTGTGTCAGATCACCTGGCGTGCTGCATGCTCCAAAATATCACCATCCAAGGGAACATACTTTACATCCCAGAGAAGGGGGAGCCGGAGGTGCCACTGAGTGAGAATCCAGAAATTCCAAATGAAGATGATAGTGGTGAGGAGGAAGGACCTGACTTGAGACAAGATCTCATCAACATCTTCTCATGAGTGTAGTATGTCATGAGATGTCATAACTTTGACTGTACAATGAACTCTTGTGATGATACGAGGAGTATATTTGTTGGAATATTTTGGAAGCTGTAGCTGTGGCAAATACTTGCAAAGTGTGTCTGATGAGGAAGCTTTTCACACAATCACATTTTGGAGATGTTGCTTTGTTTGTGTGAGATATATGACATTGATTGCATTCTCCAGACTTTTGCTGTGTGAATTGTGTCAAACGTATGTTTTCCTAACTCTGCTCCTTGTTTTTGAGTTTGTTCAGGTACCTTCACCATGACATCTCCATTGGGACATTTCCGAGTTGTGACATTGGCAGGTATATGATGCTGTTCAGACATACAAAGTGGACATGGATTATTCATGGGAATGTAGGTCACAGAATTTGGGTGTACAAGACGTGCCAAGTCAGCTTGCACAGTGATAGGATGGAAGTTTTGAAGACTCATTAGAATTGTTCCTTGTCATGTGGTGGCCTTGATGCATCATGTGTGTCATGTGGTCAGAAAAGATGTGGTTCTAGGCCAAATTCATGTTAGTTTCTCTTCACATTGGCTAAACACTCTGTTTTGTATGAACTATTTGTAGCTGTTGATGTGTTTCATTATTGTAGGCCAAAGTGCCTGTGGCACATCACTGACAGTTGTTTGTGTCATACCACCAGATGCAGAAGCACTGGATTGTAATGACCCTGTGATCAGAAACTGTTGTACTGCCATCTGTCTGACTCTTGCGTTACATGATGTTGGATTCCTTTTGTAAGTTAAGCGACATGGTTCCAGCTGATGACTATCCAATTTAATATATGCCTATTCTACAGGACAGTGTCTAATATATCCCTTCCTTCCAAGGTCTGGAGGGCTGTAACTGTACATTTGAGCACTTAGCCAGTATGATTTCACTGTGTATAATTTGCTATGTTTCAGACATATTAACAGCCAATAAGCTGAACAATGTAATTAAATTACTTCTTTGACAAAACACTTGTATGTATGTGGTTGTGTGGAATGGTTGTAATCCTGAGCTGAATGCTGTACATGCACCATATCCCTTCTTCCACAAGTAGTTCTTTCTTTGCCATTGTATGGTTCACATGTTCTTACACATCTACATTGCCAAATGAGAAATTTAAGGCAGCTCACAATGAGTAAGTGATTGGTGAATTTATTACAGTGCTGGGATGAAACCAAACTTGTGGCAAACAGGTAACATAGATGAAAAGTGAAGGGACCAGCCGTGGTGAATTAAAGCATAGGAGTAGATGCCACACTTGTCCAAAGTCCAGAGTCCTCCTTCCATCAGAAATGGAATAGGCTTCTGGATCAGTCCATGGAGTGTATGTGTGACACATAATGAAGGACATTAAGGATGAGGTTTCTTGCTGGCAGTGGTGGGTGTCTTTCCATCCGCATGTCCTGGATTCTTACATGAACGTCCCCGCTTGCGAGGGGGCTAGAAGTTCAGCTGCTGCAGAGGTAGGGGTGGCTGAGGGTGGTTGGCCTCCCTTACTGTGTCTGCCACAGATGTAATTGGGCTTGATGTAGGTGGCCCACAGAAAGGAGTAGATGTTGGGGGAAAGCCCTGCTCAGGGTTGTATGGATATCCCGCAGCACCACTGTTAGGGTGTCCATGGTGGTGTTATGGGCCTCCATATGTTGGTTCATGCCTTTCTGCAGCTGCTTGATTTCCCGTAGTTTGGTTAGTACCTGGCACATCACACCTTGGGACTCATGATAGACCCCCAAGACTTGGCTGATGGTATCCTGGTTGTGAGTGGCTGGAATGGCCTCACTCTGCTGGCCCACAGCATCCCTCCCACGGACCTTACCACCACAAGCCTGTACCCTTGGCACAGGGTGCCCTCTCCAATTGGGTCCTGGACCGTTAGTGTCAGGATTGTTGGTTTGCACCTCAGGATCCAGGACTGGGGGGCACAAGATGGTAGCCACTTTGCTAACTACACAGGTTGCAGGCATGTTGTTGTCTGTGATATTGAAGTAACTGGTGTGGGAATGTTGTGGGCAAATTGAGACTCCCTGTTGCCGTTTGATCAGGCTGTCCAGATGGGCCAAGACCGTTATCCACATCCACATGTTCAGGAGTATCTTCATTACTGAGGGCTTCATCCAGAAATGGCTTGGGGATCAGGTCGGTAGACAATGTCTGACCAGGTGCTGTGCCAGCAAGACCTAGTAAGAAAGAGAGTACATAGTTGTTTTTTGAAGTATGAAATCCACATCCAAAGGTTTTGTGTGACTGTAAGTAGAGACTTTGGACACTGTTAAGTGGTACATTTGCTGACTGTGCTACGTTACCATGATAAAGTCGTTGACATGACATGTGTGAAGCTTGCAATAACTATTGGACTCAAGCAGCTCATTATATGTGGTGATCAGTTGCACTTTAGAGGAGGGAATGAACATGACATCTTAGTATCAATAAAGCTAACACAGTGGAAAGGAGACGTGTATTTGACCATTCAAAGGTCTAGATGTGTGAGATACAGGAGAGCACACAACTTTGTTGGATATGTAGCTGAGGCCATCATATGAGCAGTGCTGAGGTAATGTGTTAACTGCCACTAACAATCTGATGTAGCAGCCTAATGCCTTAGGAACACGATGTACAAACTTGGTAAGGTGTCACTCCTGTCCTCACTTGTTTCATTTTGCGATACCAGGAGAACAGTCAGGTAGGTAGACAGACATGTCTCTGAGTTGAGCATATGTATAATGTTTACTCCCAAGGGAGGGTACATCATTTGAGAGATGGCACACAGGTATATTAAACAAGTGCCGTAAGGCCTGTTGGTTTGTGTTACAGAAATAGGTCCTCCTGGTAGTTGTTATGTCAGTTGCTTACTCCCCATACTACACAAATGCTAAACTCCCAGGGAAGGGTACATTATTTGAGAGATGACACACAGGTGTGTTTGGAGAAGTGCAGGAAGGCCTGTTGGTATGTGTTACAGAAAGAGGGTCTCCTATTAGTTGTAGTCATGCCAGCCTCTGTACTTCCGTACACTTGACAAATGTTTAGTTTTACATATTTGTAGCCACACTGCAGTTAGGTTGGCCCATACATTTACATGCAGACACATACTATGGGTACTCGGATAATCTTTTGATGTTGATACACCTCCAGACCCCGTTCCAACATATGGCATGTGATGGGCATTGCTACATGTGATATTCTGTACGACAATGCATATTGACAAGCTTACAACTCTGTAACTCTGGGTATTGCTTGTTGGGTAAGTAGATGAACAACACAGTGGCAAAGGGTGAGATATGAGCATGCAGGCCATTGAATATTTGAGACAGTTTTTGTGTTGTAACTTACCAGACTTCACTCCTCCAGCTATTCCTGTCAAGCACTCGGGATGCAGGATGACAAAAACCTTCTCCTCTCAAGGAAAGAGTTGTAATGGGGCAGTGGGAGGACCACCACCAGCCTTCAGGGACTCCATGTGTTGCCTGGAGGTCAGGGAACACACCTTCCCCCTCAGGTCATTCCACCTCTTCCTAATGTCCTCCTTTGTGCGCAGGGTGGTGCCTACAGCACTCACCTTAGCCACCATCCTGTGCCACATTTCCATTTTCCTATAAAGAGGAGTATGATGGACTTGTGTTACAAACAATTGTGGCTCTACTCTTATGATTTCATCCATCATTACTCTTAGCTCATCTTCAGAAAAACAGGGATTTTTAGGCCATGACATAGCTGTAAATTAAAGTGGGTGACAGGGAATTACCTAACAAAAAAAAGTATTATAGGGAATAAATGGACAGAAGTGGGTGAAAGTGTTGATTGGGATAGTGAAGAAAGGGATGCCTTCTCTATCACTGATGAGTAAAACGGTGGTATCTGGTCTCTTTCATGCAGTGGAGAGGCAAAGGATCATGGTCTGGGAAGGGGTGTGTTTTGTTTTTATGGTGTGATATGCAGGTGTGGCCACTGAGCCAATGTATATCAGCTGTGTGTTTTTTTGATCCTTCCAATGGCCACTTGTCTGTTGCTTTGCTGAATACGTACCGCTGAATTTGACTGCCATCAGCTGACTGCCACAAGGCAACCGTCACATAGATTGTGTTATTGTAATGGACTTGGCGGTTCCACGCAGCAATGATAGCCACGGAGTATGCCCTCCCAAGATTGCACCACATAGGTAGCGGGCAGCCATTTGTTTCGCAAATGGCGGTTCAGACTCCACACATTGTAATACGGTGTTCTTGAGACTGCCAGAGCACTGGCCTTTTTTGGACCACCGACTTGGCGGTCTGTCGGTCTGACCACCAAACTCCTAATCAGGCCCTTAGTCATGGTGGTTGGGCTTAACAGCAATTTTAGTTTAGAAATCAAAAGCCTGAAAAATGTCCTGAGTTAATTGAGCTAAATATTTATTAGAAATATTCAGGCCATCATAAAATGGTCACATCTGGGAAAGGATTGGCTGGTCTTACTGGGATAACAAGCACTGCTAGAACACTGTAGATCCAATATTTTTTACCTGTCTACTTTACCTGATGAAATCAGGGAAAGTTTGCAGATCACAACTAAAATAATCTTAGGTTTAAAAAATAATTGACTAGCAAAGCAAAAAAAAGTATTATAGTCAAGGAAAAATAGAAACAATTTATGGACAAGTGAGGTCAAATTTTCACGTTTGAGCACAGCTTTAAAAAGTTACATATATTATGCAAAATGACCAGAGTTGACTCAGAATGGTATTCATGGACAGTGTGCTAGATGTTCAACACTCAGCAGGTTCAATAACACAATATCAATATACAAAAATATAATAAATTAAATATCATTAACAAATATATCGCCTTCCTATACTTAACTAACAAAATCAAAATTATCACGTTTTACTTATATCGAAAACAAAAATATAACCAAACATATTGTTACCTTTAAATGAACAAATTAGTTGAAAATATCAATTACAATAATATTACCAAAATAATTACATTATAATAAATAAACATAAACATCACTAATTTTTAAGTTAAACATGCAAGTAAACATTGAAGAACATATAAACATGTTTTTACCAATAAAAAATATTACATCACCAAAATAATTATAAATCACCCCAAATAAAAATAAAACAAATAAATAACATTAGTTTTAAAGCCATACTTACATAAACAACGAACATTTATACAATAATTTAAATATAAATAAATAATATATGTTCATATAAATAAAACAAAATTCAAACGTATCGAACTGCATATTATTAAACATTATAAATAAATCATAAATTAGCATAGGACATAACTAATACAAACATTCTAACTAAAACGAAACTAACCAATAAAATGAGACTATAAGCAAACTTAACCAATAAAATCACACAAATCAACAATATAAAAGGCACATAACTTTTAATAATTTAGTACCTAAAATGATGAAAGCTGCAAGAGGAAGAAACTCAGCCAGATTCTCCGACTAGAACCAGAAAACAGAAATATATATATCAACAACTACCTTGCAAAGTCAGTAAAACATATTTAAACTAAAACTTACTTTTAAATAAAACTAAAATTGTAAAGTAACAATTATCCACTCTACGACTTCTATATCTTTACATGTACTTACTAGAAGACAATACTAAAACAGGGAAAAAGTGTTAAGCTACTGAAATAAAAACACAGATCACAAACCAGACAAAAAATATAAAAAAGGAGGGGACTGATTACGAGTTTGGTGGTCATGGTACGACTGTCGAATCACTGCCACACCGTTGGCCGTCTGCTCGCCCTATTATGATGCATGTGGTTACAAAGGCAAAAGACCGCCGGTGACCTGCAACCACCAGGAATTCTCAACCACGGCAGCAGCAGGATAGGCCACTGAGTCTTCCAGAGGGCATACCACCAGTGTTACTGCAGGCCGAATTATGAAGTGCCTTCCCAGCAACGTGGTGCTCCTACCACCTCATCTGAGCTGTGGGAAAGGGAGGGATATAAGGCTGAAATTCACCTGTACTCAGCTTCGCACATCTTGTGCTGCCATGGAGCCGATCATATATGTCCTGCGGCTGCTGTTCCTGCTTGATGACATCCAAAACCGACACCGTTGTGGACTCAACTGACAATAAGCTAAACTCTTTGCCATTTTTATCAACTCCTCAGCAAATAGATGCCCCGCCATGGACCTGGCAAGGGCTTTGTGGTCCCTTAGCCAAACATATTTTGTGATCCAAATATAGCTCTTCGGTGCCCTCTTTGGCCAGGTCATGGACACTGTACAGGCACACTCTACAAATGTCAACATGTGCACATCTCATCAGGGATAGTGATGTGTGCACTAAATTGCATCACATAACAGCACCCCCTCATCAATATCACCCCTATTGATCTCTGTGACACCCTCAATTTGCTCACATGCTAGGTCCTGTAGTGATATCAAAGATACATCTGTATGGATGTGTTGGAAATGGGTTATTGGTAAGGGCAGGTAGGTACCTACACTTAGCAATAGGCCACTAAACTCCACTAAGGTCCAGTTAGGTCTCAGTAAATTAACCCCAGCTCAACCTTTGGTAGCTTGGCAACGAGCGTCAAGGCTTAACTTAGGAGACAGAGTGTAAAGCATTCAAATATCACAAAACAGTAATTAAATAAAACACAGGAAACAGTTTAAAAATCCAAAACCAATTTATAAAAATAGATTATATTTTTATCTTTAAAATGACACCAAAACGAATAAAATCGGATAAGGGGAACCAGAGATATGAATTTTTAAAGATTTTTTTTTTTTTTAGCGCCTAGAAACAAAAAGCGCCAAACGGGTCATCTGGTTGCACCTCGACCGGGGCAAAGTAAAAGTTTCAGGCCGACCGCGATGGAGCCCTGCTCGGCTACAGGCCACGGGAGGCCTCGGTTAAAAGTTTACCTTCACACTTAGGGGGTCATTCCAACCCTGGTGGTCGGTGTTAAAGCGGCGGCCAACCCGCCAACAGGCAGGCGGTAAAAAAAATGGAATTCTGACCCTGGCGGGAACCGCCAACACAGACCGCCACTTTAACACTCCGACCGCCACGGCGGGGCAAACAAACGGCGCGGCGGTCACCGCCAACAGACAGGCGGCAGACAATGTACCGCCCACCCTATCACGACCCACCAATCCGCCACCTTTTCCGGGGCGGGAGCCCCGCCGATAAAAACACGGCGGAAACAGACCACGAACGGGAAAACGCTCACCTCTATACACTCCACGAGGAATCTGGACAGCATGGAACCCGAATTAAACATCCTACCAGCGATTGTCTACCTGCTCCTCTACCAGGAGCACGAACGCCGCCACTGGAGACAACGGTGAGTACTGCACCTACGACACAGGGGAGGGGGGAGGAGAAAAGAGTACGGGCACACACATACGCGACACCCCGCCCCCCCCCCCCCAAATCGCCACACACCAATGCAGAGCAACAAGTCAGATTTACACCCCCCAAACCCCCTGGAATAATTCAAAGACAAAATAAAATGATCATTAAAATCGAAGTATATTAAAGCATATTTGAACTTAAGTGAAATATGAGATTTTTAAAACAAATAAATCACAACATGAACAATGTATACATAGTCCAAAAGTCCGGCACATATTGGCTACATGCCATTGTTCGTGGGCCAATGTGCATAAACACATGGGCAAAGCCCACACACGAGACCCGATTCCATTGGAGAGAACACTGCAGGGGCATCAGATAGTAAAACTACAGGCACCTCAGGGGGAAGGGAAGGGGGGGCACCTCAGCCACATGAGTCCACGACCTATCGCTTGCGGGGCCCTCCTGTGCTGGACTCCTGGGCCCGTGGGTGTCCTCTGTCACACCCCAAATGGGGCTGGTGGGGCCCTCCTGGGCAGCTCGCCTGCTGCCGGACTTCTTCACCTTGCTGCCCTTGCCCTCCTTGGAAGAATCTCTGGGGCCCTTGCCCTCCTTGGAAGAATCTCTGGGGCCATTGCCTCCCTTGGTGGATGGGCCAGGTGACGGTGCAAGGCTGGTGTCCTTGGGGGCAGCCGTCTCAGGCCTGTGGCGCCGGCCCTTCCCTTTTTTGCTTCTTTTCCCAGGGGGTGGGCTGGCTGTCCCCTTGCTGCTGGCCGATGTTCCTGCACTAGGAGCTGGTGGACTCCAATAGCCCTGAACGATGGTCCGAGTAGGTGCAGGGCTTGTGGTGGCTGAGGTGCTGGTTGGAGTTTTACGAGATGGAGGGGGTGGGTCAGTTGTTGGAAAGAGGTCAAGGTTGGAAAGGAAAATCAATTTAGAAAGACAGGGACGGGTAGTTGTAGTGGGTATGGGAGTGGAGGAAGAGGATGTGGTTGTAGGAGAGTCAAGTGTGCTGTCTTTGGGTGCAGGTGCTTGTGACGGAGGCTGTCGTGAGGTGGATGGCTGTTGGGTGGGTGGCTGCCTGCGTTTGTGTGGTTTGGAAGAGGGGGTGACAGACACACTGGGAGAGGACACAGGGGACGTGTAAATGGTAGTGGGGGTGGTGACTGACTGTTCTGGTGGATGTGGTGGTGATGGGCATACTGGCTGATGGTGGTGTGCATGCAGGTGTGAGTGGAGACGTCACAGGGAGGGAGGAGGAAGACGAGAAGGAGGGGGACACAGTGGAGGCAGTGGGTGTTGCTGTGTCTGCATGTGGATGTTGCTTGGGTGAATGCTTGTGTGATCTGTGGTGCTTATGTCTGGATGAGCTGCCCTTGGGTGTTGATGTGTGCGCAGGCTGGTCTGTAGGTGTGTCTGGGATAGGCAGAGGAACAGGGGAGTGGGACTTGGTGGAGGCAGTTGGAGGGGGGAGGCTAGAGACAGGGACAATTGCTGCCGTCAGTGCTGAGGCCAGAGCGTTGAACGATCGCTGATGGGCAGCCTGACCCGAATGAATGCCCTCCAGGTATGCATTGCTCCGATGCACCTCCCTTTCTACCCCCTGGATGGCATTCAAAAGGGTAGACTGCCCAACAATGAGCGTCTGGAGGAGGTCAATGATCTCCGCACTGAGGGCAGCAGGGGTAACTGGGGCAGGACCTGAGGTGCCAGGGGCGAAGGAGATGCCCGGCTTCCTGGCCAGGCGGGCACGGGGCGAAAGCTGAGGGGCTGCTGGGAGGGCGGAGCTGGTGCGCTGGGTGGCGGCTGTACTTGTTGTTGCGGTGGGCACGGATGTTGCCGCCACCACAAGGGAGCTCCCTTCCGAGGACGTGTCGGTGTCGCTGACGTCTCCACGGGTCCCCGTTGTGGAGCCCCCCTCGCCCTCCGTCTCACTGGTTAACTCGGAGTCGGTTGCAGGGCCCTCCGGGGCCATGTGAGATGCAGCTCCCACGTGCGCCGATGCCACTTCTCCTCCGCCTGATGATGCTAATGCACACATGAACAGGAAAACCAAAAAAAGGGGGGGGAGAAGAAAGGAAGACATGTTGAGTGCATGCATTGGCGGCACGGTTGGCGGAGAGGACAGACACAGAAGCCCCCTGCACTACGCCGCGCACTCGGGGTACACTACTCAATGATAGTGACTTGGCTTACAAGTCTATGGACGACAAATGCACACATAGGTGAGCCCGGGCCATGGATAGCTGTACTTAGCACCCTACAGAGGTGGGGGGCGGGGGCACAGGGCCATGTCTAACGGAGGGGCCTAGCCTACAGAAACCGCCCTGGCCTAGAGATAGCCACAGCCCTCCTCCCCCACCCAGACGCCTCCACTGTGCGCTAATATAGCGGAATGTGCTGGTACTCACCCCCTTGTGTCTGCTGTGATGTCCTCACGCGCCCATCCAAATCGGGGTAGGCCACCGCCAGGATCCGGGACATCAGGGGGGTCAATTGACGACTGGCACCCCTCCTACGTTGGGAGGCCATCCCCAGCAGAGCCTCGGCGGTCTTTCTGCTCCCGCGGCAGATGTCCTCCCACCTCTTGCAGCAGTGGGTGCCCCGTCTGTTGTGTACCCCCAGTGCCCGGACGTCCTTGGCGATGGCACGCCAAATGTCGATCTTCTGATGGGCGCTGACCTATGTGACATGGACAGGGTTGAAAAATAAATATCATCACTTTTCTGCATGGTCGATGTGCGCGGCCCCCCCTCCCCAACCTTGCCATGTGGCACATGCTCTCATCTTTCGTGCGTTGCACTCCTCATTCGCTCCCCTCCCCACCATCTTACATCCACCCCACTCAACACAGGCATAGCCCATACAACGTGCTCCCAGTGTACTTACCTGTTGGTCTGGAGGACCGTAGAGTAGCGCATACTGGGGGAGGACCCCATCAACAAGTTTCTCCAATTCCTCAGATGTGAAGGCAGGGGCCCTTTCCCCAGTCGCTGCTGCCATTGTCTCTTCCAGACCGAGTTCACAGCAGCACTTGCAGTATAGGTCCTCTCCTGTGGATGATCAGGTCTCGAGTGATTAAGCAAGTAGAAAACGGCGGTCACGCCCGCGGCTGTGCATACCGCGGCGGTGCGTCCCGCGACCGCCGGCGCACATCGTCATTGGCTCCTGAGACCCATAGGGTTCAATGTTAACCAATGCTGCTTCGTGCTGTGGTCTTCGACCGCCTACCGCCACGGTGTGCCACGCCAGCGCATTAACCTCACATCCCATTGTCACACTTCACAGGTCAGGTAGCCGCCATTTCAAGGGCCCACATGGCTTAATTTATACTGCGTCACACAGGCCTAGGCCTTGCATCGACACTCATACAAGCCATTCAATGCATAGCGAATCGTGTTTTGTGCAAGCTGTGGTTACGTACCTGTGGGTTGCTTGACTCTGTGCTCCATGTTGTCCTTCCTAGGCACCGTCCGCTGGGACTTGCGAGGAGATGGAGGAATCCTCCTGTGTACAGACCGCTGGTGGACCTGTCGACAATGGAAGAACGACATGTCATACTGACATACAGACTTGACCGAGCCACTATACATGAACTGTGTGCCCAGCTGGAGCCAGACCTGATGTCCCCCATTCGCCAACCCACAGGGATTCCCCCTCTGGTGCAGGTGCTGTCAGTTCTCCATTTTCTGGCAAGTGGATCATTCCAAACAACAGTGGCCATATCATCAGGGATGTCTCAGCCTATGTTTTCAAAGGTTTTGTCCAGAGTGTTGTCTGCCCTGATGAAATACATGCGGAGCTACATTGTTTTCCCTGAGGTGGGAGATTTGGCTACAGTGAAGGGTGATTTCTATGCCCTTGGACATATCCCCAACATCATTGGTGCCATTGATGGGACCCATGTGCCTTGGTTCCCCCCAGTGGAAGTGAGCAGGTGTACAGGACCCGAAAAAGTTATCATTCTATGAATGTCCAGGTGGTCTGTTTGGCTGACCAGTACATCTCCCATGTAAATGCCAAGTTCCCTGGGTCAGTGCATGACGCGTACATCATGCGAAATAGCAGCATCCCTTATGTGATGGAACAGCTACAGAGACACCGTGTGTGGTTAATAGGTGACTCTGGTTACCCCAACCTGTCGTGGCTACTGACCCCAGTGAGGAATCCCAGGACAAGGGCAGAGGAACGTTACAATGAGGCCCATGGGCGAACTAGGAGGATTATAGAAAGAACCTTCGGCATCCTGAAGGCCAGGTTTAGGTGCCTGCATATGACAGGGGGATCCCTAATGTACTCACCAAAGAAGGTGTGCCATATCATCGTGGCCTGCTGTATGCTTCACAACCTGGCTTTGCGACGCCAGGTGCCTTTCCTGCAGGAGGATGGTCCAGATGGTGGTGTTGTAGCAGCTGTGGAGCCTGTGGAGAGTGAAGAGGAAGAGGACGACGGGGACGACACAGACAACAGGGACACAGTGATACAACAGTATTTTCAGTAGCACACAGGTACGAATCAACCACGGCATTTTACATTTACTTAAAGTCTCCTGCCTCTCTACTGTCTGAGTTCCCCCCCCCAGTTCCTGTTAACTGAGTTGTGACTTTCCCTTCCGTTTTCAGAGCTGTGGGCCCCACTCCGTGACCTCTGCTTTGTTTGCCCATGGACTACAGCTGTGTGACAGTGGTATGTTGTCATCACAATGTAACTGAACATTTTGGCACTGTTATGTCTAATACATTTGTTAAAAATACAAGCAGACTCCAGATTTATTTAGTGCAAGAAGTGATTTAATTCAAGTGCTAAATTTAAGGAACATGATTGTAAAACGGTGATGGGTGATGGTGGAGTAATGTCCATGGCAGAGTCCAGTTCTCAGTCGCACAGGTGCATTGTCCATATGCCTGTGGAAGGATGGAGCAGGGGCAGTTCAAGGTTGGACAGGGTGACAATGTGGGACAGTGGGATGACATCAGGGGGTATCGTTTGCTGGCGGGGGTCTTGCAATCCTACTCTGTCTTCTTGTGAGATCTCAGGTTCCGCTTGCGGGGTGGTTCTTCTTCTGCAGGAGGTGGGGTTCTGGTGGCCTGTCGTTGTGTGGGGGCCTCCTGTCCACTAGCGCTGGCGGAGGTGGTAGGCTGTTCCTGGTCCAGGCTAGTGACAGGGGCCCTTTGTGGTGCCACATGGTCCCGCAATGTGGTGACTATCTGGGTTAGGGCCAGGACGATGGTCCCCATTGCGGAACTAATGTTCCTCAGTTCCTCTCTGAACCCCATGTACTGTTGCTCCTGCATGACCTGGATCTCCTGGAACCTGGCCAGTACCGTCGCCATCGTCTCCTGGGAGTGGTGGTATGCTCCCATGATGGAGGAGAGGGCCTCTTGGAGAGTCGGTTCCCTGGGCCTGTCCCCCCCCTGTCGCACAGCAGCCCTCCCAGTTCCCCTGTTTCCCTGGGCCTCTGTCCCCTGGACGGTGTGCCCACTACCACTGCCCCCAGGTCCCTGTTGTTGTTGGGCTGGTGGGTCAACCTGGGTGCCCTGTAGTGGTGGACACACCGCTGATTGACGTGTCCTGGAGACAGAGGCATGGGCCCGCTGGGTGGGAGCTGTGCTGGTGTTCCCAGAGGGGGTTAGGTCTGGTGTACCCTGTGGCTGTCTGTGGGGAACCGACTGTCCCGAGGTCCCCGATGGGCCGGGCTGGTCATCTGGGTCCAGGGAGACAGAGCTGCTGTCATCACTGGGGGCCTCTTCTGGGGGTGGGATGGACATCTCTGGACCCTCCGTGGCGGTATGGTGGCGTTCGGGTCCTGCAGGGGTATAAGAGTATGGTTATTGCTTCTGTGTGTGGCATTTCGTGTAATGGGTGGGTGCCCGTGTCCCCCAGTGCTGGCATTCCCTTGTGGGGGCTTTTGTGACGGTGGCTTGTGGGGGTGATGGGTGTGTGCAGTGGGCATGCTTTGGGGATGGGTGTCCATGCTTTGGGGACGCACGCAGGGCTAGGTTTTGGGATGGGTGGGATGTGATGGTGAGCCATTTGCAAGGGGTTGGTGTGATGGGGGTGGGGGTGAGGGTGGGGGTATGATTTGGCATGCAGGTGGGGTGGGGGGAATGGAGTAGTGAAGATTTGCCTTACCAGAGTCCATTCCTCCGCCTACTCCTGCGAGGCCCTCAAGATGCAGGATGTGCAAGACTTCTTCCTCCCATGCTGTGAATTCTGGGGGAGTAGGTGGGGGTCCGCCGCCAGTCTTCTGCACCGCAATGTTGTGCCTTGATACCATGGAACGCACCTTCCCCCGTAGGTCGTTCCACCGCTTCCTGATGTCGTCCCGATTGCGTGGATGCTGTCCCACAGCGTTGACCCTGTTCACTATTCTTTGCCATAGCTCCATCTTCCTGGCAATGGTGGTGTGCTGCACCTGTGCCCCGAAGAGCTGGGGCTCTACACAAACTATTTCCTCCACCATGACCCTGAGTTCTGCGTCAGAGAACCTGGGGTGTCTTTGGGGTGCCATGGGGTGGTGTGGATGAGGTGAGGGGTGGCGTATGTGTTGTAGAGTGTGGTGAGTGTGGTGGTGTATGGTGTTTTGTGCGTGGATGTGGTGTGGGTGATGTTGTGATTTGCCTCTGTGTGATGGTGTACTCTCTGCTGTGCTCTCTCTCTCTGTGCTTCTTTCTCAATTGTGGTCGTAGGGGTTTGTGGGTGATGTGGGTGTGTGTTTTATATTGTATTGGGTGTGTGCGAGTGGTGTGTGTATGTGTCTCAGGTGTGTGTATTTTGAATTATCCAATGTGGTAGTGTTTTGGAAAGGTGTGTGTATTTTGAGCGCAGCGGTGTGTATGTGGGTCGGAATGGCATGGGCGTATTTCTGTTGGCGTGACGGTGGAGGTTTGGTCATCGCCAGTTTCCCGCTGATCTTTGGTGTGGCGGACTTTTGTGGATGTCGGGTTTTTGGCGGTTTGCCAGTTGCGGGTCAGAATGACCGTGGCGTTTTACCGTGGCCGCGGCGGTGTTATGGCGGCCTTCTGGCCGGCGGTAAGCGACTTTTACCGCCGAGGTCAGAATGACCCCCTTAGTCTTTTTTTCGAAGATTTTCTTCAGCGGAACGAACCTGCCAGTCCAATCCGACCTCCTGGAGCCGTTCTCCGGATACGCGATGCTGGAATCCTCGGTGGAGATTTTTACCTTCGGACTTAGTCGTTTTTTCGAGGTGAAAATCCTTCGACCGGGGTAAACCTGGATCTTGATCCAACGTCCATGGAGCCCTCCTCGGATACGCTAGCTGGGAGGTCCCGGTCAACTTTTTACCTTCGGACTTAGTCTCTTTTTCTGAGATTTTCTTTACCGGGACGAACCAACAAATCAGGCCAGGTCGCGGTTGAGGCAAGCCGGCTAGAGTTGCCGCGGCGGGTCGGTCCCTCTATGGAGCTTTTTTACAAAAGTTGTCCAAACTTCTCCAAACTTCTGGGGCTTCTCCCAGATGTCCTTTTAAGGTTCTTTTGGGGTCCACAGCTCACCCCAAGGGTCCAGAAGTTCTGAGATGGTCCTTGGGGGGGGTGCGGACTACAACTCCCAGAATGCACCTGGCGCAAACTCCTTTTTGGCCACTGGACAGTGGTCAGCTGGTCGCTTTCTTCAGGAGTTGGTGCAAGGGACTCTGGTTAGCAATTTTTCACCTGTAGCAAACAGGGAGTCCCTCCTTGAACCAGTTGAAGCCAGGCAAAGTCCTTCTTGTGGTGAAGCCCAAGTGTGCAGCTGGTGCAGTCCTTCTGAGTGCAGGTTCCAGGTGCAGGCCAGGGGTCCAGCAGGGCAGTCCTTCTTCTTCTGTTGTTCTTCCTTGTTGGATGTGGTACGGAACTGAGGTGTGGGTGCAGGACTGCCAGTTTTATCCTTGCTCCTGGGTGAAAAGCAGGGGGGTCCTGGTTCTCCAATCAGGTGCAGGGTCCTTCCCCCTGCGATGACCACTTCCTGGGAAGTGTGGCAAAAATCAACCCCAGGAGGCAACATTCTCTAAAAATCCATCATGGCTGAATCTGATTTTTGGAGGTTACATCTGGCTGAGCCCACCCACTGGTGTGGCTAAAAATCATAAACACACCCCTCTCTTGCCCTCTCCTAATCTAATCAAGGGGGCACCTAGTTGTCTGGGGTTGCAGGGTATGGGGGTGTTGCTGGTTGCTCCAAATGTCCTTCTCTGCCTTTGAAGACCAGTTTGGCAGCCCTCCCCCTTCCTGCCTCACCATCTGCTGAGGGGAGATTCCCTCCCACAGGCACATTCCTTTGTGTGAAGCCAGGCCACTTCACACCTCATCAAGGCAGCTTGGCCAAGCTGCTGCATGCTGGCCAATCAGAGCACAGCAGCAAAAACAATGCAGGGCTGAAATTGGTAACTTTTCAGGTAAAGTTTAAAACTCTTTACCTGAACAAGTTATATTAAATCCCACAACTGGAAGTTGTGGGATTTATTACAACAATTAATTTGATACCAAACTCTTGGTATGCATCATCTAAGGAGACTTTAAAAATTAAAATAAAGTCTCCCCATTCTAGCCTATGAAGGCCATTTACTACAATGAGGGAAAAACGAATTTGGCTGTTTTTACCTCACCAGGGCTTATAAAACTATTTTTATAAAGTCCCTGCTTATAGTTACATGGCACCCAGCCCTAGGGGCACATAGGGCACACCTTAGGGGTGACTTATATGTAAAAATAAGGTAGTTTAAGACTTTGGAACTACTTTGAATTCCAAAGTCGATTTTGCATATAACTTTAATTTAAAAGCAGCCAGCAAGGCAGGCCTGCCTTTAAAATGACTCTGGGCACCTCAGCAGTGCACCTATGGGTGCACCACCTATGCTGTGGTCCCTAAACCTACATGCCCTACCATATACTAGGGACTTATTGGTAGGTTAACTTAGCCAATTATAATTAGCCTAATTTGCATATCCATTTTACACAGAGCACAGGCCCTGGGACTGGTTAGCAGTACCCAGGGCACCTTCAGAGTGAGGAAAACACCAGCAAAAAGTGGAAAATGGGGGCAAAAAGTTAGGGGGCCTCTGCAATCAGCCCTGTTTTCTCACAGGATGTGTCATGAAACTGAAACACACCTCTGCTAAATCTCTGTAATGGACTCTCATGAATCACCCACATTTAAGGGTAATGTTAGGTAAATGGAATTCAAAATAATCAGTGTGAGAAACATTCAAAGGTCACAATGTAAATACTCTCTGCAGAATAGGTATGCCTCTACTAAAGGGACCCCTGGAAGGCCAGGGCCCTGGGCCGCAATCTACATTGCACATGCTTTAAAACATATATGTGCACATAATCTGTGGCTTTAAGTATATCAGGAACAACCAATAACATAACCAAGTGCCATATATATGGGAAATGTGTAAGTGCAAGGCATGAAAGCAAACACAGCAGTAACAGTATATGTCAGACATTTAGATAAAGTAGGTGTAAGGTACAGGCACGAAAATGGACACGTCCATAAAAATGTCTACAAAGGTATGACAATTTAATACCCTCCATTTGTGGATAAACAAACTTCTAGCTTGCACACATTACACATTAAACACATATCCAACCTACATCATAGGGAGAAGTGCAAGCTAAATGATGTTGACATTTGCCAAGCCAAGCTAAAATACTTACTGTATGAAATACCACCCACTGCAATGTCATTCCCAATTGGAATTCATCACACATATCCATCCATTGAACATTTCCCCTTGTCTTGTGTAACGTCAGCATTGGTTTCAAGTTCAGATCATACTAACCACATTAATCAGGGTGACACAAACACAATTGTAGTCACACATCCCAAAGTATCCAAGAACATCAAAATGGTAGAAAAGTAATATCAGGACTGTACTAAAACAAGCAATTTTTAATTTTCCAAAATAAGCACATGGCGTAAAGCAAAAGCCAATGTCCAGTCCGCTAACATGGTCTATCACACTGCTGTGCCACTAAACTTGCCTCTCATGACACTGCCAGGGGAACCTCTCCAGGAAGGGGCATCTAGCACTCAGTCCAGGCACCTTCATGATGTCACTTGCGAGAGGTGGGGTCGGTTTTGGGAGTGGTGGGTTTGGTTTTGGGAGGACTGGTCCTGACTGTTGGAGGGGTGTCTTTGGTTGTGGGAGGGGGTTTGGTCTTCCTAGGGGTATGGCTGGATTTAGTGGTGGGGAGATCAAGTTTTTCAGAGGCAATTTTAGATGTGGAAGAGATCCTTTTGGATTTGGGAGGGATGTTGGCTTTGACAGGGCTAAGGGGTAAATAATAAGCTATCCCTGGGAAATGGGTAGGATGTTCGAGAGGGAGTAGGGGTTGGGAGATAAAGGGAGTGGAAGTGTCAGGTGTGGGTAGGTGTGTTTTGGTACAGGTGTCTGATATATCTTGTATTGTTGGTGTCTGTTATAGAGATGACTGTGGACATTTGAATTTTTTGTGATGTGTGATGTGGTTGTGCTGGGTATGCTGGGTGTTGTTAATGGGTCTGGTGGTGTGAATGTGGTGTGTGGGGTATTGCTGGTGGTAGTTGATAGGTCTGTGGGTGCGGGGTGGTGTCTGGGTTAATACGTGGATTGGTGGATGGGTCTGGTGGTGTGGGGGTGGTGTCTGGGTGAATGCTACGGGTGGTAGATGGGTCTGGTGGTACAGGTGTGGTATCTGGTGGAATGCTGGGTGTTGGGGACAGGTCTGTGGGTGTGAGTGTGGTGTCTGGGGGTATGTTGGGGTTGTGATGGTATTGAGGGGGTGAGTGTCTGGTGAGTGGCTGCATGTCTGTGTTTTCTGGTGTTTCTGTTTGCATGTGCTACTTTGGGCTGTTGAAGTGTGTGTGTGCGTATCTGTCAATGTGCTTGGTACTGGCATAGGAATAGGGAATTTGGATGGGGAAGAGGCAGGAGGTGGTGTGAATCTTTGGGATAGGTGGAAGGCTGCCATGAGGGAGGAGGCCAGAGCCTGAAAAGATCTCTGTATGGCAGGCATGGCACTGTGGATGCCTTCCAGGTAGGCCACCATCTGTTGTAGATTGCTGTCTTGCACCTGGATGGCATTCAGTAGTGCCTCCTGACCCACAGAGATGTTTCTCAAGAGGTCAATAGCCTCCTCAGACAAGGCAGCAGGGGCAACAGGGGCAGGAGCTGAGGTGCCTGGAGCAAAGGAGACGGCTCCCCTCTTAGGTGAGTGGGCCCACCCAACTGGGTGGGGAGCAACCAGGAGGGTGGGGATGGAAAGGGGTGTGGCGGACAAGGATGGTGTGCGTACTCTTCTTGTGTGTTCCACCACCACTAGGGAGTGTCCACTAGAGGCTGATTCTGAAGATGATGTTGAGTCTGTGTCCTCCATGGCACTCCCCTCACCCTCTGGGCCACTGGCTCCCTCCATGTCTGTTGTGTCATGATCGGAGATACTGTGGCCAGCTGCTTTACCAAAGATGTTGACCCTGTCTCCTCCGATTGCCTGGGATGATACTGAAATTGCATATGAAATAGGTTCATTGTATGTGCTAGAACACACTTGACCAAGAGGTTTGATCAAAGAACATTATTAAGTTGCACAGAAGACTCCAGCTACAAGTACCATTAGCAACAGCACATGCAAGCATGCTACATGACCTGTAAATAGTTGCTCACAGTGAAGTCATAACCGCAGACAGCTCCAATTGCATGAGTGAAGTTATCTGATCACCATCCTCATGTATCTAGTAGGATATTTGATCACCTTGTATAGTTTGGCTCTTGTAGTATACCTTAGTAACCTGATGTCATCAAATAGTATGGCAATGCCAAATTCATTCCTACCTATTCCACACAAGTCCCTCCAATCAGCAAATGTTCATATACTGAATACCACATCAGGATGAAATGATGGTCACGTAATACAGATACGATGCAGCAATATGTACAGTAGCAGGAATAAAGTGACATGGAAATGCTTATTTCACACTGTTGACGCTTCCTAAAAACTTCCTAATATGTTCACTGTCAAAATAGTCTCACAAAAGCTGTACTTAAGTAGCTTTGCTATGTATCACATGTAACACAGAAAAGTAGGCTGGAGACATTTTGGGCCAAATATTTAGGAGAAATGTCTATAAATATCCACAGCATTATGAATTAGCTAGGCCTAGGGACATCACCAGGCCAGATTGGTACTGGTAAGACCATTAGTACAATGCATACCTAAAGACCAATAGTCCATTGAAGGTTGTTGAGGCTCAGGGAATCTCCATTACCTGAATAGATGGTTTAACCTGTTTCCTAATGGAAATGAACATCACTGTGCCTTTTTGTCATTCAAACACAAATTCCATTGTATTACTGAGTGTAGACACTTATATATGATTCCTACAGTTCTGCATGTCACTCCCTGATGCATGTCACCAGTCAGTGAATAAACCTCCACAAATCAACATGTGCAAATCACAGAACTGAATACTACCACTTCAATGGCATGGAAATTCACATTGTGAGAATTTACTGTAAGTGTACCTGTCATGTCTGTCATTGCTTCATCAATTGGACCTGACTAATGACATTGAGTAATGGCTTAGGGTATGTGTGACCCACCCACCTATGTCTACACACTTCTGTCTGTGGTAACAAATGAACTATATATCCATCACATATAACTGTTTGCTAGTACAATTTGGCCTACACACATTTGTGATGGAATCAGACATCAACCTATGAAGACATGTAGATCATGTATGAAACAGTAGTGCAGATGATACTACAAAAGGGAAAGGCACACACGCCAACATGTAGGCACTAATACTGATGGCAGAAGTGATGTGTGCTATCTCATGTTACTGTACTTTCCCCACTTACTAAGGGGAAGCATTGTTCAGTGAGTGTACCCAACGTGCACTGTATGCTATGCCACATTTAAGAGGGCCACCATCACATGAGACACAGTAGTGAGATAGCATCATTCTTTACACACTGAAAACAAGTGGCTTGTTGGGTACAATTGTCACCCACAACATCACACAGCATGAGCTGATTAATCACTTTACTTAGCCATGTGTCTGCTCAAGACAGTAAATTGGTAGTGGACTGGACTCTGCTGTGTTCCTGGTTCTACGGACAATAGGCAAAGCTCATCAGCATGCACCTACTACCAGACTTACACAAACAACAACTCGTCTTGTGCGTCGCACATGGGCCACCCCCAATATTGATGGGGAAATGCCTGCTTGTAACACACAAAGTTGCCAATGTAATATGTATGACTCTGGCCAGGGCTCACCCACTTGTAGCTGGTGTTGTGCCCTCAACTGCCCATCAAGCTCCAGGTAGGCTGCTGCCAGTATGCAGGCAATTAAGGGGGTCAGGGTCCAGCGTGCGCCCTGTCCATGATGGGAGGACATCCCCAGCTGGACATCCGTGATCTTCTAGGTCCAGCGGTTCAGGTATTCTCACTTTTTCCTGCAATGGATGCTGCGCTGGCGATAGACCCCCAGGGTCCACACCTTCCAGGCAATGGCTTGCTTCTGATGGGCGTAGACCTGTATGGATGCAATAAATGAAAAAACTGATCATAACTGCAAATTTTAGGGTATCTTTTTGGTTGATACACATTTTGTATAACCTAGCACAAGCATTATTTATTATTAAATAGTTAACACGCTACATGTGTAATTGTCAAATGCTGAGTACTACAAAGACATGACTATACACTTTTCTAGTCATCTGCTGACTATCCTCAAACCTGCTCATGACCTACACTGACTAAAGCCATTCCATTAACATCATATAGCCAGGGCCATCCAGCATGTGCTGTGATGTGAGCTACTGTAAAACACAACACACCATTGTGACCTTCTGAAGGGTAAACTACTTGTGCATGACTGTACCGACACCTTTACAGCCATGCCCATAGACTTGATGCCTACAGTCCATTCAGGACGGTTCCACAGTATAGACTAAATCCTAAGACTTAGGTCACAATGAAAGGGCTGGAATATGAGTCACTGAGAACTTCCTCTCTACGAATGTGTGGACATGTGGACTACTTAATGGGGTATCATACTATATCTGATTGAGTTTGTGTGGTATGTACTGCCATCACAGGTCACACCTTTTGCTATATATGGCACTGTAACAGAGATGACATTCAACACACCATTGTATGTCTTGTTTGATTGGTTGAATGTAACAAAGCTGGTGATTCACATATCACAATCTCTTCAGAAGTAACCTAATATCTTCACTGTTAATTTATCACGTGTGCAATAGGCCTGTACACTGCAAACATGATCTATGGAAAAGTGACAACAGACCTGTGGGAGTAAGGTGCCTGTCATTAGTAAATGTCACACATTGACAATGTGGGTCAGTGAAAAGGAGTATCACGTCCGGAGGTTATCTCAGTCACCATTCCAAATGCAGTCTATGTAAAAACAATCAGGGCTAATATTGCTTCATGAAACTCATTTTGGGAACATCCAAGGATCTGCAGGTCTACAGGGAGATTACTCTGTGCATCAGTTGTATCTCCACAATAACTCTGCCCCAGCTTGGTCCATTGTCCAGAGAGGGCACAACTCATTGTCAAGCCTTACTCTCTCTGCAGGCTGAGCATACTGAACCCACATGAACATCACATTTCCACCACTTCAATACATAAAAGTACATCTTGTGGCCATCCAAAACGTCAGGGTTGTGTGCACTCTGAAGGGGTCTGTGAGGTATAGCTAGCTCTCAGACAACAGTTTGGCAAGGCCTGATCTGGGCTGAGTGTTATGTGGGACTGTACACATAGCTAACATCATCCTCAACTGCTTCTAAAAGTATATATACACAGCTCATGATGTAATGCATATGCATGTCTTTGCGCATCTACCAATAACTTATTAGCAAATATATCATAGGTACCCTGAAATATATACTTGCATAGATATGAGCATGCAACACAAGTACGATTTAGAGCTTATCACACATCACAAAGGTGATGTTAAGTACGCAAGTACAGGGCTCTTCAATCCATTACATTTTTATCCTATGTAGGGACCACAAAATGTTACTACAGTAATCTGAATTCACTCTGGGACTCGGGCACATTGTAGTCGTAGGAATGGAAAGGATGGAGTTGACAGAGCAAAATATGTATGTGAGATAGTTGTCTGTTCCTATGGTGAGCCATAGAGCTGGCAATACAGGGAAAGGACCTCTTCAACCAGTTTCTCCAGCCCCTCTGAAGAGATGGCAGGAGCCCTCTCACCTGCTTGGCCTGGCATGATTGTTCCCAGAGGTTAGGTTAGAAACAGCAGCTAAAATGGAGGAGGTGTTGATAGCAGCTGTGTCAGGATGCAAGAGAGTTATTTTTCAAACCATGGCATACATGTACACCACATACGCAGCCATCAGCCTAGATGGGCACAACCATTGGGCCACAGCCATCACAATCATCAATGTTAGTGTACGGCTGTGTCTGCTGTGGATGAAACTGCCCACTGCACGGTTGACTTCCGCAGGCGGCACCAGGTTCCTAATGCCCAATATACAAGGCCAGGCAACCACCAGTTTAGCAGTTGAAACTACAGTATTGGTGACTGTTAAGAGCATTACCACTACTACAAATGTGTTATTTACATATATGTATTACTCCATTGCTCTGTAATTTCCTTTACACAAACATCAGTCCATCGCTGTACTAAGCATAAACGCCATATTAACGCCGTGCACTGTACACTGCTGTTGATAGTATTTTATGAGAACAACTCAAACTTTACAATATTAAGGTGCTCATGATACCTTTCTAGATGTATAATGTGCACTTTTCTGTTACAGATACATGCAAAGACCACAATGGCTGTTATAGTTGGATGTTGGACATTAGACAATTATATGAATTATGTGCAATGCTTTCTGAACCAGTTATGTTTTGTCACATCTTTTGGCTTACTCTTCATATTTGTTACTCTGGACACTGTGACCAAGGCTCTAAATTGTTTGTACTCTACACACACGGTAACCTGGGAGAGGGAGGAGACGACAGTCTCCAGTGTACCGCCCATTTCCAGACCGTCAGACCATGGAAGATAGGGATTTAATCAAGAGGTTTTGTTTGAACAAAACAGGATTTATGTCATCAGTTGGAGCCTGATCTCCTGCCTCAAAACATTAATCCTACATGTATCCCACCAATTGTGAAACTTATGGCAGTATTGCATTTTCTGGCCACATGTTCCTTTCAATACACTGTGGCTATATCCAATGGTTCATCACAACCATTGTTCAGTGGTGTATTACAAGACGTGCTTTCAGCAATGGTGAAACACATTGACAGTAAATCTAGTTCCCCAGATGTGAGCCAATGTGAAGGTTGACTTCTATGGATTTGGTTGCCTCAACCATGTAGTTGGAGCCATTGATGGCACCCATAGGCCCTCATTACAATATTGGTGGTAAATGCCGCTTACTGCCATGCAGAAGACTGCCAACACACTGCTGCTGCGGCGGAAATCCGCTACAGCTATCACGACCCACAGCTCGGAATCTGCCATAATACAGACACCCACACAAATCCGCCACACCAAAGGTCAGTGATAAACTGGCGAAAACAAAACCTCCACCGTCACGCCAACAGGAATACGCCCACACTATCACGACCCACGAATCCACGCAGCAGTCTTTCAACCGCGGTTTTCCATTGGCAGTACACACCGCCACGCTCAAAATACACACACATTTACAAAACACAACCACATTGGACAAATCGAAATACACACACCTGATACACATACACACACCACTCCCACACACCCAATCCAATATAAAACACACACCCACATCACCTACAAACCCCTACTACCAAAAATTCCGAAAGAAGGCCAGAGAGAGACACCACCAGAAACAAAACTAGCATCCACAGACACACAACATCATCACTCACACAACATCCACGCACCTTAAACAACACACAACACAAACCCCCTCAAACATCACAACACACACCACCTCACACATCACCCACACCACATCATGGCACCACAACGATACCCCAGGTTCTCTGAGGAGGAGCTCAGGGTCATGGTGGAGGAAATTGTCCGGGTCGAGCCACAGCTATTCGGATCACAGGTGCAGCACACCTCCATTGCTAGAAAGATGGAGCTATGGCGCAGAATCGTTGAAAGGGTCAACGCAGTGGGACAGCATCAGGAAGAGGTGGAATGACCTACGGTGGAAGGAGCGTTCCGTGGTCTCAAGACACCAGATTGCAGTACAGAGGACTGGCGGTGGACCCCCACTTCCTCCCCCACAACTAACAACATGGGAGGAGCAAGTCTTGGCAATACTGCAGCCTGAGGGCCTCGCAGGAGTAGCAGGAGGAATGGACTCTGGTAAGTCAACTCTTAACTATTATATCCCCCACCCTACCTGCATGCCATCATATACCCCCACCCTCACCCTCACCCACACCCCCATCACTCCAAAACCTCACATATGTCCCACTATCACAACCCACCCATCCCAACACCAAGCCCTGCATGCAACACCAAAGCAGGGACACCCATCACCAAAGCATGTCCACTACAGATACCCACACAGACCCCAAACCAAATATCACACAAGGACCTTGACAAGAATGCAAGCACTGGAGTACATGGTCACTCACCCATTGCACACAATGGCACACACAGATGCAATAATCATCCCTTTACACCCCTGCAGGACCCCTACCCAATGTCACCAGACAGGAGGTTCCAGACATATCCAGTCCCCCCACAGAAGAGGCCCACAGTGATGACAGCATCTCTGCACAACTGGATCAAGATGACCACCCTGGCCCATCTGGGACCTCGGGACAGTCGGTTCCCCTGACACTGGCACAAGCCACCACAGAGCCTCCCCCTCAGGAAACACCAGCACAGCACCCACCCAGCGGGCCCATCCATCTGTCCCCAGGACACGTCAAGCAGCAGTGTGTCCACCACTACAGGGAACCCAGACAAACACACCACCCCAAGAAAATCAGTGACCTAGGGGCAGTGGCAGTGGGCACACAGTTCAGGGGACAGAGGAACAGGAAAACGGGGGAACTGGGAGGACAGCTGTGTGACAGGGGGAGGACAGGCCCAGGGAACCCACTCTCCACGAGGCCCACTCCAACATCCTGGGAGTGTACCATCATTCCCAGGAGACAATGGCAACGGTACTGGCCAACTTTCAGGAGACCCAGCGGCTGCAGGGGGAACACTATCTGGGGATCAGGGAGGAAATTAAGTCCATTAACACCACCCTGGTCACCATTGTAGGGGTGCTGAAGGACCTTGTCAACACCAGGAGGGACACTGTGACACAACAAGGGGCCCCTGACACTAGCTTGGATGATGAACAGCCCTCCACCTCCGCCGGCGCTAGTGGACAGGATGCACCACCACAGGACCACAACACCAGCACCCCACCCCCTGCAGATGGAGAGCCACCCCGCAAGTGGTCCCTGAGATCCAGGAACAAGACAGAGAACATTGCCAAGACCCCCGCCAGGAAATGAGACCCCCCTGAATGTCACCCTTCTGTCCCACTTTGTCACTCTGTCCATCCATCAACTGCCCTTGCTCCACGTCCTATGCCCCTTTGGACAATGCACCTGTGAAACAAATAGACTGGACTCTGCCATGGACATTCCTCCACCAACACCCCTGCCCATTGTACACCCCCTCCACACATTTGCACAGAAATAAACACACATCAAGCACAAAACAATCTGGAGTTAGTCTGTGCTTTCACTAATGTGTAATTGCAATAACTATGGAATATAGCAATGTCCATGTAATGTCCACATACCAATGAAACACAGCTGTAGGTCTTGAGGAAATACAGCAGAGGGCACAAAGTGAGACCCACATCTGTTAAATGGAAAGTCAAAGTGACAACTCAGGGTCCATACACTGGGTGAACATGACAGACTTCTGATAGCTCAAACAATAGTATGAGATGTGTGAGGTAGTGACATCTTCTTACCTGTGTCCCACTGGAAGTATTGCTGGATTACGCTGTTTCTGTTGTCGATATCCTCTTCTTCTGCCTCCTCTTCTTCACTGTCCACAGGCTCCACAGCCTCCACAAGACCTCCAGCTGGACCATCCTCCTGCAGAAAAGGCACCTGTCATCGCAAAGCCAGGTTGTGCGGCATACAGCAGGTCACGATGATCTGGCACACCTTCTTTGGTGAGTAGTAGTGAGAACCACCTGTCATATGGAGGCACCGGAATCTGGCTTTCAGGAGGCCGAAGGTCCGTTCGATCACCCTCCTAGTTCACCCATGTGCCTCATTGTAGCGTTCCTCTGCCCCCACACCCAGACAACTATTCACACTGTATAGGGTCCTTGTCCTCACCTATTAGCCACACACGGTGCCTCTGGAGTTGCCCCATCACATAAGGGATGCTGCTATTCCTCAGAATGTAAGCGTCATGCACTGAGCCAGGAAATTTGGCATTCACATGGGAGATGTGCTGGTCGGCCACACACACCATCTGCACATTTATCGAATGATAGCTTTTCCGGTTTCTGTATACCTGTTCACTCCTTCTTGGGGGTACCAATGCCACATGTGTCCCATCAATGGCACCTATGATGTTGGGGATATGTCCCAGGGCATAGAAGTCACCTTTCGCTGTAGGCAAATCCTCCACCTGAGGAAAAACAATGTAGCTGTGCATGTGTTTCAGCAGGGCAGACAACACTCTGGACAGCACGTTAGAGAACATTGGCTGGGACATCCCTGATGCAATGGCCACTGTTGTTTGAAAAGACCCACTTGCCAGGAAATGGAGTACTGACAGGACCTGCACCAGAGGGGGTATCCCTGTGGGATGGCGGATAGCTGACATCAGGTCTGGCTCCAACTGGGCACACAGTTCATGGATTGTTTCACTGTCAAGTCTGTAGGTGACTATTACGTGTCTCTCTTCCATTGTCGACAGGTCCACCAGCGGTCTGTACACCGGAGGATGCCACCATCTCATCACCTGCCCTGGCGGACGTGCCCTATGGAGGAGAACAGCGAGCAGAGAGTCAGCCTACACTGAGGTATCACAAAATGTCATTTTCACACATTTATTAATCCGCAATGTGCCTGTTACTGTGTGTATGCAAGGCCTAGACAGGTGTGACGCAGTTATTATTAATGCCATGTGGCCCCCTGAAATGGCGCCTGCCTGACCTGTAAGGTGGGACAAGGGGATATGAGGTAACTGCGCTGGCGTTCTACACCGTCGTGGTAGGCGGTCGAAGACTGCGGCGCAATCCTCATTGGTTCACATTGGACCCTATGGGTCTGAGGAGCCAATGACGATGTACGCCGGCGGTGACGGTACACACCGCCGTGAACGTGACCGCCATTTTCTGTCTGTTCACTCAGTTGAAACCTGACCTTCAACAGTAGAGGACCTACACTGCAAGTGCTGCTGTGACCTCAGTCTGGAAGCGACGGTGGCTCATGTGTCTGGGGAAAGGGCCCCTGCCTTCACTTCGGAGGAGTTGGAGAAATTAGTGGATGGGGTCCTCCCCCAGTACACACAACTGTACGGTCCTCCAGACAAACAGATGAGTACACTGTGAGAAAGCTGCATGGGCAGTGCCTGTTTGGAGTGGTGTGGATGGAAGATAAATAGGGGGGGGACTGAGGCCTGCATGAGCAGACGGTGAGTGTATATACATCAGGGCAAGGGTGGGAACGTGGGCCAATGAGTATGACGGTCCGGACGGGTAAAGATCTTCCTTTTCCCCTGTACTATTCCTCTAGGTCAGCGCCCACCAGAAGAAGGATATTTGGCATGCCATCGTCAAGGACATCCTGACCCTGGGGGTCCACCACAGACGGAGCACCCACTGCCGTAAAAGATGGGAGGACATTCGCCGCTGGAGCAAGAAGACGGCGGAGGCCCATCTGGGGATGGCCTCCCAACGTGGGAGGGGTGTCCGTCGCACCATGACCCCCCTGATGTCCGGATCCTGGTGGTGGCGTATCCAGAGTTGGATGGGTGCTTGAGGGCATCACAGCAGCCACAAGGGGGTGAGTACAGTCACATTCATCTGACTCTGCGCGCATTACGAGGTGTCTGGGTGGGGGAGGTGGGCAGTGGGTTCCCCTAGGCCAGGGCGAGCTTGGTAGGGAAGGTCCCTTGAGAGGCAGGTTCAGTGGAACCCCAACCCCACTAGTGGTTAGTGCCATCTACACCTACTCAGGCTCCTGTGACTTCCATGTGTGCAGCAATCGGGCTTAGGCCTTGTACCCCATGGGCATGTGAATAATCTAGGAACAATAAGTGCCTGGCGTAGTGCAGAGGGCTGCTGTGTCTGTAGTGTCCACCAACTGTAGTGGTGTTGCATGCACTGAACATGTCTTTCTTCTGTCTTCCCCCCACCCTTTTTGTGGTCTTACTGTTCTTGTGTGCAATAGCATCATCAGGCGGCGGAGCAGTAGCACCGGAGCACGAGGGAGCTGCATCCCACTTGGCCCTGGAGGGCGAAACAATGGAGTCAGAAGCCACCAGTGGGAGGGAGGGCTAGGGGAGCTCCACAGCGGGGACACGAGGTGAAAGCAGAGACAGCGACTCCTCCTCTGATGGGAGCTCCCTTGCGGTGTCGGGCCCCTCTGTGCCCCCGCATCAACAGGTACAGCCGCCACCCCCTCTACCAGCACCGCCCTCCCAGCAGCCCCTCAGCATGTGTCCCGTGCCCGCTCACCCAGAAGGGTGGGCATCTCCTTCGCCCCAGGCACCTCAGGCCCTGCCCCAGTCAGCTCTGCTGCCCTCAGTGAGGAGGCTAGTGACCTCCTAAGATCCCTCACTGTTGGGCAGTCTACCATTCTGAATGCCATCCAGGGTGTTGAGAGGCATTTGCAACAAACAAATGCATACCTGGAGGGTATTCATTCTGGCCAGGCAGCCCAACAGAGAGCATTTCAGGCTCTGGCCTCAGCACTGATGGCAGCCATTGTCCCTGTGTCCAGCCTCCCCCCTCCAACTTCCTCCACCCAGACCCACTCCCCTGTACCTCAGCCTATCCCAAGCACACCATCAGACCAGCATGCACACACTTCAACACACAAAAGTGGCTCAGGCAAACATAAGCACCACACATCCCACAGGCACTCACACAAGCATCATACCCATGCAGACATACCAACATCCACTGCCTCCACTGTGTCCCCCTCCTCCAGGTCTCCCTCCTCCCTCCCACTCTCATCTCCACTCACACCTGCATGCACTACATCTTCAGCCACTACCTCCATCACCAGCATGCCCATCACCACACACCGCTCACATGCACTCACCACCCCCACTACCATTCACACATCCCCTGTGTTCTCTCCCAGTGTGTCAGTGAGGCCTCCTCCCAAAGTACACAAACGCAGGCATACACCCACCTAACAGCCATCCACCTCACAAAAGCCTCCAGCCCATGCACCTTCACCCAAATTCAGCAGACGTACACCTCCTACAACCACTACCTCTTCCTCCACTCCCAAACCCCCTCCATCTACCTGTCCCAGTGTGTCTGAAAAACTTTTCCTGGCTAATATTGACCTCTTCCCTACACATCCACCCCCCCATCCATCCCCTAGGGCCAGGCTTTCCAGGTCCCAACCCAGCACCTCAGCTACCACATCCCCAGGCACAGTGGTGCCAGCTACTGCGGGCTATTGGAGTGCGCCAGACATCAGGGCTGCCAGTGTGCCACGGAGCGAGGGCAAGGACATTCCGCCACCTGCCAAGTTAACAAAGTTGCCCACATCCCGGAGGGAGAAGCAGAAAACACCTGCTACCAAGGGGTCAGGGAAAACGAAAGGGGATAGTGGCAAGACAGCTGCGCCATCATCAAAGGTGGAGAAGGGCCAGAAACTGAAGGGCAGGTCAGGAGAGGGCATGGTGGCACCGACTGAGGGACCAGTGTCACACCTTCTTTCCACGTCGACGCCAACCTGTACGGCCGAGAAGACCGCCACCTGCACCGCCTCCAGCACCGCTGCCACAGATACCGCCGCCAGCACTGCTGCCACACAGCCCGCAACCAGCACCGCTGCCACAGAGCCCGCCACCAGCACCGCCGCCACAGAGCCCGCAACCAGCATCACCGCCACAGAGCCCGCAACCAGCACCGCTGCCACAGAGCCTGTCGCCAGCACCGCTGCCACAGAGCCCGCCGCAAGCACCGCCAGCGGCCCCGCGACATCCTGAGCCAGTGGCACCACCGCAGACATGGCTGCCATCCCCAGTGGTCAGTCGTCCGAGGTTGGTGGTGAGCTCCAGGAGCCTGGGCAGCTTCCATGAAGCATCACTTTCAGTGGAGAAAGGCATCCACTACCTCAGTCCTTGGCAGGATGAAGCACTCTAGGCACAAAGCCCCCTCCAGAACCAGTGGAGTATCACATCCACTACCTCAGTCCTTGGCAGGATGAAGCACTCTGGGCACAAAGCCCCCTCCAGAACCAGTGGAGTATCACGTCCACTACATCAGTCCTTGGCAGGATGAAGCACTCTGGGCACAAATCCCCCTCCAGAACCAGTGGAGACTGTTATCCACTTGTGAGACTGTGGCTTTGCACTCTCCAGGATAAAGCAGTGGGCAACCCACCCACTGAAAAGACTTGTGAGACTGTGGCTTTGCACTCCCCAGGATAAAGCAGTGGGCAAACCACCCACTGAAAAGACTTGTGAGACTGTGGCCTTGCAATCCCCAGGATAAAGCAGTGGGCAACCCACCCACTGAAATGACTTGAGAGACTGTGGCTTTGCTCTTCCCAGAATACATCAATGGGCATGGAGCCCCCTCGTGGAGCAGTGGTGTCGTGCGTTCATCAGGCTGAGGTGGCCCCCTCCCCCTGAGATGCCTGTTTCATTTTGATCTGATGCCCCTGCAGTGTTCTCTCCGTTTCCAGTCAGGTATCTAGTGTGGGCCTCACCCATGCATTTTGGGCCCAGTGGTCCACGGACAATGATTGGGGCACTATCCGGACTTGTGTAGTTGGTGTTCATAATTGTATATACTGGATTTGGAGTTTTGACTACTGGATTTTATTGATTACAATTGTTCAATTCATTTCCTTTTGTCCTTGCATTATTCAAGAGGGGTTAGGGGGTGCAAATGTAATGTTGCAGCATGTATTTGTGTGTATGGTGTTGTGGGTGAGGGTGGGGGTGGGGGTGTTGCGTGTTGCATGTGTGTGTCACTCTCTTTTCCCTTCCCCCTCCCCTGTGTTGTAGGTGCAGTACTCACTGTGGTCGTTGCCACCGTCGTTGGAGCTCCTGATAGAGGAGCAGGAAGACCATCGCCGGAAGGATCTGCAGTTCTGGCTCCATGGCGTCCTGGTTCCTCGTGGGGTGTGGAGAGGTGAGTGATTTTCCCTTCTGTGTACTGTTTCCATCGTGTTTTTATTTGCGCTGGTTCTGCCCCGGAAAAGGTGGCGGATTGCCGGTTTGTGATACGGTGGGTGGTACATTGTCTTCCGTCTGTCTGTTGGCGGTTACCGCCGCGCTGTTTGTTTGTACCGCCGTGGTGGTCGGAGTGTTAAAGTGGCTGTCTATGTTGGCAGTTTCTGCCGTGGTCATGATTCCAATTTTTTTCCGCCGGCCTGTTGGCGGTATTACAACCGCTTTAACATCGACCACCAGGGTTGTAATGAGGGCCATAGTGCCTTAGTATCACTCAACGTCAGGTAACACGTCTATCAGAACAGGAAGAACTTACATTCTATCAACGTGCAAGTTGTCTGCTTATCAGATTTGTACATTTCAAACATTTGTGCACAGTTCCCCGGATCAGCCCTTGATTCCTCCATACTGAGGAACAGCACCATACCCCAGCTGATGTCACAACTACTATCGGAGAGGGCCTGGGGTATTGGTAAGTATGATATATCCTAACTTTGTGTGAGTAATATCAGGTATTATGATCAGAAAGTGTGTGGCTTATTGTAGCACTTATGCCTGTCTTCCAGCTAGGGGACTCAGCATATCCCAGCTGTCCAGGGTTGTTGACACCGGTGAGGAATCCAACTACGCCATAGGAAGTCCACTTCAGTGAGGCCCATGGTAGAACACGGCAGTCAGTGGAGTTGGCTTTTGGGCTGCTGAAGACCAGTCTCACATTTCTGTGCAAGACTGGGGGAGCCCTCCTCTACTCACCCAGCAAGGTGTGTCAAATTACCATGGCGTGCTGAAAGCTCCACAACATTGCACTGGTTGGAACATCTATTATATCTCAGAGGATGGAGAACATGAAATGCCACCAGGTGAGGATCCTGAAATGCCAAATGATGTTGATAGTGATGAAGAGGAAGGAGATGATTTGCGTCAAGATCCCTTAGACAACTTCTTTTCATGAGTGTAAGTATGTTGTGAGATGTCATTACTTTGACTATTAAAGCTACTCTTGTTGTGATGTGAGGAGTATGTTTAGAGAAAATATTTGGAAGCTGTTGCTCTGGCAAAATCTGGTGAAAGGTGTTTGTGGAGGAAGGTTTTCACACATGCTCATTTTGTTAGTGTTGCTTTGTATAGCTTAGATTTTTGTCATGGGCTGTGTTTTCGAAACATTGACTATGTGAATTGTGTAATTTTGTTTTTTGAACCAGTTTTATTAATTTTCACACATAGGCATACAGATCATTAATATACTATGTTACACAGCACATAAAAAGATTCATCACATTGCATGAGAAATGTCCATACACAGACACACCAAAGGGAAGACAGGAGTCGCTGGTTCAATAATGACAACATTAACAACTGAACTTAACAAACAAGAAAGGAAGCAACCTACGCAGTATAAAAAAAAGGGAATACACACAAGCACCTTGGCACTACTTTAGCAGGAGGCGTGTAACATTGGTCCGCAGCGTTAATATCAGATTACAATTGGCAGAATACACTTATGGCAATAGTGCACAGGTTCAGTTGCTTGAGTCTTAATTAGTCACCGTCTGTGGACCTTGCAATGGAGGGTGAGAATACAACTCGCATATGGGGGGATCCAGAGAGGGCCAAAACGCTAGCCACGTTAGGCCGGGTGAAAGGTAGTCTAGCTCTTATAGTGGAACTGTTAGGGCTGTATGCACTCGCAATACAATTGCAGCTCCTGCTTGTACATGTCCCAGCCACTCGCTACTGAGACCTTTCAGAATCCTCTTGCTTCTTCCTGCCTGAGTGCCACCGTCTCAACTCTACCCCACTTCAATTACGCTGCACGCCAATGAGAGATCGTCGGACGTGTGGGTGATTTCCAGTTCATGGCGATGGCTCGCCTACCAATGACTAGTGCAAAATCAATAAATCGGTTAGTTACTATTGCTCATTTGGGACAGCAAAAGAGGCCTAATAGGGCACTTTCGACAGTAGGTATGTCAGTGCGTTCAGTTAATTCTGTGAGAGTCTACATTATATGGAGCCAAAAGATGCTCGACCCCGGATAGGACCAAAACATGTGGATCATGTCAGAAGTCGGTTTGTGGCAGCGGAAGCATTCTGAAGGGGAACCAAACATTTTGTGCAGTGAATCTGGCTTAAGGTAGGCCCTTTGCAATATGTTGTATTGTATATATTGAAACCTGTCATTCCGCATTACCTTTTTATGGGATATCAGTATCATGTCTGATTCCTTATCTAGAAACTCCCTGCCCACATCCTGTTCCCAGCTTCTGCAAATCATTTGCAGAGGGTTCCCGGTTCCTGTGTGTCAACATCCTAGTGAACCAGGTGATCAGGGGCCTACCACTGCCCATTATATGCAGTGCGTGCACTAAGGAGTGAGGGTCCGGCTCCAAATTCATTACGTGCCAAAGGTCAGTCAATATGGTGCGAAGTCTGGAAATAAACCGCAGGTATGTTCCCATCAGTGTGTAAGCGGTTGAGGCGTTCTATCACCTTATCCTGGAATAGAGCTCCCACTGTGCTAATTCCCACTGCTTTCCAGCATTGTAGACCCCCTTGACCTAGCAACATCTGGAATGGCTGAGAGGCCAACAGTCTAATTTCTGTATGCACTTGGTATGTTGTCACTCATGCAATTAATAGTTTCAGTTGAGGAGACCAGGACAACATCAAGCAAAGTAGGCAGACATGTCTCTGAGTAGAGCAATGTATGTAGATTGCTCAGACCATGAGAAGTGAACATCAGTTGTAACATGTCAGATAAGTGAAAATAGGACAAAATCATAATTGCATCTTGTTTTCTGTTACAGAAACAGGGCCTCGTAGTAGTTGTAGTCATTTCACTCTCTACTTCCTAACACTTGACAAATGGTTAACTCCATGAAAGGTGAACATCAGTTGTAACATGTCAGACAAGTGAAAATGGGCAAAATCACAATTGATTCTTGTTTTCTGTTACAGAAACAGAAGATTAGAGTGGTTGAAGTCATTTAAATCTTTACTTCCCAACACTTGTCAAATGGTTAGTCTTACGTATCTGTTGCCAAAATGCAGTAGGGCTGGACCATACATTTACATATTGACACATATCATGGGTCTTTGGATAATCATTTAATAGTAATACACTTACAGACCTCCTTCCAACATGTGGTATGTCATGGAGATTAATACATGTGATCTTAAATCTTTGAGTACTGCATGTTAGGAAAGTAGATAGACAACACAATAGCAAATGCTGAGATGAGAGCATACAGGGCATTGAAGTGTTGCGACATTGAGGTGTAACTTACCATAATTTGCTCCCCTAGCTAGTACTGTCAAGCCCTCAGATCACAGGATGGTCAAGACCTTGTCCCAGGGAAAGAGTTGTAATGGGGCACTGGGAGGACCAGCGCCATTCTTCTGGGCCTCCAGGTGTTGGTTAGAGGCCAGGGAACACACCTTCCCACTCAGGTTGTTCCATCTCTCCCTAATTTTTTCTTTGCGCACATCAATCTGTCGACTATCCTGTCCCACATTTACATTTTCCTACTGAGAGGAGTATATTGGACTTGGGCTCCAGACAATTGTGGCTTTACTCTTATATATTCATCCACCACCACTGACAGCTCAGCGTCTGAAAAGTGTGGATTTTTTTGGCGCAACATAACTCTAACCCAAAGTGAGTGACAATGACTACAAAAATTGCAAGGGATATTAGAAAAAAAATTAACAAAAGTGTGTGGAAAGTGTTAAATGGGAGGGAGAAATGTGCTGCCTTATCTCACAAACAGAATGTGGTCTCTGTCTTGCTGTGCTGCAGTGGTGAGACAAAGGATCTTGGTCTGGGATGGCGTGTGTTTTGTAGTGTGTTTGTAGGTGTGTCCACTTGGCCAATGTATATCAGCTATGTTGTTTTTTTATCCATCCAATGGGCACTGTTCTGGTGTTTTATTGGGAGCTTACCGTGATGGGCTACCGCCATCGGGGAACCGCCACTAGTACAACTGTGTTTTCATAATCGGCTCGGCGAGAAGTCATGGACCTGACGGCAACGGAATAAGCAACATCAACATTACAGTCCACTGCACCTCCATGCAGTCGACTGTTCGGGCTGCAAACATCGTAATACAGCATGCGGAAGCCCACCGACTCAGCGTTCTTCTTGCAACTGTCGCATTACGGCAGTAAGGCTACCAAACTTGTAATCAGGCCCTAAGTCCATGTAAATTATTATTAAATAGAAACTCACCATAAAACCGAAAATAAAACCTGACAACTTCACCCTCTACTCTACAAAGTACCTAAAAATAAACATTTAAAATAAAATGAATGTTTTTTTTTTTCTACAGAGAGGAAAGTACCTGTTCTGCATTACGACATCCCGAACGGACAAGCCGCAAAAAAGTATGTAACAGCTAAGAAGAACATACTACTAACTATCAATAAGAATAGTAGTTGTATAATTTTATATGTAAATAACAAATGTCTAAACATTTTAAAATTGTAAGTCTTTATACAATTACACTATTTTCATACATAATGATAGAAAGCTACACCTATGACCAAGAAAGTACATCCATGGAAACTGTGAATTGGAAATGTACTAAATATCACTCTAGAGCATGCTATGGTGGGCCTCTACAAGGATGTTGTAATTAATGAAAGGGAACACAACCACCCCCAAACATAACAGAAACAGAAGTAAGGGAGGTATTGCAGGACATGAGAGCAAGCATTAGTTCCCTGGAGCCCTCAACAAAATCCTAAAAAAGATACTCTCTAAAGTTCATGAAACCGTCACAGGCCAACTACTATCTATACCCACTTTAAAATGTTTAATTGCACAAACTAAAAACGCCACCAGTGATACCCCTCCTGCCCCTAGAAGATACCAAGAGATAGAAATCCGTGAACACTTGAAATAACACATAATCAGATACACTTCCTGTTATATGAAAATTTAAGCAATGATGACAAATCTTAATATTTTCTACAGCTGATAACATACTATACCTAAACCACTGTCAAAACTGGATGAGACTTTCAAAATGTGCCCCAAACCATTCCCTCAAAAAGACACCATATGTGGTGAATATCACAACTCAAATATCACTTTTATATTTGCCCTATTAAAAAAATGAACAAATTAGCACTGACTCTGAACTCTTAAAACACACTAAACCAAAACACATGAATTCTACCCACAAAAAAATCACATACTTTGATTAAGCCATGATTAAAATAATTTTAAAAGTTTACCCACACACAGCCATGCCAAGCTGTTACTACCATTTGAAGCAAAGCATGTAGAAATACCTCCAACAATCTGCACTAAGTGTGGCATATGCTACAAACAGTCAATTGCCTTTGAAATAAAAAAATGTGATAGCACTAGCCTGTGCCCCTGTCACTAATGTAGCCAACAACTACTATTTACTAATAGAAAGCTCTTCATACCAATAAAACTAATACAAAATAAAGGCCTAATTACAACTTTGGTGGTCTGACCGTCGGACCGGCAAAGCCGCAGGAAGGAGGCCGCTGTCAAGGCGGGGGCCTCACCTCCCGTTGTATTACGATGTTTCCACCAGGCTGACCGGCAGAAAGGTAGCAATTACGACGTTTCCAATGATCAGCCCAGTGGAAACAGTGCAGCTGCATTGCCCTCAGCTCCCTTAGCTGAGACAAATGCCATCGCACACAGCACCCTCCGAATGTCCACAATGCCGTGGAAGGACACTAGGGAGAAACCAACCTACAATTTATAAATTTAAGGAAGGCTTACAAAAAGAACAAAGCTATCAATATCTACGAATGGAGCAACCTGTAACCCTAATTGCCTGTAAACATAGCAAACAAACCAAAAGTATGTACGATATGCTACAATGTAATGTAAAACTTTTCATAAATAAAAAAGACATAGATTAATTAGAAATAATTGCAAAAAGCAGATTTTAGAATAATTACAAACATACAAACCCCCAAAGATGTGTAGCATAATCTTGACCAACATTACAAATCCTTTTTTACAAACTTTTTTTTATTGTTTTTCAGTAGTTACAACAAGTTTCATTGAAAACTGACAAAAAGCCCCTGAAAGGTGCCAGGACCATCACAGTTATGAATATAACAGCAAGGCAATATTGCATACCAAGAAAATGACATCCGTCTCAACACAGCATCTTCAGAGTGAATCCATGCCCACCACCCCAAACCACTTACTCCATATTTTGGTATATTTGTCAGGAAAGCCCCTTTCCTTGTACACTGGCTTCTGTTGGGCACAATAGTAGTCTACATCACGCCTCCATTGTGATATCGTCAGCACCTTGGAGGACCTCAAGTGAGCTGTAATGTCCCGCTTAGCTACTTATTCTGCACGTGTTCCACAGCACCCTCAAGTACCCTCAGTAGGATCCATAATGGGGAAGGTTCTAGCTCAAGGTTTAAAACATCGGAGAGTTTGGCTATCACAAATTCCCAATATCATTTCTGGCTAGGACAAGACCATGTAATGTGAAAAAAATCAGCTGGGAAATGGGAGCAGCTAGAGCATACAGGCTAGCAATTAGACTTGCGTTATAGCGCCTATCAGGAGAGAGGTATGCGGTATGTAGATAGGATGTTTGCACCAAAGGGGCCTCAATTACATTGTGATCGTTCTAGGGGTCATGAAGGCATCCAGCAAAGCCTTATCATCTAGGGGTCCAAGCTATCTTTTCCAACTATTTCTAAGGGTCATCAATGTGTCCAGGGCATTAATAATCAGTGTGAGATAAGTGTAGGATACTCACACTTTGCCTAATGCCCCCCATCATGACTTTCCCCTCTATCAGGCTGAACTCTGACAGCGGAGAGCCAGGGGGAACATGTACCCAAAGTGTATGTCTCAATTGTAGGTATTTATGGAATTGCGTCCTGGATGGAGACTAAGCCTGTTGAAGCTCTTGAAAGGAAGACATGTGATTACTTTCCATACATCTCCCAGGAACATAATGCCAATAGCGTCCAACTGACTAAACCCCTCCAGTGACACCACCTCTCTCAGCCATGTGCCCTGCCACAAGGGGCTTTGTTGAGTGAGCTTGGACCACCACCCTGTGTATTGATGGGCTGTCCTCCACCCACAGAATACCAACGAGTCACCTCTGGAAGTATGGTGGGAACCGCGTTGGCGTAAAGCAGTGGCGAGATTTGGGGGAAACTTAATATATTAAGGACCAGATGTAGGAAGCTAAAAAATTGCGAGTCGGAAATTGCGAGTCATTGCTACGCACAATTTCCGACTCGCAAAATGGGATCCAACAAAAAAATGCGACATCAATTTGCGACTCGCAAATGATGTTGCACCGCAGATTGCGAGTCCGCTGTTAGCGAGGTCGCTTTTTGCGACCTCGCTAAAAACGAACTCGCAATTTGCGAGTCGGGTGTCGCAAATTGCGACTGTGCCGCAAATTGCATGCAGGTGCAGCAAAACAGTTGGAAAAACACTTCCTGGCTCTTGCTGATGACATTAGAGCCAGGAAGTCTTCAAATACACCTGGGAGGAGGGAGGACCACACCCTTTTGAAACTGCTGAGCAACTACCTGGAGGAACAGCTTCAACCATGGAAGACACAGGCAGTGCAGGAAGGAAGAGGAAATTGAAATTCTCTGAAAAGGAACTTGAGGTGCTGACAGAGGAATGCTGCCAGCACCATGACCAGCTTTTTGGAAAGGCAGCCCGGAGTGTCCCAGACACTGAAAAGAGGAGGTTCTGGCAGGAAATCCAGGAGAGGATCAATGCCATAGGGGTGAGCCACAGAAGCATTGAAGAAATTAAAAAACTGTGGTATGACCTGCGCTCCAGGACAAAGGAGAGGGTGGCAGAGCGCTTCAGGGAGATGAGGGGCACAGGAGGAGGCCCATCCACCATCCCACCACCCACAGCCATGGAGGAATTGGTGGAGCAGACCCTGGAGCCTGAGGCAGTGTCAGGAATGGGAGCACTGGACACGTCGGCGCAAGGGACATCCAAAAGTGAGTACCATGAAACATGCATGTACACCTATAAATGCTATACCCGCACTCACCCAGTACACAGCAGCATGCACAACCAGACTAGCTCCATTCCAGACTAGCAACCACCAGAATGGTGCATTTTGGGCAATGTAGTACAGTAGGCAGCTTATAGGCAAATGTTTATTAGGAGGCATACAACAGATGTTAGAGACTGACAGTGTGTTCCCTATGTCCCACAGGTCTCCCACAAGACACCCCCACCATCCACACCATCCAGGGTGACGACAGCAGGCCACAGGCAGGGCAGGAGGCTGCAGCAGCCAATACATGGCCCAGCACAACACCACCACAGTTCGCTCCAGATGAAGAAGTGGACATGGAGGAAAGAGACACAACACCTGGTCCCAGCCACACTGTGAGACAGCAAGAGCCAGAAGCACCACCGTGTCGCAGACGCAGAGTCCAGGTCCAGACAGTGGCCCAGGAGAATATAGGGGAGGCATCCATGTCTGCAGTTGAGGCATCCCTCCTATCTGGTCAGCGCCTGCAAACAAGGCAATTGAGGATTATTTCTGGGGCAATGCAGAGGATGGAACACAATTTCACTCATGGCCTGGCAGAAGTGAACACACAGTTCTCAAGACTAAATGACAATGTCAGTGACCTAACTTCATCAATACGCCAACTGGTGACAGAACTGGTGGTGGGGAGACAAAGTGCAAGGCGCCGTGAGCGCAAACTAGTGCAGAGATTTGACCGCATGGCAGGGTCCATTGTCCGTCTTGCAGTGAACACCATAGGCCTGTCACGACGGACCGTGAGCCTGCAGGTGGACCTGGGCCACTTTGCAGGGGATGTGGTGCGGGGACTGGGCCGCATTAGCCACGCTGTGAACATGTTGGAGGCCAGGCAGGTGGCAAGGGGCACGGCTGAGACCCCTCAGGGCAGTGAGGAGGGGTCCACTATCAGCAGTGCATCAGCCACAGACACATGTGTACTGCGGAGTGGCAGTGCACGTCAGGGGTCTGCTGACCCACCTGGCACGAGCCATGCTGGGCGTACCAGGAGGAGATGTTAGGCACAAACACTGCAGGACTCATGAGGCACATGCAGTTAATGTGTCCTCATTAAGGGTGGACATGTGCAGCCCCTTACCAACATTTCTGTGCTTTAATTATTAGGTTCACTTATTAAAATGTTTTGTTTGATCCACTTCACAACTGGGCTCTTTGTGTGTGACATTAGTGAGTGTGGTGACAGGTGCCACGTACCTTCCAAAGTATTGGGTTGCAATGTGGTCCCGTCTCTGTCTGCCTTGATTTGCAATGCTTCTATCCCCAGGCTGGCGATGTGGTAGCTCTTGCTCGTCATCCTCCGAATCTGGGTCTTCAGGAGTGAGATGTAGCCCACGTCTGGTGGCAATGTTGTGTAGGATTGCGCATGCACCAACTATCTTGAATGCTGTTATTGGGGCATACTGGAGCGCACCTCCACTTCTGTGGAGGCATCGGAATCTTGCCTTTAACAGTCCAAAGGTCCTCTCTATGACATTTCTGGTCCGCCTATGTGTACTGTTATATCGCCTCTCATTCTCATTGCTGGGTGTTGGGTACGGGGTAAGTATCCATGGACGTAGTGCATATGCACTGGCACCTGTTTGGCAAAAATTAACAATGTTAGCAGGGCATGGAGAAGTTCTACAGTGACCTGTGTGTATGGCTTCAGGGTGTATTCAGCAATACCTAAGAGATATCCATCTCCAAACTCCCCACGTTCTAGGCGTTGGTGTATCCCACTGTGCCTGAAAATGTACGAGTCATGTGTACTCCCTGGAAATTTGGCTACCATGTCAGTGATGACATAATGGGCATCACATACCACCTAGATGTTCAGTGAGTGTGTACACTTCCGATTGCGGAACAGATATTCCAGATTTGCAGGAGGGCATATTTGTATATGTGTCCCGTCTACACACCCTATTACATGTGGGAAGTTGGCAATTCTGTAGAATTCCAACTTGGTGCTGTTAATTTCTACCTCATTCCTGGGTAGGTATATGTATCTGGACATGTGTGTGAGTATGGCATCTATGAAACATCTGAAGAACCGTGAGAGTGCACTTTGGGATACCCCACCTGCCACAGCAATGACCCCCTGATAGCTACCTGAGGCCCAGAGGTGCAGTGAGCATAGCACTTGCACGTGTGGGGATGGCGCTGCCGCGCACAGTCTGGCGTTGAAGCTGCGGATTGAGTAGATCAATGAATTCTAATATTGCTGCACTGCTGAGTCTGAATTTGTCATAAATCTCTTCCTCAGTTTGTTGGAAAAGTGTCTGCCTGGTTCTGTATATCCTCTCCTGTTTCTGGCTCCTCCTCCTCCTCTGCTGTGCGGCGTGGACTCTCCTCCTCCTTGCTATCACATATATGTCAGCCATTTTGAGTAACCCAAATGCCTTCTGGGTCTCCTTTTATACTTTGGTTCTGATTACCACCTGCTCTGACTTAGTGGTAATTTGGGTGTGCAAAATGGGCTTTTTGCGACTAGTCACAATTTGCGACTGGCTTTTTCATATGGTTTGTGACTCGCAAATTGCGTCTTCCTATTTGCGGGTCGCATAATGGGGTAGCAATTTTTGCGAGTCGGTAATAGCTCGCATCGCAATTTGCAATGCGGAAATGGGATTTTTGCATCCCATTTCCAATTTTGCGGGGTCGCAAATTGCGATTCGGGCCATTTGTGACTCGCAAATTATTGCTACATATGGCCCTAAGTTCCATCCTGTAAGCTGGATCAGACAACCCGCAGTTGAGCCATTCGTTACAGACCAGTAGGTGCGATGCCAAGTAGTACAAATACAGGTTAGTCATGCCTAGTCCCCTGTGATAGGGGGCATGCTGGCAAGTCCGAAACTCCAACCGTGGTCTGAAGTTTTGCCACAGCAAGGTGATCGCCACTGATTCCGTCTCCCAAAACTAATGGCAGGATATCGCGTGTGGGAAATTTTGCAGGATTTATAGGAATTACAGTAGTATCATCAACTTATACAGTTCTGTTCTCCCCATGACATTCAACAAGAGTGTTTGCCACTTTCTCCTTGTCCTTGCTAGTGAGAAGGGTAATGTTAAGGGACCACATCAATGTAGGACACAGGGTTACATGGATATACAAATATTGAAAACTGAGGTGGCTTATTGTAATAGTTGTTTGCCAGTCCATGCAGTCTTGTGAGGGAGCTAATGGAACCAATACCGACTTGTCTGAATTGATGGTTAGTCACGAGGCCTCCGCAAGAAGTCACAGCAGCTGCAGGCATCGGGCCCACTGGTAGCCAGAGTTGCCAAATATAGGAGAATGTCATCCGCATAAAGGGCAATGCGTTCCTCGTCTCCCAATGTCCACTCCCATCCCTGCATTTGTGCTTCATAGCATGTAAGCCTCACAAGGGGTTCAATAGCTAGTGCAAAAAGGAGGAGGGATAAGGGACAACACTAGTGGGTTCCTCGTCGTCTGGGGAACTCAGTAGAGACCACCCCGTTGATTTGTACCCTGTCTGTCGGATTGCAGTAAAGAACTTGGACCAGACCTTGTAATCATGGTCTGAAACCCATCCTCTCAAGCACTCTAGTGAGATACCCCAGTCTACACTATTGAATGCTTTATCAAAATCTATTAATAGCAATGATTACTGGAAAGATAAGAGGTGACAATGCACAAGCGCCACATGAGGTCATCTGAAGCAGTGTCTTGTGCTCCTGGCAGGTAGAAAACCACATTGGTCTGGGTGGATTAGGGACCAGAGGAGCCGCTGTAGACGTGAGGCTAAAATGGTTGCAAAGATTTTTACCTCCACATTGATTAGGGAAATGGGATGATAGTCAACACAAGAAGCCAATGGTGGTAGGCTCTTGGGTATGACTACTATCATTGCTTGATCTATGTCACTTGGGAAGGAACCAACTTCTACTGCTTCGGTAGAGGCTTAGCAAGTGGAACTAAGACGTTCTCTTTTACTAGCATAAAATTCCATGGGATAAACATCTGGGCCAGGTGTTTTACCGGGTGCCATCGTCATGATGGTCCACCAGTCTCCTCCACAGTGATGGGTTCCTCTAACTCTTGGCTCTCAGCGTCAGATAGGTGGGGCAGTGGGGAAGCCACGTAGAGTGACAAGTAGCAATCTGCAAAAGTTTAGGCAATGGCAGGTGAAGTACAATGGGTGAAACCATTGCCATCTATTATCTCTGGCATATACCCTAGTCGTCAGGGGCTGGGATGCTAGCAATTCAGTAGCTTCCCGTTTTTATCCCCCCATCCATAAACCTGTGCAGCAGATGTGCACCAGATCAGTTTTTCTGCCTCTAGAGAGAGGTGTCTGAACTCCTCATGAATCAGGGCCAACAGCCTGGTGGTGTCGCTGTGTGCTACAGTGGGCAGGTGTGTTTAAAGTTGGAGGGCTGATGCCTCACTTCTTCTGCTTGCCTATGAAAATTCATAGCGTGCCCCCAGACAGTAGCCTTGTATGCTGCCCAAATAACACCCTCTGATTGCAGGGATTCAGCATTGAGTTGAACGTATTGTGTGACTTCTTGCCTTACTGCGTGGGTGTAGGTCGTCTTCAAGACACCAGGCAGTGAGTCACCACATTGGGTGGCAGACTGCACCGGACTCACCGATGCGGACTAGCATCAGGGCATGATCAGAGATCCCGCACGGGAGGATCTGTAAATGAAGGGACATTTGGGACAGGCATGAATAGCATGTCAATAAGCACATGTGTAAAATGTGCTGCTGAACTGTGTGTGTGCTGTTGTTGTCTGGGGTGCCAAATCCTCCATATACCACAAAGGCCTAGAGTGGTTACCCATTTGTGAAGAGACCGAGCTCTTTTACGGCAGGTGTCCGATGGTGGGGCCGGTGGAATCTATGGAAGGCTTGATGGCCGCATTAAAGTCGCCCCTTATAAGAGTAGAGCCAGGTGGTAGGAGAGTTACAACCTCAAGGAGTGTGATCAGGGAGGAATCTAATGCCACACTAGGGGCGTAAATGCACAGAAGGTTCAGTGGGTGGTGCTCGATCATGTCTGCCAGTGTACTATAATGGCCCTGAGGATCGGACCAGGATTGAGTCACAGGAAGGCCCAATGCAAAAGGATCGCCACTTCCCAGACCCTCGGGCAAACCAGCATGATAAACTCTATCACAGCCTTGACGAGCTAGAAATGGACATCTGGTGCCCATTAGGTGGGTCTCTTGCAGCATCAGGATGGAAGGTAGGAGGCATGATGCACTACCGTGGAATGCTTGATCTTCTCTAAGAGATCATTAACGTTCCACAAAATTGCACAATAGGGAGTCATGGCGGGACGTGAGATGTCAGTATGAGCAGGAGTAAAAGGTCACTCAGCATTTTGAGGGAGACTAAGGCCCTCATTCCAACCCTGGCGGTCATAGGGCAACGGAAGCACCGCCAACAGGCTGGCGGTGCTTCCAGGGCCATTCTGACCGCGGCGGTAAAGCTGCGGTCAGAAAAGGGGATCCGGCGGTTTCCCGCCGGATTTCCCCTGGCCCGGAGAATCCTCCATGGCGGCGCTGCTCATGGGGATTCCGACCCCCTTCCCGCCAGCCTGTTTCTGGCGGTGTAACCAGGATGGCGGGAACGGGTGTCGTGGGGCCCCTGGGGGCCCCTGCACTGCCCATGCCACTGGCATGGGCAGTGCAGGGGCCCCTTAACAGGGCCCCATTAAGATTTTCACTGTCTGCTTTGCAGACAGTGAAAATCGCGACGGGTGCTACTGCACCCGTCGCACCCCTGCAACTCCGCCGGCTCCATTCGGAGCCGGCTTCATTGTTGCAGGGTCTTTCCCGCTGGGCCGGCGGGCGCCCTTTTGGCGGTCGCCCGCTGGCCCAGCGGGAAAGTCGAAATGACCCCGCGGTCTTTTGACAGCGGTGCGGTCTTTCGACGGGGTTACTTTGGCGGGCGGCCTCCGCCGCCCGCCAAAGTTAGAATGACCCCCTAAGTGCCAAGCACCCCATGAGGATAGGTAATGCATGAGACCCGCTGCCAGTTAAACAATGTCAGATCAATGTGACAACCTAAGGAAAAAGAGAAACAGAAGCAAACAACAAGACAATATAAGCATCCGGCATAAGAACCACTTAACCCCAAACTCCCCCCTCACCCCATACTTCCCCCAAGAAGCATCTGTCACCCCAGAACATATACCCCAACTCAAAACCAACATGTCTTGGATTGGTGTGGAGCGATGGACCCATCCATGTGGTAGGATCAATACAATGTGGTGCCAGCATCTGCGCCGGCAGGCTTGAAAAAGTCAACTATGGCCTACAGGATCGGTATCCCAGCCGGGCCCCAACAAGGGCCAATTCAACATGTATGATAAGAGAGGGAGTCCAACTTAGTTGGTCTTCTATTCAGCTCAAGGCCTGAGAGCCTTCTCCAGTATCCAAGGGTGACTCCGACCTCTGGAGCGGCGGTGGCACTGAGGATCCCAAGCTGGGGGTAGCAACATGTTTCTGGTGTTACGCTGCTCTGGTCGAAAGCGAGTGCGGGCCCTTTTCTGGAGCCGGTTTGACTGCGATCCACGAGCCGAAGTTTGTTGAGGGTGTGGGTGTGGGAGAGAATTGGTTTGGAGAAGGGTGGAACAATTGCTTCTCCTCCATGAGCCACTTCCAGGTTGACTCCGGGGTTTAAAAAAAATAGGATATTTCCTTGTGTAGGACTTTGAGTTGCGCATGAAGCAGCAGCATGATTGATCGCTTGAGTGCTTTGTACAACCTGCGATGAGCTCAGACCTCGCAGGTGTAATCTGCAAAGATCAGTATTTTGGAGTTTTGATACTGGAGGTCTATCCTTGAAATTGAATAAACTTGCTAACATGGCCCGTTGCTGAACACCTGGAGGAGGTTTAGGGCTGAGCGCCCTATGTGCCCCTTCTACCGCAAACCAGGGAGAAAAATTGTCTGCAGCATCCAGGATTTCAGCCATTCCTCAAGGAATTCCACAGGTTGGGAGTGCAACACATCTTCTGGGAAATCCACAAAATGCAAACTATTGTGTCCCAAGCAATTTTCGGCATCCTCAGTGCAGTGGCGGAGTACGTTTGTGCGGGTGAGGAGGCAAGCCACCTTGGCCTTGAGGTCGGCTAATTTATCTTCCACTGTGAAGAGGCATTCCTCCGCTTTTGCAATATGGCTGGTGGCACTGCCCAAGTCCTGGCAGAGGAGCGCCATATCTACACGCCCATCCCCTATCTTCATCTCAACAATGGATTGTGATGAGTGTATGGCTTGGAGGATTTTGTCAAGGCCACCTTCAGATATTGTGCCTTCGTCAAGTGTCTCCCCTCCAATTGCTCTCATAGGCATGGTGAATAGGTCAATGTGCAGTTGGGAGGGGGGTAGTTTTGTGGCCCTGTTTTTCTCCAGGTTTCTTGCAGAACAGGCCGGTCTCTGCACTTAGAAGCTCTGTCTGCTGGCCGCAGCCCCAGGGTAGCACAAGCAGCCAAACACAGGACTTTCCACCTACAGTGGACAGAAACAGACCAGTGATTAGAGGAAGAACTAGACTGAAAGGCGAGGGGAGCTATAGCCCAGGTAGCTCACTGCATTGTTGGTACATCCCAAGACGTGGTAGCAGTCCACTGAGGTACAAAGCAAGGGCCCTTAGTACCAGGAATCCATTCTGTGCTGCAGCTCAGGATCAGTATCTGATCCCGGCGGCAGGACTGGGAGGCAAATGAGATGCTCAGAGTTTGGTCTATAGCAGCGCCAAGGGAGGAGTACCGCCCTGTGTCTCCAGTCTAGGGAAGTTTGAGAAACAGTGCCACACCCAAGAATGAAGGAAGAAGGAGGAAGGCCCCAACAACTCCACTCAGGTGGGCCCTCTCAATGGGTAGCCCCCTGCACCTGAGGAACCTAGGAGCTAGTGCAGGTCGCCCCTTGCAGGGCGCAATACTTCTGATGGCTATGGGCACTACCGCGTTGGGTGCTGTATTATATGATATGCTCACCCAGGGATAAGCGCCTTCTCGGACAGTACCAAGTTCCAAGTTTGCACTCATGAAGTGGGTGAGGGGTGCAACGTGTGCTGTACATTACTGCCACTGAAAATTATCACTACGTGCCACCAGCCCAAGTTGACAGAGGAAGGGGTGCCCCGCTAAAAGAGGAGGAAAGAGGCCCCCAACAGATCCATTCAGGCAGCCCACCCAGCCGACCACAGCCCGTAACTTGGGGACACAGGGTCAAAGGACAGCCCCCTTCTTCCGAGCCTGGTATATCCGATGCCAGTGATTGCAGTCTCACAAAGGTGCCAGAACAAATGGCAGGCACCCCAGAAGAGCGTCACCGATGCCACAGCCGGAAGTTGCAGCAGATTTGGTAGCTGGTCCAATGTAGAATTATGAAAGTTCAGACTGGTAAGGCCTCCTGGTCTGGTGTGAGGCCATGCTCCCCGGGCCTGAATCACTTGCAATTTGCCACAGGGCCAAGAGGAGAAGAAAGGGGAGGGGTACCAGAGCAAGTCACTGGGTCTACCACCCGTGCGGCGCCGGTCACAGTGTGAATGGTACCCCGTACATATCCCCATGCTGCGCCAACTCGGGAAGGAACCCGTGCCTGCTAACCCGTTAGGACTGCGTTCACACACTTACAGCTCCTGCCGATCTCCTCCACAGCAGGATCACCATGTCTGTATTTTGACACCACATGCCAGGGCCATCACATCTCCATGGCTTGGCAGTCAGCCGTGCAAGCCAGAGGCTTACTCTTCGGCCAGGTCCACCATCTTAGACCTCGTCAGAGATGCGTCCATGTGTGCCGTAGCCAAGGAGGTGAAGACCATAAATTCTGTAAATAGATTTATAGTTACAGTGCAGGCATTATCACAGGCCCATAACCACACAGAAGTGTCCGAGCAGCGCAGCTGATGGTGGCGGATGACGGAGTGGTCCGTAGCACACTAAGAGTGCGACCAACATCTTGACACCCCAGGCCACTACAAATTATTTGTATATAAATAATAAACATAATATTTTATTACATCAGTCAAAACATTTTAAATACGGCTAATATAAGAATTATATATATTCTGAATATAAAAAATCTAAGCTTTACCAAAGCAAAAACCTCTCTTACAACTTAATCATTTGTGTAAAATAATTACAACACATGAAACACACAATTCCATATAAGAATCAAATAACACTTACATAAATGTTAAAATATAACATTTCCTACCCAAACTAAATAAATTAAAGGTCTTATTACAAGTTTGGCTGACCGCAGTGGACAATTGGAGCCACCAACAGTTTCCGTCAGACTCATTACGAGGTTCCACTCCGCCAACATTTCCGCTGTGCCAGGTGGAAACGAACTGTATAAAAGTAGACACTCACCTCCAGGAAGCCATACTCATCCGCAGCCGCCATAGAATCACTACTAGATGTCAACCCATTGCTCATGCTCACCGGAAGACAATGGAATCATCGCCGACAACAGCAACCGTAAGTATACACACTCACCTGTTAAATTTGTATATTGTCAAATTTTGTACACTCACATAACATAGAGGGGTATGAGGGCTATACTCACACGTAACTGTACAGTGACACACACAAACTCACATACAGGAACAAAGACACACATACACAGCCAGTACACTGCAGTCAGCACACACACATACACCACACATCAAGAACACACAGTTACGCATGGCAACACAGCACAACCATAGTTTGTCATGACAAAGGAGGGATGAGCAAATATACATATGTGCACATGGTGCACTTACCTGTTCCTCTGGTGCACCACAGAGCTGTCCATACAAGGATAGGACCTCCTCCACCAACTTATCAAGCTCCTCTGGGGAGAAGGCAGGGGCCCTATCACCTGTAGGACATAGCATGATCGCTCCCAGAGGCAGTACACAGCAGCTCAGGTCGTGGAGTTCTTGCTCGCAGCAGTGTCAGGAGTCCGGTGAGAGATGAACTATGAGATGGCGGTCACGTCCGCCATGTACAAGACCATCACCGCCAGCGGACATCACCATTGGCACAAGACAGCCAAAGGCAGCAATGTGTTCCACTGGCAATGTCCACCGTGGTTGTATCTGCCTACCACCATGACAACTTCCGCCAACAGCGTTAATTCATTTCCTAATGTCCAGTACAGAAGGTCACGCATCTCCCATTTTAAGGCTCATAGGTGATCTGTAAAATGAAATCAAAGTTGCGTCACAAGCTCCAAAACATATCTACAATACTTTTTTTCACTGCTGGCTTTGAGAAACATATATGAAAATGCAGGTTTAATGTACAGGTTGTATAATAAGTATAAGTGTAAGTAATGTAACTTTATTGGCATAGTCAGCACACCAATAGCAATCTGAAATATGGTATTTGGGTCTTAGAAATGTGAAACGTGGTAAGAATGTTTTTATCAGAGACTTTTAGTGACATACTTATCCATTTCTAAATCACGATTGAGGAAAGGGGATTTGATTGCAGTAACAATCCATTAGTTACCTAGCTATGTGCTGTGTACAATGTTTCTACATTTTAATATGGCATGTTCGGGTATTATGTGTAACATATATATTTTAATACTTACAATAGACAGAATGAGTGATACACATACATCCTTGTTTTTATCTCACATAGTCACCCTGGCATGAGAAGAGTGAGAGAACATCCAGTGTACTGTCCACTGGCAGACCTGCAGGCCATGGAGAATCAACATATAATCCAAATCTACCACCTGGATAGGCATACAGTCATGGATCTCTGTCGTCAGTTGGAACCAGATCTGATGCCTGCCATTCGTAATCCCTATAGCATAACACCCATTGTAAAGTCATGTCAGTGCTGCACTTCCTGGCCACAGGCTCCTTTCAAAATACCGTGGCCCTAACTGCAGGGATGTCTCAGCCTATGTTCAGTCTGATTTTGAAGGCTGTACTGTCTACATTGGTGAAACACCTGGACAGCTACATCAGATTTTAACAACGTGAAGATTTGGCCCATGTGAAGGCTGATTTTTATGGTTTGGCACACATCCCACATGGTGGGAGCCATTGATGGCGCCCATGTAGCCTTGGGTCCCTCAAATGGCAAGGAACAGGTGTATAGGAACAGGAAAAAACGTCCGCTCCATTAATGTCCAAGTAGTCTGTTTGGCTGACCTCTGTATTTCACAAGTTTGTGCAAGGTACTTCAGGTCAGTCCATGATGCCTTCATCATGCGGAACAGCAATATCCCACTGCTGATGACATAACAGTACACAGAGAGGGCCTGTCAGGTTGGTCAGTCATATGTGTCGTGTGTCTGTAACGTTTATCTGCTACCAAATGTTAGGATGCACAATATTTATGTTTTTATTTTTGTAACTATTCCTTACAGGGGACTCTGTCTATCCAAACCATCCTTGTTGATACCTGTGAGTTACACAACCATGCCAGGGGAAGTCTGCTTCAATGAGGCCCACAGAAGGACAAGATGTGTTGTGTAGCAGACTTTTGGGCTCCTGAAGGCAGGATTCCGTAGCATACATACGTCTGGTGGAGCCCTCCTCTACTCACCCACCAAAGTATGTCAAATTATTGTTGCCTGCTGCATGCTTCACAACCTCGCCCTGAGACGTCAAATCCCATTTACACCAGATGAGAGGGGTCCAGCAGTTCTAGCAGGTGAGAATGCAGAATTGCCAGGTGAGGATGACTGTAATGAGAATGAAGCTGGAGACATCTGGGCAGATCTCATCAATCAGTACTTCAACTGAATGTAGGTATGTGATGTCCTGTAATTTAACTAACTCACGGGTTTTTGGGGGGTTAGGGATGCTTGATAAAGGTCTTAGGGGGTCATTATGACCCCGGCCATCGGTGTTATAGTGGCAATAGTACTGCCATCAGGCTGGCGGTACATACCGCCAGATTATGACATTGGCGGTTTGGCAAAAGCCAAACCGCCAATGTACCATACCGACCACCAGGGCGGTAACAACCGCTGGGCTGGAGACTACAGTCTCCAGCCCGGCGGCCGTCACTAGGTCGCCCTCAGTAATATGACCCCGACCAACGCAATGGTTTCCGTGCCTTTTTTACCGCCACAAAAACCATGGCGGTAGGCACTATCAGTGCCAGGGAATTCCTTCCTTGGCACTGATAGAAGTCTCCCCCTCTCCCTCCCATGAGACTTCCCCCAACCACCCTCCTCCTTCCATCCCCTCGACATACACAGACCTACACACACAGACATACACATGCATACACACACGCATACCCACATTCCCACGCATGCATACACACACATCCACACACTGCATACATACAAGCACACACGCATTCACACATCACAACATACACGCACACTCACATCCATTCATGCACACACGCATTCCACATGCACCACACCTGCATGCACGCACACAGATACAAACACACACACCCCCACACACACAACACCCCCTTCCCCTGTCAGAGCACCTGACTTACCTGCTTGCAGGGAGTCCTCCGGCAGGAGACGGGACGCGGCACTGCTGCCAGCAGCAGCGTCCACCAGCAGAACAGCGCCAGGCCATTTCATGGATCATACTATGTGGGCGGCAGTCTACTGGCGTGGCGCTGCTGCTGGCAGCAGCGCCACCTTACAGCCGCCCCCCACCATGACCGTAGCTGGAATTCCGCCAGCCTTCTGACGGAATTCCGGCTATAGCCGGTCATAATATGGGGGTTGGCTGGTAGCCATGGCGACGGTCTTTTGGCGGCTGTCGCTGTGGTGGTAGGCGGCATTTATCACCTGTGTCATAATGAGGGCCTTAGCATGACCATCAGACAGGTCATAAGTAGCTTTACATAACTCAGATGTGCATGCAGAATACTACAGGGAGTAGTGTACAGCTTTTTGATCACCATAGTCAAAGTTTGTCACAATGCACAACGTTACCATTGTATATAGTACATAGCTGTATGATGTTTTACAATCAATTTCTGCCTATACCTTATGTATGACATTTTTATTTTGCAGGTTACTTCACAAGGTCATCCTCATTTTGCAATGTATGACGGTCACGAGCAGGTGGGATTTGCAGACTGACACATGAAGTAAACATGGATTGAAGGAGGTACTGTCAGGCATGAAATTTGAGGTGTGTGAGTTCTGGGAAAGTGGGATGGTAGTGTCCAATTCCACGCTATAGACCTGTTCCCATGGGAGTGGTCCTACTGGTATAAGGCTTTAGCTGATGGTACATTAAACCAATCTGTTTGCCTATTCGGATAGTGAAAGACTGACTTGTCCCTAACCTCAGTGGTCTGTGGGCTACTAGTAATTCACACCTATGCTGAGTCACTAAAGTGAGCAACAGTACTTCACTGTGTGATCATTGGCATTTTCCCAACCTATATGTAGGAAAGTGCAACAAATGTGAATAGAAGTTTGTCCATCAGTATCATCGAATGCAAATTGTACCCTGATTAAACAGTACATGTGAGATGGGACTATACGTAGTTGGTACATTTGTGCATATCTTTTCTGTGCAAGACGTATTACAGTTAACAGTTAAATATAGATGAAAAATTACTCACACATGATTTGTGGTTTAGTAGTGTTTATAAAGGAGTTCACATTCATAAGTGGGAATTAAATCAAAGCAAATTAATTGAAACAGTAAAGGGTTCTGTCATGGTGGATGAAATCATCAGGGTAGCTGCTACAACATATGGAGTCTCACGTCCAGTGTTTTTGTACCATTGGAAAATGGTAATTGGCTATAGTACAGCCAACAGGGTGTATCTGTGAAACACAAGAGGAATCAATCAGTAGAAGCTCACTTCCTGGCAGTGGTTAAAGTCTTGGCATCTTCTCCTCCTGGATGCAGGAGGGGCAGTTCATCAGCTACAGAGGATGGAGTGTCCGAGGCATGTCGTTCCCCTGGCATGGCCCCCAATCCACTGGCTGCCACAGATGTAGAAGGAGCAGATGTCACATTGATAGTGGAAGGGGCCAGCTGTTGTAAACATAACCTACTCAGGATGGTATTGATGTCTCTCAGCATCCCTGCAATGGCAGCCAAATGGTTATCCCACTGGTGCATCACTTCCTGGGGGATCAACCCTCTGCAGTTGCTTGATCTCCCCCATCATGGTAAGTACCTGGCCCATCACACCTTAGGATTGTTGGTAAACTCCCAGGACTTCGGAGAGGTGGTGTCCTGGCCAGTTGTATCCCTAGGAGCCTCCATCCTCAGATGCAGACCATCCCTCGCATGCGCCCTACCCCTACGTGCTTGTGCACTTGGTACTGTTGGTCCACTCCCACTGGTGCCAGGTCCATCACTGTCTGGGTTTTTCGACTGGTAACTCAGGTACCTTTCCTGGGGGGCACATGATGGTTGACACTGTCCATGGAGCACAGGATTGGGTGGAAATGGTTGCCTAAGGTGTTGAAACAATAGGGCTGGAAGGAGTCGATGTAGGCAGGGTGAGGCTGACAGTTGTTGAATGACCAGGTGTCCCAGAGAAGCCAGAGTCGTCCTGAATGTCCACACATCCAGGGGTGATTTCCTCACTGAGGGATTCATCCAGAGGGGAAGTGGCTGCCTCTGGTGTCCTTTCCATTGTCACAATGGCTAGGGTACCTGTAGGAGAAGTGGAACACACAGTTACTGAAAGTAATGCAACAAGTGAGATCAAACTTTGACATGTGGACATGCTATGTGACATGCACCCAGACCCTTTACTTGATCCCCTGATATGACATTAACACAAGCTTCAGAATCTGAGATAGAGATATATGGTAAAAAGAGATTTCCTATATCATACACCTTGCTACAAGATGTTGGAGTATCTTGGTGGTTCATAGACTCATCTTGTCTGCTAAATGACTTAACATTTTAAAGTTATCTCCAAGTTAGGTGTATGGCATCATTGCGTCAACTAACAACTGCACAATGTACTATGGAAACAGAGCTGGCAAACAATATAGGAGAAACCATTATACCTGGGCCTCTGTATGGGTGTACTCCAAGTAAATCCAGCTTCCTATATGTATGTGACCCCCAGGTGAGTACATCACATTGTTTGAATAGAGATTTAAAGGCCAGTTTAGCAGGGAACACAGCTGTAGCTCTGTGTTGAATGGTATTATACTGGCAGGTGTCCATAGCATTGCTGCCATTGCCATTGACTGTACAATTGTGGAGCATTCAGGCGGGTTGAATTGTTTGTTAGTTGAACATGCAAGGCAATTATATTTGTACTACACTGTTCTGGTTTTCTTAATGGTGGAACAGTGCCTGCTGGGAGTCGGGCTACCACAGAAATGCAGGTGAAACAAACTGTATAAAAGGAGACACTCACCTCCAGGAAGCCATACTTGTCCCCAGCTGCAATAGAATCACTACTAGAACTCAACCCGTTGCTCCTGCTCACTGAAAGACACAGAATCATCGCCGACTACAGCAACAGTAAGTATGCATATTCACCTGTAACATTTGTATATTGGCAAATTTTGTATACTCACATAACCTAGGGGGGGTATGAGGGCTATACTCACACATAACTGTACAGGTACATACACACACAAACTGATATACAGGAACAAAGACACCCACACATACATAGCATGCACACTACAGTCAACACACACACCACACATCAAAAATACACAGTTACGCATGGCAACACAGCACAGGCCAACCCTCACACAGTCCCATACAACATACCAACATATCACAACTACACCACAACTGCACAATGATAGGAACATTTTCAAGCACTCACAACTGACACTGGCCAGGCACTTATCACACATACAACACAATAAACAACCAACTAGGATTGAACACACGCAATGACACCATCACGCAACTTAGCAATTGCTAATTCTCAGGATTCGGCTCCTCACTTTCTTGCTCTTTACTTGTAATGTTGTTAGCTGTTGGTAACCTCAACAGCTCCTCCTCTTGTTCTGTTGGGTTATTCACTTTTCTTGTGTGTCTGGCATGCACCTAGTACGGTAAACCCACACACTTCACAGCTGTTGTTGTTGTGAGAATGACTTGGTAGGGCCCCTTCCACAGTGGCTCCAGACAAGACTTCCTCACATGCTTCCGTATAATCACCCAATCACCTGCTCTCAAGTTGTGGCCTTGACCTTGTGTTTGTTGCACCGTTGTTGCTTCCACCTGATGAGAAAAAGACCAAATCACATCAGCCAGGCTTTTGCACCATGTCATCTGTAATATTCACAAGTGCATTTGCAGGTATTGCTGGCAATCTCATTGCTCTCCTCATTAATATCTAATGAGGGGACAACCCAGTCTTCTTATCAGGAGTGCTTCTCATTGACATTAGAACTAGTGGTAAAGCATATGGTCACTTTAAGTTCGTTGATGCACACAACTTTGCCAATCAAGACTTTAAAGTTCCATTCATTTGCTCTACAAGTCCTGATGCTTCTGGGCGATAACTTAAATGTAGTTTCTGCTGAATGTTTCATGCTGAAAAAAGTAATTTTATCACTCCATTATTGAAGTGGCTTCCTCTATCTGATTCCAAGGAGACCGGAAAACCAAAACGTGGAATTAGCTCTCTCAAAAGTAACTCAGCTACTGTAAGGCTATCATTCCTTTTTGTCTGATATGCCCGTCCTTGCCCGTCATTGCCAGGAAGAGGCAGGGCTGGGCCACCCCCCTGTCATTTATCCTAAGTCGTTTGGATTTGGCAACTCGCATGTATGGCTGCCTGAAGGTACTGTGTTGACATTTACTCCTAAAAATAGGTCTTTTTATAGAGGGCCTTAGGACGGTACTCTCCCTTTATTGTTGTAACGCTTTTATCATTATCTGATAGATTTTGGAGTGGGGCTAGGCTGGGCCTCTGACTCTTCACATTCTGCAAGAGGTCTGCTTGTATCTATAGTGCAAAATTTATAGTTAACGTTTATAGTTAACGTTGTCATACGAGAAGATAATAGTATTAACTAGGTCTACCCCCACTAGTCCTTCTTCTAATCTCCTTCATAAATACATAAATACATATTGTGGACTGGTTCATAGAGCCGAAGCACTATATAGGCGGCTCAAGTCATGGGAAAACGTAAGGCATCAGAACCCCCAAGGGGGAAGGAGAAATCTATAAAAAAACTTAGGAATGCGGGTGAGAACTGCACTATAGCTGAAATTGATGATCTTATCGAGGAGGTAGAGTCACTACTATGTAGCAGGGCCACCATCCGGGAGGGTCCCGATAAAAAGATTACCTCCTATTACACGAAGAAAATCGAACCAGAGGATGATAAAGTGATAGAGATTATTTGCCAGCAAGAGGGGGAGGTATCTTCCGATACTAGGACTGGCAGCCCTAAGGATGCTACAACTCGACCCATACACCCATGCACCATTGATAATACTAGGATGAAGGGCCATACGCAGGAGTGCGAAGCTGTGTGCTCCAATAAATATGCAGTCTTGGCAGAACTCGATAGTAGTAATGTACGGAATGCACAAGAGGGGGAATCTGTGGATGAGTTACACCCATTTATCCCAACTGTACAGCTAGATAGAGAGAGGACCTCTCCTCTCAATTTAGAACCAGTGAAACCTCTAAAACACAAAATAAGAACTATAGCAGACCTTTATGACCTACTCACTGGATTAATCTAGGAAGTTAGGGATTTGAAACTTGAAGTACGAACCTTAACAGATATTGTGGAAAAGGAGGGGGGTAGGGGTACTCATAGAGCTCAGTGCGAAAAGGAGTCCCCCCTTGTATCATTCCATCCACAAGGTAGACCCACATGTTCTCTAAATCTGAATACTAACCCTAACCCTACTCCAGCTATAGCTAAGATTTTACATCAACCACAGGGATGCATGAGAGGGGTAAATGGGGAAAATACTGGTTCATGCAACTATCCTAGAAGAAATGCTAGTGATCTATGCCAAGAAACAGGGAATCTACGAAGAGAACCCCGTTTGGTAAAAGGACCTCAAAAAGGAAATCTGGAACCTACTCTGAACCTCTATCCCCAAGTATCTAACGATCATAACCATTACCCTATAAGGAATCGATATTCTGAGGAGGATAGGTTTCCTATTAGGACCAATGTTGTTTATCTGTTAAATGTTCCAAAATTGCCCTTAAATAGCAGAGAAGACGAGGATTCCTTAATAAATAAGCTCACACACTGGATTAGGGCCAAAAGACACTGTCTATCCATAAGTCGTTCAGATATCAGGGGGGCAGAAAGAATCCCAGGAGAGAAGGGGCAACATGATGTTATTGCACTAACATTTAAGGATGGAAGATTAATCAGAGGCCTGATTGACATGGAACAGAGAACCTCCGCCCCCAAAATCAATGCCATGAGGTTTAGTTCGGATCCATTAATTACCAAACCCCGAGCCCAGAGGCATAAGTACAATCACAATGAGGGATTGCAAAAGAGAAATGGTGATTCCAATCCTGAAAGAGTAGATTGACTAATCCAGATAGATCAGGCACAAGTGGGACCAAATGGGGACCCAACAGTAGGTGAGCCCCACGAAGGGAATGATCTCCATGTTACAGGGGCAGGGAGTGTAGTGGAGTCTTTGCATAGTAGGAAAGATTCGACAGCCTATCTGAGTCCTACTTCCAATGTCACGACCCTAAACGGAAGGGGCCCTATCACCATGATCTCCTGGAATGTAGCCGGCTTAAAAAATAAGCTTATAGACCCCGAATGGCAGGACTATATTGATCGATATCATGTCTGTCTCTTTCAAGAGACCTGGCTTAAAGATCCACCGTATAAATTAGGAGATAAAACCTACATTATTAGTGCAACTTCAGCTGCCAGAGGGAGACCGTCTGGGGGGTTGGCTGTATGGGTGAAAATCTCATTAAATGTCGAGATACATATGCAATCCACTGAGTCAGAGGACATTTTATGGTTGGTAGTGGGGAAAAAAAATAAGATAATAACCCACTTGTTCAATGTATATATAAGACCTAGAAGGACAAATTTGGAGTCTCCTGAAATAACTCTACTAGAAGACCTGCTCAAAAAGATCCCAGTAGGAGAGACAATTGTGATAGGGGGTGACCTTAATTGTAATTATGTACCTATAACTGGATTTGAACACTTAGCAGAAGAAGAAGATCGGATGAGAGCAATTCCTTATTTAACAATAGAAAAAACTGTTCCGGGCACAGTGGCCGCACTGCAACTCATGGGCCTTACATTAAAGCACGGACTGAGGGCGTGCAATGGCAGAGTGGGCGAAGGAGGCCTTAATATGGATACCTTCCAGAGAGGCAACTCAACCTCAAAAATAGACTACATTTTGCATAGTATAAGTACATGGGGAAGATTAGCAACTTTTAAAATAGATTAAAGAAGGGATAGCGATCACTTCCCGCTAATAATTGAACTCAGGGCACACCTTCTAGATTTGGATTTGGAATATATAGAACACAATAAGGTGGAGTTACAACCCACCCTCAGTAACAATAGAATGGTTGTAAAATAGCCTGCAATACTAGGCAATCTGGATATTATGACAAATATTTACAACACATTTTCTGATCTCCTGGAGCCTTATGCAGAAAATAAACCTATTGACATCCCTATTACGGCCATTCACCAATCAATGAGTATTGCACTAAGACCCGTCCTGACCAAACAGCTACAGAACAAGCACAAAAAGGAGTAGGTGAAAACCACCCCAAGCAGTCCATGGTACACTATCAAATGTAGGGAGAGGAAAAGAGTATTGATAGAGGCTCTAAAGCAAAAAAATCAATTAGCCGTACAACAGGCAAGGGCCAGCTACAAGAAAACGCTGGCAACTGCCCAAAGCAACTGGGAGGATCAAAAATGGCAAGACCTGCTGGAAGCAGCAAAAAGCAATGATACTAGGATCTTCTGGAAAATAGTTACCCATGGTAGCAAAGAGGGGACATTCACTACAGATCATCATATAGATCCCAAAACATGGGTTAACTATTTTACACATCTTTACTCTGACCCCCCAACCCTCGATTTCTATCCCTTAAGACATAAAACCCTAGCTACTTGGGGCATTTTACCCGAGTTACAATTTAGTCTGGAGGAGACGGTGAATGCCATTGAAGCAATCAAGCCAGGAAAAGCCCCCGGTTTGGATAAGATCCCGGGGGATATGTTTAAACATAGTATAGAAATTTGGTCACCTTATCTAAATCTTTTAAGTAACGCTATAGCAAGGGGAGGCCTAATGCCCGAGACATGGAAAGGAGCAGAAATAATCCCAATCTACAAAAAAGGATCCAGGGAAGACCCAGGGAACTATAGACCAATCAGCCTCATAGATGTCATGCAAATAATTTACGCTAGACAGATGTTGAATAGAATCAGTACCTGGATAGAAGAAAACAGCATATTGACTATATATCAAGCAGGCTTCAGACAGCAGACGAGTACAATCGACCAGGCCTTTAGGCTATTGACAATAATGTGGAAATATACTAGACTAAGGAAAGGTCATCTGCATATCGCATTTGTGGATCTGCGTGCAGCCTTTGATCTGGTGCCAAGAGACTCCTTATGGGCAGCACTAGGAAAACAGGGCATGCCAGGGAACCTCCTGGGCCAGCTAGAGAGGTTACATAAAAATACATTTGCAAAGGTTCGGTGGGGGCCAAAGGGAGAGTTGACAGACCCAATACCTATCAAGAGGGGGGTGAGACAGGGCTGTGTGCTTGCCCCAACACTTTTCTCATTATACTTTAATGATCTGGTTCATCATTTGAAACAAAGTAACCATGACTCACCAAGATTGAACAGTGATCCAGTCCCCGCCCTCCTTTTTGCAGATGATACCATCCTATTATCTCAAACTCCCATGGGCTTGCAAACTCTATTAGACAAATTTAGCGAGTATTGCAGCTTGAAGGGATTAGAAATAAATACAAACAAGACCAAATACCTGACTGTTAACCCCCATAAAGCACTCAAGAGAAACATTCGGATTAGAGGGCAGGCATTGGAACGAGTAAAAAACTTTAACTATCTAGGGATACTGCTTGATGCCAAATTGTCATGGGCACCGCATATCAATAAAGCTGCTATCTCCCTAACTCATAGTTCCATGGCAATTAGCAATAATTACAAATGCTCAAGGTCTAGCATTGTGTCACCAGTATTTGAGATCTATAGGTGCAAAGCACAGGCTGCTGCTCTATATGGCGCCGAACTCTGGGGATTTACAAAACTAACCCTATTGGTTACTCAGGAAAATAATTTCGTGAGGGGGGTACTGGGACTTCCTCCATCCACTCCGCTGATTCCTTTAACCTATGATATTAACATGAAACAAATAGATAAATTGGCAGCCCTGAGGCCCTTGCTTTACTGGTGTAGACTTTGGACAACCCCTGAATTGAACCAATACAGGCAAGCACTAATTGAGATCATGGACTTGGACAAGGCCATCTCCCTCCCGTGGCTCCACTATATAAGGCAATGCTTTTACAATCTAGGGCTGAACTTTTATTGGGATGAACCGCATACACTTACAACACAATCCAAAATCCGACTAAAGCAAGTATTCTGGGACTTCACCCTTAATAGCCCTCTCTATAGCAAGGATCTAGGTAGACTAACCCTAAGTTTCCTGGATATCAAACCATTACCGAGTGCTGAGGAATGGATCGATACTATCCAACGTAGACGAGCAAATGTTTTATTTATGAAGCTTCGATATGGGACTCTCCAGGTTAAGGCCTTTACCTTTAAATGGGGCCTCTTGAATGGGAGAAGTCATGAGGCGACTTGTGAGCTGTGTAATATGGAGACTCCTGAAACGGCGGATCATGTTCTTTTAAACTGCAATGCCTATGATAAACCAAGGAGGAAATGGATTTGACCTATTTGCAGGAACGGTGGAATCAGGAACTGCAATGAAGCAGCAAGATTCCTGAGATCCAGCACAATACCATATGTTGTTTTTGGTCTAAGCCGGTTTCTACTAGCAATTTCATTCATTAGAGACAAGGCGGGCCTGAGGCTATAGGCGCTTTAACTCAGGCAAAACTCCCACAGTTAATCTACGGTCCCCAAACTGATAATTGGGAGCCACCTTTGGTAATCCAATGGTCTCTGGTTATACAATCAGCCAAGGATATATTTAGTTCAGGGGATATTGACAATGCCCGGGAAGTACTTGAATTATAATATTATCTTGCCCCCTGGCATAAGGACCGTAGTCATTGGGAGGTTTTTCAAGTTATCTAGAATGGTCATTTGACACCTATGAAACTAGTTCTTAGATCCAGTTATTTATTTATTTTTATTCTAAAAAATCCCCCCTTACCTAAGCAAACAAGTGCCTGATGGCACGGGAGGCAAATTTTACGGGTTTTATAAATGAAATACTGTAATTGATTCTTACTTATTGTTTTTAAGACCAACACCAGATAGTTTGTTTTTAGTAGTTAAGTGAATATTAATTGCTGTTGGAATAATGTGCCTTTTGTATTACTTGATTGTACCCCTTTTATGGCCTTTAATTGAATAAAGGAATGTAAGAAAGAAAGAAATCGTTGGGTCCTAGGGACTGTCAACCAGCTCTTAAAATTAGCAAAATAACCCCTCATGTGATGGTGGTATGCATATTACCAAGATTTTTAGAGGCAATTTGATATGCTAGAGGCAAATGTTCTTCCAAAAAAGCATGAATCCTATTTTTACAATGGTCACTATTTGTGCTAGTACATAGTTACTGCTACTAATAGTGAGATAACAATCCTAATTGTTTTTGTACAAAGATTCGTATTTATAGGTATTTTACAATATTTCTATGGTGATTTGTATGATGATGTGTATTGTGTATTTTTATAGTGTTTTTATTGATCAATTGCTTATTCCTATAACATTCATATTTATTACTTGCCTATCTATATTGTATGGCCCTGGGGGAGTCCTGGTACTGATCTTTTTTTTTTTTTTAATATCATGATGGGGTTGATTTTATTGATTTTCTCAAAGTGTTTTCGTTTCCTTTTAGAAATGTAAGAATTTTGTCAGTATGCTTTTATGGTATTGTTTTGCCGAAATAAAGCTGAAATGAATGATATGCCTCAATCCAGTGACAAAAAATGCACACAATCACTAACACATATTTCAAACCAGCACACGCAGGCATTTCAATAAAATCCATTTACATTCTGCTGAATGGCCCTCCTGCCATGCCTATCTGTCCCATGTTGACAACTGTTCCTTTGCCTACGTTCATCTGTTGGCAAACAATACGCCAATGCCAAACCAGTTCAACTACTTGCCCAAATTTTGGATTATACCAGAACTGTTTAAAAAACCTGATCATTGTGTCTCTCCTTACGTGTGCCTGACCATGATAATATCTGGGCATTTGTGTCAACAGACTGTTAGGTAAAACCACTTTTCCTTCTATTGTCGCCCAAATGGCATCTTCTCTTTGAATGCAATTATGTTTTACACAATCTCTACGTTCTTCTTCTGGAACATTGTTCTTTATGGCTTTCAACACTTCTAAGGTCTCAACAATTTGCATTGTAAAATTTGTATACACTTCATCATTTTAGACATTAATTCCCAATTTCCTTTGAATGAAATACTATTAAAGGTAAAAAAAATTGCATTTCCCAAAGTTACATAATCTTGTCCTCTCTGGTGTACGCTGCATTTAACCACGGCAATTTTCTAAGGTTTCTGTACAGCCTGTAGTAATTCATGTATCCTTTCACCATTTATCACAGGTGAACCCGATGACGTTAGAAAACCTCTCTGTGACTAGATTTGCCCAAAATCGTGTACAATACTGAATCCATACTGGCTGTCGTAGATTGTTACTTTCATCTGGTCTGATACTTGGCATGCTCTAGTAAGAGCCACCAATTCTGCAACTTGAACAGAAATCACTCCTTTAAACGATGAAGCTGAAGCTTCTAGTATGCCAGTTACTGTGCATACTGCATAGCCTGCTCTCAATGCACCTCTGTTGTCTCTTAGACATGAACCATCAACAAAGATAATTTGATCATTGTCTTCTAGACAAATGTCTTTAATATCATCTCTTGGTTTTGTGCATAATTCTGTCACTTCTAAACAATCATGCCCAGTATCATCTATTTTGTCTGAATCATCTCTCTCATTTGGTAACAATGTTCCTGGGTTAAGCACTGTGCACCTCTTGATCATCACATTTGTTGCCCCAAGAATCACTGTCTCATAACGTGTCTAACTTGCATTTGTAAGCTGTTGTGTCTTTTATCATGTCAATAGAATTTTTATCAAATGAGGTACCATTGGTGTGAGAGTATAACCCATTACAATATTTTCATTTTGAGTTATACTCTGCTCAACTTCTGCAACTGCTCGTAAGCATCCTGATAAGGCTGCTGCAACGGGATCCAAAGTAGCTTAATAAATATGCTAGTGGTCGATTGACACCACCATGTGTCTTTGTCAAGACAGACAAAGAACATCCATCACGTTCATGACAAAACAGCAGGAAAGTTTTTGTATAATAAGGCATACCTAAAGCTGGGGCTTGACACAAACTTTCTCTTAACTCAGTAAATGCTCTCATGCATTCTTCATCCATCATTATGGGATCTGAAACATCCTTATGTGTCAGCCTCTGCAAAGGTTTAGAAATGGCTGAAAAATTTGGATTCCACTGACTACAATATCCTACCATTCCCAAAAAGATTCTCAACTCTTTCTGTGAACTTGGTATTTTCATTCTCATAATTGTCGCTACTCTTTCTCTTGAGGTTCTTCTAGATCCTTTTTCAATCAAATGACCCAAATATTTCATGTCTCATTGACAATACTGCAACTTGGTAGGAGATACCTTATGACCATTGTCTCCCAAAAAGTTAAATAAAGCAATTGTATCCTCCCTACAACCTTCTTTTGTTTTCAATGCAGTTAATAAATCATCAATATATTGCACCAATGTCGATTGGTAAGGCATTACCAATGACTCCAGGGTCTTTTTCAAGATCTGATTGAAAATTGATGGTGACTCTGAAAACCCTTGAGGAATTCTACACCAGCAATAGACTCTGGTCAGAAATTTTAAACAAAAGAGATACCTACTGTCCTCATGTAGAGGCACAGAAAATAATGTTTTACACAAATCAATCACTGTGAACCATTCTATATCACACGGAATCTGGAACATTATCACAGCTGGATTTGGCACTACTGGACAACATTTCACCACAATATCATTTATTTTCCTCAAATCCTGGACAACACTAATTTTCCCACTTGGCTTTTTCAAACCCATTATTGGTGAATTGCACGGACTACTTATCACTTCCGTCAAAACTCCCTGTTCCGCAAATTGTTCTATTAAAGGTCTTATCCCTTCAATTGCCTCATTTGTCATCGGATATTGTGCCATTTGTGGAAACACCGCATTCTCTTTCACTGCCACCTTGACTCCTTCAACTCCTTCAATTAAACCAATATCTTTTCCTGATAAATCCCAAACTTTTTACTTGATTTTCTCCTGTAAGTTGACTGGTAGATCTTTTATTTCAAAGACTGGAAATAATTAAGTCAACTGAATAGTTGTCTTCATTTGTCTACCCACTTTCACTAATCTGATCATCAAAATTAATCAGAGGAAACTCCCTAGACACCAATTCCTTTTCTACATCAAGTGTTGAATCCTCTCCATCACTGTTTGTTTCAAATTCAATCCCTTTAGTTGAACATGACATTGAACAATTTATCTTGCACAGCAAGACTCTTCCCAGTAATGACACTGGACTATAATCACAAATGACAAAACTGGGAAAATATCTAAAATTGCCAACCTTCACAAGAACTGGTTCTGTAAAAGTGTTAGTCAAATGTTTATTCACAACTCCTACTATCTGAACTGTCCTCTCTGAAATTGGTATGTCTGGAACTTCCACGGTTCTTACTGTTGAGCGTGTTGCTCCTATATCAACCAGAAAGTTAACTTCATGACCATGTACTTTACCCTTCACATAAGGACCTTTCTGATCCACTTCTAATGATGCTGCCATCACATTTTCCTCATCATCTGAACTATGGTTGTGCATTCTGTACCTGTTGTATTGGTTGAAAGGGTGGAAACCCTACATATTCTTCATATTATTCTGGAAAATCTGATTTTGACCCCCCATTCTAGGTCCTCTCATACTCTGATATGAATTGACACCGTTTGTCTATTGTACCACACCACCTTGATTTAGCATCCAATGTCCAATTACCCCGCAATTATGACAAGGTAACACCTTTCGTCTTTGTTGCTCATCTTGCATCACCACTGAACTCAAATCCACATTTCTACTGACCACCGGAAGCATTGTTCCACCTCGACCTTTGCCTCTGCCTTGACTCTGAAACATACTATTCCCTCATGGCAGTTGCTGGAAATTTCCCTGTAATCCAGTCTGTGCAGCCTTAATCTGCATCACCATTGCGTTTTCCTTTAACTTTTTCTGCTTCAACTCGATCTCATCCCTACAGTATTTTGCATACTGTAATACGTCATCAATCGGTTTTGCTTGCCAGCAGATTAAAAGATTTTTAAACATCTGACTAATTTCTGGTTTTAATCCTTCAACAAACCTAAACACCAAATGATTCATGCTTTCCCTTTCAATTGTTTCCACACCACTAAATTGTTTGAACGCTTTCAACAATCTTTTACAATATGCATGAACCAATTCATTCCCTTCCTGTGCTGTCCTGTCTATGTGCTGCCAATCAACATTTTTCGGTGAAACTCTTGTTTTCAGAAACTCAATAACGTTATAGTAATATTTCATTACTTCGGGAGATGGTGCGCCTGTGTTCAAATCTCTTTGTGGCTCACTTGTTGGCCAATCCACACTCCTTTTGCATTCAATCCACAAATCTGCCGGAACAACTATATCAAAAAGTGTATTCAGGTCTTCCCACAGGCATTTTGCAAGCTTTACAAACCAATCTGCCTGCTGGTACCACTCCACTGGTGTCTCTCTCAACCTCGGGTAATCATCCGTAAAACTTAAGATATCACCCCTACTCCAAGGTACATGTACAAAATTTCCTCCTGCCGTTTCTCTCATTGTAACATTTTCACTGAATCTCCTGCCTGTGTTGTGTCATCCTTCTCTGGTCTTTCTCTTTTCTTGACCCATCTGCCTTTCCATTTGTCTAATGCTCTCTAAACCTGCACTCTCTCAAGTATTTCCCTAAGGTGTGTTTTCATCCCTGCAGACTTCATGTGTATAAAATCTTCCTCGTTTATGTTTAATCTGTAACTTCTTTTCAGACTTTACATTTTTGATAAATCAATATCATATTCGTCTGCTATTTCCTTTAACTGTTGATAAACTTTTCCTGCTTCTCTGGTAATTATTTTACACAAATATCTCAATATGGCTTCAGTATAAGACTCAAGTCTATTCACGCCCATGCTCCCTTCCAGAAGTTCATTTCCTTCCATTGACAATCTCACCCTGCCTATTGTGTCTTCTTCTCTGTCTTTCTTTTTTAGGGTCTTTGAATTACCTAAATCTTCCAACCACGTTATCTCTTGTGCAGATAAACCTTTCAACGAAATCTCATTAGACTGTGCACCCAAATCTCACTCTTGTGCTTGCACATTGTTGTGGAGACATTATGGGGCTCATTCTGAGCCTGGCGGGCGGCAGGAGCCGCCCGCATGGAGGGAGCCGCCAAATGCCCCTGCAACGAGGACGCCGGCTCAGAATTGAGCCGGCGTAGTTGCAGGGGTGCGACGGGTGCAGTTTGCACCCGTCGCGTATTTCAGTGTCTGCATTGCAGACACTGAAATACACAGTGGGGCCCTCTTACGGGGGCCCCTGCAGTGCCCATGCCATTGGCATGGGCACTGCTGGGGCCCCCAGGGGCCCCGCGGCACCCCCTACCGCCATCCTGTTCCTGGCGGGCGAACCGCCAGGAACAGGATAGCGGTAGGGGGTGTCAGAATCCCCCATGGCGGCGCAGCAAGCTGCGCCGCCATGTGGGATTCCAAGGGCAGCGGAAAACCGGCGGGAGACCGCCGGTTTTCCTTGTCTGACCGCGGCCGAACCGCCGCGGTCAGAATGCCCTGCGGGGCACCGCCGGTCTGTCGGCGGTGCTCCCGCCGACCCTGGCCCCGGCGGTCTGAGACCGCCGGGGTCAGAATGACCCCCTATATCTCTCCCCCCGATTACTGTAAGATCTGATCCCAGAATTCTCAACAGGAGACAAATCTATTAAAGAATTAGTCTCATCCAGGGTCTGTCCTTGTCTAGGGGTTGATTTTCCAAAACCCCATTCTGAACTTGGATCAAAGAATTCACTCCACTATTGTTTATGCATGCATATAATGGAGTCACCATACCCATCGTAATAGGTACCAAAATTGCATCTGGCCTAACTAAAGATCCAACCTTTTGTATCTGCCCTGCACTCATGCTCTGCATCTATGGAATTTGTATCTGAACAGGCTCTCTTTGAATCATACTTGTTGACCAGGTGACAACACTAAATTAGCAGTCGTCCTTATGACCTGAGCCCTTGGTTGTATTTCAGGAATGTTTATTTCCAACTGCTGTCTATTGTTCAGTGAATCATTAAAACTACTCTGCATCTGAACTCTTTTATTGTTCAGGGTATCCCATGATATCTCTGATGTGGATGGTGCAGTAGGAATTGTATTACTAATTCCACTCCCACTTGATCTCTCATTTCATTGATTCATATTTGTGGAGGAAGGGTCTCTAGAATCTCAAAAACAATTTCATCTTCACCCATCTCATTATCATCATTAAACATGACTCTTTTCAAGTCTTTCAATTTTTGTTCTTTAGTTACTGAAGAACCTTTTTCTTTTTCTTTCCATCTTTTGACTCATCCTCATCCTGTTTTGTCCTTGCAGGAAAAAATCTGATTTCCTGTAGTGTTGCTACTCTCCACCTTCTCTGCTCTTGCTCCCATCTAGCCTCCGCTAGCGTCTTTTTTACTCTCCTCATTCTTTTCTCAAATTTCAATGCTTGTTGCTGTCTAGCTACCAGCTCACAAATCGCTAGGGCTTCGTACTCTGCTGGCCTCGTGGAGGTTTTAAACTGTACATCTTCAACCTCAAATTCTCCAAAATTCTCAAATTAAATGTTCCGATCTCTGGAAAAGCTAAGCAACCTTCTTTCTTTGTAATCCTAATCCGATGTTTCAGCCACGCTCCCGCACCTTTCTCCTCTAATACAATATATGCCAAAGTATTTACTGGCGGACAAATATCTCCTTCAAGTGCCGGAATATTTTCATCACCTCTCAGCGCATTTCTCAAAGCCTTGAAAAGTTTAATTTTCAACTGAATTTTATTCAAACCTGATGTCCACAACAAAGATTATTTACAAACCGAGTTAAGCTAAGCAAAACAAATAATAAAATCTGCTAATAAGAGAAATAACGAATCAGGAAAAGTGACTACGATCCAACGATTCTCTTCGACCCTCTCACCTTCCGATCGCGTTACTTTATTATCAGACTGGTTGACGAATCCGTGCGTGACCATTCACGCTAATCAACCAATCTCAGTGCGGAACCACTCACGTCACACTAACACACACACCCCATCTCAGCGTGATTGCTGAGACTCTGTCAAAGTCTATCGTTCCGATTTCTTTCACAACTCATGCATTAAATCAATGCAATATTCATTTGCGAGCAAAACTTAAAACCAAAATAAGAAAACAAATGTGCCCATTTACTACAGGTAGGTTAATACAATTGCTTCAGGAACCTTCCAAAGTAACCTTCAGCTTCCGCCTACTCTTTTTCACAGTTCACCTCAATCGCAAGCTAAATTCGACCAGCAAATTTCGCTTCTCAACTGATCATTGGACTGTTTTCCTAGTGCACTTAGTACTCACCAAATCTCAGTATAATTTCAATCACACCAATTATCTCACAACCTTGATTTACCAATCACGCAGGATTAGTCCACTAAATGGACAAATTATAACATATACCAAGTGTCACACAACACTTGTCAATATACTCTTGAGTCCCAGACCTCTGTCCTTAGGTCTGTCATCAACAACCGTGTGGATAATTTTTCCCGGCATTAAGCGGCACACTTAAATGAAGAACGCCGCTTCCCTGCTCTCATATCTATTGGAGTATGCCCACTCCTTCTAAACATTTCCTGGAGTACACCCACTCCTTCTAAATTCATATACACCTCAATCATCCGTAAATTAGCTTAAGTCGTGCAAGCGCAAATCACATCATTCAATTCAAACAAACACCACTGGAAACATACACTTCAACCTAGAGGGTCTTCAAGAACTGGGAGAAGTCACTTAAGGCAACTCATCTTATCAAATCCTTATAACATTTCAGAAAAACCAAAAAATCTATTTTCATTAAAAAGAAGAAAAATCTTACATTAACCTCATTATGACATCATTCCATGACGTAACTGTAATCTGCTACCAAACACTGCTGCCACGCCACAAAATCCTAGCTATTACTTTAAACTGAATAGTGGATTTTGTGCAAGAGGTCAATGGATCGCCGCAACAAATGAATGAGGGGATGTCATCAATGAGTAATGTAATTATCATTTAGTAACAATATGCTTTGTATTCTGGACCTCAGACAATGACCACACCAGTTTATTAAGAAGAGTTATGAATTTATTTCCCTAGGTCAGTGGTCTCCAAACTTTTTAATGCCGCTCCTCTCCAGTTGAAAAATAAGAATCATTGGGTCCCCCTCAGAAGTTTTCACAATTATTTTATAAAGATAGCAAAGTTTAAATATGTCTAGAGCTATTTAAACATTGTAGTTAAGCCCCTTTTTAAAAATGCAATAACATACTTCTGCTTAAAACAAAGGCCTGCTATCTGTATAATGCTTCTTTTGACCAGAGTCTGGCACCTACCCCAGGACCACTTGAGGCCCCCCTAGGGGGGCCCGCCCCCCAGTTTGAAGACCTCTGCCCTAGATTAACAATGCTAATGTTACGAAAATAACTCTCAAGCACAAGTGATAAGCATATAGAATTAATAGTGGCTGATTAGAACGTCTTATATATCTGAGTTTAAACAAAACAGTCAAGCAAATAATCTCCAGTATCAAATCACTAATTAATAACACCAGAATTGGTAATAGTGGTAAAGTATACATTAGTATAAACAATCAAACAGTGTCAATATGGATTTTGAGCATTTGAAAGTTAATTCCCTCACTAACAACAAATTAGCATCAACATGTTGGATTTCATGTAAAAAAAATTAGAAACATAAATTTAGAAAAACACACTAACTCAGGTTATTATATAAAAAAAAACATTATTGTTATTATGCAGCATTTGAACTATATGTTGCAGCTGGTACCTGCAAAGCAAAAGAGACACAGATAACAATGCAATTTCATACATTACCCATAGAAAAACAACATGCAGTCTACTTCAGCAAAGGGACACCATCAGGTATATCTTCAGAAGATCGGGCCTATCGACAGCCAAACCCACGCTGCTAGAATTTCTCGAACCATCAGGAGATTCGAACTAAGAATCTCAGAATCCCTCCCTAGAGTCTCTCTGTAGAATCTCTCTTGGAGTCTGTCTGTAGAAAATCCTACCCAGGTTGTTATACTAATCTTCAAAATGTTTATGATTGGTCAGTACATAGGGTGGTTTATGATTCAACCAATAGTCGCTCTAATTGATAACCTAAAATAATGTGACATCAATATTAACTAGGACATATTCATACCAGCAACTTATCCTATTCCGTCTCATCTGTGGCTCCATTGTTCCATCTCGTCTAAACTTCTCTTCTCAGGAAGAAACTTCTCACATTGTAACATCTACTTCCATCCTCGAGGAAGAAACCACATATTAGTGACAATTTCAAACAATAGAACATTCAACTCATGCAAGAACTGTAATAAACTTGACCTTGTAAGCCATAGTGCAGCAACCCACTAGGGGTAGCTGTGTACAGATCTATTAAGCTATTTAACACACACTTTTATGTAAGCATTCAACCATGGAAAATAACCACAACTTTAGTTAGAATTTTGCTTAGCCAAAAAACTGAAATCAATTATGGCAACCATTTTCTAAAGTCACCCGTTTTCATATGTTAATTCGCTACATGATTAATACATTGAAATTATTAATAAAACGTATTAGAAAATTCACACTCTCACACAATCGACACACTTATCACACACACAGAGCACATCGTACCTATCATACCATTCACAATACACACAGACTCACACAGTCAAAGTACCCAAAGCCACACACTACAACAACAAACACATGTCAACACAACACAATACCATGAAAACAACATGTCTCCAACATACACATGCCCATCACACAACACACACCCTATCCCTGAGGGACAAAGCACTGCACACACCCTCACATACTGCTCAAACAATACAAGAAGCACAAGCACCACACACTCAAATATTGGCACACAACCAATGTCAGCCAGGTTCAACTCAAACCTAGGAAAGCAAATTCACGACAAAGATGTAACCAGAAAACCAACAAATTGGTTATACTATATTTTGATGATAAATAAGATAAAAGTCCAAGGGCATTGGCCAGTCTAGAATAACAACATCGTTTTGCAACAAAGATACGAAATGGTGCCCCAGCTTGACTCCTGACTGCCATGTAACCTCCATAGGTAGGGGCATCCACGGGGCAGGCAGGCACCTCAAGGAGTACTGGGGGGTAGTGAGGGAGGGGGATGGGGGTTTGGGCCTAGGCTGGGGAAGGGGGTTTTGGCTTAGGCTTGGGAGGGTGGGTTTTGGTCTTGGCTTGGGGAAGGCTTGGGTCTTCTTAGGAGAGGTTGACTTCTTGGCCAGGGGAGGGGCATTGATTCTGGCCAGGTGGGTAGGGGAGGCTTTGGAGGTAGAAAGGATGTTTGTGGGGAGGAAAACGGTTCTTTTAGGGGTTTCACGGGGGAAGAGTAGGGAAAAGGTTAAACTCCGAGAGGAAAGCTTTTTTCCCCACACACGGGGATGGTCATAACAAAAGGGTTTGGTGTGGAGGGAGAGGGAGTGGTTGTAAGAGGTGTTGGTGTGGATGTCTTGGGTGCATGTTTGTGGGAAGTATGCTTTTGGGTGTGGGTGTCTGTTGGGTGGGTGAGTGAGGGCGTTTATGTGTCTTGAGCTGAGGGGAGGTGCTGGGGGATGCCATGGTAGGTGGTTGGCTGCCTGTTGGGGTGGTGATTGCAGGTATGGTGGTTGTGCTGCATGTAGATGTGTCTGTGGTTGTGGTGTCTGGGGGTGTGATGACTGGGGTGGATGTCTGAGGGTCTACTGGGGTGGTGTCTGTGGGTAGGATAGGTGTGGTGGCTTGATCAGTGAATGTTGGTGTGGTGTCTGCTGGTGTGTCAGTGTTGTGCCTGTGATGCTGGGGGTCGTGGGGGTGTCAGGGCAGGTAGTGACAATGCTGGTGGATGTTGCTTGTGTGTATGCCAATGTTGTGTCTTGTGGTGCTTATGTTTGTCTGCGCTACCCTTGGATGTTGTGGTGGATGCATGCAAGTCTGTTAGTGTGCTTTGGCTGGGTCGGGGAAGGGGGATTCGGATTGGGAAAAGGAAGGTGGAGGGGGGACGGTAGACAATGCTGTCAGTGTGGATGCCTGAGCCTGAATAGATCTCTATAGGCCAGCCAGTGCACTGTGAATGCCCTCCAGGAATGCATTACTCTGTTGTATCTGAGTTGCCAGTCCCTGGATAGCATTCACGATGATCAACTGACCCACAGAGATTGAATTGAGGTCAGTAGCCTCCTCACTGAGGACAGCAGGGCTAACAGGGGCTGAGGCAGAGGTGCAATATCTCAGGACTGAAAATCTATCAGTACACATATGCACATGCACATCTACCCACACATATTGCCACTACCCTTCATTCTTCCACATTTCCTGGACATCATCATAAACTTTACCAATCAACCATTATGTGTCATAACTTTGCAGTTACCTGTTCCTCTGGTGCACCATAAAGATGTCCTTACAGGGGTAGGCAATATCACAAAATGAAATGATGGACGGAGTGTTGAAACTTTTCAAACACTCACCCCCAGTCACAGATCTGGGTTTAATTAATCGTTATTTTGCTTGCCATGTCACCCCAGTTCGAACCAAGCTCTATGCAAATCAGTCTTGACCCTGCTCCCTATGGGAGCAGTCCAGCCCGAACTGCCAAGCCAGGTCCTCCCTGGACAGGATTCAAGCATCCTAGGACCAGTATCAGGGTATCACCCTTCATCAGCCAGGCTAGCTTGAATCCAGTGGCGCAGCAAGCAAGGGACCCACATCTGGGCATACCCTAGCCACTTAGGGCGCACAAGGCAATCTCACAACATAAAATAATGGACAGAGTGTTGAAACTTTTAAAACACTCACCCTGAGTCACAGATCTGGGTTTAATGCAGTGTTATTTTGCTTGCCAAGTCACCCCAGCTCGGACCCAGCTATATGCAAATCACTCTTGACCCTGCTCCCTATGGGAGCAGTCCAGCCCGAACGTACCTGTTTCTCTTGTGCACCATAGAGAGGTCCATACAGGGGTAGGACCTCCTCCAACAGCTTATCAAGTTCCTCTGGGGAGAAGATAGGGGCCCTAGCACTAGTAGGATGTGGCGTGATTGCTCCTAGAGGCAGTACACAGCAATTAAGGCTGTGGAGGTCTTCCTCGCAGCGGTTTCAGGAGTAAAGTGAGAGATGAAGTATGAGATTGCGGTCACGTGCGCCATGTAAGAGACCGTCTCCGCTGGCGGACATCGCCATTGGTGTGAGACCGCCAAAGGCAGCAACGTGTTACACTGGCAATGTGCACCACGGTTGTATCTGCCTACCACCATGATGACTTCCGCCGGCGGAGTTAGATCACTTACTAATGTCCAATACAGTAGGTAAGGCAGCTGTTTAAGGCTCATAGGTGATCTGTAAAGTTAAATCAAAGTTGCGTCACAAGCTGTGAAACATATCTATGACAGTTTTCACTGCTGGCTTTGAGCAAACCTAGGAATATGCAGGATTAGTGTACAGGTTGTAAACTTGAGGAGTTATAAGTACTGTAACTTTAGTGGCATAGTCAGCACACCAATCGCAATCTGAAATATGGTATGTCTGTCTTATAAATGTGAAACATGGTGGAAATTTGTCATCACAGAGACTTTTAGTGACATGCTTATCCATTTCTAAATCATGATTGAGGACAGGGAATGTGATTGCAGTTAAAAGCCATTATTTACCTAGGTATGTGCTGTTTACAATGTTTCTACATTTTCATATGGCATGTTCTAGCATTATGTGTAACATATATATTTTAATACTTTAAAACAGACAGAATGAGTGATCCACATGCATCCCGGTTTTTATCTCACATAGTCACCCTGGCATGAGAAGAATGAGAGAACCTCCAGTGTGCCGTCCAATAGCAGACCATGGAGAATTGACATATCATCTAAATACACCACCTGGATAGGCATACAATCATGGATCTCTGTCCTCAGTTGGAACCAGATCTGATGCCTGCCATTCGTAATCCCTGTAGCATATCACCCATTGTACAAGTCATGTTAGTGCTGCACTTCCTGGCCACAGGCCCCTTTCAAAATACCGTGGCCCTAACTGCAGGGATGTTTTGAAGTTCTGAAGGCTGTACTGTCTGCATTGTTGAAACACCTGGACAGCTACTTAAGATTTCGGCAACGTAAAGATTTGGCCCATTTGAAGGCTGATTTTTGTGTTTTGGCACACATCCCACATGTGGAGGGAGCCATTGATGGCACCCATGTAGGCTTGGTTCCCTCAAATGGTAAGGAACAGGTATAAAGGAACTTGAAAAACTTCCACTCCAGTAATGTCCAAGTAGTCCGTTTGGCTGACCTCTACATTTCACAAGTTTGTGTAAGGTACTCAACGTCAGTCCATGATTCTTTTATCATGCAGAACAGCAATATCCCACTGCTGATGACACAACAGTACAGAGAGAGGGCCTGGCTGGTTGGTAAGTCATATATGTCATTTCGGTATGTAACTTTTACCTGCTACCAAATATTAGGATGCCCAAGATTTATGTTTGTATTTTTGTAACTATTCCTTACAGGGGACTTTGGCTACCCAAACCGTCCTTGTTTGTTGACACCTGTGAGTTACCCAACCACACCAGGGGACGTCTGCTTCGATGAGGCCCACAGAAGGACAAGGCGTGTTGTGGAGCGGACTTTTGGGCTCCAGAAGGCAAGATTCCGTTGCATACATAAGTCTGGTGGAGGCCTCCTTTACTCACCCACCAAAGTATGTCAACTTATTGTTGCCTGCTGCATGTGCCACAACCTCGCCCTCAGAGGTCAAATCCCATTTATACCAGATGAGAGGGGGCCAGCAGTTCCAGCAGGTGAGAATGCAGAATTGCCAGGAGAGGATGACTGTGATGAGGATGAAGCTGGAGACATCCGGACAGATCTCATCAATCAGTACTTCACCTGACTGTAGGTATGTGATGCCCTGTAATTTAACTAACTCAGGGACGTATTGCGGGTAGGGATGCTGGATAAGGGTCTTAGTATGACCATCAGACAGGTCACAAGTAGCTTCAAAGCACATAACGCAGATGTGCATGCAGAATCCTACAGGAAGTAGTGTGCAGCTTTTTGATCACCATAGTCTAAGTTTGTCACAATGCACAATCAGAGTTACCATTGTATGTAGGATATATCTGTATGATGTTTTACAATCAATTCCTGCCTATACCTTATGTATAACATTTTTATTTTGCAAATTACTTCACAAGATAATCCTCATTTGGCAATATATAACAGTGTCACAGGCAGATGGGATTTATAGAAAGATATGTGAAGTAAACATGTATTGACCCAGGTACTCTCAGGCATGACATTTGTGGTGTGTGAGTTTCATGCCAAGACTGTTAGGACAGTGGGATGGTAGTGTCCTATTCCACACTGTAGACCTGTTTGCCATGGGAGGTGGGCCCAGTGGTGCCACATGTTTGGTCTTGTGTCTCTGACACGTCATCCTGCGCAATCCATAACCTCAACCTTCTTAATGCTTTGATTTTGGTAATACCTTATTTGTATGTAGCTTTCACTGTTTTTCCTCATTTCAGGCCACTGTTAATGTGTATGAAGACTGAATAGGTGAGTAGCATGCCTACTGACACCTGACAGTGGTACATTGAAGGTTCCATGACTGGGGGCATTTGTACAGACCTATGTCTGTATTATGGGGTATGGTCATTTAGGAGGTATGATATAAGTATTTGGTAAGGCTTTAGCTGATGATACATTGAACCAATCTGTTTGCTGATTCAGATAGTGAAAGACTGACTTGTCCCTAGCTTCAATGGTCTATGGGGTACTAGTAATTCATACCTATTCTGAGTCACTAAAGTGAGCAACAGTACTTCACTATGTGATCACTGGCATTTTCCAAACCTATATGTCGGAAAGTGCAATGAATATGAATAGAAGTTTGTCCATCAGTAAAATTAAATGCAAATTGTACCCTGATTAAACAGTACATGTGAGTTGGGACTTAGTTGGTACATTTGTGCATATCTTTTATGTTCAAAAGGTTTTAAAGTTAACAGGTACATATAGCTGAAAAATGACTCTTACACATGATTTGTGGTTTAGTAGTGTTTATTAAGGAGTGCACATTCATAAGTGGGAATTAAATCAAAGCAAATAAATTTAAACAGTGAAGGCTTCAGTCATGGTAGATGAAATCATCAGTGTAGTTGCTACAACAGATGGAGTCTCAAGTCCAGTGTTCTTGTACCATAGGAAAATGGTGATTGGTTGCAGGACAGTCAACAGGGTCTATCAGTGACACACAAGGGGAACCAATCAGTAGAGGTTCACTTCCTGGCAGTGGTTCAAGTCTAGGCATCTGCTCCTCGTTTAGGTGGACGTCCACATTTGCAGGACGCGTGTTTCATCAACTACAGAGGCAGGAGTGTCTGAGGCATGTACTTCCCCTGCCAGGGCATCTAATCCACTGGCTGCCACAGATGTAGAAGGGGCAGATGTCACATTGTTAGTGGAAGGGGCCAGCTGTTGTGAACATGACCTGCTCAGGATGGTATTCGTGTCTCTCAGCACCCCTGCAATGGCAGCCAAATGGGCATTTTGGGCCTCCCATTGGTGCATCACTGCCTGGTGGATGTCCCTCTGCAGCTGCTTGACATCCCCATTATGGTAAGTACCTGGCTCATCACACCTTGGGATTGTTGGTATGCTCCCAGGACTTGGAGATGGTGTCCTGGCCAGGTGTATCCCTAGGAGCCTCCATCCTCAGCCACACCATCCCTCCCACGCACTCTACCCCCATGTGCCTGTGCCCCTGTTACTGTTTGCCACTACCACTGGTACCAGGTCCATCATTTTCTGGGTTTACGACTGGTAACTCAGGTACCTGTTTTGGGGGGGCACATGATGGTTGACACTGTCCTTTGAACAGATGACTGGGGGCAAATGGTTGCCTGAGATGTTGAAGCAACAGGGCTGAGAGTAGTCGATGTAGGCAGGGTGAGGCTGACAGTTGTTGACTGACCAGGTGTCCTAGATGCGCCAGAGTTGTCCTCAATGTCCACACATCCAGGGGTGATTTCCTCACAGAGGGCTTCATCCAGAGGGGAAGAGCTGTCTCTGGTGTCCTTTCCATTGTCACAATGGCTAGGTAACCTATATGAGAAGTTGAACACACCGTTACTTAAAGTAATACAAGTGATATCAAACTTTGACCGGTAGACATGCTATGTGACATGCACACAAAGCCTTGACTTGATCTCCTGATATGACATTGACACCTACTTCCGAATCTGGGTTAGAGCTATAGAGTAAAAAGAGTTTTCCTATATCACAAGCCTTGCTACAAGATGTTGGAGTATGTTGGTGATTAGATATCTGTTCATAGACTCATATCTTGTCTGCTAAATGACTTTACATTTCAAAGTTGGCTCCAAGTTAGGTGTATGGCATCATTGAGTCAACTAACAGCTCCACAATGTACTATGGAAACAGAGCTGGCCAACAGTATAGGAGTAACCATTATACCTGGGCCTCTGTATGGGTGTACTCTCCAAGTACACCGAGCACCTATATGTGTGTGTGTCCTAGGTGAGTACATGATATTGTTTGTATGGAGATTTGAAGACCAGTAGCTGTAGCTGTGTGTTGGATGGTATTGTACTGGCAGATGCCCATAGCATTGTAGTCATTGCCATAGACTGTACAATTGTAGAGCATTCAGGTGGGTTGAATTGTTTGTTAGTTTAACATGCAAGGCAATTTTAATAGTAGTAGACTGTTCTGATTTTCTTAATAGTGGAACAGTGCCTGCTGGGAGTCAGACTACCATGGAAACCCAGGCAGAAACGAACTGTATAAAAGGAGACACTCACCTCCAGGAAGCCATACTCGTCCAGAGCCACCAGAGAGTCACTCCTAGAACTCAACCCGCTGCTCCTGCTCGCCAAGAGACATCGGAATCATCGCCGACGCCAGCAACCGTAACTACACACACTCACCTGTAACATTTGTATATTAGCAAATTTTGAATACTTACATAACATGGGGGTGTGAGGGCTATACTCACACGTAACTGTACAGCGACACACACGCTCACATACAGGAACAAAGACACATATACAGCACGCACCCTGCCGTCAGCACAAACACCACACATCAAGAACACACAGTTACGCATGGCAACACAACACAGGCCCACCCTCACACAGTACCATATAGCGTGCCACCAAGTCACAACTACACCACAACTTCACAATCATAAACACATTGTCAAGCACTCCTAACCGACACTGGCCAGGCACTCATCACACATACAACACAATATACAACCAATTGGGAGCGAACGCACAGAATTACACCGCCATGCAGCTTAGCAATCAACACACAGATCACATACACACAGCACATCATAACTATCATACCATGCACAACACACGCAGACTCACACAGTCAAAGCACACAAAGCTCCACACCACAACAACAAACACATGTCAACACAAACATAACACAATACCATGCCAACAACATGTCTCCAACATACACATGCCCATCACACAACACACACCCTATCCCTGGGGACAAAAGCATTGCACATACACTCACATACTACTCACACAATACGGGAAGCACAAGCACCACACACACAAATACTGGCACACAGCCAATGTCAGCTAGGAACAATTCAAACCTAGGAAAGCAAATGCAGGACAAAGATGTGATAACCAGAAAACCATCAACTATTTAGCTATACTATATTATGATAATAAATAAGATAAAAGTCCAAGGCCATTGGCCGGCCCAGAATAACAACATGGTTTTGCACCAAATGTACAAAATGGTGCCCTAGCTTGACTTCTGACTGCCGTGTTCACTTCATAGGTAGGGGCATCAACGGGGCAGGCAGGCACTTCAGGGAGTTTTGGGGAGTGGTGTGGGAGGAGGGGGTTGGGCCTCGGCTGGGTGGGGGGGTTGGCCTTAGGCTTGGGAGGGGTTTTTGGTACTGGTTTGGGGGAGGGTTGGGTCTTATTAGGAGAGGATGACTCCTTGGCAGGGAGGGGCATGGGTACTGGCAGGGTGGGTAGGGGAGGCTTTGGAGGTAGAAGGGAAGTCCCTGGAGAGTGAAACAGATCTTTTAGGGGTGCCAAGGGGGGAAAGAGTAGGGAAAAGGTTAAACTCAGAGAGGAAAGTCTTTCTGCACACACGGAGATGGTCATAACAAGAGGGTTTGGGTGTGGAGGGAGAGGGAATGGTTGTAAGATGCTGGTGTGGATCTCTTGTGTGCGTGTTTGTGGGACATATACTTGTGGGTGTCTGTTGGGTGGGTGAGTGAGGGCATTTATGTGTCTTGGGCTGAGGGTGAGTGGAGGTGCTGGGGGATTCCATGGTGGGTGGCTGCCTATTGTGGTGGTGTCTGCAGGCATGGTGGATATGCTGCATGTAGGATTGTCTGTGGTTGTGGTGTCTACAGGTGTGGTGACTGGGGTGGATGTCTGAGGTTCTACTGGGGTGGTGTCTGTGGGTAGGATAGGTGTGGTGGATGGATCAGTGAATGTTGGTGTGGTGTCTGCAGGTGTGTCAGGTGTTGTGTCCGTGATGCTGGGGGTCGTGGGGGTGCCAGGGCAGTTAGTGACTGTTGCTGTGTGTGCAGGTGGATGTTGCTGGTCTGTATGCCAGCGGTGTGTCTTGTGGTGCTTATATTTATCTGCGCTACCTTTGGATGTTGAGGTGGATGCATGCAAATCTATAAGTGTGCTTTGGCTGGGTCGGGGAAGGGGGGATTCGGATTGGAAAAAGGAAGGTGGAGGGGGGACGGCAGACAAAGTGTGACTGGCTGCTGTCAATGTGGAGGCCAGAGCCGGAACAGATCTCTGTAGGCCAGCCAGTGCTCTGTGAATGCCCTCCAGGAATGCATTACTCTGTTGTATCTGAGTTGCCAGTCCCTGGATTGCCTTCATGATGATCCACTGACCCGTAGAGATTGACTTGAGGAGTTCAGTAGCCTCGTCACTGAGGGCAGGAGGACTAACAGGTGCTGGGACAGAGGTGCTATGTCTCAGGACTCAAAATCTATCAAAACACATGCACATGCCCAGCTACCCACAAATAATGACCACAACCCTTCATTCTTCCACATTTCCTGGACATCATCATAAACTTTACCAATCAACCATTCTTTGTCATAACAAACGATAGATGAGCAAATATACCAATGTGCACATGGTGCACTTACCTGTTCCTATGGTGCACCACAGAGATGTTCATACAGGGGTAGGACCCCCTCCACCAGGTTCTCAAGTTCCTCCAAAGAGAAGACAGGGGCCCTATCACCTGTAGGATGTGGCATGGTTGCTCCCAGAGGCAGTACACAGGAGCTCAGGTTGTGGATATTTTGCTTGCAGCAGTGTCAGGAGTCAAGTGAGAGAGGAAGTATGAGATGGCAGTCACGTCCACCACATAAGAGTCTGTCACTGCCAGCGGACATCGCCATTGGGGTGAGACTGCCAAAGATACCAATGTGTTCCACTGCCAGTGTTCACCACGGTTGTATCTGCCTACCACAATGACGACTTCCGCCGGCGGAGTTAGGTCATTTCCTAATGTACAGTACAATAGGTCAGGCAGCTACCATTTTAAGGCTCATAGGTGATCTCTAAACTTAATTCAAAGTTGTGTCACAAGTTGTGAAACATATCTACATCAGTTTTCACTGCTGGCTTTGAGCAAACATATTTGAATATGCAGGATTAATGTACAGGTTGTAAACTTGATGAGTTCTAAGTAATGTAACTTTAGTGGCATAGTCAGCACATCAGTGTCTATCTGACATATGGTATTTGTGTCTTATAAACGTGAAACATGTAAAGAATGTCATTATCACAGAGACTTTTTTTGACATGCTTATCCATTTCTAAATCATGATTGAGGAAAGGAGATGTGATTGCAGTAATAATCAATTATTTACCTAGGTATGTACTGTGTAAAATGTTTCTACATTTTCATATGGCATGTTCGATCATTATGTGTAACATATATATTTTAATACTTACAACAGACAGAATGAGTGATACACATGCATCCTGGTTTTTATCTCACATAGTTCCCTGGCATGAGAAGAATGAGAGAACCTCCAGTGTACCATTCACTAGCAGACCATGGAGAATTGGCATATCATCCCAATCTACCACCTGGATAGGCATACAATCATGGATCTCTGTTGTCAGTTGGAACCAGATCTGAAGCTTGCAATTCGTAATCCCTATAGCATAACACCCATTTCACAAGCCATGTCAGTGCTGCACCGGCTGGCCACAGACTCCTTTGAAAATACCATGGCCCTAACTGCAGGGATGTCTCAGCCCAGGTTCAGTTTGGTTTGAAGGATGTTAAACACCTGGAGAGCTACACATGATTTTGACAACGTGAAGATTTGGCCCATATGAAGACTGATTTGAATGCTTTGACACACATCCCACATGGGGAGGGAGCCATTGATGGCACCCATGTAGCATTGGTTCCCTCAAATGGCAAGGAAGACGTATAAAGGAACAGGAAAAGCTTCCACTCCATTAATGTCCAAGTAGTCTGTTTGGCTGACCTCTACATGTCACAAGTTTGTGCAAGGTATTCGAGATCAGTCCATGATACCTTCATCATGAGGAACAGCAATGTCCCACTGCTGATGACACAACAGTACACAGAGAGGGCTTGGCTGGTTGGTAAGTCATATATGTCATGTTGGTCTGTAACTTTTATCTGTTACCAAATGTTATGATGCCCAACATTTCTGTTTGTATTTTTGTAATGATTCCTTACAGGGGATTCTGGCTACCCAAACCATCCTTGTTTGTTCACACCTGTGAGTTACTCAACCACACCAGGGGAAGTCTACTTCAATGAGGCCCACAGAAGGACAAGGTGTGTCGTGGAGCAGACGTTCGAGCTCCTGGAGGTAAGATTCTGTAGCATACATAAATCTGGTGGAGCCCTCCTTCACTCACCCACCAAAGTATGCCAAATTAGTGTTGCCCAGTGTATACTCCACAACCTCGCCCTGAGAGGTCAAATCCCACTTATACCAGACGAAAGGGAGCCACCAGCTCCAGCGGTTGAGAATGCAGAATTGCCAGGTGAGGATGACTGTGATGAGGATGAAGCTGGAGACATCCGAGAGAGTTCATCAATCAGTACTTCACCTGACTGTATGTGATGACCTGTAATTTAACTAACTCAAGAGGTGTTGGGGGGGTTAGGGATGCTTGATAAGGGTCTTAGTATGTCCATCAGACAGGTCATAAGTAGCCTTAAAGCACATAATGCAGATGTGCATGCAGAACATTACAGGGAGTAGTGTGCAGCTTTTTGATCACCATAGTCCACGTTTATCACAATGCACAATCAGAGTTACCATTGTAAATAGGACATAGCTGTATGATATTTTACAATGAATTCCTGCCTATACCTTATGCATGACATTTTTATTTTGCATAGTACTTCACAAGGTCATCCTCATTTGGCAATATATGACAGTGTCAGAGGCAGGTGGGATTTGCAGATTGACGTGAAGTAAGAATGGATTGAACCAGGTACTGTCAGGCATGAGAATTGTGGTGTGTGAGTTCTATGCCCAGACTGTCAAGACAGTGGGATGGTAGTGTCCTATTCCACACTATAGGCATGTTTGCCATGGAAGGTGGGCCTATTGGTGCCACATGTTTGGTCTTGTGTCTCTGACACGTCATCCTGTGCAATCCATAACCACAACTGCACAATCATAAACACACTGTCAAGCACTCACAACCGACACTGGCCAGGCACTTATCACACATAACACACAATATACAAACAACTGGGAGCGAACACACAGAATTACACCACCATGCAGCTTAGCAATCGGCACACAGATCATACACACAGCACATCAGAACTATCATACAATGCACAATACACGCAGACTCACACAGTCAAAGCACACAAAGCTCCACACCACAACAAACACATGTCAACACAAACGTGACACAATACCATGCCAACAACATGTCTGCAACATACACATGCCCATCACACAACACACACCCTATCCCTGGGGACAAAAACACTGCACAAACTCTTACATACTGCTCAAAGAATACAGGAAGTGTCGTAGTTTGAATCTTGCTCTAGGCAAGACTGCTTGTTCAAGGATTACAGTACTTATGTTTGTAGGCGACTATGCCAGTCCTACATCAAGTCGCAACTGTCATCCTAACCCTCCTGGCTCACAAGGAGCACCTCACCAAAAACTCAAATAGTGAAAGGTGACTTGTGGCAGCCTTTACGCATGGACTCAAGAGTGTGACATTTCAGAGAGTGTCGAGGTTAAATGGAGATTACCCCTTTCTCACATAAACACTATGGCCCTCATTACAACCCTGGCGGTCAGTGTTAAGGCGGTGGTAAGACTGACAATCGGCTGGCGGTAAAAAAATTGAATCACGACCGTGGCGGAAACCGCCAACATAGACAGCTACTTTAACACTCTGACCGCCACGCCGGTACAAACAAACACAGAATCGGTCACCGCCAACAGACAGGCGGAAGACAATGTACCGCCCACACTATTATGACAGGCCAATCCGCCACCTTTTCTGGGGCCGATTCAACGCGAATAAAAACACGGCGGAAACAGGACTTGGAAGGGAAAACACTCACCTCTACACAACCCATGAGGAACCAGGACGCCATGGAGCCTGAACTCCAAATACTCCCTGTGATAGTATTCCTGCTCCTCTACCAGGAGCACGAAAGACGGCGGCGATGACCACGGTGAGTACTGCACCTATAACACAGGGGAGGGAGGAGGGAAAAGAGAGTGACACACACACGCAACACGCAACACCCCCACCCCACCCCACCCTCACCCACAACAACATACACACCAATACATGCTGCAACATTACATTACATCCCCACCCCTCCTTGAATAACGCAAGGAAAAAAGGAATTGAATTGAACAATTGAAATCAATAAAAATCCATTAGTCAAAACTTTATATACAGTATAAACAATTATGTACACCAACCAATCAAGTCCGGGTAGTTGGGAGGCCATCCCCAGCTGGGCCTCCGCGGTCTTCTTGCTCCAGCGGCGAATGTCCTCCCATCTTTTACGGCAGTGGGTGCTCCATCTGTGGTGGACCCCCAAGGTCCGGACATCCTTGGCGATGGCACGCCAAATATCCTTCTTCTGGTGGGTGCTGACCTAGAGGAATAGTACAGTGGAGAAGGAAAAACTTTAACCATCCGGACTGTCACAGTCATTGGCCCACGTTCCCACCCTTGCAGTGTAGGTCCTCTCCTGTCGAAGGTCAGGTATCAAGTGAGTGAACAGAGTGAAAATGGCGGTCACGTCCGCGGCGATGCTTACCGTCACCGCTGGCGTACATCGTCATTGGCTCCTGGGACCAATGTTAACCAATGCAGGATTGTGCCGCGGTCTTCGACTGCCTACCGCGACGGTGTACAACGCCAGCGCAGTTACCTCATATCCCCTTGTCCCACATTACAGGTCAGGCAGCCGCCATTTCAGGGGGCCACATGGCATTATTTTTTAATGCGTCACACTTATCTAGGCCTTGCATACAGACAGAGACAGGCACATAGCGGATTGACAAATGTGTGCAATAAATTCTTTTTTTACTACCTCAGTGTTGGTTGACTCTGGGCTTGCTGTTCTCGTCCATAGGGCACGTCCGCTGGGGCAGGTGAGGAGATGGCGGCATCCTCCGGTGTACAGACCGCTGGTGGACCTGTTGACAATGGAAGTTCCGTGTAGTGATGGACACACTGCTGCTTGACGTGTCCTGGGGACAGAAGTATGGGCCCGCTGGGTGGGTGCTGTGCTGGTGTTTCCTGAGGGGGGAGGCTCTGTGGTGGCATGTGCCAGTGTGTGGGGAACCGACTGTCCCGAGGTCCCAGATGGGCCGGGCTGGTCATCTTGATCCAGTTGGACAGAGCTGTTGTCATCACTGTGGGCCTCTTCTGTGGGGGGAGTGGACATGTCTGGAACCTCCTGTCCGGTGACGTTGGGTAGGGGTCCTGCAGGGGTGTAAAGGCATGATTATTGCATCTGTGTGTGCCATCGTGTGCAATGGGTGGGTGACCCTGTACCCCAGTGCTTACATTCTTGTGTAGGACCTTGTGTGATAATTGTTTTGGGGTCTATGTGAGTATCTGTAGTGGACATGCTTTGGTGATGGGTGTCCATGCTTTGTTGCTGCATGCAGGGCTTGGTGTTGGTATGGGTGGTTTGTGATAGTGGGACATATGTGAGGTGTTGGAGTGATGGCGAGGGTGAGGGTGGGGGTATGTGATAGCATGGTGGTGGGGTGGGGGGGATATGGTAGTAAAGATTTGACTTACCAGAGTCTATTCCTCCTGCTACTCCTGCCAGGCCCTCAGGATGCATGATCGCAAGACCTGCTCCTCCCATGTTGTTAGTTGTGGGGGAGGAGGTGAGGGTCCGCCGCCAGTCCTCTGAACTGCAATCTGGTGTCTTGAGACCACGGAATGCACCTTCCCCCCTACGTCGTTCCACCTCTTCCTGATGTCATCCCGTGTTCTTGGATGCTGTCCCACTGCGTTGACCCTGTCCACGATTCTGCGCCATAGCCCCATCTTCCGAGCTATGGAGGTGTGCTGCACCTGTGATCCGAATAGCTGTGGCTCTACCCGGATGATTTCCTCCACCATGACCCTGAGCTCCTCCTCAGAGAACCTGGGGTGTCTTTGTGGTGCCATTGGGTGGTGTGGGTGATGTGTGAGGTGGTGTATGTTGTGATGTGTGAGGGGATGTGTTTGTGTGTGTTGTGTGAGGTGAGTGGATGTTGTGTGAGTGATGATGTTGTGTGCCTCTGGATGCTAGTTTGTTGATGGTGGTGTCTCTCTCTGGCCTTCTATCGCAATTCTGGTCGTAAGAGTTTGTGGGTGATGTGGGTGTGTGTTTTATATTGTACTGGGTGTGTGGGAGTGGTGTGTGTATGTGTATCAGGTGAGTGTATTTGGAATTGTCCAATGTGGTTGTGTTTTGTAAATGTGTGTGTATTTTGAGCACGGCGGTGTGTACCGCCAATAGAATACCGCAGTTGAAAGACCACTGCGTGGATTCGTGGGTCGTGATAGTGTGGGCATATTCCTGTTGCCATGACTGTGGAGGTCTTGTTATCGCCAGTTTATCACTGACCTTTGGTGTGGCGGACTTGTGTGGGTGTCTAGATTTTAGAGGATTTCGAGATGTGGGTCGCAAAAGCAGTAGCGGAATTCCGCCACCGCAGCGGTGTGTTGGTGGTCTTCTGCTCGCCGGTAAGCGGGATGTACCGCCAATGTTGTAATGAGGGCCTGTGTCCCAATCAAACACAGGCAATGAAGAAGATGCAGTAAAGTGTCAATAGGTTTTAGTTAGCAAAACTGCAATCTGCGATAAGTTGCATGGGCTGCAATGATGACGATAACGAACAGTGCAAGAAACAGAATGGTAAAGACAAGAACCATTAATACAAAAACCCACACCATCTTGCAATAACATGTAATGACATGAGATCTAGCATAAAGAGCCTAACCTCTAACCTAAAAGAGAGCTAGGTATGTTAAACCTAATCTGCCAATGTCATGTCCATGAGAAGAGCCCCCAACCCTTGTTACCTTGGAATGAGGGCGACGTGCAGCATCGATAGCAGCGATGGCATCTGGTTGGAATCCCTCTGACTATCGTGTTTAAGTGAGGAGTATTTATACAGATCTGCTTGGACCCCTGATGTAGGTCTGTTTGCAAACAACAGATTACAAGACATGCTTGGAACGGTAATTTATGTAAACAATTCCCTCGAAAGCGTGAAGAGGGAAAGTACCTAATGTGAACACCTACAGTTTGTTTATTTCTGTCGCTTGATATTGACGCCTTAGCGTGGTGGCACTGAAAACGCAAAACTAAAACATGGGCCTAACTAAAAACAATGCAGCCATCTTAAAGGATATTATTAAATAAACGTGCTAAAACAGAGCAAACTAAGTAGGGTAAAAGTCACTAGGTGACGGGGCCATGGGTCTGCAAGCCAAAGGCTAAGCTAACTCCTGTATCACATGAAAACAAACTAGGATTCACTACACCCTCCCCATTGCCATAACAAGTTATGACGCCATAACTTGACATCACCGAAGGTGAATGAATCCAAATTCTAAAAAGTGCACTGAACTAAAAGCTAAAAGCATAAAAACTAAATAAAAAACTCACATCTAAAAACGTGTTAAAAATCAATAGCTAAAAACATACAAACAGATATAGGGGGTCATTACAACCCTGGCAGTCAAAGACCGCCAGGGCTGTTTCAACGGAAGCACCACCAACAGGCTGGCGGTGCTTTTGATGGGATTACGACCGCGGCAGAAGCACCATGGTCGCACCGCCGGGACCGGCGGTTTACAGCCACTTCAGTCCCGGCGGTTTTAATCCGCCAGGGCAGCGCTGCTTGCAGCGCTGCCCAGGGGATTACGAGTCCCCATACCGCCAGCCTTTTCCTGGCGGTTTGAACCAGCAGGAAAAGGCTGGCGGTAGGGGGAGTCGCGGGGCCCCCTGACACAGCCCTGTGCAGCTTTTCACTGTCTGCTATGCAGACAGTGAAAAGCGCGACGGGTGCAACTGCACCCATCGCACAGCCACGACACCACCGGCTCCATTTGGAGCCAGCTCCTGTGTTGCGGCCGTGATCCCCGCTGGGCCATCTCAAAATAACCGCAGCAGGAGTGCGGCTGCATTGGTGGCCGCCCGGCGGTCCGAAGCCGCCCGCCAAGGTTGTAATGAGGGCCACAATGTCAATCATGACAAGCACAGCAGGCCAAAGTAAGGGCAATAAATGTAACTTTGAATTTGGTATAATAAGCCAATCATCAATTTTTTCTAACAATAGTCATGATCTTGAAGAGCATCTTCAAAGCCATTGAATGGAAAGGACCTCAGGAAAGAGATGTTAGATCGATCACAGGATAGGCAGACGGATCCACGGAGCAGTAGTGCATAGTAGTCCCTTGTACAGGTTCACCTGCAGGAGTGGCACTCTCCACAGTGCAAAAAAGAGCCAGATTGTTCACCAACGGTGGCTCATAAGCGGCCTCGCGAATCAGCCTAAGTCTCAAGGGGCATGACGCTGAATGAGCCCTCATCGGGGACATCAGCAGTGCTTGGTCCACAGGAGGCACTGGCATAACAGCAGGACACACTGTAGGCAAGTGTTCGTAGAGGTACCATACGCAGCAAAAGACTGTTTGTATGCACCATAGGAGTGGTCGGAATGACAATGACCAATCATGCTCCAATTCCTCCAGCAATGAAGCATTAAAGACCTGAACCATGCTTTCACAGCACAGTTGAGCTGGTGGCAGTGGCTCCATTGCTTCCTATAGCTGTAAAGACACAACCATAGCGAATCAGAAGAAATAGCAGCAGTATTCCGCCAATCAATGCCAAAATTATAGGAAAGCTGCCAAACACATTGGAAAAGAGTGAATGGATGGCCGATGAAATGACTCCGAAGACAGTCTGGAAGATAGACACAAATCCAGACGCAACAGCCTTAAAGAAGTGGACAATCCCAGTAGTGTTTGAGGCTTGAAAATTCTGGTTACCAGCTCTCCAACCTACTTGGGGAAGTTGGTATTTATTAGGGATTGTATCTCGACTGATGATCTCGCAACCTGGAGTGCATACGTCTCTCTCGCTGATGTCAACGCGACTTGTTTTTGAAACAGTAGCACCTTTAGTCTGCTCAGCTTGTCATAATTTACATTAACAGTATCAATGTGAGGCTACATTTCTGATACTTTTATCTGTTGTGTGGGGGGGAATAAAACTTGTCCAAAACACGTAACAACCTTAGAGACTGAAATTGCGTGGGCTTTGGTCGTTCATCATAAGTACATGAAATGCTGGCCGAATCAAAGGGAGGGGAGTACCCTTCAGAAAACCAGGCCAAATTTGTGACCCCTGCATCGCAAAGGCCGTGAAGTGACATCTGTTTGTAGATCATTGAATGACTAACAGTAGTCTCACATTCGCTTCCACTAAGAAAAACCTCTGTTTCGCCGTTCAGACATTTGTATTCAAAGGGCAATTCCCACTCTTCTTTAGTATAGCTATTGTCTAGTCACTTGTTCCTGCCCACAGCAAGATGTTTCAGGCATTTCAAAAAACAAATAGTGGAAATTGGCAGATTAATGATGCCATGTAGAAGCCATACTGTTGAAGGACATTCTGTAATTGTGAAAGGCAACTTTTCTAACTTCTCTATGTGAAGCATGGTGAAACTCGCTTCCCTTTAGACACTGTCTGTTGTTCCCTGGATAAATTAAAAGCAGTGAACAATTGACTACTGTTAATGTACTTCCATGGAATTCGGCCATTTTTCAAAGTCTGTAACGTCCAACCTAACTGCATGATGGAACGCAGCTTACTTTGTCCGTGATATAAAAGGGACATGTCTGTTTGAATGATGTAAATCGCGGATGACACCATGGCCCTCATTATGACATTGGCGGTAAATCCCACTTACTGCCATGGCAACTGCCGCCCACATACCGCCGCTGCCACGGATATCCGTCAACCATATTATGACACACACATCCCAATCTGTCACTATACAGCCACACACACAAGTCCGCCAGCCCAGAGGTCAGTGATAAACTTGCAGTATCCAAACCCACACTGTTACGCCAACAGAACAACGCCCAAAACATTATGACCCACGAATCACCACGGCGAACATTCAATGGCGGTAAACCATTGGCGGTACATACCGCTGTTCTCAAAATACACAAACACATACAAAACAACACCACATTGGTCAATTTAAATAACACACACCTGACACCTATAAACACAAAACACCCACACACCCACACCACTGTAAAACACACACCCACATTACCCATAACCCTTTACGACTACAAACCATTGCCAAGAGAGACAGCAAGAGCACCCACACAACCATAGCCACATACCACCATCACCTATACACCACCCACGCACCTCACAACACACACCCCAACACATCACCCTACACACCCTCACCCACACCACTCACACCACACTCATGGCACCACAACGACACCCCAGGTTCTCTGAGGAGGAGCTAAGGGTCATGGTGGAGGAAATCATTGGGGTAGAGCCACAGCTATTTGGATCACAGATGCAGCAGATATCTATTGCTAGAAAGATGGAGCTATGGCGGAAGATCGTGGATAGGGTCAATGCCATGGGGCATCACCCCAGAACAAGGGATGACATCAGGAAGAGGTGGAACGACCTACGGGGGAAGGTATGTTCCATAGCAGCAAGATACCAACTCGCTGTACAGAGGACTGGTGGTGAACCCCCACCTCCTCCCCCACAACTAACAACATGGGAGGAGCAAGTCTTGGCAATCATGCATCCTGAGGGCCTGGCAGGAGCAGCAGGAGGACTGGACTCTGGTAAGTCAATTCTCTATTACTACCACCCCCTACCTCCATGCCATCACATACCCCACCCTCACCCTCACTCCCATCACTCCACCACTTCCCACACACCCCACCATCACAACCCACTCATCCCAATGCCAAGCCCTGCATGCAACACCAATGCATGGACACCCCTCACAGACCTGCATGGACACCTATCACCACAGCATGCACACTAGAGAGAATCACCTAGCCCACCAAATAACAACTCACACAAGAAAAAGATGCCAGGGCAAATACAACCAAAGAGGGCAACACACCTACAGGGAGTGCAGAATTATTAGGCAAATGAGTATTTTGACCACATCATCCTCTTTATGCATGTTGTCTTACTCCAAGCTGTATAGGCTCGAAAGCCTACTACCAATTAAGCATATTAGGTGATGTGCATCTCTGTAATGAGAAGGGGTGTGGTCTAATGACATCAACACCCTATATCAGGTGTGCATAATTATTAGGCAACTTCCTTTCCTTTGGCAAAATGGGTCAAAAGAAGGACTTGACAGGCTCAGAAAAGTCAAAAATAGTGAGATATCATGCAGAGGGATGCAGCACTCTTAAAATTGCAAAGCTTCTGAAGCGTGATCATCGAACAATCAAGCGTTTCATTCAAAATAGTCAACAGGGTCGCAAGAAGCGTGTGGAAAAACCAAGGCGCAAAATAACTGCCCATGAACTGAGAAAAGTCAAGCGTGCAGCTGCCACGATGCCACTTGCCACCAGTTTGGCCATATTTCAGAGCTGCAACATCACTGGAGTGCCCAAAAGCACAAGGTGTGCAATACTCAGAGACATGGCCAAGGTAAGAAAGGCTGAAAGACGACCACCACTGAACAAGACACACAAGCTGAAACGTCAAGACTGGGCCAAGAAATATCTCAAGACTGATTTTTCTAAGGTTTTATGGACTGATGAAATGAGAGTGAGTCTTGATGGGCCAGATGGATGGGCCCGTGGCTGGATTGGTAAAGGGCAGAGAGCTCCAGTCCGACTCAGACGCCAGCAAGGTGGAGGTGGAGTACTGGTTTGGGCTGGTATCATCAAAGATGAGCTTGTGGGGCCTTTTCGGGTTGAGGATGGAGTCAAGCTCAACTCCCAGTCCTACTGCCAGTTCCTGGAAGACACCTTCTTCAAGCAGTGGTACAGGAAGAAGTCTGCATCCTTCAAGAAAAACATGATTTTCATGCAGGACAATGCTCCATCACACGCGTCCAAGTACTCCACAGCGTGGCTGGCAAGAAAGGGTATAAAAGAAGGAAATCTAATGACATGGCCTCCTTGTTCACCTGATCTGAACCCCATTGAGAACCTGTGGTCCATCATCAAATGTGAGATTTACAAGGAGGGAAAACAGTACACCTCTCTGAACAGTGTCTGGGAGGCTGTGGTTGCTGCTGCACGCAATGTTGATGGTGAACAGATCAAAACACTGACAGAATCCATGGATGGCAGGCTTTTGAGTGTCCTTGCAAAGAAAGGTGGCTATATTGGTCACTGATTTGTTTTTGTTTTGTTTTTGAATGTCAGAAATGTATATTTGTGAATGTTGAGATGTTATATTGGTTTCACTGGTAATGATAAATAATTGTAATGGGTATATATATTTTTTTTGTTAAGTTGCCTAATAATTATGCACAGTGATAGTCACCTGCACACACAGATATCCCCCTAACATAGCTAAAACTAAAAACAAACTAAAAACTACTTCCAAAAATATTCAGTTTTGATATTAATGAGATTTTTGGGTTCATTGAGAACATGGTTGTTGTTCAATAATAAAATTAATCCTCAAAAATACAACTTGCCTAATAATTCTGCACTCCCTGTATACACAATATGTCACACACAGAAACAATAACACTGTGTTTACATCCCCACAGGTAACCCAGCCAATGTCACAGGCGAAGAGGTGCCAGCAACATCCAGTCCCCCCAAAGAAGAGGCCCACAGTGATGACAGCAGCTCTGGTCACCTGGATCTGGATGACCAACCTGGCCCATCTGGGACCTCCAGACAGTCGGTTACCCAGGCACACTCTCACACCACCACAGAGCCTCCCCCTTCAGGAAACAGCACCACTGCACCCACCTAGCAGGCCCATACCTCTATCCCCAGGACAAGTCAATCAGCAGTGTGTCCACCACTACAGGGTCCCCAGGCCACCCCACAAACACAGGACAATCAGGGACCTGGGGTCAGTGGCAGTGTATTCGTTTAACAAGGTTCAAACATTGCAATTCAACTGTACAGTAATGTTTACATTGGAAAGACCTGTAGTTGGCTGCACTGAACACACCAGGAGCAATAGTGGGGCACCAACATCTGCAAAAACAGATGCCAAAGGGTACAGTGAGTGGGCATAGAAGTAGGAATACACAGCCTGCCAGTGACAATGTCACACATCAAACTGTCAATTATATGTGTATTAACACTGTCTTTCCTCTGTCTCATTGGAAGTATTGACGAGTAATTGCACTTCTGTTGTCCCCATCCTCATCCTTTGCCTCCTCATCTTCACTGTCCACAGGATCCACTGCTGCCACATGGCCATCTCCAGCCTCCTCCTCCTGCAGAAAAGGCACCTGGAGACGCAATGCAAGGTTGTGCAACATACAGCATGCCATTATGATCTGGCAGACCTTCTTGGGTGAGTATCACAGGGATCCACCTGTTGGATGGAGGCAACGAAACCTGGCCTTCAGGAGGCTGAAAGTCCTCTCTATAATGCTTCTTGTTCGCCCATGTGCCTCATTGTAATGTTCCTCTGCCCTTGTCCTGGCATTCCTCACAGGGGTCAGTAGCCATGAGAGGATGGGGTAACCAGAGTCACATGCAAATATCAAGGGATAACTGTTAGCCACACACTCACCCTTAGGGCCCACACCATACATCAACATCCACTGGGTGGGAACCAGGGCTCACCTATTAGCCACACCCTGTGGCTCTGGAGTTGGGTCATCACATTTGGGATGCTGCTATTCTGCAGGATAAAGGCATCATGCACAGACCCAGGATACTTTGCATTGACATGGGAGATGTACTGGTCCGCCAGGCACACTATCTGCACATTCATTGAGTGAAAACTCTTTCTATTTCTGAACACCTGTTCATTTCGCCGGGGGGGGACGACAAATGCAATATGTGTTCCATCTATTGCCCCAATGATTTTGGGATATGTACCATTGCATAGAAATCAGCTTTCACTGTGGCCAAATCCTCTACCTGGGGGAAAACGATGTAGCTGCACATGTGTTTAATCAGGGCAGGCAACACTCTGGTCAGCACTATTGAGAACATTGGCTGTGACATTCCTGCTGCCAAGCCCACTGTCACTTGGAAAGAGCCACTTGCCAGGAAATGGAGCACTGATAGGTCTTGCACAAGAGGGGGATCCCGGTTGGGTGAGGGATAGCAAATATTAGGTCAGGCTCCAACTGGGCTCACAGCTCTGTGATTGTGGCCCTGTCAAGTCTATAGGTGAGGATAATGTGCCTGTCCTCCATTGTTGCCAAGTCCACCACTGGTCTGTACATGGAGGATGTCTCCATCTCCTATTCATCCGCAGAGGTTGCAATCTATGGGGCAAAAGAGTGAGCAGCTGGTCATTATCTCTACATTCCAACCACTACAGTTCAATGCATATTGTGATTGTAACATTATCTTGTTGGAGATGTCCAAATAGTGCATTTGTGTACTGAAATGGCGTCTGCCTGTCCTGTATGGAGGGACAGGTGGAAATGAGGTAATGCCACTGATGTTCTGCGCCGTTGCGGGAGGCGGTCGAGAACCGCCGTGCAACTCCTCATTGGTTATCATTGGGCCCTATGGGGTCCAGTAGCCAATGGTGATGTATACCTGGGATGACGGTACGCACCACCGCGGACGTGACCGCCATTTTCTAGCTGTGCACTCACTTGCTGCCTGACCTTCAACAGGAGAGGACCTACACTGTAAGTGCTGCTGTGACCTGTGTCTGGAACTGACCATGGCCCTTGTTAATGGGGAAAGGGCCCCTGCCTTTACTGCAGTGGAGTTGGAGCAACTGGTGGATGGGGTCCTACCCCAGTACCGACTGCTGTATGGGCCTCCAGACCAACAGGTGAATACACCGTGAGTACTATGCATAGGGCGTGAATGCATGGAGTGCTGTGTGTGAAGGCCTCATGTGGGTGGGGTTGGTGGATGGGCCCTGGGCAGAATAGAGCATGTATGGTGGGCCATGTCTGTTCTAATGGGGATGGGAAGGGGCATGGTGGGCCATGAGTGTAACAAGCAGGACGGTCGGACTAATACCTTTCCCTGTGTCTATTTCCCTGCAGGTCAGCACCCATCAAAAGAAGGGTTTATGGCGTGCCACGGACGTGCGGACCCTGGGGGTCTACGGCAGGTGGAGCACCCATTGTCAGAAATGGTGGGAGGACCTGAGACGCTGAGCACGGAAGATGGCGGAGGCCAAGCTGGGGATGGCCTCCCAACGAGGAAGGGGTGCCCGTCGAACCCTGACCCCCCTTATGGCCCGCATACTGGCGGTGGCCTATCTGGAGCTAGATGGGCGCTTGGGGGCATCACAGCAGACACAAGGGGGTAAGTACAGTGCCCTAATTTACAACGTACGCCTGGTGGGGTGGTATCCGGGTGGGGATTGTGGGCCCTGTGGGTGCCCCTAGGCCAGGCCTGGCATTGCAGAGTAGGTCCCACGTTGTGCAGGATTCTGATGTGAAAGTTCTCCAACCCAGCTAGTAGGCATCCACTACTGGGCAGGGGTCTGTGGGTCTCAGGTATGCTGCAATTTGCATTAGATGTCCCTATACATGGGCTGGTGACTAGCATTGTGACTGGTAGTACATTGTCTAATGTGTAGGGCTGTTTCCTGTGTGTGAGTGTGTTGTGTACGATAACGGTGGTGTTGTTGCCGCCATTGACCAAGTGTATCCTTTTTCACTTCCCCCCTTTTTGTTTTGTCATCCTGTCCTTATGTGCATTAGCATCATCTGGCAGAGGGGCAGAGGCACCGGTGACGGAGGGAGCTGCATCCCACAGGACCTAGGAGGCCGAATCCACTGACGGTGAGGGCAGACGGAGGGCGAGGGGAGCACCACAGCAGAGATTGGAGGGGACATTTTGGACACAGATTCCTCTTCCAATGGAAGCTCCCTGGTTGTGGCGGACACCTCTGTGCCCACCCCAGCCACAGCCGCCACCCCCATACAAGCACTGCCTTCCCAGCAGCCCCTCAGCGAGTTTCCCGTGCCCTCTCACCCAGGAGGGTGGGCATCTTCTTCGCCCCAGGCACCTCAGGCCCTGCTCCAGTTAGCCCTACTGCCCTGAGTGAGGAGGCTATTGACCTCCTGCAATTTATCTCTGTTGGGCAGTCAACCATTGTGAATGTCATCCATGAGCTGGCAGCCCAAATGCAACAGTCCAATGCATTACTAGAGGGCATTCACACTGGCTTGGCGGCCCAACAGAGATCAATCCAGGCTCTGGCCTCCTCTCTGATGGCAGCCATTGTCCCTGTTTCCACCCTCCACCCTCCAATTTCCTCCACCCAATCACATTCCCATCAACCCCAACTTATCCCAAGCACACAGGCATATGAGCAGGCACCCAGGACAACACACAAGAGTGGACATGGCAAACACAAGCACCACACTTCATCCCATAGGCACTCGCACAAACAACATCCAGAATCAGACATGCGAACATCCACTGCCCCCACTGTGTCCCCCTCCTCCTCATCCTCCACCTCCCTCCCAGTTGCGTCTACACTCACACCTGCATGCACCACATCCTCATCCATTACCACCATCACCAGGACACATATCAGTACACACCCCTCACTGGCAGTCACCATCCCCACATCCATGCACATGTCCCCTGTGTCCTCTACCACTGTGTCTGTGCCCCCTCCTCCCAAAGTACACAAATGCAAGCACTCAGACACCCAACAGCCATCCACCTCACAACAGCATCCAGCCCATGCACCTGCACCCAAACACAGCAGACTGACACCTCCTACCACCACTCCCTCTTCCTCCACTCCCAAACCATCTCCCGCTTCCCACCCCAATGTCCCTAAGAAGCTTTTCCTCACCAACACTGACCTCTTCCCTAGCCCTCCCCTGTCCCTCACGTTAGGTCAGGGTGGTCAAAACCCAGGCAAGCACCTCAGCCACCCAGTCCATGGCCACAGTAGTGTCCCCAGCTACTCCAGGTGGGAAAGCATCCTGGCCACCAGCCAGCCAGACGGAAAGGGTGCCCGCCCCAAGTGTGTCAAGGAAGGGCAAGCAGTCAGCCCCAGCCGCAGGAAGGAAGGGCAAGGAGGCAGCCCCAGCTGCAGGAAGGAAGGGCAAGGAGGCAGCCCCAGCTACAGGAAGGAAGGGCAAGGAGGCAGCCCTAGCTTCTGGAAGGAAGGGCAAGGAGGCTGCCCCAGCGCCTGAAAGGAAGGGCAGGGATGAAGCCCCAGCTGCAGGAAGTAAGAGCAAGGGGCCTGCAACCAACCATGGTGGTGCAGCCGTCCGAGGCTGCAGCGGATGTGCTGGAGCCTCCCCCCACCACTGCCAGCACTGCCACCAGCACCGTCACCAGCAGCAGAAGCCCCAGTGGGCAGCCCTCCGAGGCTGCAGGTGATGGGCTGAAGCCTCCCCCCACCACTGCCAGCACCGCCACCAGCATCACCACTAGCACCGCCACAAGCAGCAGCAGCTCCAGTGGGCAGCCGTCGGAGGCTGCAGGGGATGTGCTGGAGCCTCCCCCCACCACTGCCAGCACCACCACCAGCACTGCCACCAGCAGCAGCAGCCCCATTGGGCAGCCGTCTAAGGCTGCAGGGGATGTGCTGGAGCCTCCCCCCACCACTGCCAGCACCGCCACCAGATGCAACAGCCCCAGTGGGCAACCGTCCGAGGTTGCAGGTGATAGGCTGGAGCCTCCCCCGACCACTGCCAGCACCGCTACCAGCACCACCACTGCCACCACTGAGCAGCCATCACCGCCAGCAGACAGTGTGTAGTCCTTCGTCCATGGGCTGTTGTGCAGCCTGGCCCCTGCAAATCCTGTGAGTATGACACCCAAGTGAGAGACTGTGACCTTGCACTCCCCAAGATCTGCATCACAGGGCACGATGCCCCCTCCAGAACCAGTGGAGAAGCCATCCACACACCCCATCCTCCCCAGAATGAAACTCACAGGGCACAATGCCCCCTCCAGAACCAGTGGGCAAGTCACCCACTTGAAAGACTGTGGCCTTGCACTCCCCAGGACCAAGTACAGGGCATGTTGCCCCCTCCAGAGCATGTTGGCAAGTCACCCAGTTGAGAGACTGTGGCCTTGCACTCCCCAGGACAGAGTAATGGGCATGTTACCCCTTCCAGAGCATGTGGGCAAGTCACCCACTTGAGAGGCTGTGGCCTTGCACTCCTCAGGACAGAGTAATGGGCATGTTGCCCCCTCCAGAGCATGTGGGCAAGTCACCCACTTTACAAACTGTGGCCTTGCACTCCCCAGGACAGAGTAATGGGCATGTTGCCATCTCCAGAGCATGTGGGCAAGTCATCCACTTGAAAGACTGTGACCTTTTACTCCCCAGGAAAAGTCAGTGGGCAAGTCACTCACTTGAGAGACTGTGGCCTTGCACTCCCCAGGACAGAGTGATGGGCATTTGCCCTCTCCAGGGCCAGTGGTGTTGTACCATCTTCTGGCTGAGGTGCCCCCCATTCTCCATACCCCTGAGGTGCCTGGCTATTTTCGACCTGATGCCCCGGCAGTGTTCTCTCCGTGTTTTTGCAGGAGTGAGTTGGGGCCTTGGACTTTGTGATGTGGCCCTGTGCCCACGAACATTGAGGACTAGGCAGTGTCCGTTTATTTGTGAATATGTATATACTTTTTGATTTGGCTGCACGTATTACTACTAGATTTATCTTATTACACTCTTTTTAATCGATAGTACTTGTCCTTGCATTATTCCTGATGGCTACTGGGTGAATATTTAATGTTACTGCATCTGCTTGTGTGTATGGTGTTGGGGGTGGGGGTGTTGCGTGTTGCATGTGTGTGTCAGTCTCTTTTTCCTCCCCCCTCCCCTGTGTGCTAGGCGGCAGCACTCACTTTGGTTGTCTTCGCCGGTGTTGGTGTTCTTAGTGGAGCAGAACGTAGAAGAGCATGGGGAACTCAATACCCGAACAAGACGAAGAGAACACTGCAGGGGCATCCGTTAGAAATAAAACAGGCACCTCAGGGGGAAGGGAAGGAGGGCACCTCAGCCGGTTGACTGCACAACGCCAGATCCATGAGGGGGCTCCATGCCCACAGTCCAATCCTGGGGAGTGCAAAGCCACAGTCTCTCAAGTCTCTACAGTAGGTGGTTTGCCCACTGTTCAATCCTGGGGAGTGCAAAGCCACAGTCTCACAAGTTTCTCCAGTGGGTGGTTTGCCCACTGCTTTATCCTGGGGTGTGCAAAGCCACAGTCTCACAAGTCTCTCCAGTGGGTGGTTTGCCCACTGCTTTATCCTGGGGAGTGCAAAGCCACAGTCTCTCAAGTCTCTCCAGTGGGTGGTTTGCCCACTGCTTTATCCTGGGGAGTGCAAAGCCACAGTCCCTCAAGTCTCTCCAGTGGGTGGTTTGCCCACTGCTTTATCCTGGGGAGTGCAAAGCCACAGTCTCTCAAGTGGATAACATTCTCCACTGGTTTCTGGAGGGGGCATTGTGCCCAGAGTGCTTCATCCTGCCAAGGACTGAGGTAGTGGATGTATCTCTCCACTGGTTCTGGAGGGGGCTTTGTTCCCAGAGTGCTTCATCCTGCCAAGGACTCAGGTAGTGGATGTATCTCTCCACTGGTTCTGGAGGGGGCATTGTGCCCAGAGTGCTTCATCCTGCCAAGGACTCAGGTAGTGGATGTATCTCTCCACTGGTTCTGGAGGGAGCTTTGTGCCCAGAGTGCTTCATCCCGCCAAGGACTGAGGTAGTGAATGTATCTCTGTACTGGTTCTGGAGGGGGCTTTGTGCCCAGAGTGCTTCATCCTGCCAAGGACTGAGGTAGTGAATGTATCTCTGTACTGGTTCTGGAGGGGGCTTTGTGCCCAGAGTGCTTCATCCTGCCAAGGACTCAGGTAGTGGATGTATCTCTCCACTGGTTCTGGAGGGGGCATTGTGCCCAGAGTGCTTCATCCTGCCCGTGGCGGACTCAGTAGCGTCGTAATCATTGGCGCTCAGCTGCCTGCGGTGCTGCTGGCGGAAGTGTCCTGGGCAGCGGTTCAGCTGGTGGTGGTCTTGTCCTGGCCTGCGATGCTGCTGGCGGTGGTGTTCTGGGCAGCGGTTCAGCTGGTGGCGGTGTCCTGGGCAGCGGTTCAGCTGCTGGCGGTCCTGTCTTTGGCAGCGGGGCTGCTGGCGGTCGTCTCCTGGGCAGTGGGGCTGCTGGCGGTCTTGTCCGCCGTGCTGATCTTCCCAGACTTGCCGGTTTTACTGTTCCCCTTCCCCGCCTTGGATGGTGTCGTAGCTCTCTCCACACTCCCAACTGTACCCCTGGGAGCGGCTTTGGTGGCTGATTTCTTTCCCCTCTCTCGCCGGGCACTGGCCAACTTTTTATGCTTGACAGGTGGGGGACTGTCCGTGCTGTGGCTCCTTGCCACACTGGCTGCCCTGCTGCCTGGTGCACTACATAATCCGGTGACTACTGGCACCACTGGTCCCGCCGATGTTGTGGCTGAGGTGCTAGGTTGGGACCTGGAGAGTCTGGCCCTAGGAGACTGAAGGGGTGGGGAAGGTGAGGGAAAGAGGTCAAGGCTGGCCAGGAAAGGTTTCTTAGGAACACTGGGACGGGTAGATGGAGGGGCTTTGGGAGTGGAGGAAGTGGTTGTAGGAGGTGTACGTTTGCTTACTTTGGGTGAAGGTGCATGGGCTGGAGGCCTATTGGGTGGGTGTGTGACTGCGTTTATGTACCTTGGGAGGTGTCCTCACAGACACACTGGGAGAGGACACAGGGGATGTGTGAATGGTAGTGGGGGTGGTGACTGCACGTGAGCGGGGTGTGGTGGTGTGTGTGCTGGTGATAGACGTAGCGGCTGAGGATGTAGTGCATGCAGGTGTGAGTGGAGACGAGACAGGGAGGGAGGAGGGAGACGAGCAGGAGGGGGACACAGTGGAGGCAGTGGATGTTGTTGTGTCTGCATGTGTGTGATGCTTGCGTGAGTGCCTGTGGGATGTGTGGTGCTTATGTTTGCCAGAGCTTCCCTTGTGTGTTGAGGTGTGTGCATGCTGGTCTGATGGTGTGCTTGGGATGGGCTGAGGTACAGGGGTGTGGGTCTGGGTGGAGGAAGTTGGAGGGGGAGGCTAGAGGCAGGGACAATGGCTGCCATCAGTGCTGAGGCCAGAGTCTGAAAAGCTCGCTGAAGGGCCGCCTGACCAGAGTGAATGCCCTCATTGGTTTGTTACAACTGCCTCTCAACACCCTGGATGGCATTCAAAATGGTAGACTGCCCAACAGTGAGGGACCTGAGGAGGTCAATGGCCTCCTCACTGAGGGCAGCAGGGGTGACTGGGGCAGGGGCTGAGGTGCCTGGGGCGAAGGTGATGGCCACCCTCCTGGGTGAGCGGGAACGGGGCAAACGCTGAGGGGCTGCTAGGAGTGCAGTGCTGGTAGGGGGGGTGGCGGCTGTACCTGTAGATCCGGGGGGCACAGATGGGGCCGCCACCGCAAGGGAGCTCCCATCAGAGGAGGAGTCCGTATCGCTGGTGTCAGCTCCTGTCCCCGCCGTGGAGCTCCCCTCGCCCTCTGTCCCACTGGTGAATTCGGAGTCCGTAGTCTCGCCCTCAGGGCCATGTGGGATGCAGCTCCCTCCTGCTCTGGTGCCACTGCTCCTCCGCCTGATGATGCTAACGCACACAAGAACAGGGAGACCACAAAAAGTGGGGGGGAGACAGAAGAAAGACATGTTCAGTGCATGCAATACCGCTACCGTTGGCGGACACGACAGACACAGAAGCCCCCTGCACTACGCCGCGCACTTGGGGTCCACTATTCAATCTCTGGGACATGGCTTACAAGGCTATGGCCGATTTCTGCACACTGGATGTCACAGGAGCCTGACTAGGTGTAGTTGGCACTGTACACAGGTGGGGTGGGGTGCCACAGGGCCTGCCTAAAGAAGAGAACTTAACTACCAAACTCGCCCTGGCCTAGGGGAACCCACAGCCCACCTCCCCCACCCAGACACCTACAATGTCAGAATCAGCAGAATGAGAGGGTACTCTCCCCCTTGTTGCTGCTGTGATGCCCTCAAGCGCCCATCCAACTCCGGGTACGCCACCGCCAGGATCCTGAACATCAGGGTGTCATCCCCAGCTCGGCCTCCGCCGTCTTCTTGCTCCAGCGTTAATGTCCTTCCATCTTTTCCGGCAGTGGGTGCTGCGTCTGTGGTAGACCCCCAGGGTCCAGACTTCCTTGGCGATGGCACGCCAGATATCCTTCTTCCGGTGGGCGCTGACCTACAGGAATTGTACAGGGGAAAGAGAGAAGTAATTACCAACAGCACCGTCACAGTCATTGGCCCGCGTCCCTAACCTTGCCATGCCGCACTTGCACTCACCGTCGTTTCATGCACGCCTCCTTCTCACCCCCCCCCCCTATCTTTCATCCACCCCACTCCACACAGGCATTGCCCATACAGCATGCTCACAGTGTACTTACCTGTTTGTCTGGAGGATCGTAGAGTAGCGTGTACTGGGGTAGGACCCCATCCACTAGTTTCTCCGAATCCTCTGTGCTGAAGGCAGGGGCCCTTTCCCCAGACACACGAGCCATTGTCTCTTCCAGACTGAGGTCACAGCAGCACTTGCAGTGTAGGTCCTCTCCTGTCAAAGATCAGGTATCGAGTGATTGAACAGAGAGAAAATGGCGGTCACGTCCGCGGCGGTGCGTACCGTCACTGCCGGCGTACATCATCATTGGTTCCTGGGACGCATAGGGTCCAATGTTAACCAATGCAGAATTGTGCCGCGGTCTTCGACCGCCTACCGCGATGGTGTACAACACCAGCGCAGTTACCACATATCCCCTTGTCCCACATTACAGGTCAGGCAGCCGGCATTTCAGGGGCCCACATGGCTTTATTTTTGACTGCATCACACATACCTAGACCTTGCCTAAACACTCATACAGGCAAATTTCGATTTATGATTATTTTCAGAGTAAGCTGTGTTTACGTACCTCAGAGTTGCTCGCTGTTCTCCTCCATAGGCACCATCCGCTGGGGCATGTGAGGAGATGGTGGCATCTCCGGTGTACAGACCGCTGGTGGACCTGTCGACAATGGAGGAAAGACATGTGATCATCACCTACAGGCTTGATCGTGCCACAATCCAGGAACTGTGTGCCCAGTTGGAGCCAGACCTGATGTCAGCTATCCACCATCCTACAGGAATCCCCCCTCTAGTGCAGGTGCTGTCAGTACTCCATTTCCTAGCAAGTAGGTCTTTTCAAACAACAGTGGCCATAGCATCAGGGATGTCCCAGCCTATGTTTTCCAACATGTTGTCCAGAGTGTTGTCTGCCCTGCTGAAACACATGCGGAGCTACATCGTTTTCCCTCAGGTGGAGGATTTGCCTACAGTGAAAGGTGATTTCTATGCCCTGGGACACATCCCCAACATCATAGGTGCCATTGATGGGACACATGTGGCCTTGGTCCCCCCACGCAGGAGTAAACAGGTGTAAAGAAACTGGAAGAGTTACCATTCCATGAATGTGCAGATGGTGTGTTTGGCAGACCAGTACATCTCCCATGTTAATGCAAAATTCCCTGGCTCAGTGCATGACGCATACATCCTGCGGAATAGCAGCATCCCTTATGTGATGGGGCAACTACAGAGGCACCGGGTGTGGCTATTAGGTGAGCACATGGACCCAAATCAGTGGGAATAGTTGTCTGGGTCTGTGGATGTCCCTATGAGTTAGTGTTTGTCTAACAGTTGTCCCTCGCCATTTGCAGGTGACTCTGGTTACCCCAACCTGTCATGGCTACTGACCCCAGTGAGGAATCCCAGGTCAAGGGCAGAGGAACGCTACAATGAGGCACATGGGCAAACTAGGAGGATTATAGAGCGGATCTTCGGCCTCCTGAAGGCCAGGTTCCGGTGCCTCCATATGACAGGTGGTTCCCTAGTCTACTCACCAAAGAAGGTGTGCCAGATCATCGTGGCCTGCTGTATGCTTCACAACTTGGCTTTGCGACGACAGGTGCCTTTTCTGCAGGAGGATGGTCCAAATGCAGGTGTTGTGGCAGCTGTGGAGCCTGTGGACAGTGAAGACGAGGAAGCAGAAGAAGAGGACATCGACAACAGGAACACAGTGATCCTGCAATACTTCCAGTGAGACACAGGTAAGAAGACAACACTGCCTGCTACATCTAATTTAAATCTACTACCTCTCTACTGTCTGTCATTTTCACCCAGTGTATGGTCACTGAGTTGTCACTTTCCTTACGATTTCACAGATGTGGGTCCCACTGTGTGACATCTGCTTTGTTTCCTCATGGATTAGAGCTGTGTGACATAGGTATGTTGACATTACATTTGAAAGAGCGTTTTTGGCACTGTAATTGCTAATACACTATTTCGAAATCACAGACTGTCTCCAGATTGTTTTGTGCTTTAAGGGAGTTTATTTAAGTGCTCAATATTGGAGGGGGTTGTAAAATGGTGAGGGGTGATGGTGGAGGAATGTCCATGGCAGAGTCCAGTCTCTTAGTCTCAGTCTCTTAGTCTCACAGGTACATTGTCCAAAGGGGCATAGGAAGTGGAGCTGGGGCAGTTTAAGGATGGACAGGGTGACAAGATGGGACAAATGGATGACAATCAGGGTGGTCTAATTTCTTGGCGAGGGTCTTGGCATAGTTCTCTGTCTTCGTCCTGGATCTCAGGGACCGTTTGCGGGGTGGTTCTCCCTCTGCAGGGGGTGGGGTGCTGGTGTGGTGGTCCTGTGGCGGTGACTCCTGTCCACTAGCGCCGGCAGAGGTGGTAGGCAGTTCATCGTCCAGGCTAGTGTCAGGGGCCCCTTGTTGTGCCACAGTGTCCCTCCTGGTGTTGACAAGTTCCTTCAACACCCCTACAATGGTTCCCAGGGTGGAATTGATGGATCTGAGTTCCTCCCTGAAACCCAAATACTGTTCCTCCTGCAGCCGCTGGGTCTCCTGAAACTTGGCCAGTACCGTTGTCATTTTCTCCTGGGAATGGTGGTAGGCTCCCATGATGTTGGAGAGGGCCTCGTGGAGAGTGGGTTCCCTGGGCCTGTCCTCCCCCTGTCGCACAGCAGCCCTCCCAGTTCCCCTGTGTTCCTGGGCCTCTGTCCCCTGAACCGTGTGCCCACTGCCACTGCCCCCAGGTCCCTGTTGTTGTTGGGGTGGTGGGTTAGCCTGGGTTCCCTGTAGTGGTGGACACACTGCTGATTGACGTGTCCTGGGGACAGAGGTATGGGCCCGCTGGGTGGGTGCTGTGCTGGTGTTTCCAGAGTGGGGAAGCCCTGTAGTGGCTTGTGCCAGTGTGAGGGGAACCGATTGTCCCGAGGTCCCAGATGGCCTGGGCTGGTCGTCTAGATCCAGTTGGACAGAGCTGCTGTCATCACTGTGGTCCTCTTCTGTGGGTGGAGTGGACATGTCTGGACCTTCCTATCCGGTGACGTTGGGTAGGGGTCATGCAGGGGTGTAAAAGCATGATTATTGCATCTGTGTGTGCCATGGTGTTTAATGGGTGGGTGACCGTGTACCCCAGTGCTTGCATTCCTGTGTAGGACCTTGTGTGATGATGGTTTAGGGGGGTGTACGGGTATGTGCAGTGGCCATGCTTTGGTGATGGGTGTCCATACTTTGGTGTTGCATGCAGGGCTTGGTGTTGGGATGGGTGGTTTGTGATATTGGGACATGTGTGAGGAGTAGGAGTGATGGGGTGAGGGTGAGGGTGGGGGTATGTGATGGCATGCAGGTAGGGTGGGGGATATAGTAGTAAACATTTGACTTACCAGAGTCCATTCCTCCAGCTACTCCTGCGAGGCCCTCAGGATGCAGAATAGCCAAGACTTGCTCCTCCCATGTTGTTAGTTGTGGGGGAGGAGGTGGCGGTCCGCCGCCAGTCCTCTGTACCGCAATGTGGTGTCTGGAGACCACAGAACGCACCTTCCCCCGTAGGTCGTTCCACCTCTTCCTGATGTCATCCCTATTTCTTGGGTGGTGTCCCACTGCATTGACCCTGTCCACGATTCTTCGCCATTGCTCCATCTTCCTAGCTATGGAGGTGTGCTGCACCTGTGATCCAAATAGCTGTGGCTCTACCCGGATGATTTCCTCCACCATGACCCTGAGCTCCTCCTCAGAGAACCTGGGGTGTCTTTGCCGTGCCATGGGGTGGTGTGGGTGATATGTGGGGTGGTGTGTGTTGTGATGTGTGGGGTGATATTTAGTGGTGTGTTGTGTGAGGTTCGTGGATGTTATGTGGGTGATGGTGTTGAGTGCCTGTGGATGCTCGTTTGTAGATAGTGGTGTCTCTCTCTGGCCTTCAGTCGCAATTGTTGTCGTAGGGGTTTGTGGGTGATGTGGGTGTGTGTTTTATATTGTATTGGAGGTGTGGGAGTGGTGTGTGTATGTGTATCCGGTGTGTGTATTTTGAATTGTCCAATGTGGATGTGTTTTGTAAATGTGTTTGTATTTTGAGCGCGGCAGTGTGTACTGCCAATGGAATACCGCGGTTGAACGACCGCCGCATGGATTCGTGGGTCGTGATAGTGTGGGCGTATTCCTGTTGCCGTGACGGTGAAGGATTTCTTATCGCCAGTTTATCACTGACCTTTGGTGTGGCGGACTTGTGTGGGTGTCTAGATTTTGTCGGATTCCGGGCTTTGGGTCATAATGACCGTGGCGGAATTCCGTGGCTGCGGCGGTGTGTTGGCGGTAAGCGGCTTTTACCGCCAATGTTGTAATGACCACCATAGTGTTGGTAGAAGATTTTTCACATCACATTTGGGGTGTGTGATTATATGTCACGGTGAAGGTACTCCTTGAAGAATTTTTAAAATATTTAAATATTTACAGAGAAAATGAATTGGTTTTTGTATATTGTTTATAGGTCTTTATCACTCCATGAGTCCTGATGAGGCCCATAGGTAAAACCACCGAAACACGTCGACCTATTTGTCAAGGAGGTTACAAAAAATAATTAGTGCATGGACTATGATTTTGGCTCACATCTTTTCTTGAATTAAAGTCTAAGGAAAGTGGATATATAAGATGTGATAGCTGCTGCAACCATCTCTGTCATGTGGATGAAAGTCTTAATATATCTTGACAACCACTTCCCTATAATTAGTTGTGGAGATTGATGAAGAGGGCATTTGTATATGTTTGTATATATTGTGTGTAAATAAGTGTAATGTAAGTCTTTCTGTATATGTTGTATGTGCACAATTTTGGGTTACATGTCCAAAAAAATCATTAGAACAATTTAGCTGTAATTAAAACACATTACCAATGATCAATTTACAAGTTCATTGTGAGTAATTACATTTTTCAATTTATCCCTATTATTGTACCACTTATATTTATGGTTGATACGTTGTAAATATCAGGAATGTAAGTGCTGCCAAAATTAAAGAAACCAAGAAAATACTGCAGTTTCTTGAGAGTGTTAGGTGGGTGAAGTTGTGCACATTTGAAAGCTCGTATCCCAGTAACAGGACGCTGAGAAAGGCTATTTTAGTTTTTCTAAAATTGAATTTGGAGCCAAGTGCTGTGAATCCTAAGGCAATCTGATTGACCCTGGCAAGAAAAATGTTGAGGTCGTCATCTGTGAGATAGATGTCACCCACGTAGGACAATGCCTCGGGGTCAATATCATGTAATATTGATGTTACACAGACTGAGATCAGCCCTGGGCTGTTCTTGTAGCCTTGGGGCAAAAGCGTTTTTGTGAGCCAAATGAGAATACACTCAGGTCCCGACTTTGGTGTGCTAAGTTTTGGCAGAAGAACCCGTTGGAAATATCCAACGTTGTTTTGTATTTTTTTGCGCACTATGTTGTAAATTAGGATGTGCTATGTGAATGTTGTATAGCATATAATACGTGTATGACTGTTTAAGTGTCTATCATCTAAGACTATTCTGTAGAAATGGTCTGGTTTTGCAATGGGGAATAAAGGGTTATTCATTGCAGAGACACAGGGCTCAGTTACTCCCTGGTATTCGAGCTGAGTGAGCTTTTGCTTCGTGTTTAACAGGATATTGTGGCTGATGTTGGGGTGTAGACCTGATATGTATCACATAATAAGGAGAATCCTTGTGCCAACCTACATGTTTGCTAAAGCCCAATTGACAGTGTATGCTTGTTTTACCACTTCTGGAACAAGATCAGAGAAAGAAGGCAAAATTACATCTTCCCCATGTGGGAGCTTACGGACGTGCTCGGGTGGCCAGTGCCTTTCGGCCAGCAGGATATCACATCTAAGTTCATCCTAAAATATCACACCAATGGTGCGTTCTACGTCTCCCTCAATTTGGATATTTAAATCGTAAGCCCTGTCAGGTGGTAGTACGGGCCCGACCGCAGTCTCAACTGCAATTAAATCGCTAGTTGCTGTCGCATCCAGATGATCTTTCAGACTCTGGCGACATATTGTGACCTCTTCTGCTCTGTCTAACAGTGTCACTGCCCACGTCTTGTTCTTCAGCAATGTTCTCTAGTGTACTGGCATTTTTAATTGACAGTGCTGCCACCTTTTTCTTTTTAAACTGTGGCTTTGTAACCATTACGTCCTCGGCACTAAGCTCAGAGGGAGCGCTAGCAATCCCTCTGTGGGCTTCCCTCCCACCCCCCCAAGGCAGGGATGGAAACGGAAGCCCTTCCCCTTCCACACCCGACCCCCCCACCTACCCAGTGACGTCTGATGACGTCAGCGCGCATTCGTGCGCTTACCTCATCAGAGGCCACTTCACCATCGCGCTGGAAGCTCAGCTTCCAGCGCCATCGGAAGAGAAATGCAAAGCATTTCTCTTCCGATCATGTGATGGGGGCCTGCGAGGCTTCAAAGGGAAGGAAAGGAATTTCCTTCCCTTTGAAGTCTCTCAGAGCATTTCAGAATGCGGATCGTAAAATGATCTGGCTTCTGAAATGCCCACTAGACACTAGGGATTATTTTGTAAAAGGAAATTGGGAAAGGGTCGCTCCCCAGGGGGGAAATATTTTTCAAGGCCTTTTCTGCCCCCCTGGGGGCAGATCGGCCTATTGTTGTTAGGCTGATCTGCCCCGGGGGGACAGAAACCACTAGGCCCCCGGGTCTCTTTTTATTTTTGTTTTGTTTTTTAGTTTTGGGGTGCGACCCCTTAGGCAAGGGGCACTCCCCTTGGTGGCAGATCGGCCTATAATTATGAGACCAGTCTGCCCCAAAACCTCTTGGCGCTAGGGATCATTTTTTTGGGGTTGTTTTCTTTTTGTTTTGTTTTGTTTTTTAGAGGTGGGGAGCGACCCCTTATACAAGGGTTGCTCCCCTGGGGGGGCAAATTTATTTTTGGCAATTTCTGCTCCCCTTGGGGGCAGATCAGCGTAGGCACCAGGGATTGGTGTGTGTGTATGTGTGTGTTTTCTTTAGGGGGCAGCCCCTTGGGTAAGGGTCGCTCCCCATGGGGGCACATTACTGTTTTTGGAAGGCCCACCAGAGACCAGGAAAGTTTTTTTTCCAAAATAAGAGGGTGGGGTACCATTGGGCAGATGGGGCAATTACTCATGATCCACACCCTGGGGGCAAAAAGTCTACTAGATGCCAGGGAATTAAAAAAAAAAAATAGTGGGGTGGTGGCTACTAACCAGTATGAGCCTGGTTATGCCCCCACCCCAGCTGAAGGGGGTAACAGTCTTTCAGCTCTCCCCCGCACTCTAAAACATCTTATCCCACAGCAAGCAAGAAGACATTTGATTATTTTGGGTTTTGGTTTTGCATTTGGACCATGAGAGCTTGGCTAACTCTCAAAATCGTCCCACTTGGAATGGTGAGGGCTGCACTTTATGGACTTTGGGATGCTGCCATGTAGAAAAATCCACAAGACCGAGACACATCTGAAAACTAAACATCTGGGTGATTCCAGGGTGGAGTGTTTCACATGCACTCTGCACCATTTTCTTACCTACAATGCCCTGCAAACCTCCAACTTTGCTGGAAATCACACATTTTTCCCACGTTTTTGTGATGGAACCTTCCAGAATCTGCAGGAATCCACAAAATTCCTACCACCCAGCATTGTCTCATCTATATCGATAAAAAGTCTGCTAAACTTGTCAGCCTAAAAATGTTTTTTTTCAAACTGCCCTTTTGGACCCGCTTTGGTTCCCCCTCAATTTCAACATGTTTTTGGCTCTTCCCTGTCACAAGCACTTGGCCCACCTACACAATGAGGTATCATTTTACCGGGAGACTGAGGGGAAAGTTGGGTGGTATCAAATTTGTCCCGGTGTGGTGATCCCACACAGAAATGTAGGAAAATTAGATTTTTTCGCTAAATTTGAGGATTGCTGAGGATTCTGGGTAAGAAAACATTGGGGGATCAATGCAAGTCACACCTCCCTGGACTACCTTGGGTGTATAGTTTTCAGAAGTGTCTGTGTTTGGTAGGGTTCCCTAAAAGGCTGCAGAGCCCAGGACAAAAAACACAGGTGCCCCCCCCCTGCAAAAACAGGTAGTTTGTATTTGATAATTTTGATGTGTCCAGATAGTGTTTTGGGGCATTTCCTTTTACAGGCAGTAGGCCTACTCACAAAAGTGAGGTACCATTTTTATCGGAAGACTTGGGGGGAACGCTGGGTGGAAAGAAATTTGTGGCTCCTCCCTGATTCCAGAACTTTCTGTCACCGAAATGAGAGGCCAAATTTTGAGGTTTGCAAAAGATTCTGAGTAACAGAACCTGGTCAGAGCCCCACAAGTCACCCCATCTTGGATTCCCCTAGGGGTCTAGTTTTCAAAACTGTGCAGGTTTGCTAGGTTTCCCTAGGTGCCGGCTGAGCTAGAGACTAAAATCCACAGCGAGGCGCTTGGCAAAAAATAGCTCTGTTTTCTTTGTGAAAATGTGATGTGTCCACATTGTGTTTTGGGGCATTTCCTGTCGCGGGCGCTAGGCCTACCCCCACAAGTGAGGTACCATTGTTATCGGGAGACTTGGGGGAACGTTGGGTGGAAGGAAATTTGTGGCTCCTCTCTGATTCCAGAACTTTCTGTCACCGAAATGAGAGGAAAAAGTGCTTTTTGGCCAACTTTCGAGGTTTACAAAGGATTCTGGGTAACAGAGCCTGGTCAGAGCCCCACAAGTCACCCTATCCTCGATTCCCCTAGGTGTCTAGTTTTCAAAACTGTGCAGGTTTGCTAGGTTTCCCTAGGTGCCGGCTGAGCTAGAGGCCAAAATCCACAGCTAGGCACTTTGCAAAAAACAGCTCTGTTTTCTTTGTGAAAATTTGATGTGTTCACGTTGTGTTTTGGGGTATTTCCTGTCGTGGACGCTAGGCCTACCCTCACAAGTGAGGTACCATTTTTATCGGGAGACTTGGGGGAACGCTGGGAGGAAGAAAATTTGTGACTCCTCTGATTCCAGAACTTTCTGTCACCGAAATGAGAGGAAAAAGTGTTTTTTTGGCCAAATTTTGAGGTTTGCAAAGGATTCTGGGTAACAGAACCTGGTCAGAGCCCCACAAATCACCCCATCCTGGATTCCACTAGGTGTCTAGTTTTAAAAAATGCACAGGTTTTCTAGGTTTCCCTAGGTGCCGGCCGAGCTAGAGGCCAAAATCCACAGCTAGGCACTGTGCAAAAAACAGTTCTGTTTTCCTTGTGAAAATGTGCTGTGTCCACGTTGTGTTTTGGGGCATTTCCTGTCGTGGGGCTAGGCCTACCCCCACAAGTGAAGTACCGTTTTTATCGGGAGACAAGGGGGAACGCTGGGCGGAAGGAAATGTATGGCTCCTCTCTGATTCCAGAACTTTCTGTCACCGAAATGAGAGGAAAAAGTGGGTTTTTTGGCTAAATTTTGAGGTTTGCAAAGGATTCTGGCTAACAGAACCTGGTCAGAGCCCCACAAGTCACCCCATCATGGATTCCCCTAGGAGTCTAGTTTTCAAAACTGTGCAGGTTTGTAAGGTTTCCCTAGGCGTCGGCTGAGCTAGAGGCCAAAATCCACAGCTAGGCACTTTGCAAAGAACAGCTCTGTTTTCTTTGTGAAAATGTGATGTGTCCACGTTGTGTTTTGGGGCATTTCCTGTCGTGGGCGCTAGGCCTACCCACACAAGTGAGGTACCATTTCTATCAGGAGACTTGGGGGAATACAGAATAGCAAAACCAGTGTTATTGCCCCTTGTCTTTCTCTACCTTCTTTCCTTCCAAATGTAAGACAGTGTGTAAAAAAGACATCTATTTGAGAAAAGCCCTGTAATTCACATGCTAGTATGGGCACCCCGGAATTCAGAGATGTGCAAATAACCCCTGCTTCTCAACACCCTATCTTGTGGCCATTTTGGAAATACAAAGGTTTTCTTGATACCTATTTTTCACTTTTTATATTTCAGCAAATGAATTGCTGTATACCCGGTATGGAATGAAAATCCATTGCAAGGTGCAGCTCCTTTATTGGCTCTGGGTACCTAGGGTTCTTGATGAACCTACAAGCCCTATATATCCCCGCAACCAGAAGAGTCCAGCTGACGTAACGGTATATTGCTTTAAAATATCTAACATTGCAGGGAAAAGTTACAGAGTAAAATGTGGAGAAAAATTGCATTTTGTTTACCTCAATTTCAATATTCTTTTATTTCAGCTGTTATTTTCTGTAGGAAACACTTGTAGGATCTACACAAATGACCCCTTGCTGAATTCAGAATTTTGTCTACTTTTCAGAAATGTTTAGCCTTCTGGGATTCAGCATTGGTTTCACACCCATTTCTGTCAGTAACTGGAAGGAGGCTGAAAGCACAAAAAATTGTAAAAATGGGGTATGTCCCAGTAAAATGTCAAAATTGTGTTGAAAAATGGGGTTTTCTAATTCAAGTCTGCCTGTTCCTGAAAGCTGGAAAGCTGGTGATGTGACCACCATAAACCCTTTGTTGATGCCATTTTCAGGGGAAAAACCACGAGCCTTCTTCTGCGGCCCTTTTTCCCCATTTTTTGAAAAAAATGAAATTTTTGCTGTATTTTGGCTAATTTCTTGGTCTCCTTCAGGAGAAGCCACAAAGTCTGGGTACCTCTAGAATCCGTAGGATGTTGGGAAAAAAGGACGCAGATTTGGCATGGGTAGCTTATGTGGAGAAAAAGTTATGAGGGCCTAAGCGCGAACTGCCCCAAATGGCCAAAAAAAAGGCTCAGCACAGGAGGGGAAAAGACCTGGCAGCGAAGGGGTTAAACCAACTAGGATTCACTACAGAAACACAAGCACCAAACACACAAATACTGGCACACAACCAATGTCAGCCAGGAACAACTCAAACTTAGGAAAGCAAATGCAGGACAAAGATGTAAACAGAAAACCAAGAACTAGTTGGTTATACTATACTTTGATAATAAATAATATAAAAGTCCAAAGCCATTTGCCAGTTCAAAATAACAACATGGTTTTGCACCAAACGTACAAAATGGTGCCCCAGCTTGACTCCTGGCTGCCATGTAACCTCCAAAGATAGGGGCATCAACGGGGCAGGCAGGCACCTCAGGGAATTTTGGGAGGTGGTAGAGGAGGGGGGTTTGGGCCTAGGCTGGGGAGGGAGGGTTTGGGCTTAGGCTTGAGAGGGGGGGCTTGGGTTTTGGCTTCGGGAAGGGTTGGGTCTTCTGAGGAGTGGTTGAATTCTTAATGGGAGAGGGGCATGGGTACTGGCAGGGTGGGTAGGGGAGACTTTGGAGGTGGAAGGGATGTCCTTGGGGAGGGAAACAGATCTTTTAGGGGTGTCATGGGGGGGAAGAGTAGGGAAAAGGTTAAACTCCGAAAGGAAAGCCTTTTTGCACACACAGGGATGGTCATAACAAAAGGGTTTGGGTGGGGAGGGAGAGGGAGTGGTTGTAAGAGGTGCTGGTGTGGATGTCTTGGGTGCGTGTTTGTGGGAGGTATGCTTGTGGGTGTGGGTGTCTCTTGGGTGGGTGAATGAGGGTGTTTATGTGTCTTGGGCTGAGTTGAGGTGGAGCTGCTGGGGGATGCCTTGGTGGGTGGTTGGCTGGCTGTTGGGGTTTTGACTGCAGGTATGGTAGATGTGCTTCATATAGGTGTGTCTGTGGTTGAGGTGTCTGTGGGTGTGGTGACTGGGGTGGATGTCTGAGGGTCTACTGGGATGGTGTCTGTGGGTAGGATAGGTGTGGTGGCTGGATCAGTGAATGTTGGTGTTGTGTTTGCAGGTGTGTCAGGTGTTGTGTCTGTGATGCTGGGAGTGGTGTGGGTGTCAGGGCAGGTAGTGACTGTTGCTGTGTATGCAGGTGGATGTTGCTTGTGTGCATGCCAGGAGTGTGTTTTGTGGTGCTTAAGTTTGTCTGTGCTACCCTTGGATGTTGAGGTGAATGCATGCAAGTCTGTTAGTGTGCTTTGTCTGGGTGGGAAGAGGGATTTAGATTGGGAAAAAGAAAGGTGGAGGGGGACAGTAGACAAAGGGTGACTGGCTGCTCTCAGTGCGGAGGCCAGAGCCTGAAAAACCTCTGTAGGCCAGCCAGAGCACTGTGAATACCCTCCAGGAATGCATTACTCTGTTGCATTAGAGTTGCCGGTCCCTGGATGGCATTTAAAATGCTCGATTCACCCACAGAGATCGACTTGAGGAGGTCAGTAGCCTCCTCACTGAGCACAGCGGGCTAACAGGCTGGGGCAGAGGTGCTATGTCTCAGGACTCAAAATCTATCAAAACACATATGCACATGCCCATCTAGGCACACATATTACCACAACTCTTCATTCTTCCACATTTCCTAGACATGATCAAAAACTTTATCCATCAACCATTGTTTGTCATAACAACGAATAGATGACCAAATATACATTTGTGCACATGGTGCACCATACAGATCTTCATTCAGGGGTAGGACCTCCTCCACCAGCCTATCAAGTTCCTCGGGGAGAAGACAGGAGCCCTATCACCTGTAGGATGTGGCATGATTGCTCCAAGAGGCAGTACACAACAGCTCAGGTCGTGGAGGTCTTTCTCGCTGCAGTGTCAGGAGACAAGTGAGAGATGAAGTATGAGATGGCAGTCACATCCATCACGTACGAGACCGTCACCGCCGGCGGACATCACCACTGGCGCAAGACTGACAAAGGTAGCAATGTGTTCCACTGGCAATGTCCACCGCGGTTGTATCTGCCTACCACCATGATGACTTCCGCCGGCGGAGATAGGTCATTTCCTAATGTCCAGTACAGTAGGTCAGGCAGCAGGCATTTTAAGGCTCACAGGTGATCTGTAAAGTTAATCAAAGTTGCGTCACAAGCTGTGAAACATATCTACGACAGTTTTTACTGCTGGCTTTGAGCAAACATATAGGAATATGCAGGATTAATGTACAGGTTGTAAACTTGATGATTTATAAATATTGTTACGTTAGTGGCATTGTCAGCACACCAATGGCAATCTGAAATATAGTATTTGTGTCTTATAAATGTGAAACATGGTAAGAATGTCATTATCACAGAGACGTTTAGTGACATGCTTATCCATTTCTATATCATGATTGAGGAAAGGGGATGTGATTGCAGTAATAATCCATTATTTACCTAGGTAAGTGCTGTGTACAATGTTTCTACATTTTCATAAGGCATGTTCGAGAATTATGTGTAACATATTTATGTTAATACTTACAACAGACAGAATGAGAGATACACATACATCCTGGTTTTTATCTCACATAGTCCCCCTCGCATGAAAAGAATGAGAGAACCTCCAGTGTACCGTCCACTAGAAGACCATGGAGAATCGACATATCATCCAAATCTACCACCTGGATATGCATACAATCATGGATCTCTGTCGTCAGTTGGAACCAGATCTGATGCCTGTTATTCGTAATCCCTGTAGCATACCACACATTGTACAAGTCATGTCAGTGCAGCACTTCCTGGCCACAGCCTACTTTCAAAATACTATGGCCCTAACTGTAGGGATGTCTTAGCCTATGTTCAGCCTGATATTGAAGGCTGTACTGTCGGCATTGTTGAAACACCTGGACAGCTAGATATGATTTAGACAACGTGAAGATTTGGCCCATGTGAGGGCTGCTTTGGCACACATCCCACATGTGGAGGGAGCCATTGATGGCACTCATATAGCCTTGGATCCCACAAATGGCAAGGAACGGGTATAATGGAACAGGAAAAACTTCCACTCCATTAATGTCCAAGTAGTCTGTTTGTCTGACCTCTACATTTCTCAAATTCGTGCAAGGTACTTGAGATCAGTCCATAATGCCTTCATTATGCAGAACAGCAATATCCCACTGCTGCTGACAGAACAGTGCATAGAGAGGGTCTGGCTGGTTGGTAAGTAATATAAATGTAATGTGTGTCTGTAACTTTTATCTGCTACCAAATGTTAGGATTCCCAAGATTTATGCTTATATTTTTGTAACTGTTCCTTCAAGGGACTCTGGCTAGCCAAACCATCCTTGTTTGTTGATACCTGTGAGTTACCCAACCACTCTAGTGGAAGTCTACTTCAATGAGGCCCACAGAAGGACAAGGCGTGTTGTGGAGCGGACTTGCAGGCTCCTGAAGGCAAGATTCCGTAGCATACATAAGTCTGGTGGAGCCCTCCTCTACTGGCCCACCAAAGTATGTCAAATTATTGTTGCCTGTTGCATGCTCCACAACCTCACCCTGAGAGGTCAAATCCCATTTATACCAGATGAGAGGGTGCCAGCAGTTCCAGCGGGTGAGAATGCAGAATTGCCAGATGACTGTGATGAGGATAAAGCTGGGAAAATCTGGGCAGATCTCATCAATCAGTACTTCACCTGACTGTAGGTATGATGTCCTGTAATTTAACTAACTCGGGGGGACTTTGGGGGAGTTATGGATGCTTGATAAGGGTCTTAGTATGAGCATCAGACAGGTCAGAAGTAGCTTCAAAGCACATTACGCAGGTGTGCATGCAGAATACTACAGGGAGTAGTGTGCAGGTTTTTGATCACCATATTCTAAGTTTGTCACAATGCACAATCAGAGTTACCATTGTATATAGGACATAGCTGTATGAGGTTTTACAATCAATTCCTGCCTATACCTTATGTATGATATTTTTAATTGCAGATTACTTCACAAGGTCATCCTCATTTGGCAATATATGACAGTGTCATGGGCAGGTGGGATTTGCAGACTGGCCTGTGAGGTAAACATGGATTGAACCAGGTACTGCCAGGCATGAGATTTGTGGTGTGTGAGTTCTATGCCCAGACTGTCAGGACAGTGGGATGGTAGTGTCCTATTCCACGGTATAGACCTGTTTGCCAGAGGAGGTGGGCCCAGTGGTGCCACGTGTTTGGTCTTGTGTCTTTGACACATGTCATCCTGTGCAATCCATAACCTCAACCTTCCTAATGGTTTGATTTTGGTGATACCTTATTTGTATGTAGCTTTCACTGTGTTTCCTCATTTCAGGCCACTGTGCATGTGTATCAAGACTGATATAGGCGAGTAGCATGCTTACTGACACCTGACCATGGTAAATGGAAGGTTCCATGACTGGGGGTATTTGTACAGACTTATGTCCGTATTATGGGGTATGGTCATTTGGGAGGTACGGTATGGGTATTTGATAAGGCTTTAGCTGATGATGCATTGAACTAATCTGTTTGCCTATTCGGATAGTGAAAGGCTGACTTGTCCCTAACTTCAGTGGTCTGTGGGGTACTAGTAATTAATACCTATGCTGAGTCACTAAAATGAGCAGCAGTACTTCACTGTGTGATCATTGGCATTTCCCAACCTATTTGTTGGAAAATGCAATGAATGTGAATAGAAGTTTGTCCATTGGTATCATCAACTGCAAATTGTACACTGATTAAACAGTGCATGTGAGATGGGACTTTACTTGATACATTTCTGCATATCTTTTATGTGCAAGAGGTATTAAAGTTAATAGTTACATATAGCTGAAAAATGACTCCCACACATGATTTGTGGTTTAGTAGTGTTTATTAAGGAGTGCACATTCATAAGTGGGAATTAAATCAAAGCTAATTAATTTAAACTGTGAAGAGTTCAGTCATGGTGGATGAAATCATAAGGGTAACTGCTACAACATATGGAGTCTCAAGTCCAGTGTTCGTGTACCTTTGAAAAATGGTGATTGGTTGTAGGACAGTCAACAGGGTGTATTAGTGACACACAAGGGGAATCAATCAGTAGAGGTTCACTTTCTGACAGTGGTTGAAGTCTTGGCATCTGCTCCTCCTGGATGTTTAGGTGGATGTCCGCATTTGCAGGAGGGGCAGTTCATCAGCTACAGAGGCAGGAGTTTCTGAGGCATGTACTTCCCCTGCCAGGGCCTCCAATCCACTGTCTGCCACAGATGTAGAAGGGGCAGATGTCACATTGCTAGTGGAAGGAGCCAGCTGTTGTGAACATAACCTATTCAGGGTGGTATTCACGTCTTTCCACACCCCTGCAACGGCAGCCAAATGAGCATGTTGGGCCTACCACTGGTGCATCGCTTCCTGATGGATGTCCCTCTGCAGCTGCTTGATCTTCCCCATCATGTTAAGTACCTGGCCCATCACACCTTGCGATTGTTGGTAACCTCCTCGGACTTGGGAAATGGTGTCCTGGCCAGTTGTATCTCTAGGAGCCTCCATCCTCAGGCCCAAACCATCCTTCCCACGCACCCTACCCCTATAGGGCCTGTGCCCCTGGTACTATTTGCCCACTCCCGCTGGTGCCAGGTCCATCATTGTCTCGGTTTACAACTGGTACCTGTATTTGGGGGCACATGATGGTTGACACAGTCCTTAGAACACAGGATTGAGAGCAAATGGTTGCCTGAGATGTTGAAGCAACAGGGCTAGGAGGAGTCAATGTAGGCAGGATGAGGCTGACAGTTGTTGACTGCCCAGATATCCCAGATGAGACAGAGTCATCCTCAATGTCCACAAATCCAGGGGTGATTTCCTCACTTAGGGCTTCATCCAGAGGGGGCGTAGGGAAGTGGCTGTCTCTGGTGTTCTTTCCATTGTCACAATGGCTAGGTTACTTGTAGGAGAAGTGGAACACACAGTTACTGAAAGTAATGCAACAAGAGATATCAAACTTTGACACGTAGACATGCTATGTGACATGCACACAAAGCCTTTACTTGATCCCCTGATGTGGCATTGACACCTGCCTCCGAATCTGGGTTAGAGCAATATGGTAAAAATAGATTTCCTATATCATATACCTTGCTACAAGATGTTGGAGTATGTTGGTGGTTAGATGTCTGTTCATAGACTCATATTTTGTCTGCTAAATTACTTTACATTTTAAAGTTATCTCCAAGTTCGGTATGTGGCATCGTTGAGTCAACTAACAGCTGCACAATGTACTATGGAAACAGAGCTGGCCAACAGTATCGGTGTAACCTAGGCCTCTGTATGGATGTACTCCAAGTATATCCAGATTCCTATATGTGTGTGCCCAGGTGAGTACATTATATTGTTTGAATGGTGATTTAAGGGCCAGTTTAGCAGGGAACACAGCTGTAGCTGTGTTTTGGATGATATTGTACTGGCAGATGCCCATGTCATTGCCATAGACTGTACAATTGTGGAGCATTCAGGTGGGTTGAATTGTTTGTTAGTTTAACATGTAAGGCAATTTTAATTGTAGTACACTGTTCTGGTTTTCTTAATGGTGGAACAGTGCCTGCTGGGAGTTGTAGTGCTATCAGCCATATACAGACACTGTGGCCCCAGGTGAGTATAGTTGACATGTGGGATAGCAGAGAGGGGTATTTTGACAGTTGGACACAGGGGTGGTAAGCGGGTTGGCTATTAAGATGTCAAAAGGTGATCAGTGATCATGTAAGACAAAAGTTTAGGGTGACATCATAGGTGTTGTGACTTACTCGACTCCACTCTACCAGGAATCCTGTCAAGCCCTCAGGATGCAGGATGTCCAAGACCTTCTCCTTCCATGATGTGAAAGTAGAGGGAGAAGGTGGGGTTCCACCGCTAGTCTTGAGGACTGCCAGCTGATGCTTGGTGGCCATGGAACTTATGTTACCCCTGAGGTCGTTCCACGCCTTCCTGATGTCCTCCCTTGTGCGTGGATAGATGGCTACAGAATTTACCCTGTCAACTATTATTTGCCACATCTGCATTTTCTTGACGATAGATGTTTGCTGGACTTGTGCTCCAAATAGGTATGGCTCTACTCTGATGATTTCATCCTTCTAGACCCTCAATTCATTATCTCTGAAACTGGGATGTTTTTGAGGGGAGATGGTAGTGGTGGACGAGATGGTAAGGAAGAAAAACAAGCATTTTCAATGCAACGGGTCTTGCATTTGCCCGAGTTAGAGCTATTAGCGTTGTAAACTCGTAACCAGACTTTTCTTGCCACACAAATTAAAAGAAAAAAAATTCTGTGCGATCGTACTATATAAAATGCAGAGCGATCGTGCTGAAACTGAAAACGGAAAAACTGAGTGCAATCGTGCTATGTAAACCCCAGTGCGATCACGCTGCGTGGAAAATAAACAGCTAAAGTAGTCCAGAAACCATGCTGAAAACTTCGAGCCTTGTATGTTTTTAGTAGTTTACCGGTGTTGTGTAGGTGGGCTAAACACTGGAAAAGGCATGACGTATGCATGCCTTTCACAAATGAAAGCAAGCGGATTTCAAAAGGCAAGCCCACAAACCAATGAAAGTGACTGACGTGACATGGGAGTGGTTGGAAGCCCAAAGAAAGATTATTACAGGGGATGGAGCGCTTTGCCCTCGCCCCTGAAAAAGGAAAATTGAATTGGTGATGAATTGTGGGTGTGTGATGTGAGTGGATGACCGGTGGTATCTAATGTGTGGGGTACTAATTGTTGTGTTGTGTGTGTTGTGCAGGTGTGTGATGTGTGCTATGTGATGTGTGTGGGGGTGCCTAATCTATGGATTCAGATTTTTGAGTGCGGCCTTTTTAAGCTGTGTATAGTGTTCTGGTTGCAAAGGATTGTGGGGTGTGAACAGGTGTGTTTTATAGTGCAGTGTGTAGGTGTGTCGGATGTTTGGATGTATGTCAGGTGTGGGGTTTTTAAATTATCCAATGTGGTGTGGTGTATTACTGTGGCTGCCGACCGCCGCTGTTCGCACAGCAATTGGTCTTCCACCATGAAAGAACCCCTATTGTGATTTCTGGATGGTAATAGATCGGACATTTTTTGGTGAGCTGGTGGTGGGACCGCCTCTTTCTCACCCTCCAGTGTCCTGGTGGTTTCAGAAGTTTGGCTGGTTTTTGGCAACATGGCAATCTTTTGGCGGCTGCCACCACAGCAGTCTTGCCATAAGACCGCCAAACTCGTAATGAGGCCCTAAATTTGACTTACTGTTCTGCAGCTGCAGATCATCCTCTGAATCCACGTATTCAAAAAGTATAATCCCCCAAATACCCCAAAAAATGAAAACTTTAAACCAATCCAATAGAGAGCTATCAAAGCATTCCAAAGTATCTTGGAAACACACAAACTCAAAAAAGTGTTTAAAAAACGAAACTCTCCTGGAAACCTAAAAAAAAAATGGAAAAGAAAGTAAAAATATTGGTTTATATAAAACAAAAACAGATTTCCTTTAAAAAAAAAAAAAAAACACTAAATCTAGATGCCCACAGGGGGCATTCATAAAGAAAACCATGCAAAGTAAAAGAGAAAACCCACCTGCAAAAAATAGTAAAATCGAAAAAACATATACATTATACTTAATCATCAAAAATCAAGTACACATAACACAATATAATACTACATATGGATGCATTACTAAAACACTCTACAAAAACAAAAACCAACACTGATGAAAAACTACAACAACTAAAAGCACTGAAAACCCACAAACACAATAACTAACCTCCAGATGTTTACCCCTATAACCTCCCTACACTCAAAACCCTATTTTGTTTTAAAAAGGAATTACCTGTTCAGATGAACAGCAGCACCTTCCCGCTACCTGCATCCTAAAGGATAGACTAAAAATTACACAAATCTACTACAAAATAGAAGGTACAGTGAAAAAGGTCATCAAATTAAACCAAAAGGAGTATCTCCCCACAGAAATGAATGGAAAAATTAATTAAAAATATTTCAAAAATACTTTCAAAATTATAATAATTAAACATGGAAAACATAAAAAAAATGTTATTGAAAAAAATGTAAATTATAAATTAAATAATTGTATACAAATATACAATTATTAAATATATACTAATAAGTTATGTAAAAAATATGTTAATATGTATATGAAATAACTGAATTAATGTTAACAAAAGGTTAAACAACAGAAAAAAACCTGTCAAATATGAAACATATTATATACAAATATGATTTATTCTGTTTATTTAATAACAAAAATGTATGTAAAATAGCTCAAAAATATAACTATATGTTAAAAAAATTAAAAATATTCATCAAATAAACTTTGAAAATAAGAACAATTGAAAAATGTGCTACATATCAGTATTCTATGAAAATATGTAAATAAAAATGACACTTATTACAAATATACAACCAACTACTATGTTAATTATCTTTCTAAACATCAACAATGCTCATTAAATAACATAAACTACTCCTTCTACATAGAAATACATTTTAACACTAAAATGGTTAAATTACATATTCCCACTCCAGCGTAAACCATTTTAAAGAAACTGTCGGACACTAAAGGGGGTAACATTTGCTATTCCCACTTCAATCTAAAACATTTTTAGGGAGAGGTTGGACACTAAAGGGGTAACATTTACTATTCCCACTCCAATATAAACCATTTGGTGAAGGTGCTGGGGACTAAAGGAGTTTAATTTACTATTCCCACTCCAATCTAAACCAATTTGGAGAAGCTGGTGGACACTAAAGGGGTGGCATTTACTATTCCCCTCTCAGTTCTAGTCCCATTTTGGGGAAGGTATTTGACACTAAAGAAGTTACATTAACTAATCCTAATCCAATTTAAACCATTTTGTGGAAGGTCTTGGACACTAAATGGGTATAATTTACTATTTCCACTCCAAACGAAAGTATTTGGGGAAGGTGTTGTACACTAAAGGGGTGACACTATTTCCACTCTAAACTATTTTAGGGAAGGTTTTGAACACTAAAATGTTTATACACACAATCAATACTCCATACTCACACATACAAAATGTATAAAATAAAATAAAATATTTAGAAGCTAGAGTAACCCAAATTAAAAACCTATATATTTAAAATTAAACATTAACATATAAAATCATGTCACACACTATTTATATATTAAAAAATTTATTATTTATTACTATACCCAAAACTTGAAACATTAGATAAAAAAATAAATTAATTTTATGCTACAAAATGCACTGGTGAGTTTAAATAACTTATTGGGGTTGTTAATGTACAATTATTCCTCATTAAAACCAGAAGTACGAATATCTTTCTGCGATCCGTGGAAGCCAGGCAGAATCTTTGAAAACAAGAGATTGGTCCCCAGAAGGAGATACTGAGAGAGGGAGAAATGTATACACACGGTAGTGTGTAGTAGAGGTGGGTGAACCAACAAATTAACAGGTAAAGTTAAGGGTCTTTCTTGGCTCTAAGAGCCCAGAAACAAGCTGAGCCATGGAATCATTTGGCATAGAAATCATGCAAGAAATAGTATGTAAAAATATGACAATATCTTAAAAATTCCAAAAGCCTAATTCTTTGACAAGTGTCTCACGTTAGTACTTCATATTATATGACTGCATTGAAAAGCATTTCTGATACTTTACAACCCCAATCTGATAACAATACCATTAATGAACTAAGATTCAAGTCAGTTGTCATGTGCATCGTCTATGTGGGATATATTCTTACTTTACAAAGAGCAACATTATAGTCCATTAAGCCAAACGCAAGAGAGATTTTTATACAGCACATATCATCATGTATTTCAAGCTTTTCTCGTATGCAATAATAAAAAAATAGGAGGCAGGATAAAATAAGACAATTTTTAGGAATACACACTTTGGTCAAGTGGGCAAGCTGAAATTTAGCCCAGGTTTTCTGGTCTCACATTGTGTAATTCAGCCACAGTAAATAACCTGAGGTCATACAGGCTGAATTTGATACTTTATCATTAAAATCCCCTACAATAATAACCAAGGTGCATTCCTCCAGAAGACTGATGCTACAGAAAACAGCATAGAATCAACTAGGATAGCCTGAGACTTACCAGGAGGGATATATGCATTTACAAGCAAAAAAATGACATCCCTCCATTCTCTTTAACCAATGCTAGCTTTAAGCAAATGCAAAGATTTTAGGGATGAACAAATAACTTTTAATTCCAATTGTGATTGTTGCTAAGTAAAATAGGTATTCCTCCCAGTGCTTAATTTGTAAATAAAAACGTGCCGATGCCCAAAGCCCTCCTCTTAAATACGTGGCTGCTGCAATTAAATGTGCAAACATGAAATACTCAGACGACTTAATACTGAAGCCATCACGGGCATCTTTAATCCGTTTGCATCCCCTCCCTGCACCTGCGGCTCACTCCTGCAGCTTTCTGCTCTCTCTCTTTGTGATGCTTTTTAGTTTTTCTCTTCCTCTGCGTTTCTCAAATGTGTCTTTTGATTGCAATAAATGCTTAAGGCAGAAAATGATGCACCGGTCCTCAAAAATAAGTGCCGGTGCTCTGCTCCGTAAACAACAAGCACACATTAAGCACTGATTCCTCCACTGCCGTGGCCTTTTACAGAAGGTTTTGCTACACATGAAAAATACAAAATAATTGTCATAGATAAAGTCAGAACAGACCCAACCCATGTTTCCTGCAGACAAATAATTAATGGCTTAAGGTGCTATAAAGTTCAGTTTCAAATTAGATTGACCTAGGCCCACCAGGTTCCAGGATACTTATTTACCCCAAGGCTTACCTCCTCAACACCAGAAGCTTTGCATTATTCCTTGTCCCATTCAGAATGCCAGCTACCCAACTCCAATTAGATAGCTTATCTCCTTTCACAGGTTTCCAAGCACTCTGATCCTCTGTTTCCACAACATGTATAACTCTTCTCCCCATGCCTCTACCAACAGAAATATTGATGTCCTTCAATTTGACAGACCCCCTCCTCTGTTTTGGGTCCTTTGTGTTACCCTGAGAATCCAACACTAAACTATCACAGTTAAAATCCGCCCTACCACTTGGGAGCCCCCCATGCCCTACTTCAGCCCTTAAACTGCTATGGTTCTCTGCTCCTCTCCCACAACCACCCTTTTGACAAACCTCATCCATGCCATCAAAGATCTCATAAGTAGTTACCCCATTAATGGGAACTGGCACCTTTTCCAGATGTGAAATACTGGAACCTAGCACCTCAGATATATTAGAAGATGGAAGTAGGATAGAAGTTTCCAAACAATCAGGCACCAAACCTGGATGTAAGGGAACATTATTCAACATTTCAGTATTTGTTAACTGATCAGGAGATACAAACTCAACCGGGATACTTGCAAATCATATTTTTTTAACTACATTTCAGAATGCAACATTTTTTTTTTGTTTTCCCCTTAAGAAGTTTTGCCCTGAAACTCTCTGAGGTGGCCCCCACCCCCTGGGGGTCTCCATTAGTGAGCGCTTTAAGTAAGACAACAGGAGATCGACCATGAGGGGTAAGAGCACAACCAGAAAGTGTTACCCCATTATTAAAAAACAGAAATACAGGTAGGAGATAATTTCATATGAGGCTATTCCCCCAACCTCCCCATCCCTTCCAGACTAAACGGCTGCCCTAGAGGACAAAAATGATTCCGAGTTCATTGAATTCAGTGAAAAGGCCCTCAAGGAAGGTGTACTGCTATATAGAGGAGGCAGAGATGGACGGCTGGGCAAACATTGCGAGACCTGGGCCACCTCCACCGTCCCACCTGAAGCAGCAGGCTATTTCAAGCATGCCTTCCTCAGCCAATTCTTGTCATTAAAAACACCTTTATCTTCCAAGGGAAAGTACTCCAACAAAACAGGGTCCTCAACATGCACTTCACAATAGGACCCAATAAGAATTTATATATGAGATATGTTTATTAATGCTAGAGAGACATATTGTCCATGGTGAGAGTCCAAAGGATCTACCTGAGCAGGACTTGAATATAGCTCCTGAATGCAAAGCAAGCCACTTGCAGAGTTCAAATCAATATGGCTGTTTGGAACAGGACCCAATGTTGCAGCCTCCACAGAACGTCCTCTCTCACCCACTACTTCTTAAGACCCACCCAGGTGTTGCATACCTCAGGACCCTCATGTTGGACATCTGGACCCACCTTCAAGTATAAGGCCCCACTGGATAATTGTGAATCCTCCAGTCAGAAGTACGTTCACAACAGCAAGATCTCAGGTTCCACTAGTCAGATTTCAGGACTCAACAGTCAGACTGCCTAACTAGACAATAGAACCCATCAACATAAACGACTGAACCATGTGTGATGGTAGGCCATGTCCAGTGCTGCTGTGACAACTGCTACATGCTGCTTATCAGAGGTACAGGGAGTTAATCATCTGTCAAGGGACAAAGGGTTCCAGTATACCTAATACAGATACTCTGTCTCCTGTTACGAGACACATTTCTATTAATGGTGGTCCTCCTGATGGTTGTCCCAATGGTTCACATCCTCATAGTCATCCTCTTGGTCCTCCTCCTCCTCTTCCTAGTATTCCTCCTGGCTGGTACTTAAATACTATCCTCCTGGCCGTTCCTGTCTTTCGGCTATTTCTACTTCTCTTCTTTTTCTCTTCTACTAGTGCCGATCTTCCTAGTCCATGTCCTTCCCTTTTCTGTACTTGGTCTCCACGTCTCCTATTCCTGGTATTTTTCTCACCCTAGTACGCTTTCGGGTATTCCACCCAATCATTCTCCTCCTCCTCTAGGTGCTTTTTTCCTCCTGATCCTCCTCTTTCTCCTGGTCTTTCGTCTAGACCAACCCAAACTGTGGTCCTCAACACATGGTCCTCCTGGGCCTTACCATCATCCTTCTGGTTCTCTGCCTCTTGCTGGAGCTCATTTTTGTCCTCTTGGTTCTCCTGCTTACCTGGTCCTCCATCACTCCAAACAACCCCACATGCCACTTGGAAGTCTGTCACTTACAATATCTATATTAAGGAAAGGTGTTTAGGACAGAAAAAGAGGGCCCAATAGAGACCAGCCTTGTCACAGCTCTTTTGGCTTTCCTGGTGCTGTACCCAGCAAACTCAAAACACAGGGTCCACCTTCCATGGGTGATATACGCCTCTATTAGGAGACATGAGGAAGTTTCTTTTGTGACTTCATCCTTGCCTTCCACTAGAAGCTTTTATCACTCCTTTCTTCCGAAGCCCTCATTTTGCTACTTGTGAGCATCCTTTTGCCAGCAATTGTGAACCCCTTACCACATGGATGCATCGTGATTCTCTATAGGTCCTTCACAGACCAATGCACCAGTCCTCACTCCTTCCCACATGGGACCTTGGTAACTGCACTTTTGTACCCCGGAGCCCAACTTTTTGGTCCTCTCAAAAATGCTTCTTTGTACAGGGGCTTATCATCACCATGTTGCCCAGAAAACCCAGTTATGTTAAAGTTTTGCTGCTCCTTGTGCTTTGACTGCCATTATATTCCTGGAGGGAGCTTGCACTCCTTTTGCCTAATGAGTCATCATTCCACCCCCTCTGTGCCCTTATTCGTCCTTTTGAGGGTAGGGAGGTGGATGGTGTTCAACAAACCATTCTTCATATTCCCTGTGTTCTGAGGGGGTCTCAGAACCCCATTTCCCTTGAGGGCATCTAGAGTTTTAAAATTTTCAAAGTCCATGCCTGAAAGCTAATACACGCTAGGCTTTTTCATTGTATTCTGAAACTTGCAGTACTATCTAATGGTACTACAAGAACTGTATATTTGACAATGCAAAGACAAAGCTGGACTGGATCAGAAACAGACCCATTAATCTGGGAATCGCATGAACTTTGGCCCATCACTAATTCCACTGTCTCCCCCTTATCCACTCCCAGCCGGGCAGTACTTGGCAATTTCCTTACCTGTCTACCCTGGTTTCTCACAGCACCCATAGCACACTTTCCTTTATGCTTCACCCTACAACACTTGTTTCCTAGAGGTGGTCAAGCCACTGAAGGATTAAGACAGATGCTTGGCTTGGCTTAGCCCAATATCCTGCTGGAACTTCAAGCCCAAAATCTGCCAGTCATTCATGTGGCTTTTACCTGCCATGCAAGCTGTAAGCTCAAGTGCCAACAATTAAAGAAATGGCATTGACCTTTGATGTAAACAGGACAAAGAAAGAGATACCCATCTAGTGCCTGATTTGCACAATATGAAAACCAGAAAACCTGGTTTCAATCCCAGCTTTCTTACTTGACCAAATTGTGTGATCCTGTGCAAATATTGTATTTTGAAGTGCTTCCTTTTGCTTCATTGTTGCCCATGAGAATATCTTTAAATAAATATGAGTTTAGCATGTGCGCTGTACAAAAACCTCACTTGTGTTTGATTTAATAGATTATAATGGTGCCTTGCATATTAAGAATCTTGGCAACATACAGGATGCACATCACATGACTTCTGACATGTCTCTTAGTTCACTAATGTCATTGTTAGGGCAAGAGGCATGAATGTTCTAAGCCCATGTTTAAAAACTATCAATTTTCAGAAATGCCTTTCAATGCAGTCATATAATCTGATGTACTAAGGTGAAACATTTTCACATATTAAACAAATTTACTTTTATTACGCTCATTCTGCTAATAAATATTGAATTTGCATTGATTTCACCCTCAAAACCACTGAACACCTCTATCACTTTCCTCTTATCCATTTTCCTTCATGTTCCTTCATGCCCTCATCAGTGCAGGTTACCGAGGGCCCTAAATATTCTTATCACCTTCTTCCGTCCCAGCCCTTACCTCCCTTTTGTCTCAGTTTGCTACCACGAGTCCCAGGCTTGCCAACTTAAGAAACATTTTCATTGTGTGAAGAGGAGGTGGGGCTTAGTGCTGAGCACAGCCCAGGGCACTTTAAATTCACTGTCTTCACCCTCCAACACCAAAAAAACAAACTTTCTGATGCTGTTGCTGCTGTTCTGGGGAGGTTTCACACCCCGTAATGGAGACTGGATGCAAAGATCCTCCAAACAGTTAGATAGAAAACCCTGGAAATCTGCTCTCAACAAGGTTTTCCAGCTAATAGTGTGCACACCATATGATATCAGCTCCTCATTGGGTAACCGTGTGATGGGAGCTGATATTGTGGGTGGCACAGTGAGAGCTGGAAGGTCTGGCTGGAGTTCCCCATTGTAACCACCTTTTTTTGTAGACTGTCTGTGAGTGCTCTGTAAAGTTGTGCATTTGTTGCCACTGAAGCACTTTTTGAAAATAAAAAAAAAGTCACCAGAGCATCAAGCTGTTCTGTGCCCACAAGGAAGCACTACCATCTGTCAGCTGCAGCCAATCGGAGCTTGACTCCCCAATCTAAACGCTTGCCTGAGTTTGTCAAATGAGAGCAAGGAAAGTGCGGGCCAATCAGAGCCTCTACGGCCCAAGGGTGAAAGTGGAGGCCAAAAACTAGAGGGACCTGCTAGAGAGCTGAGTCAACAGTGGCTGAATAGTGTGGGGGTGTGCCACCAGAAACATCCAACTGTGACCTAATGGCCAGAGATGTAGACTTTGGAACTGGGAAATCAAGTTTGAGTCTGCCACCTGTGATTCTGGGCAAATCACGTAATTCCCTGTGGCTAAAAAAACATCTGACCTTGTGTGCTGTAATATATAATTTCCTAGCTAACGGGATATAAAGTTTCAATTGAAGGTGAGGATTATGCATCACTTTCTTCACTTCACTTCAATTGAATAGAAATCATTTCACAGTTTGTTCCATCAATAAAACGTGAAAAACTACACTTCCCATAAAACTTTAGGATTGAAGTAACAAAGTATTCAGATACCCACCAATCACATAATCCAACATGTTAGAACTGACATTAACACCCCTTCCTCTATGCTAGCATCATAACCGGTGGATCTCCTAAACATCATTTTTCTTGTCTATGCCTAAAGAAGAACAGCCTAAAACACTGTTATCTCATTCTGAAGGTGCGCCAATGGCAAATCTGTCTGTGCCCGTCCATGCCTGGACTATGCCCTCGCCCAGGATCCCTGGCCCTCCTGACTACCACAGATACTCCACCTCTGAACTCTGTGCCATGGACCCCGGACGCAACAATTGCTGCCAAGCATCTCCTCCCTCCACAGTGGGACCGTTCACCTGCCTCCACTGTCGGCTCACCTCCATCCCTGGACTGACTACCCCCGCCAAAACCCGTGCCATGTCCCCTCCGCCAGCCACCACTCCCACAGAACTACTCCGGTGCCTCCTGATCAACGCCAGATCGCTCTGCAAACACACCACTGAAGTCTGGGACATCATCTCCACCCTGGCCCCTGATGTGACTTTCATCATAGAGACCTGGCTCACCCCGCATCGACCCCTGACATCACCACCACCATGCCAACTGGCTACAAGATGGAACACCAGGACCTCACCAATAGACAAAGAGGTGGCATCACCATCATACACAAGTAATCAATCATCAGCACAACCACCAAAGATGAAACCACTCCTATCATTAAACACCTCAACTTCCAACTCCTCACCGAGGACAATATCACATTCAAAAGCACCCTTTGATACAGACCCCAGGACCCTGAACCCACCTCACCCACGCCATCACAGAATTCATCATTCAGCTCGCCATCAAATCCCAACATTACGTCTTCCTGGGAGACCTGAGTTTCCACCTAGACAACCCCACAGACAGCAACTCCACAGACCTCCTGGAACGAATAGACAACATCAGCCTCTCAAAACTGGTCTCAGACTCCACACACAGAGCAGGACACACGCTAGGCCCCATCTTCATGTTCAGCAACAGAGTCAGACACAGCCACACCACAAACTCACCTGGTCTGATCACTCCATCGTCCACTTCACTATCGATGGACCACCCTGCAGCACCCCCAACCACCACAGCGCCCCCTTCTACAGCTGGGCTAAAGTCACTCAGCACCAACGGACCAATGACCTCACCATCACGAAGCATGAGATCTCTGCCAACCTGAATCGAGCAGTAGGGAACTTCCACAACTGGATCACCTGCACCGCCAACCGAGTCGCCCCCACCAAACTAGCCAAAATGCACAGACTCACCAAACGAGCCAGCTAGTACATCCCAAAACTCAGCACGTTGAAAAGCAGGTGCAAACACCTAGAAAGAAGATGGGGCAGAAGTGACACTGATGAAGCCAGCTTCATGTTGGCCCTCAACACCTACCACTACAATCTCAAAGAAACAATAAGGGTGGCCCTGGCAAGCCACATCGAGGCAAGCACCAACCAGACAAAGGAACTCTTTACCGTTGTCAGAGTATTCACCTGGTCATCGGCCACCAAAACATTGATCCCCGCCTTACAGAAACTCTGCGACACTCTAGCAGATCACTTCCACAAAAAGACAGCCATCATATACAGAAACTTACATCCTCAGCCCACCGACCTCCTCTCTCTCCCCACCTCCATAAAGACCACCAGCAATTACCCTCACACCGCATGGGAACAGCTCAGTACACCGAACACTATGGTCCTAATGAACTCCATCCTTTCCGGAGTACCCTATGACTCATGCCCCCACCGAATCTTCAACCTCGGAAGCAACAACCAGTCACCAGCTCACCACCATCCTAAATGCCTCCATTACCACAGCCACCTTTCTCGGCTTCCGGAAACACTGAGATATCAGACCACTCTTCAAGAAACACTCTGCAGACTCCAGCGATCTCCAGAACTACCACCCCATCTTGCTGCTCCAGTTTCCCGCCAAAGTTCTAGAGAAAGCCATCAACCTCCAACTCACCAAACACCTGGAGAGAAGCAACGTGCTAGACCCCCTCCCAAATCAGGATTCAGAGCCAACCACAGCACCGAGCTGGCCTTGATCACTGCGACAGACGACATTTGCACCCTACTCGACAGAGGAGAATATGCCACCCTGATCCTCCTTGACCTCTCTGCAGCCTTCAACACCATCTCCCACCTCACACTCACCAAACGACTACACCAGATCAGAATCAAAGACGATGCCATTAGGTGGATGGCATCTTTTCTCATGGGGCACACCCAGAGAATCCGTCTCCCTCCCCCTTCACCTCACAGCCCAAATGCACCATCTGGGGCATCCCTCAAGGTTAATTCCTCATTCCTACCCTCTTCAAGATCTACATGTCCCTGCTAACAGACATCACCAGCGCCCACAACATCAACATATTTCCTACGTCGACGAGACGCAGCCCATCCTCTTGCTCTTAGCTGACCCCACCACCATGAAGCCCAACTTCCACAACAGCATGAAAAATGTCTCCACCGGGATGAAGGACAACTGCCTGAAGCTCAACATGGACAAAACCGATGTGCTAATTTTCGGAAGCCACACCTCACCCAGAACGACACCTGGTGGCCATTGTAACTCAGACCCACCCCCACACCAAAAGACCACGACCGGAAGCTTGTCATCATCCTGGACAGTGAACTCTCCATGAAACAACAGGTCAACGCCATCTCCTCAGCCTGCTTCCATACTCTCAGCATGCTCCGCAGAATCTTCAAATGGCTCATCAGCAACAGAAAAATAGTGACGCTGGCCCTCATCACCAGCCGACTAGACCATGGCAATGCACTCTATCCAGGGACCACCAGAGAACTAATGAGAAGACTCCAGACGATACAGAATGCAGCAGCCAGACTGATCCTCCACCTACCAAAAAGGGCCCACATCGCCCAGCGCCTCAGAGTCCTCCAATGGCTCCCCATTCAGAAGAGATGCCAGTTCAAGCTGCTGACCCAAGCCTGCAAAGCCCTCCACCACCAGGAACCTGCTTACATGAACCACCGCCTGAACTTCCATCAACCATCCAGAAACCTCTGCTCTACTCACCTTACCCTCGCAAATACTCCAAGCATTTGCCATTCCAAAGGATGCTCCTCCCACCTTGCCTCCAAGTCCTGGAAAGCCCTCCTCCTCCGAACTTCACTCACTGACAGACTTGAGGAAGAAACTCAAGACCTGGCTTTTTGACTGAATCCCGCAGCCCAGAACCTGGATACCCTCATTTGGTGATAAGCCGCACTATACAAGTACTGTATGATTAATTCCTAAGTACTTAGCAAATACTTCCATTTGACCATCATATGAATCACACATTTTATTGTAAAGAAAACCGACATATGCACTTTTTCCTTTCACACACAATCAGAAATGACATTATTCAACTTAAAATGTAAACAGAAATACAACATTTGTTTCACTAATTGAAAACTTCTACTTACATTTGACTGTGTTTATAGAAAAAGGGAAGGAATTATTTTTTTCTGAAATGCTCCTGGATGGGATAATCTTCGCCTCAGTGTCCTTAACAGAACTGAAACTTTCCTTCTCGAAAGCTAGGAAATTTTATATTCGATGTCAGGACTGGAGGATAAGATTAAGCATATTTAAACCTTACTTATCAACAAAGACGCTGCTTTGAAATGGGCGTAAAGGTAGAATTGCTTAAAGGTCGAGTCAGATGACCAGTCAGCAGCATTCATGATATCCCCTAGTCTCTCTCCAACTGCGATTGCTTTAGAGGCCATGGCCCCTCTTGTTGAATGAGCTCCGAACTGTGTTGTGTCTATTCCTGTCTTTATTTTACCCATCTAGTGATCAATGGAGAACTCACTGAACTGAATGGTTTCTTTAATTCATTAAGCAATTGTTATTTTCCTGGTGGTCTTACCTCTGTCATCATGTTGTTATGTGCTTTATGGCATCTGACCACGCACAGTTTAGGCTTTTCCAAAAAGGCTGGGGAAGATATTAAACTAGTGCTGGGGTGAATATCCTACTGTAAATGTCCGGAGCCCTGAGATCGGATACCCTCTTACATGAACTCATACAAAACAGCATAGCTAGTTTTGCTGAAAATTCCTTCCTGGATAGGAATTTGTTGTCTTGCAAAGAGCGAAGCATATTCAGACCTACGTTCACATCCCACAAGGTAGAGTATCTGTAATGTCTAGAGCAGACACAACCAATTTCGCCTTGACTGTGCAATCTTCGGGGAGCAAGATGAGAATATTAGGAGCTGATTCTCTAAGCCACCAAAGCCCTGCTACCACCCAAGACATGATATAACTCCAGGCAATCACAGCACCCAGGGCAAAGGGGAAGTGGAGGAAAAAAACAGAGGTGGGGTCCTATGGTCCCTTCAAGGTGACTGCATCAATTCTCCGCATGGTAGATTCTTTCAGTGTTCAAGTGTTGTGGTACACCTACAAGTATAGAATGAGGATTTAGGACCTTCGCCTTTTGTTGTATGAACATCGATATACAGAGAACATAACTGAAAAGCACATACATTTATCTAATACCGCCCACTTTCCAATTAAAGCTAACTTCAATTCTAGCACCTGAAATCTATGAGAATGCAGAGAAAATCCTGAGACAATGAAACAAATACACAATACTAAGTGAATAAAAGACCAGAATATCACAACTACTTGACCATCTGGGGGCACAATTTCTCCATTGTAGTCCCCCCTCGTTAATTTACTGAAGACAGTGTGAGGTGTCTTTTCTTCACGCATTTATAGGTCTAACCAGCTACTATTCCTGATATATACTAGACATTGCATCTGGTAGTGCACTGCTGAGGGACCTACCCGAGATATGGCCAATTTTCAAGAGTCAAAAAAAAAAGAAAAATGAAAGACTGCTCAGACAAAAAGCATAGTTTCCCTCACTAGATAAGCATTTGAACAAGAAACTAAATTAACATAATGTTTGTTAAACTGTTAGCAAAGACTGAGCCTCTGTAAATGTCACGATTACCCATACAAGTATGGAGTCCGGATTTCTTTGGACCTACTGCAACCAACCAACATCTGCTGCTTGTCATCAATGAGTGTCCATGATTCCCATAAGAGATGGATATTCCGAGCACTCCTTCTGAAGTAACCATATTGAGACTCAACGAGAATTGTTCCACATTTGGTATTCCTAATGCAGTAAAGTCAGGCAATGGCCCAACTTTCTTAGGGAGAGTGTCAGGATTTTGCTGGCCACTTGGGTTACAGCCACTGAAAAATAAATCCATTGTGGCCTTAAGCTAACAGACTTGTGGAGCAATTCATGGCAAAACTTTTTTTAAAGTTGCAAGGATCACCAACTATTCCATTTCTAAAGCAATCCACTGTGATTCTCCTCGTAATACCACAGGTATATCTCCTGCTCAGCTAATGTCTAGAAGAATTATCTGTACTACTGTCCCTTACATGGAGGAAAACTCTGACAATGGGGTAACTGGCGATACAACGTCAAGCCGCAAAAGGGAAGATGAAGTAATACGCAGACCAACAAGGATGTGATAAACATGCGCATTTCATGCAAGGAAGCATACTGCTTGTCAAATCCCATGGGAGTCAGAAGTATGACCCCTATTTTGATCCCAAGCCACACATAGTCACTGACCTTTCTGGGCCAGTGATCACGGCCTGACGAAGAGACACAATTATTTGGAATTCTTTATATTGTAGGACACTACATAGAGCCCGGTGTAAAGTTCTGAGATGGAATCTCCGTCTCAGGTTTAGATTCTAGAGAACAAAGTAAAACAGACACTTCAATCCCAGGTAAAACCTTCATTGCCCCAGACGCTCCAGCTTTCTGTCACTCTTCAGCCCATTCCTCTTCTTCCTTGGACCCTGCTGTTGCCTCTTTTTTCCATAATCAACCTATGATATCAGCCAGTTCAAGTAGTTCCCTCCCTTATCCTTTCTATTTCATCTCATTCCTCTTTTACTCACCCTTCAAAGCTAAGGAGGAAGATCCGTCCTCCTGAATGCGTCATGGTGGTAATGGACTGATGTGGACTACCAGAATAAGTTGTGGGGAGATGTAATGTTCTCATTCTGGCGGACTTCAAACTATGTCGCTCTTAGCGTGGGACATTATCACTGTTCCATAACAGGGAGGTGAAGTGTGCGAGAACTGGGCAGTGCCAGTAAGACGAGAGCAAACTGCGCAGAGGCTGGACGGAGCGAGTATGTGCTCTTCACCAGAATAATCGATAGTACTCTCTAAGCTACATGGAGACATATATTGTGTGCTTATTGTAGTGAATAAAGAAGTACTTAACCTCTGTCACTCCTTGATGTACATGGTGAGTGGTCTGATAAGCGGCTACAATACCTCTACAGGCTTATGGTTTTCACTCTTGTTTTTTTTGCAAAGATTTGCTGACTAAATGCTTAACAAACAAAGAAACAACAGCTCTTGTGACTTTGAACATGCCTCATATCAGGAGTGTGTAATTTATTCAGTCTGCACTGCGATTTTCCTAGCATTCTACTGTTAGTTTTGCTTTACACCATTACAAACGTAAGCAACTTAGATATGCAAGACTTTAAAGAAAAAATGTAGAACTGCGCATGCATGCCATCATTTGGAAGAAGGGAAGTGGAAGATTTTGAAAATATATTGGGCGAATTGATTTTCTCTATTGACTTCTATTAACGCATGACTTCTATTAACGCAGAGGCAATTTTAGGCAGGGGATATCTAAAATAAAATAAAGCAATATTTTGGCATAAAAAATCGGGGGTCTTCCGCCTGAATAAAGTCTATTGGCATGTGTGTATGGACTGCAGAAACTAACATGATGAATGTTGAAAGTTCTGTTTTTTGACTCGTCACTGGAAGAAAATTAGCTATTTGTGGAGAGAAAGAAGTCCTGTCGCATCGAGAACAAAACGGACACTATAACAGGAGTTGCAATAGTTGTGCCTGGCCAAATAAAACTCGCCTGCAGTAAAAAGCAGTGATGTTTCGCGGAACAAAAAAACATGTTCCCACGCGACAGATGTCTCTACTTAGTCCGCGAATCAAATCTTTGAGAATGGGACAGAGGGAAGAAATATGAACAGCGAAAAAACAAAACTGGCAACCCACAGCTATGCAAGGGAGGGTGGGGGGGTCTGGGGCAAGATCGAGTAAACAATACACAAAGCGTTTGCTCCGCCCACTACAAGGATCTGACCCCGCCCCTCCGATATGTACACAAAGGTTTGCTTCCGCCCTCGGTGATAGCTTAAGCCAATCGCGGTTAGCCTTGAACATCAACGACCAATCGATGATTACTTTTATGCCAACCGTGTTTCTTCTTTGCCAACCAGCTGGAGCATTTCCGGTTGTAATGCCTCGGCTTCCTGCAGATGGTGTGGGCGTCTTCTGATTACTGCCCCTTCTGGAAACTTCGGTGGCACCTTCGGTTGATCTCTGGGGTGACATCTAAGCCCAAGCAAAGCTTGCAGGACTAGCTACAAACATGTTCGGGTGTCTGGTGGCCGGAAGACTGGTGAGAGACCGGGGAAAGCAGGGGTGGAGGACGGGGTTTGCACAACCAACAGTGACACAAGCACTGACTGCACGACCAACTGAGATACCGAGGTACTGACATCGCAGGCATGATGAGAAACACTAACTCGTCGAACTGCATACTGTTTATTAGTAGGGTGACTTTTTGGCATTTGTTTTTTCCGCAAACGGCCGTCGCCTTGCTGGGAGTTGTAGTTTCACTTTCCCATTAAGCACGTTAGCGTTTAAGTCGCAACGTGGGCTGAACACTATAACTAGGTAGCTAATCGGCGCTCATGACATAAGTCATGTGGGCCTTTTCACGGATAGACGACTATTGACTGGCTTGACATAGATGTATAAACGAAAGACAGCGCTAGCATAATAAAATAGTCAATGTAATCACAAACTAGTCATTAACTGTTATGAACCAAAACATTTTTTTAAACTAGTTATTTGAACATCATTTGCATAAATACATATATTGGTATTTTTTTGTATATTGGCCAGGGCATGACTACCATGCAGGATATAAGAAAGTAACATAAGTACAATAGAAGACGAGATGAAACGTTTGTTCACTATTAAACTTCAGTAAAGAAAAGTACAAACAAAACCATTTTTGGAAGCATATTTTGGAACACATATACCAAACACGATCCTTGCAATCTATACATTTTCGTTAAAATAGACTGTCGAGTCTGTCATTAAGGAAATGCATACGGTCTCCAGGTAGGTAGCCTAGAATGGAAATAGTTGTTTCAGTTTGGTTCGAGGATCTTGTAAAGAGAGCTCCTGGTTGTGGAAAGTGGAAGCTTTTCGGCCAATGTGCGTCCGCTGACTTTTCCTCTATACGGCTGAGGGTTATTCTATTTCCACTCTGTCGTCAACATTAGCCAGTATCTTTTCCATCATATAAATGCACCATAACTTTCCCCAACTAGCTTATCTAAATACCAGGAGAAAGTGTGAGATTTGTTTTCCAACCTGGGTGTTCAGGGGTATGTATATGTTGTTCTTACACGGGTTTCCCATAATAACGTTAACGGTCTCTGTGATAGCAACATGCCTTCTGCTGATCTAATGTGGGATTCGATTCAGTATGTCTGGATATGGGCACAAGACCATCATATATATAGGAGTGTGCCACTCGCCACATCCTTTCCATCATATGTCAGACTCTCCAGACATTGCCTTCAGCCTCGTAGGGGAGAGATACCACCTAGTTAAGTTTGCATGCATTTTATTTGGCCATTCTTTTTTTTCCCACTTTGTGGATTAATTGCTCACTGATATGTCTATCCTTAGCTCCCTTCTCACTTCTGTGCCTAATTGTGTTTGTATTGCAGTCTGGGTTCTTGACAATATCAATAAAGCCACACAATGTTATTGTATTACAATTTGGGACCACCTGCATTCGTCTTAGTGCCTGGCCTACTTTGGCTAAAATCAACTATTATAAATCACAGGGCAATAGGATCAAAGCCGAGGGGGGAGGCATGATCCTATTTCCATGTGATTTATAATAGTTGATTTTAACCTCAGGAACATCAGCAAAATGCAGGGTGTGGAATTCCTATAACATGACGCCCAGGACCTATTGTTTGGAGTCCAGGACAACAAGTTTACATGTTTATTTTGTACTTATGACAAGTAGGCCCAACCCCCCTACAGCACAAACCCTTTGGCTGCTAATTTTAAATATTTGTGTCCATATATTAATGCTGTTGGAACTTGTATTTATGGTTCATTAATTCAAAGCCTTTATTATTAGCGAGTGCTCTGAATAAATGTTGTAAGCCCAAACTGCACTACTGACAGTAGTTGCAGTCAAAAAATGTGCACATGCTTTTGGAAAGTTTAACATTAAGATGCTGTGTCTAACTCTCCTAGAACGTTCCCTGATCAGATGAAAATATTTGTAAAAGTTTGAAAGTACTATTGATGATTCTTTGTTTTCAAAATAAAAAGGTCATTAAGAATTCAACTAGGAAAAAAAACATTTTACTATACTACTGCAAAATTTTGGATACCCCTTCTTTAGAGTATCATTTAGTAAAATGCGTTGATGTATGCTAGTATTTCCAAAGAATATTCATAATGGAAAGTCAGTGTAACCAGTTTCAACAAGCTCATGGGAAACATGAAAATAAACAAGCATTGACAAAGCCAGTAGTTTCGACAATTGTGGTCAGTCTTTTGGTTTTGTCAATGAATGTCTTGTTTTGATATGGCTTTTGTTAAACTTTATTGTTGTGAGAGCTGTTGGGCCCTCAATATTGTAACAAACATTGGCAAGAAGCAAAAATATTTTTTGGTCTCAAAAAGCACACATTGCCATAGTAGTTCCTGGCACTGAACAAAAACAAAATACTTTGTGTGCTGATATGCTCCTTGTGATGCAGATTGCAATCATTCACAGTGAAGCCAGCTGACAGATGCACAGACTCAAAAGGGCATTTGAACCATTGCTAACGGTACCTCCAGCCCAATATGTAGAGATTGTTTGGATTCAGGCCCTACTATAGCACTAGCCCTGGCATAATCATAAAGACTTGTATATAATGAGATTACTTCCATAATTAGTCACCGCACTACATGGCACCAAAGGATTTTTTTTTTTTTTTACGGAACACGTAGATTTATGAAGTAACCTGTCCCATTGACAAGTAGTTGTTTATTAAATCCACCCCCCTAAAACTGGTCTAGCTCATTTAGCAAGGCTTTAGCGGAGGGATCCAGGAATGGTTCTAAAGCAAAGGACATCATATGCAATGACTCCAGTTTGTGCTCAGCGGTTCCCATCCTTATACAATTGATATCCTGGTTGCAGAAGATTTGTTGTTTATAAGGCTCCATTGTGAATGCAAACATCAAGAATGAGCAGTTCATTTTGTTATTGGAATATTGGTAGAGTATTTCCCATTAATTTTGCTCTAAGTGTAGGGCCTTTGTAATCACATTTGAGGAAAATGTTTGTTTGTCCTATTTGAATTTTATCAAGCACGTTCATCAAGGAAGCCTAGTCAGCCTCGTTGAAGGCCTTCTCCGCATTAAGCAAGAGAAGGAGCATTGGCTGAGTGTTGTACAGAGATCAAATTGGACCATACAATGTGAAGTCTTGTTACCGGGATAGAAGCAAATAGTTTGATATCACAGTTTAACAATGCGTTAGGGAGGTAGGAGCCGAAGATCCAAGAATCTTTAAGCAAAAGAAAGAAGTGGGAAACAAGCATGGTATTTGATACTACTCTGGATATCAGAATGTAGTTACATTTTTACAAGAGGCTCAGCTAGAATGGAGACATAGGCTTTCTAGTACAACAATGTGAAGCATCTGACCATGTAGCTTTCTGACTATGGATGTCTATATTTTTTTACTTTTTTTTACTCCTGAGAAAGTAATTTCTTCCGCTAATTCTGCCATGTATCCCTGCAGGTCTGGCGGGGAATCGCTATGGAGATAATCATCTTGCTTGGATCTACTGCCAGACCGTTAAAGAAGGAAGACTAGTATGATACTAATAAATCCTCAGTTTCTGTGTTCCTCGCCATCAATAATTGTTTTTAACACAGTTTCTAATTTTAAGTTGTCCTAATTTATTCGCTAGAAGCCTTTCTGCCTTCTCTTCTTTCTCATAGTAGGTTTGCGTAATGTATAACAGTTTTTTTTTTTTTTTGTGGCTGTCCTAAAAAAAACCCAGCTCTAATTCTCCTCACTTCCTCAGCGTACAATGTGAGCCACTTTGTTTGTGACGTTGTTTGGCTTGCCAAAGTTGTGCCTTGAGGTCTACTTGTTTTGGTTAGGTTTTCCCGATCACCACCTTTTCTGCCTTTTAAATCGTGAATTGGTTCTCTTCCTTGTTATCATTCTCAAAGAAGTATTGATGTATCGCTTCCTTTATACTATCTCAGTGTGGAATCACGTAAGGGTATCTCGTTACCTGTCAAGAGGCATGAGTATGGTTGTTGTGAATGCGAGGAATCCATTTGCAGCCAGGTAGGGGCATGATCTGACACAGCTATAAACAGATAGCAGAATGTAGAATTTGGGTAGCAAGTTTTGTGTGATCAAGAAGAAATCAGCTTGTGAGTAGGTTGTGTGTACGTTGAAGTAAAAAGTGGAATCCCTGTCTTCTGTACGTTGGTGTCTCCAGATGTCTACGAGGTTTAGCTCTTTGACACTCTGGGTAATGAAGGCAAGGCGTCACTAGTGGAGTGTCTGAGCGGGGATCTACCAATGATAGAGTGCAAGATGGTTATAAAATCTCCAGTTATTAGGCTTCCATTTTGTAAACTTGGATATTCTCAGCAAAAAGTTATTTTCTGTGAAAGTAGGCACATGTTGGAGATGGCCCTTTTTAGGGGATTTCTCTAAAATGTTTTTGCTTTTTCCTCCCGGTCTTTTGCTGTTTCTCTTTGCGTGGCCTTAGGTTTCTGCGCACTTTCCCACTGTACTGCAGTGGGACTGTGCGTGCTTCTCTGATACATGCTAGGAGGAGGCACTTGCCTGATTAGTTCAGTTGTTGTACCCTGTAAAAAAGTTTACACCTGGTGTCCCATGCCTGGAAGGGAAGAACCCCCCATGTGGGCTCTTGCTACCTAGAGGGGTCAGTTCTTCCCATAGATTTTGTCTGGTTCCCTACCTGGTGGCTTTAGGGCACAGGGCCCTTTCCCCTTGTCAGTACAGTGTGGAAGTGGGTGCATCTTCCTACATATATGAGGAAGTGGCACTGATGCGTATACCCACTGGCACATTAAACGTGTTGGACCTGTCGTGGCAGGCCTGGGTGCGCACTTGTTGCTATGAGGTGTTTGAATATGTATCCAGTCTGTCATAAGCACTAAGTATTGCGCCTGAAGACCGGATTTGTCTGGTGCAGAGCCTTCAAAGTACTGCCTGCATTTAAGGAGTGTGGCCCTTCATTGTGGGGCACAAATAACTGTCTGGTTGGTAGTGGATTCACTGGTTGCGTGGCCCGCCTTTGTCAAGCGTGCCGCATTTTTCTTGTACGACATCCAACTACATGCTCATTATGTGTGGTGTCTGATTTACTGGTTGCGACCCTCGGATGTGGGGGTGTAACCAGAGTAGTGTCACATTCTGCCTTGTGCAGCACTGCTGAACTTGCGTCTTTGTGACCATATTTGTCTAGTGCGACTCAAGTCATTGTGCACCAGACGTTGTGCCTAATTCCAGGGAGGTACAGCATTGGTAACTTTCTGTGTGTGATCGGATGTGTCTGGTGCGACTCAATTCATCGCGCACCAGACTTTGGGGGTCCTTTCGACCTTCGCCCGCCAGGCGGAAACCGCCATGCGGCTGCCAATGCGGCCGCACTCACGCGGCCCCCATTCCGACATTCCCGGCGGGCCGGCGGGAATGAGGCCGCAACACAGGAGCCGGCTCCTAATGGAGCCGGCGGTGTTGCGGCCGTGCGACGGGTGCAGTTGCACCCGTCGTGCTTTTCACTGTCTGCTATGCAGACAGTGAAAAGCTGGCCGGGGCCCTGTTAGGGGGCCCCTGGACACCCCTTACCACCAGCCTCTTCCTGGCGGTGCAAACCGCCAGAAACAGGCTGGTGGTGAGGGGGTCATAATCCCCAGGGCAGCGCTGCCCTGGCGGATTATCCCCGCCGGGGCATAAACGGCGGGAAACCGCCGGCCCCGGCGGTGCGACCGCGGCGGTACCGCCGCAGTCAGAATCGGGAAAAAAGCACCGCCAGCCTGTTGGCGGTGCTTTAGTCATTTTTGCCCTGGCGGTCTCGGACCGCCAGGGTCAGAATGACCCCCTTTGTGCCTTATTCCAGGGAGGTGTGGATTTGAAACTTTTCATGTGTGCAACCGCGACTGGCCGGGGCGACTCAAGAAATTGCGTCCCAGATATTGCACAATAGGTATCTGTTTGTACTTTGGAGTGCCTGGCTGGGCTGGGTGCCACTGTGAACAGCATGTGTTCCAGAGTGACACCCCCCCTGTGCTTGACAAATCGTGTGACACTGAATTGGGGAAATAGCTAGGGTGGATCTCGTGCTGACAGCATGTTGGCACCGCATGAGGGTGCTGGGAGGGAAAGTTATTTTTCTCACGTGTACATGCTGGTAATGTTGTTATAACACATTTGAGCCTAATACTACTAGTGATATATCTAAATCTTATTTATGCCCAGATTTACATGAAGTTCATGTTGTGTTAATGTGTGTTGAATACAATCTTTATTTACATACACCTCGTGTAGAGTCTTTTCTATGACACTCAGTGTTTTTATTATGTGGTAGTGCTATGCCAATGCTTTACATATTGCCCTTGTGATAAGCCGGACTACTCCGTGCCAAGCTACACAAAGGCGAGTGCAGGTTATACAATGAGTGTAATCACCCACCCCTGACTGCAGTGGTAGGTTCTGCCTCGCTAGGGCCTCGCCTCAACCAATCGGAACATGCTGTGCTCAACAGGACATCTTTTTCAAGCTGGGCAAAGGGCCTTCATCCCAGTGACGCCTGACTTGCAAACATAGTGTTAATTTGCTTATTGAAACTGCTCTAGAATTTGAAATTGTGGAACTCTGTCACGGTTCCCAAAAGTATCCAGCCTGTCTTTGTTTTCATCTGTCTTAGCATGCAGCCACCCTGCCCCATATGCAGCATCAATGATACATCTTCTATCACTCTTAAATATTTAAACCAACTTCTGTGTTTTTAATATGCTTGCTATCAGGCATTACTCATGAAGTAACAGGTTGTTACACTGAAATGAGTGAGAACCTCATGAGAAGTATACCACACAATCTGAATCATATCAATCTGTTCATGTGCATATGAGAAACTAAGTACGTAGTATGGGCAAAAATTATAATCCGACCCTCCTAACCCTGTTGAACCTGAAAGGCTTTTTTGTGTTACCTTCACCATCAGTCAGATCATTGGGATTCTTTATTAACCCTTCTCCCATGCTTACTGTGCTCTTTAATATGTTAGGTAGAGTTGCAATATGTCATATTTACATGTTAAAGAAAATGAGGCCTCAAGTTGCTTCCAAATCATTAAAATCAGCAGTGCATTTTCTTGTCATTGTGAGATGAGACTTTGTAAATGCTGTATTTGACTGGAGCTCCACGGTCACTCTTGACTCCAGTCAAAGTGGTTGCTCACTCTGCTGCAAGATTGAACACAAAGTAAAAAAATAAATAAAGCACAACTCATACTCTCCATGATCTCCATAAGCTCCCCCATGACTTCAAGCAAGGATCTGCTTCAAGCTTTGTGCCCTCACTTGTAAGACATTCTCTACAACAGCCATTCATATTTAGCGGAACTCAACAACTTAGGAGGATCAAGGGTGGAGGGGTTGGTGAAGGAGTGAGGGGGAGGTGAAGGGGACCAAGGCGAAGTCTTGAAGTTATACAGCAGAGAAACAGGTAGGAAAAATAACATAAGCAGGTGCGCTGAGGAGGTGTATACAATGGGTTGAAACTGAAGCAATGCCCTAGAAGGATGGAGGAAGGAGCTGGGGACTAGCTCTAGCCCAGACTAGGGGAAAGTGCTGGACATCCCCTGCATGAGATACATAAAAGACCCACTGGATGAGAGTTCAAGTGGATGAGCAACTGTGGACAGGCAGCAGCATGGATACTGACATGAGTGCGCTATCCCCAGTGGCAGAGATCCTTCAGGGAGATGTGGGTTGGAGAGTTTGAGGTGGGGCTGGCGTTGAGAGTGGCTGAGCACGAGTGACTACAAACGGCAAGTGAGGGCAAATGTGCCCTCATGGCAATCGAGAATAGGCGCCAACAAATGTGAGAAGTGCTATTCCACCATCTGATGTAGAGGCCATCTTCTTGCAAGCCTGCCTTACACTTCAAACTACAGATTCAGTCTGTGCCCCTGCCAGATAATTGAGGATCCATGGGTCGTCATCAACATCCGGGAACGCAGACGCAGGGGCAGGTGCTTCTCTAAAAGCCGGCAGTTAAACAAATTCACTGTGAACCGGGCAACAGGCCTGCGTGATCCCATGAAGCCCCTTTTCTAATGGAGATGGGTGACTGATAGGAAAGGAAAGCCAGTCCGGTTGACCTCCAGTAAGTGACTGATGACGTTCTGACTGTGAGCACTAGATCATAGGAGCTGTAATTTTGTCTTGTCTTTTTTTCACTTAGAAAATTCTAATAATTAAGTAGGTCCTGAAGAAGCGTCAGGGGATCCTGTTGGACCATGAGAGACGCGAAACATGTCGACCGTATACTAACCATATATTGAGGGATTTCGGATAATCTCCCTCTCTTCTAATTCGTGTGTGAGTGTCTGAGCATTACCTCTTGTGTCACTCCGCTGTTAGTTTTTAATCTTGACCATTTCCCAATAGCAAATAATAAATTGTTTAGTGAGGGTCTTGAGCCAATTTTATTTTTTCCTCTTATTTTTCCGTCCTCTTTCTTGGACCCATACTTGGCTCCGCGGCATCATCGTTAACAAAAAGATCTCCGGCAAAGAGCCCTCCTTCGGGGGGAGCCCGTCAGGCATTGCAGCGCCGGCCTGACGAGGAGCTGTCCGATGATGAAGCATGACACCAAATGCGGTGTGTGAGGACTTTTGCTCCTGACTATCAGGACTCCTTTTCCTTTCCTTTTCCTCTTGTTAGTTTTGGAACAGTGTATTATATTATATTATCAGGTTGACTGGAGGATATACACTGGACCACAAAATCCTCCGATCCCTCCTCTTTATTTGTAATACAGCAGAGAAACAGGTAGGAAAAATAACATAAGCAGGTGCGCTGAGGAGGTGTATACAATGGGTTGAAACTGAAGCAATGCCCTAGAATGATGGAGGAAGGAGCTGGGGAGTAGCTCTAGCCCAGACTAGGGGAAAGTGCTGGACATCCCCTGCATGAGATACATAAAAGACCCACTGGATGAGAGTTCAAGTGGATGAGCAACTGTGGACAGGCAGCAGCATGGATACTGACATGAGTGCGCTATCCCCAGTGGCAGAGATCCTTCAGGGAGATGTGGGTTGGAGAGTTTGAGGTGGGGCTGGCGTTGAGAGTGGCTGAGCACGAGTGACTACAAACGGCAAGTGAGGGCAAATGTGCCCTCATGGCAATCGAGAATAGGCGCCAACAAATGTGAGAAGTGCTATTCCACCATCTGATGTAGAGGCCATCTTCTTGCAAGCCTGCCTTACACTTCAAACTACAGATTCAGTCTGTGCCCCTGACAGATAATCGAGGATCCATGGGTCGTTCCATCCTGCTGTGGCATATTTTGCCCTGTTTAGAGCACCTGCAATACTGTGCAAAATGAGGGCAGTAGTGATGGAAATGGAATGAGTCCAGGCTGTGTGACTAACTACATCACAAGTGGTTGGCAGAAGGAGGCAAACTGTCTGTGGCCCTCAGAAGATTGTGCCTGGTGGCGAGTGTTTACCTTGTCCAGGGATCACACTGCTGCTTTTTATACTGATATGCTGTGGCTGGGACATGAACCTGACCACCCTTCTGTTTGTAATGCTGAATGATGCTTTCTACTTAATATCACAGTGACACGGTTAAGTGTATCTGACTTGCTGCAGGAGCTGGGTATGGTCACTCTGAGAACTAAGGTTGCAGAAGTGATAGGACAGGAGGAATGGGAAGACTTTAACCAATGCCACCCTGGCTCCAAAAGCTAGTTCTGTACCACACACTATCAGAGTGGAATTAAAGGACACTTTTTAGGTTTTGCCTGCACAGCGTGAAATCTATTGTATAGAATATATCATAAGGGACTTGCATCCCCCCCTTCACTTCTTATTGGTTCTTGTGCTTGTCATTTCGCTTTTCCTCGTGTCTTTTGGTTGTAGGCAGTCTATGTCTGTTCTTCTGTGTATGTTTCTCCCATCAGTTTCCCGTCTGCAGAATACTTTGTTCATCTGCTTTGGTGGAAGTTATTTTAAGTGTCTCAAGCAACGATCGGGAAAACAAACAAATTCAAACCTAACAGCCACCCTTGCTTTTAAGTTACAGTGCTGCCTGAATGCCGTGGGCAGAGCGCGCTCTTATTATCCCGGTGGAGATCCTCCGACCTGCCTTTTATTCCTTCTCCATGCTATGGATGAAGTATGCACTACTTAGTTCCCTGGGGGCACAAGCAGGGACCCACTTGAGTGTGTTGGTCATCGGGTTCACTCTACCATCCCCCGGAGCACAAGCAGGCATCCACTTCAGTACTTGTTTACTGAACAACTCCGAGTTACATGAAATTGAGGCTCACTGAGTCTGCACCAGGGCCAAGGCCAGCCGTATTGTCTACGAATGGGACCTGTGCTGGTGAGTTTATGGGAAGTGTGTACCACAATGCCCTTGAGACAGTAAGTCGATTACATCTTCTTTTTCTAACAGCTGGAAAAGCTAGTGGCTATTTGTTGTCTCCTACACACGTGGCACTGACAGCTTTCAAAGCTTTTCTGTGTTCGTGTATCCGACCAAGCTGAGAATCCCTGCACACAACAAGCAGATTGTACAAGGCACTGCAGCCCCGGAGCACGTCCACGTGAGCCCAGCCTGGGTGAAAACAAACACCTTCAAACACAATGCCCCTTTCTGTAATGACCGCAAACTTATGTGTGAATAAAACGACATAGAGTGAAATGGGCATCTAAGGCTTAGATAAAATGGCTGGGTTTATTCCTCGCTTACATTGAACAGAATGATGACGGCTAAAGGTATACGTGTGTCTGCGCCTGATTCTACTTTGCATGCCTTTTTCAATGTGTGTGTGTATTTGTGTGGCTCTGTGTACACCTAAAAGAGAAATATCACTAGCTCTAGTCACACATTGCTCTGTGTATACAATATACACAAGTAGATAGGTTAATATTTTTCGCCAATCAGCAATGGGAAAGCTATGACGCCAGTTCATTCTTCAATGCAGTAGGGATCATTATAATATAAATTAATTTTACACGTGTCTTTATAATTTGAATAACAACAATTATCAGTTTCAACAAAGGCATGTTTTGTGACCTGTTGCAGCATTTGTGCTCCTTAATGACGACTGGCAGTGTCTTTCTAATTATGATTATAGCTCTAAAATGTAAGAATGGGCTGTTCCTGGCACTGAAGGGGCCTACTTCCTAGGTTTCGCCTGCACAGTGCTTGCACTGTGCTTGTAATCAGGTTTCGCCTGCACCTCCCCTTATATTGCACAACTGCTCACCAATTTAAAACTTACAATAAAAAATATTAATCACATAGGCGAAACCTAATGCATTTGCCAATGCTTGTTTGTTTGGGTGACCAGGAGACACCCAAGTACAAAATGGAGAAAACTAAAGCGGCAATCATGTCTTGAGGCAGCGCCGTAGGCCAGGAGTGTATGTTGTTTTTTTGGGGGTGGGGAGGAGGGGGGGCAGCCCCCATCAATGACAAGGAAATTTTTTCGAGGTGAAGAAGGGGCAAGTTGAATGTGGTAGCTTCCAAAAAAATGAAGTGTAAACTGATATTTTAGACCCTAAATTATTTTTGGAAGGGTGAAAGAAAGAATGGGTGGATGAAATGGTGAATGGGTAGATGCATGGATGAATGAGGGAAAGAATGGATGTAAGAATGGATGAGTGAAAGGCAGGGAAGGTGAATGAGTGAAGGCGACGATGGATGGAGTGAAAGGATGAGTTGATGGATGGTAGAATGAGTGAAGGATAGATGGATGCATGAGTGAAAAGTTGGATGGATGGAGTGAAAGGATGGATGAGTGAAATGATGTATGAAAAGATGGATGATAAAAACAATGGATGGGTGCGTGAAAGGATGGATGGGTGAATGAAAGGATGGATGGATAAATGGATGTGTGACTGAACAGAAGGATGACTGAGTGAAAGGCTAAGTGGAGGGATGTATGGGTGGGATTAAGGGTGGATGGATGGGTGTAAGAATGGAAGGTTGAGTGAAAGCATGGATAGATGGATGAGCCAAAGGGAGGATGATGGAGTGAAAGGATGGATAGATGGAGCAAAAGTGTGGATGGATGAGGTATTAGGATCGGTGGATGTATGAATAGGGGATGGATAAGTGAAAGGATGGATGACTGAGTGGATGGATTGGTTTGATGGATAGGTGTCCCTGGACCCTGAACTCACTCTGCCACCAAGTCCCCTCTAGCTGCTTTCCAAATCACTGTGCTCATTCCTTTCTCAATGCCTGGCAGGGCTTGTTTCATAGACCCACTGTGATTGACAGCTCAGTGGCTGTACTGCAGCCTATGCTGCATGATTCACATAATGGCTAGCAGTTACAGGCCATGAGCTGTCAGTCACACGGTAAGCATGACACAAATCCTTCATTGGCTTTGGAGGGCTGTAGAGAGCTGTGTAAAATATGTTTCAGTCCCCTTGTCTTTTACAGACCACCAGCTCATCAGAGATCATAGCAACACAAGCTGTGCATGTCTGATAGTCTGAAACCGGACCCTGCCCCCCTATCTGTTGTGCACTTTTTTCCACATTACTCTGAGTGTATGGAACTGCTCAACCAAGGCGTTCTGCAAAACTTCACAATTATATTTTAAGTGGAGGTCAGATTTGTGTAAGAATTATTCAGTGCCATCAGGGCAAAGCCCTGCACAACAGAGCTGCCACTGTCAGGCTGGGACCCCGGTCCAGAGCCCACTTTGCCCATGCTTGAAAATGTCTCTGACTTAATCAGTTAAATGGAGATGCAGGGCAACTGAATACAGAAAATCTGCCTACGTTCGGAGACCCCTCATCTCATTACACTGAGAGCTCTGCTTCACCTTTCATCAATAAAAGCAAACTAACACACTGTCTCGTGTGTTGTCCAAAATTTGCTTCCCAAGGCAGAGCTTCTAAATTTGGAAAGGTTTCTGTGATTCTTATCATTCCTTTTTGCCCACCAGTTCTTGTAATTAACACAAGGAACAGACAACAGAATACAGCGTCGTCTGCATGTACCTGTATGCCAGCTCTCCTATTTACCGAGGCCCGCTCCACCCTCATGCGCACCACGCTTTTACTTTCTAAGCGCCATCACGCATGCTAGACATGCGTAGTCAAAGAATGCATTTATAATGCTGCGGTGGACCACTGTGATAAACACAAAGTCCGCTTCAGCTTTTTAATTGCATGCTTAGATAATGTGTGGGCGACAGCGAGGAAACAACAGAAAACCTGACCCATTTAGGGGGGTCGCATTCAAATTAAGAGGGACATGGTCTCTGTGCGCTCCCTGAGATAAAATTATTTGTAATTGGAGAATCTTAAGGACTGTAAACGCAGCAAAATCGTTTTTTTTTCTTTCTTTTTCAAATGTACTATAACTAAAAAGGTATACTCTAAACCAAATTGTTTCTTGCTTCTTTACACAGGTGCAGACTGCTGTACAGCAAATCGCCGAGGACAAATTTGTTTTTAATTTGCCGGATTATGAGAATATCAACCATGTTGTTGTTTTCATGCTGGGAACGATACCTTTCCCTGATGGAATGGGGGGATCAGTCTACATATCATACCCTGACCAGAGTGGGATACCTGTGTGGCAGCTCCTAGGATTCATCACCAATGAGAAACCAAGTGCCATTTTTAAGATATCTGGTCTAAAATCTGGTAAATAGATTTAAGCCATGTTGTTGTGTGTGAAATGTGTAGTGGTTTATGTATTTTCAATCTTTCAAACTTTACCACTTTTAATACAAAACTCTTTTAATGCACAAACGTGATGGGCCTCGTGCTAGATTAAAGTTTGAATTTACTGAACACACAGATGCACACACACACACACACACTCAAAGTTGTTTTGTTACTTTCTCTCTTCTATAAAGGCCTTGAATAAGAGGTACTTATTTGTGTCAGTGCTGCTTAAATTTGTGTGTGAAATATTTAGTGGTTTGTGTATTTTTATTCTTTCAAACTTTAAAATTGTTATTACAAAACTCTTTTAATGCACAAACTTGATGGGCCTCATGCTAGATAAAAATGTGAACTTAAACACACACACTCACTCACTCACTACATACTGCTCTTCTTCAAGGTGCTAAAATCTTCATACTACCAGAATTGGACTTTTAAAAACGGTGATACTGTTGTTATTGGTCTTATCAAGCTATAAAATGCAGAATTTAGAGTTAATCCGGAATTACAACTAGCTCCTCTAAAGGCTGCTGTCCATGCCGCAGCAAGATTAGTTTCAGGTCCTGAATGGTGTGATCACATTACCACAGTCCGAGTAATCTCAAATGGCTCCTTATTGAAGTGAGGATTGTTTTGGAAATCGGTGTGTCTCATGAATTTAAACAGTTCTTATTCACTTGTGTGTTTATAGGGGTGCAGCTTTTCAAGTTGAAATTGCTTAGTGATCAATCCATTCATTTAGACAAATTGATAAACCACCTAAAGGACACTGGGAATACTTGTCTTCATTGGAAAACTCAACCAGCACTTGGGCGGAGGAGGAGGAGCTGGAAATGCTCTAACAAGAAATACTATAAATGAAAGAACATTGCAGTGACTTTCAGGGGCACGCAGAAGACTTTGAAAATCAGTCTTGTAGCAAAGCATAAGAATTCAAGGGATTCCATTGAAAATGAAGGGTCAAACATAGAAGACTGGACAATACAACTCTCCAAGTTGTGCATTGGAGATAGCAGATTGTGTTTAGAGGGGAGGGCTTTTGGGGCCTGCCCAATACCCTCTCACCTCAAGCCCCTGTAGTGCTCTTGAATAGTATTCTTCTGACATACGTCCTGAGGGAGAAACTGCCAAACTCAAACTAGACAGAACACATCGCAGGTGGGTTGGTCAACAAAGGAAGCGGGCCCCAGGCTTTGTCACCTGCGTCCACAACTTCAAAGTGAAGGAGGATATCATGGAAGCTCTAGAGGCAAAGGCTGTTATCTTTGAAGGGCACAATATTTTATTCTACCATGAACTCTTCATGACCACGCTTCAAAAACCAAAATAGTTCTGTTCTGTGATAGACGTCCTGAGGGGAAGAGCCAATCAATATAGGTAGGATTTGACAACCCAGCAGAACAGGTGGCAGGTCGGGCAGGATGGGGAGGGAGATGGCTTTGAAACCGCAGATTGAGGATGGTCACCCCAAATCTGGACTGGACCCAAATGTCAGGTTTCTAAGTGAGCATCACAGTTTGAACTGGGAATCAAATAAGTTTATCTTGGGGAAAGCTTATCATGAGAGTTTTGTATGCTCAAGAGATTTTATACATTATCGTCCAAAGATAAAGACGCATCACATGCTTTTAGGGCGATACTGGTAAATGCTACCTTCACAACAAGATCCCTCTCATAATGAATACCGACCCCAGTTGTCTGCAGTTGTAAAGCGACAGTCCAACAAATTAACCCATTCTCTGTAAAAGCCATCAGCTTTAACACCTGGTGTCTTAGTTGTCTGCCAAAGCGACTAAGAGTTCCATCTATGTTACATAATTTAGGGTGTGATAATCTGCCTCTTCTGAGAGACACAATTACTCTCGGAAGACTTGCGTAGATTGTGATTGTGTTGGTTTCCGAGGCAGTAGGTTATTTCCGTCCTTGCGAAAACGGAATGAGTTGCTGTCTTATTAACCAGCACATTACAGTGTAACCAGAGATAAGGTATGAGAAAGAGTATTAACACTGCTTGATACAAGTATCAGTACCGTTCACACTCGCAAATATATAAGCCAACACCAACAAAGAGCAAGAACCGTTTGGAAATAAGTAATATCCAATATTTTACAGTAATCAGACAAAGAGATCCAAATGTAGGGAATTTCACTTTGGCGATGGACAATAACCTGGAAAGATTTGGCCAGAGAATGTGCCATTTGGTTGCCGTCACAAAAGCTGGGAAACTTTAGCTAAAGGAGGTAGCCTTGGAGGATGTTTGGGGTACTCAGCAAGACTACCCATTGCTCTGCAGCACACTGCATTATGTTAGACTGGCCTATTTTTTTGGGCACTCCCACAAACTCAGAGTATATTAATAGGAGGACCTTGAAGCCATTTCGCTTTTGGATTATGCCTGTTTCTCACTCTGCAGTTTCACAGGTCCTAGAGTTTGGTGGAGCAGTGGAAACCTAGAGCATCATTCAGACTCAAGGCAGAATAATAGGAGTAAATATTTGTAAGAAAGAAACCGGTTTATTCGTTCAGGAGATGTCAGAACCCCTTTCAGTGGGCCATGGGGCATGCAGGGGCTACTGGGTCCAACCGTGGTGGTTGAGGTCTTTTACTCCTGATGTCTCTGTACCTGACCTGCTATGGGTTCTGAGCAGCTGGGCCAAGTATGTCCCTTTTGCACAGAAGTGTAGATACAGGTAACTAAACAAGACTCGTAACTCAAAGTGCAACACTATAAACAATAAATTAGTGTCTATTTGAATTCTTGCTTTTATAAGAAAAATACATATTTTATTTCTAACTCTACACATGCAAAGCAATAACTGTATGCACAAGAAATAACAGTTCATTTGAAGCCAGGACTCTAGTAGTTGTCAGGCAAATCCCCGTCCCACCCTCTTCCTTGTAACCGGCTCGGGATCGTTCCCCATTCACGGGTGGCCACATCCAGGGAATGCTTGCTTAATAGGCCGTATTCAAGAGTTCTACTTTGACTTCTGAGGAATCAGTCAAAAGCGACTATGATGCCATAGCACCTTCAGTAGCGAGTCCCCTTGGCCCCCCAGCCCTAGTTCATGTCTTACCTGCTCCTGCAGCCCAAGGTAGCCCTGCATTGCAGCAGGTGTCATCTGTGCAGGTGCTGGCGAGTTCAGATCCTGCTTAGAGAAGTCAGGCTGCCCGCGATGCTGCCAGGTTCTCCAGTTATCAGATCCGCTCCCTACTTGCAAAGACATTTTAACCTTCCCCCAGCGTTGGGGTGGGTATCCTTTCTTCAGCTCCTAACTAGAGTCCAGCAAAGGTGCAGCATCCTTTGGGGTCAGTTGGGGACAGTTCTCTTGCGGTGCAGGCTCAACACGCCAAATGCAGCCTCTATCTTTTCCACAGATGATGGCCTAAACTTCTTGGCAACATAGATACCGACCGACAGCTTCTCCTGGCATACAAGGTTGCAGAGGTACTTGGTAAATCGAGCCCAGACTCCTCTGATGTAAATATATCCACCATGGTGGTTCTGAGTCTTGGCGCTCCTTCAGCAGTAACTTTACCAGTGGTCTATCCTGGGCTTCCCAAAATGGAACTCCATGTTATGTGTCAATGCAGGCATGCTTACTTAGTGTATATTCACAGGACACCTACTGTCCAGCACTGTAACCTCCATCCATCGTACTGTTATAAGTACACATACGTTCAGTCTGTGCACACTGTTCAGCACTGAAGCTTTTCTATACTGTACCAGGGTGTGCTATTTGCAAACATACATTCTTCCAGCCCGCACACTAACCATGTGTGCACTGCACAACACTTCACCTTTCATGTATTGTACTTCATACAAGCGCACATAAACCCAGCACATGCTTCCATTGCCCAAGCACTGCACGGCACTACATCTTACATGTAGTGTGTTTCTCGCAAGTAAATATACACCCAGTGATGCACTCTCCATACATACTGCACAGCACTACTCTATCCCTGTACTGTGCCCTTCCCAGGCACAAATAAATCCAGTGCAGAATTACTGTTCCTGCACTGCGCAGCACTCTGCATTTACTTGATATAGGGCAAGGGTGCGTTACTCACACAACAGTGGAACCTTTAAAAAGGTAAGTGGGCCTGTAGGCCTCACTCCAGTGATGCAATTTAAAAAGCGCACCCATTTACTACTACTGATCACTACAAAGTATGCTTCCCCCACTGCACTTGTGTTGCTTAACTCCTGGTGAAGGGTGTAGCCTTCCGCCACTATGAGGGTAGCATTTGGTTAGGGCGTCCCCAATGGTCATTCCCACCCACTAGCTTGTGGTAGTCATGAATGTAGCACCTTCAGTAACCCACTTCAGTTGGGGTTGGGGGGGGGTGTATTTATATATAAAGATATGGATGTTTCCTAAAGATCAGGATTTCCATTTTGTTGGAGTTGAGCTTCAGGCATTTAGTTTTCATCCATTTCATCAACTAATAATGTGTCCTTGAAATATTATTCTAGCTGTCACCAATTCGAAATTAAGTAATTAAACAATGGTCCTACAGGGGGAAGTAAAACGCTTGTCTTCCTGGTAAACAATTTTTAAACCACATTCAAACGTGCACATTTTGTCAACAATTCACATTGTGTTTTTTAGTAAATAATAAAGTAATTCTTGATTTTTGAATTCAATACTTACTGTGCCTTATAGACCATATGGAGGTACAGGAAGTGGACAGACTACTAGGATCTAAAGTCAATGGAGGATGAGATGATTAAACCATCACCCTAAGACAGAATACGATGACTGACAGGTGAGTATTTTGAATCACCTAGAAATATGGGTCTATACCCATAAAGATAAATTATGAAACTAGCCCTTAAAGGCATAGAATAATGAAGTTTGTTTTACTCTAGGTGCTACCTATAGCAAACTAACAGTCCTGATGGTGACCCTGGATAGATTGATCAACATAAATGGGGTTGAAATGTCGACATTTTGATAGTTAAATTTTTTCTTGAGAGACTAAAAAGTGGCTTCTGGACCTCTGGAGTAATATGAGTCCGCTTATAGAAGAGCGAAGAGAATTTATGTTTTAACCACATCGCGTATATATTGTACAGGGCACATTTGCACAAACGTTTTTTACTTCATTCACTATCACTGCACCATCAGTTTAGGAGCACCGTAAGGATTGAATTCAAAATCAAGAATGACTGTATTTTTTTAAAGTAAATAATACAATGTGAATTGTTGACAAAATTTGCATGTTTGAAAATTGTTTAAAAATAGTTTACCAGAAAGACAAGGGTTTTACTTCCCCCTGTAGGATCATTGTTTAATTGCTTATTTAACTACCCAGGTTCTAGGGTTACGTGGTACGCCTCATTTTCTCTAAATAACCAATATGAAATTAGCATTATGTGGTCTCATAATGTAAGCCAACGTTTCCCTATGGAAGCAGCCAGCCTTGCTACATTGAACATAGAATTTATGCTTTTTTGCTGTATGGATGTGTGGTATGTTAAGCTTCTAGTCCTACTATTAAATACCATGCACTCTACTCTATGTGCAATAGGGCCTAACTTAGTGGTGACTTACTTATGTTTCAAAGGACGGTTTAGGCCGGTCAAAAGTATTTGTCAGGTCAAATTTGCAGTTTAAACCTGCACACCCAGGCTACTGATGGTGGACCTGCAGTCATGTTTGCATTGCCATTGCAGTTGGTGGCACAATGAGTGCTGTGACACTGTAACATTTACCGTGCCTTGTGTACACTGTGGGTACCATATACTACAGACACGTAGGTAAGTTAAATAATGCAAACCCGGAGTATACCAGTTATATCATGTTGGGAGGAGCAGCACAAGCATTTTACCACTGGCTAACAGGAGTAAAGTACACAAGGTTCTGTAACAAGCAAAAATAGGGTTCAGCAAAAGCGAAAAAATAATCAGGGTGACCCATCAAAAAGTTCCCATTGCCAACAGGATTAAAGCAATGTCACTTTTGAATCATGCCCCCGTATCTCTCACCCTGTTTTATGGTTCACAGAGTATGTTGAGATAATGGGGACCGAGAAACAGTACCATTAGGGGGAAAAAGGTGAATAAGAAAGCAATAGAGGGGGCAGTCACCAAATATCTGGCAAAGGATGGTGCATAGAAGGTGGCCCCTGAAGTGTACCCTGGGAATCTCTTAAAAACTATTATTTAAGTGTACAAATCGCAATTTCAGCCAAAGAAAACAGAATAAGAAAGAAGAAAATGGAGAGCTTGCTAAAGAATTAGAAAAAATTCACAAAAGGACAGAGCACCTACAATGTGTTACAAATTGACCACTGCTCCTTCTTAACCGAAGAAGGAAGATATGTAAAACGCAGAATAAGCAATTCTTCATACTAAACAGTAATAGTTCTGAGGTAGGGATAGGGAAGGAAATTACTTGCCAGCAGACTCTGAGCCAAAATTACTAAAGAAAGTCAAGTGTTCTAAACCACGAGTGAAGGATACTCAGACCATATGAGCATAGCAGATGGGTTTAGAAAATTTCACGAGGGAGGTGAGGCTTAGCCTTGATCCAAGATAGCCAGGTGGTGATGAGCTTCGGATGTCAGGGAACTGCTTATTTGTTTTCGATGGCCTGATGTGAATGGAGGAAATGTGTGAAGGTAGGGAAAGGCTGCAGACAACGACCGTAATAGCAGAGTGCGCCATTTGATCATTTTTGGACAATATCATGAGCATTAATGATGCCCATCCCACCCGTAGGCCAGTGCTTAGGCCTGACAGACAAGTATGGACAGTAATAGCAGTTCTGAAAGGCTGCAGTACCACTGTGAATGGATACGAGGTGGACAAGGGCACACAGAAGGATGCTTCATTTCCAACCCCCTTCCCCCCCCCCCCTTTACCGCCCACCCCCAACCGATGCAAGGGATACAGAGGTGAGACTTGCTGCTAAAACTATTGGAAGGTCTTGGCCTATAAAAAGTTGATTTTTGTGCATTTATTCCCACTTATACAGAGGACAGTCATGCAGTGTGAGCGGCTGAAGTCCCCGTCCTAACAGAGAGAGGGCCTCTGAGGCCAAGATGACTGGCATGAGTCATACAAGACTTGCATTTGTGCCATACCTTGTAAATCTCAGGTGCTTCTAGTCTGGTGCATGGAGAAGCTTGACCGGCCTACTGTTCGCTCAACAGTAAATACTCCAAATAATACTGGGGTTAGTTACTCTCTACAATCGGCACCTGACAACCATGTAGTTGAGAGGCACAAGCACTACTGGCTATTTAAAATCTGCAGCCTAAATGACCAGTTGTTAACCTGACTCCATTGCAGTAGACTGGCTGCAATCCAGTGAAATGGCCCTATAAAGAAATTGCCTCTACAGCAATCGTTGCAAACCACTTTGAGATTGGATCTTCAGATAGAGGATACATGGTGGATACTGGGTTGGCACCCTTAGTGTACACTAAGGCACAAAGTTTCCATATGTTCGATGGCATCTGTCGCTGTAGATACACATGGTCTGCATAGCTCGCCATCTGGTGTTGGGTCGGAGTGTTACAAGTTGTTTTTCTTCGAAGAAGTGTTTTCGAGTCACTGGACCGAGTGACTCCTCCTTCTGTGCTCATTGCGCATGGGCGTCGACTCCATCTTCGACTGTTTTCTTTCAGCCATCGGGTTCGGACGTGTTCCTGTCGCTCCGAGTTTCGGAACGGAAAGATAGCTGAAAACTGAAGATTTTCGACGGTATCGTTGCGATCCGTTTCGAGATAAACACATACGACGACGCATTGAACATCGAAGCGCTTCGGTGCCCTTCGGGGTAGATTTCGGCACACCGTCGGGGCCTAGTCGGCCCGACCGCGTGGAGAACACCGCCGATGGAACGGACCCCGTTTCGATTCTGCCCTGAATGCCACAACAAATATCCTTATACGGACCAACACTCGGTCTGTAACCTGTGCCTGTCACCCGAGCACAGCGAAGAATCCTGTGAGGCCTGTCGGGCGTTCCGGTCCCGAAAAACTCTGCGCGACCGTCGAGCGAGAAGACTGCAGATGGCGTCCACGCCAAAGGAGCATCGACAGTTCGAGACAGAAGAGGAACAGGAGGAATCCTTTTCCATCCAGGATTCAGACTCCGACGAACTCGACAATACAAAAACTGTGAGTAAGACGTCGAGATCAGAAATTAAAAAAGGCAAAAAGGCCCAGGGGACGCCACTGCCAACCGGCCATGGCTCAACCCAAATTCACAGTGACCAACAATCGGCACCGAAAAAGGCCCATTCAGTGTCGAGATCGTCTGACTCCGGTCGAGACACCGGCACGCAGCCTCCTCGGGACCGAGAGAGTGCTAAAGAGAAGCATCGACACCGAGAGTTCGGTGTCGACACGGATCGACGCCGAGACAGTGGCGCCGAAGACCATAGAGGCCAAGATTTTTCGGCACAAAAGAAGAGGAAGGTTACCTCGGAGCCGAAAAAACAAACAACAGGGTTTTCGGAGCCGAAAAAAGCACCAACAGACCCAGTTTCAGGCTCCTATACTGAAGAACATTCTATGTCTTCACAAATGAAAAGACACAGATTCGAACAGGAACTGCAATCCACTGAAGTGGATCACACGCAAAAGCGTATCTTCATTCAGCAGGGGACAGGGAAGATCAGTACCCTTCCACCTGTCAAAAGAAAGAGAACACTTCAGTTTGTAGCACGAGAGGCTCCTCAGCAACAAACAGCAAAGACGGTAACACCTCCTCCCTCGCCTCCACCTGTAACTCCGGCTTCGCCAACTTACACCCCGTCACATTCGCCAGCTCACACGCCATGAGCCACGACGACCAAGATCAAGACGCGTGGGACTTGTACGATGCACCAGTGTCTGATAACAGCCCAGACACATACCCAACTAGGCCATCACCACCTGAGGACAGCACAGCCTATTCACAAGTGGTGGCTAGAGCAGCTCAGTTCCATAATGTGGAACTACACTCTGAACAAGTAGAGGATGACTTTTTATTTAACACCCTCTCCTCCACCCACAGCTCCTACCAAAGCCTGCCTATGCTCCCAGGCATGCTACGCCATGCAAAGGAGATCTTCAAGGAGCCAGTTAAAAGTAGGGCAGTAACGCCTAGAGTGGACAAAAAGTATAAGGCGCCTCCTACGGACCCTGTATTCATCACCTCTCAGCTACCACCAGATTCTGTGGTGGTAGGGGCTGCCAGAAAACGGGCAAATTCACACACTTCTGGGGATGCACCTCCCCCAGATAAAGAAAGCAGAAAGTTCGATGCAGCCGGGAAGAGGGTCGCTGTCCAGGCAGCAAACCAGTGGCGCATCGCAAACTCACAAGCGATGCTAGCGCGATACGACAGAGCCCACTGGGATGAGATGCAGCATCTCATTGAACATCTCCCAAAAGATCTACAAAAAAGAGCAAAACAGGTTGTTGAGGAGGGTCAAAACATTTCCAACAATCAAATACGCTCCTCTATGGATGCAGCAGACACAGCCGCAAGGACCATTAATACGTCGGTTACCATCCGTAGGCACGCATGGCTCAGAACGTCTGGATTCAAGCCAGAAATTCAGCAGGCAGTACTTAACATGCCAGTAAACGAAAAACTTCTGTTCGGTCCGGAGGTCGACACAGCCATAGAAAAGCTCAAAAAGGACACTGACACTGCCAAGGCCATGGGCGCACTCTACTCCCCGCAGAGCAGAGGATCTTATACCACCTTCCGCAAAACACCTTTTAGAGGAGGGTTTCGGGGTCAGGCCACACAAGCCAGTACCTCACAGTCCGCACCGTCCACCTACCAGGGACAGTACAGGGGAGGCTTTCGGGGCCAGTATAGAGGAGGGCAATTCCCTAGGAATAGAGGAAGATTTCAAAGCCCCAAAACTACTACCAACAAGCAGTGACTCACACGTCACTCACCCCCCCCACACAACACCAGTGGGGGGAAGGATGGGTCAATATTACGAAGCATGGGAGGAAATAACTACAGACACATGGGTCCTAGCAATTATCCAACATGGTTATTGCATAGAATTCCTGCAATTCCCTCCAGACATACCACCAAAATCACAAAATTTATCAAAACACCATTCACAGCTTCTAGAGATAGAAGTTCAAGCACTACTGCAAAAAAATGCAATAGAATTAGTACCAAGCACACAAATAAACACAGGAGTTTATTCACTGTACTTCTTGATACTAAAAAAGGACAAAACACTGAGACCAATTCTAGACCTCAGAGTAGTAAACACATTCATCAAATCAGACCACTTTCACATGGTCACACTACAAGAAGTGTTACCATTGCTCAAAAAACACAACTACATGACAACCCTAGACCTCAAAGACGCATATTTCCATATACCAATACATCAATCACACAGAAAATATCTAAGGTTTGTATTCAAAGGAATACATTACCAATTCAAAGTATTGCCTTTCGGTTTAACAACCGCTCCAAGGGTATTCACAAAATGCCTAGCAGTAGTCGCTGCACACATCAGAAGGCAGCAAATACATGTATTCCCGTATCTAGACGACTGGCTAATCAAAACCAGTTCGCTCACACAATGCTCAAACCACACAAATCAAGTCATACAAACCCTCTACAAACTAGGGTTCACCGTCAACTTTGCAAAATCCAACATTCAGCCAAGCAAAGTACAGCAATATCTAGGAGCCATAATAGACACGACAAAAGGAGTAGCAACGCCAACTCCACAAAGAATTCACAATTTCAACAGAGTCATTCAACACATGTCTCCAAATCAAACAATACAAGCAAGAACAATACTACAGCTCCTAGGCATGATGTCCTCCTGCATAGCCATTGTCCCAAACGCAAGACTGCACATGAGGCCCTTACAACAGTGCCTAGCCTCACAGTGGTCTCAAGCACAGGGTCACCTTCTAGATCTGGTGTTAATAGACCGCCAAACTTACCTCTCGCTTCTATGGTGGAACAGTATAAATTTAAACAAAGGGCGGCCTTTCCAAGACCCAGTGCCACAGTACGTAATAACAACAGATGCTTCCATGACAGGGTGGGGAGCACATCTCAATCAACACAACATAAGAGGACAATGGAACTTACATCAAACAAAACTGCATATAAATCATCTAGAATTATTAGCAGTTTTTCAAGCACTAAAAGCTTTTCAACCAATCATAACCCACAAATACATCCTTGTCAAAACAGACAACATGACAACGATGTATTATCTAAACAAACAAGGAGGAACACATTCAACGCAGTTAAGCTTATTAGCTCAAAACATATGGAAGTGGTCAATCCACCATCAAATTCGCCTAATAGCACAGTTTATTCCAGGGATCCAGAATCAACTGGCAGACAATCTCTCTCGAGATCACCAGCAAGTCCACGAATGGGAAATCCACCCACAAATTCTGAACACCTACTTCACACTCTGGGGAACACCTCAAATAGACTTATTTGCAACAAAAGAGAACGCAAAATGCCAAAACTTCGCGTCCAGATACCCACACAAGCAATCCCAAGGCAATGCCCTATGGATGAACTGGTCAGGAATATTTGCTTACGCTTTTCCTCCTCTCCCTCTCCTCCCTTATCTAGTAAACAAATTGAGTCAAAACAAACTCAAACTCATTTTAATAGCACCAACGTGGGCAAGACAACCCTGGTACACAACACTGCTAGATCTTTCTGTAGTACCCCACATCAAACTGCCCAACAAACCAGATCTGTTAACGCAACACAACCAACAGATCAGACACCCAGATCCAGCATCGCTGAATCTAGCAATCTGGCTCCTGAAATCCTAGAATTCGGACACTTACAACTTAGCCAAGAGTGTATGGAAGTCATAAAGCAGGCCAGAAGGCCATCCACTAGACACTGCTACGCAAGTAAGTGGAAAAGATTTGTTTGTTACTGCCATCATAATCAGATACAACCACTAGACGCAACTCCAAAACATATAGTAAATTACTTGCTCCATTTACAAAAAGCAAAGCTAGCCTTCTCTTCTATTAAAATACACCTTGCAGCAATATCTGCATACCTACAAACTACCTATTCAACTTCCTTGTATAGGATACCAGTCATCAAAGCATTCATAGAAGGTCTTAAAAGAATTATACCACCAAGAACACCACCTGTTCCTTCATGGAACCTAAACGTGGTCCTAACAAGACTCATGGGCCCACCTTTTGAACCCATGAACTCTTGCGGAATACAATTCCTAACCTGGAAAGTTGCCTTTCTCATCGCCATTACATCTCTGAGAAGAGTAAGTGAAATTCAAGCGTTCACAACACAGGAACCTTTTATACAAATACATAAAAATAAGGTCGTCCTACGACCTAATCCAAAATTTTTACCAAAAGTTATTTCACCGTTCCATCTAAATCAAACGGTAGAACTACCAGTTTTTTTCCCACAGCCAGATTCTGTGGCTGAAAGAGCACTACATACATTAGATGTCAAAAGAGCATTAATGTACTACATTGACAGAACAAAAAACATCAGAAAGACTAAACAGCTATTTATTGCATTCCAAAAACCTCATGCAGGTAACCCAATATCAAAACAAGGTATAGCCAGATGGATTGTTAAATGCATCCAAATCTGCTACCTTAAAGCAAAAAAGACAACTGCCCATTACTCCAAGGGCACATTCAACAAGGAAAAAAGGTGCTTCAATGGCCTTTTTAGGAAACATCCCAATGCATGAAATATGTAAGGCGGCCACATGGTCTACGCCTCACACATTCACCAAACACTACTGTATAGATGTGCTATCCGCACAACAGGCTGCAGTAGGTCAAGCTGTATTAAGAACTCTATTTCAGACAACTTCTACTCCTACAGGCTAAACCACCGCTTATGGGGAAATAACTGCTTACTAGTCTATGCAGACCATGTGTATCTACAGCGACAGATGCCATCGAACTGAAAATGTCACTTACCCAGTGTACATCTGTTCGTGGCATCAGTCGCTGAGATTCACATGGGCCCACCCACCTCCCCGGAAGCCTGTAGCAGTTCAGAAGTTACCTTCAATTTTGTACATTTGTATATATATTATTTAAACCTTTAATAGGTACATACTTACACATTTCATTGCGCGGGCACTATTACTATAGTACAACTCCTACCTCACCCTCTGCGGGGAAAACAATCGAAGATGGAGTCGACGCCCATGCGCAATGAGCACAGAAGGAGGAGTCACTCGGTCCAGTGACTCGAAAACACTTCTTCGAAGAAAAACAACTTGTAACACTCCGACCCAACACCAGATGGCGAGCTATGCAGACCATGTGAATCTCAGCGACTGATGCCACGAACAGATGTACACTGGGTAAGTGACATTTTCATTACTTGCCACATTTCTTGTGAGTGCCCTGAATGGAACCACTGACTGTGTCCTCATGCCTGTCTTGAAAACATTGAGGCAGCTGTCATTGGCTGAAGCAATCTCTGGTGGTGCGTCTCAACTTTATACCAAATCCAGCGAGATGGCTGAAAATACTCTGAGCACAATCCTGAAAGAGGTAACTACCATGAGCAGTAAGGACACCTGGCTTGGAACTACTGTGACAAACTTAGCCATTGATGTTAAAGTCCCTCAGATCGGACTTCAAGACTATGTACCTGTGACTGGACAACTGCGATAACTGCCTTGATGAAATAGACCGACTGTTTAGCATTCCACCAGACTGGGGCACGGAACTGGGAGGATTACCGAAGGCTTCGGATTTGGAGGATTTCTCATGGTGGGACAATATTAGACTTTATAGTTTCACAGCGGTAATGGAAGGTGAAGAAATGGCTGCATTCCTGAAATCCTTCAGCCGCATCTTCTACATGCCGCATTCCACGGCAGCATAGAATATTTGAGGGCACATTGGGCTCTTATCCTATTAGCTAGGTCACTGACCAAACCTAGAGCCATTATTGCATGCTTTTTGAGGCACCAACACACAAAACACATCCTCCGGACAGTGAAGAAGGATGAAGGCCCATTTAAACAAGAAGGTCTTGTGTTGCACATTACAGCCGACTTCCCTCATGATACAGCAATCAAACTAAAGAACTTTCTTGCACTGCACCCTAGACTGGGAAAAGAGGGAGCCCAATTTAATTTGTTAGACCCAGCGCCAATGATTGTGACACATCAAGGCCATACAACCGAGTTGAAAGAACCAAAGAATTTGGAGGTCTTTTTAGGTAATGTAGGAGGCCGGATGGAGGCCAGCCTAGTTCAGAACACTGGAGAGGTTCCAGCAGCAACTATAATGGGATCTGAATCTTTTTGCCATAAACAATAAGTTCTAAAGCCCGTACAGTTGCCATACACACTACAGACGCACAGATAGAAGAGGACTAGACAAGGTGCTTGATGTAAGAGTCCAAAAGAGAGAGATAGATATACAAGTCTTGTTCTCTGTTGAAGAAATGATTTTTGGATATACTTGGGCCACTAATGATGGGTATATACTTTTTTTTGCACTGTTCATTGCTAAATGATATACTTGACTTGAATATTTTGTTACAGGTGGATATGCCTTGTTACATAATCGTACTGTTTTTGTTGGCAAGTGTTAACTGGTGCTCACTCACGAGATCTGCCAGGGAACAGCCCTACTGCTAGGCTGAAGGGTGCTACTGGACTACTCTGTGTGCTAGATTAGATAAGTCCCTTTTTGCTCAGGGGCATGTGGGACTTCAGAGGAAACTAGACCACATATTTAGTGCCATTATTCATTGGGTGGGGTCCACAGGCGGCTATGAGATAGCAATTGTAGTTGTTCTCAGTGGGTATGCGGTAATAGAAAGAGACTTGACTAAGCTATCTATTAATACATTTGTTGACCAGCGGTTGACACATACACGAAACAGGCATGCCCTATTAGTGAATAAAGTTACTCAGTGACTTTAGGGGCATGCAGGGGCTGTGTACTCCACTGCATGATGAGGGTAATATGGTGCGGAGAGTTCAATGGATAGGAAACACACCTAAATCCGATGCTAATTACTGTGTTATTCTTTTTAAGAATTCGTTTGTTATGCATAACTTACTTCTCAGGTCAAATCAGCCCTTTTTGGCTTACAGCAGGATCGAGGCACTTTCACGTGGTTTTTTTTTTTAATAGACCCAGTTAAAAAATATATCTGATTCTGCTTCTGTTGCATATGATGTTGGGCAGAATAAAACTTCACAACCATGTTTTTCTAATTCAACCAGGAATAGATTCCTCGGTTTAACCTACCTTGTGTCTGCTGATAGACCATCACGAAGTGAGATTGTGGTGCCTACTAACCTGATCGATGTACCTAACGGGGGCCCATTACTTTCAATTGTGCCTTGTTTAAGCTTGTCCTTAAGTCTGGGTAATAATGGCTGTATTCAATGCTAGATAATATGCATTTCAACTCATCATATAGGTTTGTTTCCTGAAATGTTGCAGGTTTTGGGAGCCAAACTCCAAAATCCAGACTGGCTGGCTCTTTTGAAAGGTTTTGATATTGTATGTTATCAGGAATGCCATTGGTATGAGAAAGACAACCCTAAGATAGGAGACCTATAAATCACAATGCAGCTAGTGCCAGTAAAGACAATAGAACTTTCTGCCAGGTGGTTAACGCCTTACATTTTAAGGACTCTCCTACCACAGGGCAGGATGCTGTAATATCATCCAACAGCTGGATTAAAAACTATTCAGGGGTTTATGGTGATCCTACACTCAGGATGAAGTTTGTCGCCAACTCCATCTCCGTTGCCAACTCCATAGACCGCGCGGTGCATATGAATCCCTTAGAAATCGATCTCAAGGATGTATTGGTAGCCCTCAGTACGTGTTCTAGTGGCAGAGCACCTAGTCCTGATGGGGTTCCTTATGACTTACTTAAAGATAACTATTCTTTGTGGGTTCCCATTCTACTGAATGTTTAGGTGCACCAGCTTCATGGTCGCATTCAGCTATTGTATCCATCTTCAAGAAGGGGTGTACTGAGAACCCAAAATGCTTTTGGTCGATCTCTTTGATAAATTCTACAGCTAAAATCATGGGCAGGCTCCTCCTAGAAAAGCTGGAGGAGTGGATTAGAGTGAATAGCATCTTGTCGGACCTTCAATATGGTTTTAGAGCTGGCCTCATGACCTCTGAACAATGCCTAAATCTTCATCTAGTGATTAGTAAATATTTTGTAGCATGAGGTAGTAGTGTGCCCTTGGTGTTCACAGACTTTAGTTTTAGATGCTCCAAACTTTTGGAGATGTCGTCTGGTGAGGGTTTGAGGACTCACAACTTCATCCTGGGGTGACCCCTAATGTCAGATATGGCCCAAGCGGTGAGACTACCGAGCCCTTTGTTTGCCAGTGGAGTTTGTCACGATTGTGAACTCGCCCCTTTTCTTTTCATCCTTTAAATTAATGGACTTCATAAATTTCTTTAAAGTTTTGGATATCATGTACCAAGAGTAGAATCCCTCCCAATACCAGCTCTACTCCAGCCAGATGATGTGGTTTTATTAACTTGGACTCTGCTTGGCCTGCAGAAGCTTTTGGATAAATTCTACTCATGTATGGAGGATCTAAATCATACCATAAGCCAGTCCAAGACACACATAATGGGTTTTGTTTCAAGGAAATTAAAAATGTGATTTTTTTTTTTTTACACTCTGAATCGAATCAAAATTACTTCTGTTCTGGCCTTTCCTTGTTTGGGGGTCCTGCTCAATGTTGAGGGTAATTAGAATCTGGTAGTAAGAAATAGGACGGCTCCCTTTGCGAACTCTGTAGAGGATGTTGCTACAAAATTGGCCAGTAAACGGTATCAGAGTGCTTGTTGCAGTATATAAATCCAAATGTTTATCGATCACCACCTATAGTATGGGGTTTGGGGCACCAAGGCATCTGATGTCATAAGTAAGGTTGAAGATATGCTCATCAAAAGGCTGATGGGGGCCCCTTAGAGTACTGCTGCCCATTGCCCGTCACCTAGAGCTAGACTACATAGACTTCAACAGGTTACATCCTATTTATCCTTAGACTGAGTATTTGGCCAAAGAAAAAGGTTTCGTCAGTCATCTGGTACTACTCAATTGCATGCAGTTAGACAATGCTCTGGCTAGCATACATAAAGGATCTCAGCCTTGAGCTGAACATGCTAAGACTGTACAGTGACCCAGAGTCTCTCTCCTCAATCTGTGAACATACAGTTAATTAAAATTCTCTGTGTACGAGGAAAAGAGAGAATTCAAAGAGGCAAATGTACCGTTGCAGTTCACATGCAGAATTATTTGAAACCTAAATTGTGAGCCTGATCGTTTTAATACCAACACAGTTATACTGACTTGTATGAGATTAAACGTAGTATATCTTCTCATTACCTTCCCTACACAGTTGCCTTATATTAGGCACTCGCCTGTGTGCTCCTGTGATTCTTGTTTTTCATAATCAATGATTCACTTTTTGCTTTTTTTTGTAAATTTTATGCACCCCTTAGGAGGAGATATCTCATTCCTATTTTTAGGCATGCTAATCTTCGCTGTGCAGACAACCATTGATTTGTTTTTTTATTCAGTCCCTACCATCACTTTATATGTGCTGGGCTGTTGTAAGGTTTATCCAGATTGCAATAAGAATGAGGACTCATCTAAGATTATCCAATTAATTTGATTTTGATATAGTTCAGTTTAATTCTACCTATTGTTTTGATGAACTTTTCATTTACATACAGCTGTTGATCAGCACAGCTTATGAAATATGTATTGTAATTATAGATGAGTGCTGGTAATCCTCTACATTGTTTTTTTATTATGTATGTGTGCCTATTAATGTTAAAAGCTTAAGCCGAATAAAGATTTTTGATACAATACGACTAAGCCATCCATTCATATGGCTAGTGACTTCAGCTGTTGACACATACACAAGACAGGACCTAAGTAGCCGTTTCAATCCTCCAACCCTCGATTGCCTAGCCCGGACACCACAAACCCTACAGATATAGTTACCGTCCCTTACATTAGTGGTAGAATAAGCCAAGAGACTTGACAAAGGGAACGACACGTAGTCAGTCCCTGCATATTTTGCCAATTAATGTGAATCGACTCACTAACTTTGTAAAGAGAAAAAAGACAAACATTTGCAATGCAATGGGTCACAGATTTGCTTGAGTTAGCTATTGGCGTTATAAATTCATAACTGGACTTTTCTTGGCACATCGGTTAATCAACCCTGCCTCACAATTTGTTCTTTTCCTGCCACATAATTCCAGTGGCCCTGCATATACCAGAAATACTTCCATTTACCTTCTTCCTCTATCTGCACCAAAAAATGAAAATATTGCTGTTATTTATTACACTTTTTTATATTACTGTTGAGGGCACAAATCGCAAAAACAAATAATTAAAATCAAGCAATGTCAGACATTAGCCAGTAAAGAAATTACTTATTTCTTTTCTTTCAAACAAGTTCAAAATCCCTTGCTGGGTTAACCTTTCGCGACAGTTTTTAAATAGATTCAAGAAACAAAGTTGCCAAACACTGTGTCAAATCTTTTCAGAATAGGGCAGCGATATCTGCTGGGCCTCGTGCTGAACTCCGAGGCAACATTTTTTTTCAGAGGCTACAACCAAACAGAAGCAGTTTACAACAGGCACCTTGCCATAGAAACATGTCCCGGCCCTCTCTGACAAGACGTCGTACTGGGTCAAGAAATGTGGATAGGGCTAGTAAAACTAAGCACACGTTGCATTTTCCAGACATTAGCGCAGCCTTTAAATGACTTTCAAAATTAGGGTGACATCCGGTTTAACAGGATTACAGGATGAAACAGCTTCTTAATGAAAACCATTTCAAAAGTTAGCCAAGTACAACATTAATGAGAATAGAAACCCATGGGTGTAATTATTATGCATTTCCGGACGTAAAAAAAAAATTGGGCTTAATTACAGCACATCCGAAAAGCTTGCAGCAATCAAAACTACTCTCAATTCACTTGTGCACCAAAATGTACCCAACGTTCATTGTTAACCAGCCTGCTGAAAACAGTGACAAGTGTGCCAAATTATGCACAACTGTGACGTAATACGCGACCTACGTTCAATAAAGGTACTTAGAAGGGAATGTCCATACCCCAAAAGTCTGTTGCTGCCAGTGCTTAATATCTGGTGGAACAAGGGCATTGACGATACTAGGGCCAAGTTTAAGGCTAGTTAAGAGTGTGTGCTGCCATTTACAGATCCGAGGCACCAAAAATGCTCCCTGAATTAAAACAAACAATTACGTGGGAGGGGTGGTTGGGGATGGGTGGACACGAACAGGAAACTCAGGGACGGGCAGGAGGTGCTGGGGGATGAGAGTGCGAGCTGATTCAAAGCACCATGGCCACTATGAGCATGACTGCTGAGGAGGGACACAAAAGAAAAAAGTAGTTCGCTCACAGTAAAACATCGGCAGTTGTGCAGTAATCCATGTAACGGGGTCAGTCTGCAAGGCGGCAACAAAACCGCCCATGGCGGGACAAACATAAAGCATTTACCAATGCCATCAAGGGATTTTTAAAGGCAAGCCCATGAACGAGTGAAAGTGATGGGCGTGCGATGGGTGTAGTTAAAAGCCCACAAAATACTTACAACAGGTCGAAAAGCGCTGGCGCGCAACCTAAAAATTAAATACTTGCATTACCACGTAAAAGATATTGCCCTGTTGCAAGAGATTAATATCCCCCCTACTGAGGTAGCTAAACCTAAGAGGGACTGCCTTCATAGGGTAGTGAGCAGTTGCAGCTCACAAACTAAGACTGACCCCAAAAGGCAGCTCACTCCCTACAGAAAATGTAGATTAGCCGTACTGATTCCCAGTATATGTTAAAAAGAAATTACAAAGAGTTCAAAATGCTGCGGCTCGTTTACTACTGAACATCCCAAGAAGTTCTTCTGTGAAAGCTGGATAGGCCTCCTTGCACTGGTTGCCTGTTGTACAGCGGATCAAATTTAAGGCTCTATGTCATATCCACAGGTCTTTGCATGATAGAGGACCTATGCTCCTTAGGAACTTGGCCACTTTTTATAGGCCGAATAGAAATTTGAGATCCACTACTCTTGCTTTAGTAACTATACCAAAAATAAAGAAAGCAAGATGGGGTGGGTCCTCTCTGATGTTTTTAGGAGCCAAATTGTGGAACTCGCTGCCTCTTAATCTTCGGCTGATGGAGCAAGAACTGGAATTTCGAAAGGCCTGAAAACTTGGTTATTCTAGGTCCAGTTGTTTTTATTCCTTTCTTGTTGCGGATCACTCTCTTCCCCTCTGTGGTTAGGGTTTAGTAGCGCTGGGAAACCCGAGGGTAGCCATGCGCTCTATAAATTGTGTAACATAACATAACATTCAGAAATCCCTGCCTCACTTGGTTGTTAAAATTTATACAGGCTCAAAAGGCAGTCATTTTTGTACAACTAAATATGGGGAACTACATGCTATTTATAGGCTCAGTATGCTGACCCAATGGTTGTAAAACTTATTTTTTGGGATAAAAAAAAGGATATTCACTGACTGGCAAAACTAAATTGATAGTAGGATGGGGTTGAAATCTGGCCTCCATGGCCATGATTGATAAAACTGGCTCAGCTGATAAATGGAATGCGTCTGGCCGCACAATTACAGGATCTTTTCAGAGATTGCTTATTAGTGGGCACATTGAAAATTGATCAAAGATTATACTTTCTTTTTGCCAGTACACCATACGTCGTCTAGAATCAATTTCACCATGCCGTTTTGAGCTTCCTTCATTAAACTGACATACTGCTTGGAGGGTTATTGGATCATAGCCATGTAACACTGAACATGTCTGTCTACTGCAAACCTACCCATGTCGCAGAATGCAGGCTTTCAGGTAATAGTTGCAAGAGGAGAAACACTTGCTAAATGGCCATATAAGGATAATATAGGTTAGTAAATGAGCAACTGATTGTTTCCAAACAGATGGTATGGGCGGTGGGAAAGGCTGCCCGGTGAGGTCTTCTAATGAGGGACTCTTTAGTAATAAAAAAAAAAAACATGACACTGAGAGGACGACCCAACAACAAAATATACAGTCCTTGTCAACTGTTTATAATTTACAACAGATATTAAAATACTGAAAAAGTGTTGACTAACTGACTTTGGAAAGCGATCCCCTCCTTTATCCATGCCTCCCTGGAGGCTTTGTCCCAGGCTGTTCTTCAACTAACCACATGCAGACTTTAACACATTTGTCATGGGACTTCAGACACATGAAGAAAGAGATGGTATCCATTTCTCCAGAAGCGTAGAAGACCTTTGACTGGAATGAATGGCCATATTTGTTCAAAGCATTGGATATAGTGTCTAGATCAGGACTACATTAACAAAGTCAAATAGCTATACGGTGAACCAGCAGCACAAATGTAATAGTGGGGGGACATCTTATAAATGATTCGAATACAACAAGGTATATGTCATGGTTGGCCACTCTTGCCACTCCTTTTCCTGCTACCACTAGAACGATTGCTATCGGGTCTTTCCCCACAAATTCTGGGTGTTGTGTCGAAAGCTTGACGGATACATTTGTTTTTTTACGCAGAACATATACTGATGACACTCGTGAAATTGTAGACCTCTATTCCTAATCTGATGAGCCTGTTGAAGACCTGTGATTTTTCAGGATACAAGATTGATTGGGACAAATGCGAGATAATGTAGATGAAAATAAGTTACTTAGCTGTAACTGTAGTTCTCCAGTATTGTAATCTTTCATAGATTAACATGCTTGAGTCATTCCCAGTCGTCGAGGTGGGAGTCCCCGCTACCATAACAAGTAGTGCACATTATACTAATAGGCTTTAAAAAGGAATGCAAAGTTCAGTTTAACAGCCTGTCCATATCCTTTGTTACAAAAGAACCAGAGCTATGCACTGACCAATCAGGTGACAGCACCCTTTAGAACCCTCATTACAGAGGCTCCAGTTCCTCAGATTTTCACGCACAAAGGTGGTTTATACTGTAAATACAATAAAGGGGAGCCTCTTTGGGGAGGAGGATGGGTCGCATGTGAATCTACGAAAGATTACAATACCGGAGAACTAAATTTACAGGTACCATATTTTCTTCTCCAGTAGTATCAGAGCAGTCGGCAGTTTACAATTACCAAATTTATCCATATACATTAGAAGCGGATGGTGGGTAAATAAAGTATAGTATGGCTCACCTTATTGGAATAGATGGTGTAAAACTGCTTGCCCCACTGCTGCATCCAATTTGCCAGCTTCATCCAGGCAGTAGTGTTGCGTGAAGGTGTGTCTGTTAGACCATGTTGCTGATCTGTTGGATCTACACACCCGCAAACAGAGCTGTTGATGTATTACAAGCTCTCACAGAGTGAGCTTTCACTCTATCTGCTAACAGTTTCCCTGCCTTAGCTGAATTGAATGGTTTCTGCAATCCATCTTCCGATTGTGGCCTTGGTTACTGGAAAGACTTTTTTGAAATTACCCTAAGTGACAAATAACTGGTATGACTTAGGAAATTGCTGTGTTCTATGTAAATAGAATCTGATACACATTTTAACATTTAAGATGTGAAGTGTTTGTTTAATTGTGTTTGACCAATGACTTTGTGTTTCACCACTGCGCATATTAGTTGTTCAATGTTCATCAGGAGCACATTACATTCCGTATTCAGTTTAGCTGCCTATTGGCTTTAACGTGGCATTAGACATTACATTTGGTATTTAGGTTAAATGCCTATTGGCTTTAACATAGAGTTAGACATTGCAGTTGAGACATTGCAGATGAGCTGTGTTTTTCCACATGGTAGACCAAGCTGTGTTTTTCAAATTGGATTCACACGAACCCTAACGTGATAAGAGAGCGTATATTTGGTGTTTTCCTTCCTGCTCAGCCTTGGGAAGAGGAGAGGCTTATGAGATCTGGCCAATCTCCAATGGCTTGTTTTATTTCCCAGGTCTGAGAGGAAGGGGCCAGGCTTTTTTAACGGTGTCCCTGGACAGCAGCAAGGAGAGATTCTCCAGGACTTCAGTCAGGAGCGGACGTTAGCTGCCTGGCCTCCTGTTTGGGTGGAGAATCTCCCTCTTGCAGTTGAACAGGAGTCATAAACTTGCAGGCATGAGAAGGATGACGAGCAGTGATAGGCCCTAGTGATAGGCCCTACGGTGATTACATTTTGACTTTTATTCTTTGCTTTGAAGTTATGCTATAATATAATCACATGTATTTGCTGTGTACATTGCAAATGAGAAGTACTTTGATATATTTTGCTTTCATTGCTGCAACTACTTTTAAACGTGTGCTTCCAACCTACTAATCTCGTCTTCAGGAACCTCGTGGTGAAGTAATAATAATAATAAATGTCTTCTTTAAACTAAGAAGTGCATTCCAGCAAAACAACGGGCGACTGACGGTTTGGAAAAAAATGTTCTTAGCATGATGGGTTCGCTTAAATGAAAATCCGATGGAATTTTTGGTATGAATTTCGGATGTGTTCTAAGGAGAATACTGTCCTTTCTGAACTGCATGAAGGGCTGTTTTATAATAAAGGCTTGTATTTCACTCAGTCTTCTAGCAGATGTAAGCGCTAGTAGCAGCGCAGATTTCCCTGTAAGATATTTTAGTTCTGCTTTATGTATACGCTCAAAAGGGCTTTCATCAAACTGAGTCAAGACAATGTTAAGATGCCACCTAGGTGGTGGTCTTTTTACTGAGGGAAAAATTCTGAAAAGCCCTTTCATAAATGGTTTGATAATTCTTGAGGACCAGAGATAAGGCGTTCTGTCCTCTCTTCTAAATCGGGATATTGCTACCAAATGAACTCTTATGGATGAGTGTGAGAGTCCAGATTTTGCTAGTTGTAAAAGGTATGGTAAAATGTGTTCAGGATTTGAAGAAAACGGGTGCAAGTTGTTCTGCTGGCACAAATTACAAAAACGCTTCCATTTTAATTTATATGATCTATTTGTAGAATCTGCTCTTGCCTTAGCTAGAATTTCTCGACAATCAGACAGAATGTCTAGGTTTAAAAATTCATGGTGTTCAGGAGCCAAGCCGTCAAGTGTAGATGCTTCGGATTGGGATGCAAGATCTTGCCGTTGTTCATTGTTAGCAATGTATGACTGGGCATTAACAGTATGTGTGGGCTTTCTGATAGCAGGAGAAGCCCAGTGTACCAGAGCTGTCTGAGCCATTTGGGAGCTATGAGGATGATCCTGCATGGTTCTCTCTTGAGTTTGCGAAGTATTTGAGGGATTAGAGGAATTGGGGGGGAAAAGCATAAGCAAATATCTTCGACCATCTGATCGAAAATGCATCTCCCCACTATCCTTGTTGGTGATGCCAACTTGTGTAGTACTGGCATTTGCGGTTATTCCTGGTGGCGAAGCGGTCCAACTTCGGCGTGCCCTATTGGATGAATATGTTCTGTAATGTTTGATGGTTGAGTTCCCATTCGTGGCAAGTTGAAGACCATCTGCTCAGTGTGCCTGCCAGCACATTTGATGCTCCTGGTAAATGTTCCGCTCTCATATTTTGTTGTGTATTGCCTACTGCCAAATTTCTTGTGTTGATGCGACAGTGCTGGTGATCTCATTGCCCCCTGCTTAAGTAGTGCATGCACGTGGTGCTGTCCGTTCTGATGAGCACGGATGAGTTTGCAATTCTGGGAAGGAACGAACGGAGCACTAGAGCTATGGCTTTGCGTTCAAGATAGTTGATGTTCCTTTTCTAGTCAGGATTGTCCCTTTTTTCCGCTGATGGAAAGATCCTGTGAGTGAGCGCCTCAGACCTGTAGGGACGCATCTGTTGTTACGTAGTCCGTTACTGGGGACAGACATGTTAGACCTTCTGCCAAGTTCTTCCTCTGCGTCCACTGTTGTATGGAGGATCTCATTGCTACCGTTATTTGTATGATGTTTTAAAATGAGCCCTGAGATTGTTTCCACTGCCTGTCTAACGCTTTTTGCAGTGGTCTCATGCGAAGTCTGCAGTTCAGGATTCAAGGGAAGGAAGAAGACCGCATTCATAGGAATGATTTGTATGTTCGAACTGAAACAGACTCTCTTTTGATCAGATTGTGGGCCAATTGTTGCATTTGTGTCTGTCTGTCCAATAAGGCAGTTGCCGTGTCTGTATTGGTGCTGATAACTGCACCTAGGAAGGTTATTTCTGTCTTTGGAATGAGGGAAGACTTCTGAAGGTTTATAGTGAGACCCATCTTGTCGAACAATTTGTGACCTATTTTTGTGTGCTCTGTGTTTGATTGTTGTGATGGTGCCTTGATCAACCAATCGTCCAAGGATGGGAATACTTGAACTCCTTTTTGCCTTAAATGTGCTCCCACTGGGGCTAGCATCTTTGTAAATATTCAAGGGGCTGATTTTAAACCAAAGGGTAGCACCTTGAACTGAAAATGAGCGCCGGCTACCTGGAATCGTAAGTATTTTAGATGATTTGCATGAATGGGTATGTGGAAATATGCATCTTTGAGGTCGATAGATGTCATAAAGTCGCCGTGGTTTAGAAGGTGCAAAATGTCCTGTAATGTAACCATCCGAAAGGAGTGGTTTTTTTTTTAGATATTTGTTCAGTTTACGAAGGTCCAATATTGAACGCCAATCTCCTGTTTTTTTTTTTTTCCCCTGATCAGAAAGAAACAGGAATAAAACCCCATTCCCTTTTGAATTTACAGTACTCTTTCTATTGCTCCTTTTGTTATCATGTGGGAAATTTCTTTTAGTAGCTGTTTTAGATGTGGAGGGGGTGTACCCTTGGGTGGGTGATTTGGTAGTTTGTTGATAAATTCGAGAGTGTGCCCTCGAGTTATGGCATCTAGGACCCATTTGTCCGTTGTTATAGTAGCCCATTGGTGTAATAATTGGGAGATTCACCTCCTAATTTGTGTGGCAATTGGGAATGTGGGGTAGCCTGTGCTGGTGTTAGGTCATTGTTTCCTTGAAGAGTCTCGACCTCTGGTGGGTTGTTTCCCCCTAGTTGGCTGTTTGTGGGCTGCAGTAGGTGGTTGTCTATACTGCTGAGTGTATTGAGAATGGTACTGTCCTTAAAAAGGCTGATATTGGGCTGAACAAATCCCCCCCCCCCTTCCAGGTAACTGAAACCTTCTCATTGCATGCTCCATTATGCTATGAAAGCCACCAATATCATCTGGTGGACAGTCAACAGGAGGCAGCTGTGGTGGTGATGGTGGCTGTATGACATACTTGTCCCACTCTGAAGACGTGGAGGCTTGGTCTCTTATTTCTCTTTCTTCTTCTTGTTCATCCTGCGAGGTATGTTGGTCATCTCACGGTGGATCCACTAATGGCATTGTAGATAGCGGAATCTCTGAAAAAGATAGTGTGGTAGGGCGAGTAGGCGGCATTTGCAGAGTTGATCTCTCCGGTGTTTGAAGCTGCGATGGAGGTGCAGATTGTGCAGGTTCGGGAAAGCACTTACAGTAGTCCTTCAGCATTGCTTGCAGGTTAAATACCAAGTCCTGTGGCATCTGGATTGTTTGATTTTGTATATAATGTGGTAAGCAGGGCTGGTAGCTCTGTTGTACGTTCTCAGTCATTTAAATGTTGGAATGATAGTACTGGTCATCACCTTGTTCATCATCCTGGTACTTAACTTGCAACTCGGAGGGGCTGTATCCTACTCCAAAAGGTCCTTCATCCTCCGATTTGTCGTCTAATAGATGATGAGGTGGAAATGATGTGACTTTACTTGGTGAGGTGTACTCCGTACGTAATAGTTGGTCTGCAGGGGACAGGCCAGTAAAAGGCATCAAGGGTGTTGAAGGCAATTTGGTTGTTGTTGGTACCTTCGTCAATGGTGATGATAATAGTATAATCGACAATGGTTTCGTGACAATGAGGTTGTCAGCGGTAGAGTCGTCGACAGTTTCGTCGACGATGAGATTGTTGATGGTAGTGTCGTGACGGAGATGTCTTTTTGATAACCCTCGTCGACGGTGGTATCGTTGACGGCAAGGATAAAACTGTAGCTGTAGCGCTAGTCGCTGAGCTCGTTGATGATAGTGCCTTCATTTTCTTAGTCGACGAAGGCCTCGTCGGAATCTTGCAGGATACAGTGGTCGTTGACGACAATGGAGATGAGGACATTATCATAGGCGATGCCGCCGTTGTGAACGTCGATGTTATGGTAGTAGATGTCCTCGACTATATCGTCGACGAGACTGTCATCGATGGTGATGACTTTTTTTTTTACATTTTTGTTTTTTATTATCAGAACTCATTTTTGATGTAGAAGGAAGTGATTTGAACATTTTCTGGACAGACCTTTCTCTAAAAGCCGGTGTTGAAGGCTCAGAAGAGACTTTTGAGGAAGATTTCTTATGTGGCACCATCTCTTTTCCATGATTTTTTTTTTTTTTTTTTTTTTTTAAGTGCTTTTTTGTTGGGGTCTGAAGTCTCCACTCCCAAAGAACATTCTCTCTTGTGGGGTTTCTCAGTTTGAGAAGAGTCATCACTCTCTTCCTCAGAGAATGTTTGTGCCTTTGATTTACGTTTTTGTAACCACAAGAGGAGTCTTCCTTCTCTGTCTTTTAGGGTCTTTTCTGTGAGAAAGTTCTGCAGATTTTGCAGTCCACAATCTTATGCTCTGGATAGAGACAATAAATACACTCTCTGTGAGGGTCTTCTGAGTAAAGCCTTTTTTTGCCACAGGTGTTACATGGCTTAAAAAGGTCTTTTCTTGGACATCCTGATATAGTCAAGAGTGTCCTAGGCTGTCATAAAATAACATTTAAAGCTGACTTGAGAAGTATTCAGTTGAAGTTAGCTGTTCTGAAGAGAAAAAACTGAGCAGAGCTCAGGGAGACTCCTATCACCTCACGTGCGGTAGAAAATCTGAGGAACTGGAGCCTCTGTGATGAGGGTTCTAAAGGGTGCTGTTTCCTGATTGGTCAGTGCATAGCTTTGGTTCTTTTTTAACAAAGGATATGGATCGGCTGGTAAATTGAACTTTGCATTTCTTTTTAAAGCCTATTAGCATAATGTACACTACTTGTTATGGTACCGGGGACTCCCACCTCGACAAAGGTAATGATTCAAGCATGTGAATCTATGAAAGATTCAATAACAGAGGTCAGATTACAAGGGCTTGCATAAAGGGCATCAACATGCTATATGTCTCAAAAGTGATGAAGTTCCTGGTTATATATCTGCGTAAAGGCATGCACTTATAGTGGAAGACAATATAATACCTGTAATAGCTAAGCTAGACTGCGAGGTGGTCCAACCTTCAGCTATCATTGTGGGGTAAGGTACAAGTAGTGACAATAGTAACACCGCCTCTGTACAATTTTGTCCTAGGCATGCTACACATTTTCATAAGACGCTGTCTTCTGCTTCAGAAAAATTTAGAAATGAATACCTTTGTATGGGGACCGGGTAGGCCTTAAATTAAGATGACCAAACTTTATGTGACTGCTGAGGCTAGAGGAAGACTTCAGTTACCACATGGGATCTTACTGTTGGGCATACCTCCTGTTTCAACTATTATCTTCGTTAATCAATGTCCATGATTCACCCGCTTTGGGTTGCAATGAAAAGAGACATTCTAAATGGAATTACCTGACTTGAGGATGTCTAAATTTAAACCCACACTTACTGCTGAAGATAACCCCATAGTCAAGAACATGTTACTCTTTATGGAAATAGGTGCATACCTTGCTAAATATGAATGCCTGGCTTAACTTGTCAACACAAATACAAAACAATGCAGGCTTGATAATGGGCTGTTCAGAAGTGACCTTAAAGCTGTGTGAGGGGAGGTGAGGGCTTGCATACTATTGCCCAACTATTGTTGGTGGATACACTTCAACCCTTTGCAGACTTTAGCAGAGAGCATTACCTCGACCACTCGCAGTAATGGAAATATATACAATTTCCCCGCTGGCTTAGTGCTCGACTGGACAGACATCCCCTGTCTGTTTTGGTCTCCTCATTACGGTACTACCTGGAAAAATGGAGGGCATTTAGAGGGGCCCTGTCAGGCATAAAGTGGCTTCTGATAGACCATATGTACTCTTCACCAACCTTAGATTCCGCAAGAATTAACTGGCAGGCAACGGTGGGCCATAATTACTCCCCAGATGACTGGTCTGTGCTGATTTCCTCACATGAATCCCTTCTACAACAATTTGCAGCACTACTGTATGGTTCAATGTGAGAAGGTTACATCAATATAGTCCTACAGAACTGTATTTATTCTGTTCATGGTGGATGATGTCCTCTGAGGTTGGTACATGTACCATAGTGCGACTGGAGTAAGATACTATTTATCTTCTAATAATGTTGTCTGAAGCCTCCCCCAGTGCGTCAGATCTACGGAAAATGATGAGTATCATTTAGGCAGGCCAAAAGCTGCATATAGCCTGTAAAGTAGCATATGGGCCTCCAGAGGATGGAGGGCGTGGTTGCACAATACCCCCAGCAGCACAGTTCAGGCAAAGACGAGTCTGAAAAGCACTGTTGCTTTGTGGACTAATTGTGGCACAAATCCATTTCTGGAAAGTGCCATGGTTAGATAATAAACACAGGACTTGGGACAACAGGACTGTACTCTTCCCCCAGCGACAAAATGCCACATTGGCAGTTTGAGAAAGGGTGTCAAAAAGTAGAAGAGTTTATTAAAAGTCAATAACTGGGATTTAAGAATATAAGCAGCCTCTGTTATCCAGAAGGGCTCATCCCATTTGAACAACTTAAGTTAGAGTAGGCTGTGCCAGCAACAGAAAAATGCATCAGTTGCAGCCACTGGGTGAATAAGAGTACAGTGAAACCAGTTATATCAAGACCATTGACCACTTTTGAGATATGCCTTTTGACAAAAGGGAATGCTAAACCACTGCTGTCCAAAACCCAACAAACTCTTATCTGGTACATTACTCCAGCCAGGATACACATCTGGTACCCAGAGAAGTTAAAATGCTGAAGAGGGTACAGGAACGCAGGCCCGCTGCCCCACCTCTTTAGCACTGCCCCAGCTTTAGCAATAACTGGGAGAGTGTTCTTGGTGACTTTGAGTTTATATTCAGTACCCATATCCCTTGATTCACAAAATACATCATTGTAAGCCTTTCCAACAAGCAGCCCGCTCCCCTTGCCCTCCATGAAAGAGAAACAAATGACTACGCCCTCCTGTTTTCAGGGTTTGTTTTTGTGGATTTAAGTGGTGTGTTTTTCCTCCGTGTTTTCTAAACCTTTTGAAATCGATGTTTATTCAGCTGTCTAAGCCTCAAAATAGACAAACCTTTTTTTCCACTATTAACAAAACAATGCTGTATTTTGGACTGATTGTTATAAATCATATATTTAGTTTAAAGGAGAAGTAATGCAGGGTATGTAGTGTCTTCCCTTTGGACGTGTGTCTAGTTGATTTAGGTTTGACTGTGTTAAGCATAAAGCTACACCGACTTAACTTTCATGGGGTTTTCTCTGCTTGCCAATGGTATGCTGTCACTTCTGTATGTTTTCTAGGTCCGCCCGCCCTCATCCATGGATTCCAAAACTTCGACCATCTAAATCATTTTCTCTCATTTACTTAAATTATTCTCTCCCAGAGCACCAATCAGATCGAAACTTGCCTGAGACAGCAGAGCATGTCTTGGGGACATTTCATGTAGCCTTTCAAAGACCTGTGGTTAAGGTAAAGATGTCTTCAGATTGTGGCATTATTGTGAATTTGTCTTGTAATATAGGTAAATAGTGGACATCCCCAAAGTAAACTGATATAGCCTATGGTTCTGTGTGTGTTAAAACTGATATGAAGTTCCACAGGTTAAATGGCATGTAAGAGGATAAAGGGGGCAGGAGTGTCTGTTTGTGTAGTTTACTACAGCATATGTATTTTAAGGCCCAAGAGGGATTATGGAAAGGTAAATATACATACTAATCAACACAATGTTTCCACCATTTACCCACTCCCTATATCATCAAACAAGTTTAGAATATTCATTAGCCCCTCTACTTTCCTCGCCCATGTTTATCTCATTCAGAGTGTCTCTTAATTTCCTCCTTTACTCACCTCTTCTGCCTACCCAGTCCTCCACAGTCCTCCACCATCTTGGTCTCAACTCTCCTTCCTAGGCTGAGCAAAGGTTACAGTACGCTGAGCAAGAAGGGGCCGAACTCTGCTGCCACAAGTTCAAAGAGACTCCAGTCACCTTGTCTTGGAGACTGAATTCACTGCCTGACTCCTCTGGAAGCAGCACAGTTATAACTGACTTCCTGTCTTAAAAGCAGTGGGAGGAGCAGTGTTTAATAGCAGTGAGAGGAGAACCACTGGCCCTACTGCATACTGGGATATGGCATGGAGCAAGAGGAGTGTAGTACTGGAAATTCACATTACTGAGAATTTAAGAAAAGAGAACAGCTATACGGTTGGAATGTTGGGTGTGGATAATGTTGATCATTTGTCTGGATGCAGGAGTGAGGGGTTGACAGGCTACCAGATGGCTCCTTGCCATCAGGGTTACCATAGTTCTAGTCCGTTTTCCTCTTACAAATCATTATATGCAGGCATGCCATTTGTTGGTTCAGTTCAAATAAACCACATCTACCAGATTGCACTGGGTTGTTAACCCCTTCGCTGCCAAACAGCCAATTCTGTCTCCGTTTTCATCTAACTTTTTCCAGCTGTGGCAGATTTTCAAAAGCAGTGTACCGTTACGTCCGCTGGACCCTTGTGGTTGTGGAGATATAAAGGGCTTGTAGGTTCACCAAGAACCCGAGGTACCCAGAGCCAATATACGAGCTGCACCTTGCAATGGGCTTCCATTGTGTCCCGGGAATACAGCAGTTCCTTTAGTAAAATATAAAGATTGAAAAATAGGTATCAAGGAAACCTATGTATTTCTGAAATGGACACAAGATATGAAATTTAGAAGCAGTGGTTATTAGCACATCTCTGAATTTTTGGATAGCCATACTAGCATGTGAATTCAGAGGGCATTTACCAAAATGACATCTTTCTTACACACTACCTTACATTTGGAAGGTGCAAATGCAGAGAAAGACAATTGTTAATAGCACTTGTTCTGCTATTCTGTGTACCGCCAAGTCTCCCAATAAAAGTGGTACCTCACCTGTATGGGTAGATATACCGCCTGCGACAGAAAACAACCCAAATGCAACATGAACACATCACATTTTTCCACTGAAAACGGACTATTTTTTTTGCAATGTATCTAGCTGTGGATTTTGGGCCCTAACTGGGCCCTAACTCAGCCGGCAACTAGGGGAAGTTACCAAACCTGTACTTTAAAAAAAACTAGACATCTAAGGGAATCCAGGATGGGGTGATTTGTGTGGCTCTTACCACATTTTTCTACCCAGAATCCCTTGCAAACCTCAGTTTATATTAAAAAAAAAAAAATAATAATTCCTCACATTTCTGTGATGGAAAGTTCTGGAATTTAAGAGGTTACACAAATTTCCTACCGCTCAGTGTCTTCTCCCCCCCCCCCCACCCCCTCCCCGGTCTCCTGATAAAAATGATAGCTCACTTGTGTGGGTGGGCCAAGTACCTGCGACAGGTAAGGGCCAAAAGAGATTGAGGGGGGCACCAAAGAGTGTTCATAAGTGCAGTTTTTTTACTACGTTTTTAGGCTGACTCTGCTTTTTGGGCACCCACACAAGTGAGGTATAATTTTTTTATCAGGGGCCTGAGGGGTAGGAAATTTTATGGTGTTTTTCTGTTTCTGGAAGAACATGGCACAGAAATGCAAGGAAGATGTGTGATTTAGTAAAATTTTGAGATTTGCAGGGCATTGTGGGTAGGAACATCTGTTGGGCTCCACAAGAGGCATACCACCCTGTACTTCGCTAGGTATCTAGTTTTGAAGCATATCTAGAGTTGGTAGATTTCCCCTAGACAAACAGCTAGCACACTACCAAGTCTCCTACTTCTGTGATGTCCCAAACACTCAATTTGTGAAAAAAACTCCCTTCGGTTTTGTTACAAAGACCCCCTCACCCACCGAGGCCTGATTACTATATAACATTATAATTATACAGAAGGGATGAATATGTATATCAAAGTGTATATCCTCAGTGAAAAAATCAATTGATCACTGGAAACAATTATTGTCCTATTTATTCCAAATGTTTTTTAGTTTTTTGTCTCTCTTTGTTTCATCAAAAAAATAAAATTGACAACACTATACATATAACACAAACCAATATTCAAAACTTTAGGAAAAATAATTCTTTCAGCACTGAAATCTTTTCTTCAATAAGCTGCTGAACCTTTATGGGCAAACAGTCTTATAGCTTGAGGTAATGGTATTTGGTATCGTCTTTTTTAAGGTTCTTTGTTCCTAATACTCATACTAGATACCATCTCATTTAAATTGTTTCATTGTTCCAAAATTTCAATGACATTCTTCAAAAGTGTGGTCGACGCGTTTCGGCCTTTCAACTTCTGGCTTCCTCAGGACATCAAAACCAGTGCCTTATCTTTAGAGATGGAATTTCCTTTCGTAGAGTATTTATTCAAAGCAAGTACCATTACTTTGTGGACTTCCTTCTGTTTCAAAATAGTATCCAGTGTTCTTTTTGGAAACCGGCATCAAACGCATATCTAGCACTGCTTTTCTTGGACAGTGCTTGCTGGATTTTAAATAGCTTACATACTGCTCCGCGCGTCTAATTAAACACGGTGTCCTCGGAGCTGATACTTTCCGACTGTGAAGGGGCCCGGAGGGGTACGCTGCGTGGTAGGAAATTTGTGGTTTATTTCTGTTTCTGGAAGAATATGGCACAGAAATGCAAGGAAGATGTGTGATTTAGTCACATTTTGAGATTTGCAGGGCATTGTGAGTAGGAAAGTCTGTTGGGATCCACGAGAGGCATACCACCCTGTACTTCCCTGGGTGTCTAGTTTTGGAGCATATCTAGAGTTGGTAGATTTCCCCTAGACAAGAAGCTAGCACATTACCAAGTCTCTTACTTCTGTGATGTCCCAAACACTCAATTTGTGAAAAAACTCCCTTGGGTTTTGTTAAAAAGACCCCTCACCCACCAGCCTAATTGGTGGCATTCTTCATCATTGGGGTCCCACCCGAGACACCTAGCGTGTCCAGGTTGTGCTTCGCGGCCTGATTACAGCACAGTGGGTTTTCTTTGTGAGTTGAATTTCCAACTGAGAGGAGAAGTACAATAAATATGTCTTGTGACAATAATTACTGCACACCATATATTCATCAAGTACACACAGATACTGGTTAGATTTGGCACAACGGTGAGTGATGGTTCAATATATCAAACTTTACTAACGTGAGAATTCACAGAAATGAAATGCACTGTTAATAATTGAAACATCAGAAAACTGAACTAATGACTTACAGCTCTTGAGCTGTAAAGCAGCGTCAAGGCACCAACCGCTTTACAGTCCATTCACACACCTTTCATATTTGACACACACACACACGACCATTCATGTCGCCAGCAGCGGTCCCAGCACATCACAACACTCACATCAACAGACTGTGCCATTCAAGTGCGCATCACTTTCATACGCCCACATGCCTGACTCAGCAATCACACCCAGCTGAAGCAGTGTGGGGACTGGGGTTTGGCTAGCAGTGTGTGTATTGACCGGCAGCAAGTAACTAATCACACATTACTAGCCAAGTTCTACTCCACGCTCCCCTCCAGCCAAGCCCTACTCGACGATTACCGCCAGCCAAGTGCCACTCCACGCACATTTCTAGCTTAGCCCCACTCCACACGCACTGCAATCACATTTTTTAAACCAAAAAAACACAAATTGATTGTGAGTAAATACTAAACTACAAACCCAAAACTCTACCTAAATACATGACACTAATGCCAGCTGTGAAACTTAACAAAAAATATAAAACAATGTAGAACAGTATGTTCACTTTTTACACTCACAATCGCTTCCAAATATTCTTATCGGTGTGGTAGATTCAGAAACAAGTAGGCACACACCCCAGGTTTAGACTGACAGTCGGGCAGTACATATAACTCTCCTTCCGCAGACCTCTTTGAAAACAGACTCCACATCTCCTACTGGGAAAAGCATTTTTTGGGTGTGGGAGGAATGTGATCAGCAAAGTGGCAATCTTTCAATCTAGCCACATCCTCCACCACTCCAACCCTAGGAACACTTGCCTGTTCCACTACAACAAGGCTGCGTGTCACAGACTGATGAAACTGAACAAATGTGATCTTTGACTCTGGTAAACAATCCTTGAATACATCAAAAGCATTAAAGTTTGTGTAGGAAGTTGGCTCTGTATGCACTATTTCAAAGTGAGGAATAGTATGCACAGAGTCCAAGGGTTCCCCTTAGAGGTAAGATAGTGGCAAAAAGAGATAATACTAATGCTCTATTTTGTGGTAGTGTGGTCGAGCAGTAGGCTTATCCAAGGAGTAGTGTTAAGCATTTGTTGCACATACACATAGACAATAAATGAAGTACACACACTCAAAGACAAATCCAGCCAATAGGTTTTTATATAGAAAAATATCTTTTCTTAGTTTATTTTAAGAACCACAGGTTCAAATTCTACATGTAATATCTCATTCGAAAGGTATTGCAGGTAAGTACTTTAGGAACTTCAAATCATCAAAATTGCATGTATACTTTTCAAGTTATTCACAAATAGCTGTTTTAAAAGTGGACACTTAGTGCAATTTTCACAGTTCCTAGGGGAGGTAAGTATTTGTTAGGTTAACCAGGTAAGTAAGACACTTACAGGGCTTAGTTCTTGGTCCAAGGTAGCCCACCGTTGGGGGTTCAGAGCAACCCCAAAGTCACCACACCAGCAGCTCAGGGCCGGTCAGGTGCAGAGTTCAAAGTGGTGCCCAAAACACATAGGCTAGAATGGAGAGAAGGGGGTGCCCCGGTTCCGGTCTGCTTGCAGGTAAGTACCCGCGTCTTCGGAGGGCAGACCAGGGGGGTTTTGTAGGGCACCGGGGGGGACACAAGTCCACACAGAAATTTCACCCTCAGCAGCGCGGGGGCGGCCGGGTGCAGTGTAGAAACAAGCGTCGGGTTTGTAATGTTAGTCTATGAGAGATCTCGGGATCTCTTCAGCGCTGCAGGCAGGCAAGGGGGGGATTCCTCGGGGAAACCTCCACTTGGGCAAGGGAGAGGGACTCCTGGGGGTCACTTCTCCAGTGAAAGTCCGGTCCTTCAGGTCCTGGGGGCTGCGGGTGCAGGGTCTCTCCCAGGCGTCGGGACTTTAGGTTCAAAGAGTCGCGGTCAGGGGAAGCCTCGGGATTCCCTCTGCAGGCGGCGCTGTGGGGGCTCAGGGGGGACAGGTTTTGGTACTCACAGTATCAGAGTAGTCCTGGGGTCCCTCCTGAGGTGTTGGATCGCCACCAGCCGAGTCGGGGTCGCCGGGTGCAGTGTTGCAAGTCTCACGCTTCTTGCGGGGAGCTTGCAGGGTTCTTTAAAGTTGCTGGAAACAAAGTTGCAGCTTTTCTTGGAGCAGGTCCGCTGTCCTCGGGAGTTTCTTGTCTTTTCGAAGTAGGGGCAGTCCTCAGAGGATGTCGAGGTCGCTGGTCCCTTCGGAAGGCGTCGCTGGAGCAGGATCTTTGGAAGGCAGGAGACAGGCCGGTGAGTTTCTGGAGCCAAGGCAGTTGTCGTCTTCTGGTCTTCCGCTGCAGGGGTTTTCAGCTGGGCAGTCCTTCTTCTTGTAGTTGCAGGAATCTAATTTTCTAGGGTTCAGGGTAGCCCTTAAATACTAAATTTAAGGGCGTGTTTAGGTCTGGGGGGTTAGTAGCCAATGGCTACTAGCCCTGAGGGTGGGTACACCCTCTTTGTGCCTCCTCCCAAGGGGGGGGGGTCACAATCCTAACCCTATTGGGGGAATCCTCCATCTGCAAGATGGAGGATTTCTAAAAGTTAGAGTCACTTCAGCTCAGGACACCTTAGGGGCTGTCCTGACTGGTCAGTGACTCCTCCTTGTTTTTCTCATTATCTTCTCCGGCCTTGCCGCCAAAAGTGGGGCCTGGCCGGAGGGGGCGGGCAACTCCACTAGCTGGAGTGTCCTGCTGGGTTGGCACAAAGGAGGTGAGCCTTTGAGGCTCACCGCCAGGTGTGACAATTCCTGCCTGGGGGAGGTGTTAGCATCTCCACCCAGTGCAGGCTTTGTTACTGGCCTCAGAGTGACAAAGGCACTCTCCCCATGGGGCCAGCAACATGTCTCGGTTTGTGGCAGGCTGCTAAAACTAGTCAGCCTACACAGATAGTCGGTTAAGTTTCAGGGGGCACCTCTAAGGTGCCCTCTGTGGTGTATTTTACAATAAAATGTACACTGGCATCAGTGTGCATTTATTGTGCTGAGAAGTTTGATACCAAACTTCCCAGTTTTCAGTGTAGCCATTATGGTCCTGTGGAGTTCGTGTTTGACAGACTCCCAGACCATATACTCTTATGGCTACCCTGCACTTACAATGTCTAAGGTTTTGTTTAGACACTGTAGGGGTACCATGCTCATGCACTGGTACCCTCACCTATGGTATAGTGCACCCTGCCTTAGGGCTGTAAGGCCTGCTAGAGGGGTGGCTTACCTATACTGCATAGGCAGTGAGAGGCTGGCATGGCACCCTGAGGGGAGTGCCATGTCGACTTACTCGTTTTGTCCTCACTAGCACACACAAGCGGGCAAGCAGTGTGTCTGTGCTGAGTGAGAGGTCTCCAGGGTGGCATAAGACATGCTGTAGCCCTTAGAGACCTTCCTTGGCATCAGGGCCCTTGGTACTAGAAGTACCAGTTACAAGGGACTTATCTGGATGCCAGGGTCTGCCAATTGTGGATACAAAAGTACAGGTTAGGGAAAGAACACTGGTGCTGGGGCCTGGTTAGCAGGCCTCAGCACACTTTCAATTGTAAACATAGCATCAGCAAAGGCAAAAAGTCAGGGGGCAACCATGCCAAGGAGGCATTTCCTTACAGTTTGCTAAGTGGAATAAATGGATAACCAACTTCTTATACCAAATGTAAGCCTTACAGAGGTGTAAGGTTCCAACCTCTGATCTAGTCTTTCAACACCACCCATGTGCGTATTATAGTCTAAAATGCACACAGGTTTGTACACTTCAGCAACCTTACCCTAAACAGTTGCATGTGGAGTACTTTCATCATGGATGGTAGTCCGCATGTAGATGTTTCTCCTGCCTCCAAATTTCACAGCTAGTAGTTCATCACTATGCAAAGCACTGCACTGTCCCTCTCAAGTTTTTTAAACATGTTCTCTTGGGTAACCTTGGATTGTGCCACAAGCAACAGTGTCTGCTTTGAACAATTCTCTGAACAAATGCACATCAGTGTGGAAGTTATCTACATATAAATGGTGACCTTTGTTAAAAAAGTCCTCTACCAAGTTCCCATCCAATCTTCTCACTCAGAAAGTGGACAGACAACCAGACGGGTCAATACTGGAATCCCTACCAGTATACACCCTGAAATTATAGACATATCCAGTCCTACTTTAAGACAGCATATACATCTTAATTCCATAACGTGCCCTCTTGCTAGGAATGTACTGCCTAAAAAGAAAAGGCCCTTGAATAGGACCAAAGACTCATCAACAGCTATTTCATTCCCTGGAACATAGATCTCTGGAAAACCAATCTACAAGGTGATCAAGGACAGGCTGAATTTTAAAAAGAAGGTCACAATTGTGGTGATCTGGTGGCAACACCAAAGCATTATCCACAAAATGTAGCAGCAGAAGCAAACACCGATCACAACTCATGGTTGCAGGAAGTATAGCCATTGCTATCAAGGGACTAGTAGATCAATATGAAGACAGCAACAGCTTCCATATCAGTCACATCAAAAAAATTAAACCCAAAAACTTCATGTCATCCAGGTTTGTGAGAGTTCACTGGGTAGATCTAGAACAGGGCCTACGTCTGGCACTGTTGTCCCTCAAATACTGTTCAATATACAGATCTGTATGTTCAACAGTCTCATCCAAAAATACATCATCCATAAACAACTGAAAAAATGTTTATAGGCAAAAAGGTTTGAGTATGCGCTCTACAAACTTTGACAACAGTTAAAGGCAGGCGACACCGGCTGCACAATGTTTGGGACAACCCACAGTTGAGTTCTTCCAGTGGGAAGCCTTTCAGCCCTAGGTTGCAATCCAGATGCTCCTTACTGCATTATCAGCACTTCATCAGCGCTGAGAGTGGCTCCATCATCAGATGATTCCTCTTGGACAGAAAATTAACTGCCAGACTCTTCCCCTTCCTCCTCTCTGCCTCAGATACAGTGTGAGTCTCATGGCCATAGTCCGAGTAAGATTCAAAAAGTTTACCAGCATACTGCAGAGTGGTCATTTTGCGGCTAGCCATGATCCGTACTAATGAAAGTAACTTGACACATAATTAACCAGCAACCAACACTGTGTAAAATCCGTAATAAAGTGTGGCTTTATCACAAAGACCTATATACTCAAAAACATCACCACTCACTTGATAAAGACAGCTAGACTCACCAGCACCTACTCTGCAAAAACACAACAAGAACTAAAGATATCCCATGAAAAAGCAAACACAAAAGAAAATTACACAAAGGACAACACAATACACATTGAGCACAAACCCAAAGATGAATTCACACACAAGCAAACAGAAGCTAAATATGCTGCTATTATTACAGCATTTTCAAACAACGCATTCATGCAAAGCAATGATACTCATTTGGAGTAAACAGTACAAAACACTTTTTCCTACCAAACGCATGCAAGTGCAGATCAACCAGTGCCAAAACCGCCAGTAGGAGTGGCAGCAAAGGAAAACAAGCTTTATTCTAGAAAAAAAGGAGAAATAAAACATTAAGTTCACAAATGATGACAAGAAATAAGTTGCCAATATAGAACAATATGAAGTTTTCCCATCAGCATTCAAATGCCAGACACACACATTGTCATCCAAACGTCCGTCCACACTCCGCGCCAGTCCATGCACACCGCCAGCAAAGCGCTAGCCCATACACGCAGGCATCAGCCAAACTCCTGTTCTCTCTCACACTCTCTCTCTCCTACTTTGTGGTTTCCTGTCCCCCCCCTAACAAATAGCCAATTTGCCCCAAAAGGGGGCAGAATGGTCAAAATACATACCACATACAAGAAACCCGACAAGTAAATTAATAAAATCCCCGGTGTCTAGTGACTTACTTCTGGTCTCAGCCCCCACCCCATCTGCCCCTTTCCCCCCTGAGCCCCTACCCCTCCCCCAAATCACCCGGGGAAAGGAGGGCTAAAGAGCAGGAAAGATGTGTGTGCGCACAAAAGCGGGCGCGAATAAGGAATGTCCAGTGCAGGAATGGTGGGCTCTTTTCAATCTATTGGTCCTTTACCCCACGCCAGAACGCTTATAATGGTGGCTGCACTATCTCTTTTTAGGGAGAAGATGTGGGGTGGGGTAGGGCTAACATTAGCATAGTGAACCAAGAAGTATCTTTATTTAATTCATACAAAATAAGTCAAATAAATTGGCGGGCACCCCTAATAGGCTTGTCACTTTTCATAACATCACGTTTTCAGAGCCATCCAGAGGTGTCCTCTAACCAATATACCAGTGACTGTTCGTCAAGACTTTTTTTTTTTTTTTCTTCTTTTTTTGTCTCTTGAATCAGTCACTTAAGACTGATGATAATGCTCTTCCACAGGTACGATAGCCCAGTCTGGTTTGTTTGTGTACTGTCTTTGAATTAATTGTAATGGAGATTGACATAGGGCAAAAAAGCATCTAAACTCTCTGTTTAGGAGACCACAAATCAGAGATTTGCTGTGAAACTTGTCAAAATGGCAAACATTCTCCAACAGCTCTTCCCACTTTACTAGCATCTAAATACATTAGTATCTTCATTTTCTGGGTTACAGGTCCCATTTTGTAAATTAGTGTGCACAACTACATGAGCTATTGCATTACCTTCCTCCATCACTTTTTTCATATGGGCAGGTGATCTGTTCTGACGACGAACATACCTGAAATATAAAACTAGTACAGGTGGTCAGACATAACCGTATACCTGGGTATATAAGCCATAAATATGAGCAAAACAAAAATGGAGGCAAATTGTGGATACCTCTCCCTACGGTGCAGGAAAGCTGTCATGACGTCTGACAGCAGGTAAATGGCCTGATCAATTATGAAATGTAGAACTTTCCTCCAATTATTCATGCACGTTCCAGTTAAGGCGGAGGGCATCGCTTCAACCTTACTAAAGCACTTCTACCCCACAGAAATGTGAGTGAAAACAGCTTTGCTTACATCTTTTTGAAATTCATCATATTACTCAACTGCTTAACCTAAATGTTTGTTTGCGTTTCATATAAGTCAGTACTAGCTCTTTTCTGATTACTTTGCCTATACGCCTTTGGAGATATAAACCACTCCACAGTTTGTGCTTGTATAAATCCTAGTTTATCTTGATTGCGTGGTCCATCGTTTTGTATATACCTTTATTTAAGAGTGCTAAACCATTCAGTCTACACCACCACATTTATGCCTTCATACTTACAAAGTTATAGTCAAGGCAACATCTGACTTTTAAGGCCCTATTCCATTTCAATGTAACTGCAATACGATATTGGCCACATGTTGTTAAATAACAACTCTAGCTGATGTTGTCCGGTAGTTTGAGCAGCCACTCTCCTCCATGTATTAAGCTTAGGGACGCCCCTTGTGTTTCAAGGGTGCTGCATTAGAATACAAGTGTCAGGACATTTTTCACCCTGTAATCACACAAGTCCACTGTCCCAGGATCCCCTTGTCATGCAACTATATTTGTCACACCTGGGAACTAGTATAGCCAGTATGTGCTGGGGCCTTAGTTTTGGGCGCTGCAGATCATTCTCCCTTTCTGTCTCCCAGGGGATTGAATGTAGCACAGTTTTAGTTGGAGGTGCTTGGAGTTAAAATCATTTAGTCTTAGACCTTAACACTCACTTTGTTCTGAACTAGCCCAGCACTTATCCGTCTCCATGGTACTAATCTGTTTACCCTTTTCTGGTTAGTTGAGCTAAAAAATAAATTATTCAGAGAGACACATACATGCATGTGTGGTTTAAGGCTGCTGAAGGGCTTCATCCATTGGATTAGGCAGTGGAACCTGCTCTGTCCATTTGAAGAAAGACAAATTGTGAAAGAAGAAGTTACTATGGTAAGTAACAATGACTACTGTGAGTAATTTATTCTGTCTGTGATTTCATACTATAAGTAGTGCCTCTGTTGAACATTGTCATGAATGCGCTGCTTTTTCAGACAATTCTTAGCTATCTATTTTTCCTTAACAGCTAGAGTGGATGGCAGTTCAAGACCTGATACTATTAAGAAATCCTGAGAAGCATTACTGTTCTCTGAACATGAGACCAGCAAAGAAAGGTGGTAAACTACTATTGCAAATCCCGTGTCCGCTATCTTTTCCTTCAAAATCAGGATATACCACAATTCTATATTGATGGAAGACGTTGACGAGAAAAGATAACCGCTTTTCTCCTTCTTTTACTCCTTTAGTGCATGCCAACAGAATATTGTCAAATTTCCTCCTCCCCACCTTCAAAGCTTGCTAATTACAATATTCTAATGTTCAGCACTCCCTTTGCTGCCTTATTAAGATAAGAGAATCCTAATTTGGTATCTGGAAAAAAAAGGTCTCCGTAATCTCCCTTATCCAGCCCGCTCCCCCAAATATTCAAAGTCTGTCTTGTCAGGCTATTATGTTATACCCACTTAAATGGGTTGTTGTCTTCCTTTGAAACCTCCCACTTGTTCGGGGAATCGCTAGTCAAGGATCAGGTGTTATGTACCTTAAGTTCTGTCATATTTATGCTTCTTTTCTTTTGGCCAGTGTTTTCGATGGCCTTTTCACTTTTCTCTCCCTTTTTTTTTTTTTTTTTTTTTTTTTACACCCCTTCCATTGTCCCTGTCCTCACATGTCATCTCATCTTGAATCTTGTCTTTCGCATCCTTTTATACATGCTGGTTATACACTATCTTGTGGTATCTAAATTTCCTGTGCTTATTTCCTGCCTCAATCCCTTTCATTTATTTATTTGGTGTTTTTGGTGTGAATATGATCCTTTGATTAGCTGTAGGGCAGTGGTTCCCATCCTTTTGACTTCTGTGGACCCCAACTTGATCATTACTGGAACCCGGGGATGCCCACAGAATCCTTATTGGAGCCTGGACCCCTCTCTGCCCCCTGAGTCAATACTGGAAGTCGGGGGCATGGGCTTCATTATTGTCGATGATTTGTATTGGAAAACAATACACAGAACATACAGAACCAAGCATCCCATTAAACACACAAACAAATGATAACACATTTTATTTTAATTGCAAACAAAAAAAATATTTTTTTTAATTTTAATAGGAAGACTGGAGCTTTTCTAAAATCAATTGAAGTCACACATCGTCCATACTATATCCTGTTTTATGCACGTGCACTGCTCCCACAAATCAACCTGAGGATATTAATTTAATTTTTAGCTTTCAATTTCAAATTCCGTGACATTTACATTATGTTTTAAAAATGTCAGTCGTACGTTTCGCCACTTTATATACACTTTATTAATATGTTAATATTAGTGAATTTTCTAAGTAGTTGTTGACTCCCGGAGGAGGCTTCGAGGACCCCCAGGCGTCCCCTAAAATCAGGTTGGGAACCACTACTGTAGGGCGATACTTAAATAGCAGAGGTGAACACAGCTAAACAAGAACAAACGTAGCTCTGGGGTTATTAGTTCATGTCAATTTGTAATTATATTTGCCATGTGACACATAATTGTTGTTGATTGCATTCCTACTGATAAGACCCATTCCATGAATAATTGGACTTTATTAGTGGGCAGCTCTTTCAGCTAAAACTTTATTCAAACCTATAAACCATTGGTATCCACTTGGGCCTCAGATCTTTTTCCGAGGCCATGTAGGAAGTACCAGAGGTGCTTACCTAAGTGGGTGTGGAGCTTAGAGCAAATGAATGTGGTTTGAAAGGAAGCATGGGGATATTATGAGAGCTATGAAAATGGCTTTAGTAATGCTTCAAGTCTTCAGTTTAGAAATCTACATGCCCATGGCGATGTGGATAAGGTGGCTCCATCATTTCAGCTTGGCTGCTGGCCGTTTTATTGGCTGTGTTTTTTTTTTTTTTTTAAGGGGCAATCCAGATTTTCAGGAGACCTGTCTGAAAAGTGTTGCATAATCCATGCTAGGCAGCACAAACACCTGCAGACAAGTCATGCATGTCAGTTCTAGGTATCTCTGTCCACTCTAAAATTTCATATTTTGATACGCTTTCTCTGCTGCCATCCAATACTTTTTAAAAGGCCTAAGGTAACACACACCCACTACGTGGTCAGGCTTATTGTTTTAATCTGTCCCTTCATACCTCTCATTAATTTCTTCCTTATTTGGTGCATCACCTCAGTTTAAGTGCTGCATATTGGCCACCCACTAATGTATACAAGCTCTTACCTTCTCTTCTACCATACCCATGCCTGTCTTCTTTGCTTTTTTCCAATCCTTTGTGCTCATTCCCAGTTCAGTCTTCAGGGTCACTCTGACCCCCATCTGCCATCTTAGTCTTTCCTCTTTCACTTTGATCTGGTTTCCTTTTCCTTTTTTTTTTTTTTTTTTTTTTTTTTTTAATCTTTCGTTCTCTGGATGTGTTCCCTTTGTTTATTTTCCAGCCCAGTCTGAGGTTTCCATGTTGGTTTAAAAAAAATAAAAAAAATAAAAAGTTTCCTTTGGGCGGTACCTTCATCCTGGTAGAAATAAGTAGGAAATACTGCAGTTGTAGATTTGGCAACATTCTTTTTACTAATTCAACGAATAGGCATGTAGCCTGAAAATAATAATTGCGTAAATGCAGAAATGTACCCTCGCGTACCCTTGCTTCCTATCATTTTGTAGTATGACTTTTCATCAAATTCATGTAATAAAAATGCTGAAAATTGGAAAGAGAGCTGGAAGCCCAGAACTCCGTGTCCCCATTTTAGATCCTTGTCAAAGTCTTCAAGTAAATCGAAGAAGAAACACAAAATGTCCAAGTGGGAATCTGCCCCTTCCTGTCACTCTGACTCCAGAGAGGGTCCAAGGACATCAACGTGCCAAACAGTCTTGCTCCCGAACTCCTGCAGAAGCAATTCTACATCTGGTCTCACTGCAACCCGAATTCCTGAGTCTATCAGCATCCTGGCAGCAAATCAAGGCCTTTGAGGAGGCCATACCTGTGCATATTTTGCATGCTTCCAGTTCCATCTAACATGCCTTCGGACCCCAAGGATCAGCAGAGGCTTCCAGTCAGGGTCCTGCTGGCGAGTTAGCTCTCAGCTAGACCACACTGCCAACACAACAATCTTCTCAGCCATTTCATGGCCGAGGCCGTGGCTCCCAGAGACAATGTTCAGGGCATCAGAGCTCAGTCTCTCTCCTCTCCGATGATCACAACTGACAAACCATTATAGTGTGTCCCTTTCAACACCCACTCACCCTATAGGAGTCAGTGGCGAGACATCTGATCGGACTCATGGATTTGCCAAAGTGTTCAAAGGGCAACCTCCTCCTGTTTTTTTTTTCCTACCCTGCCGCACATTCTACCTTCATCAGTGTGGCTGACAGAGGAACACGTCCGTTTTGCATAGAAAGTGCAGGTTCTTTTGGCCAAAGAAGTCCTAGAGAGGGTTCCAACCTTTGAAGTAGGAATTGGGTGTTAATCCCTCTACTTCCTTATACCAAAGAAAGTGGAGGCCTTAGTCCTATTTTAAAGCTCCACCCTCTCAACTACTTCTGTGGCAGGGCAAATTCAAGATGCTCATGCTGACTCCGGTCTTGTCTACCCTGGGTCTTGGAGACTAAATTAAACATTGCCGTGAACTTGCAGGTACATGTTTCCATCTTCCTTTTTCCATATTCCATTGTGCAGGCCCGCAGGTTTAATCTGCAGTTCACAGCTGGCTAGAAGCATTTTCAGGTGCTACCTTTTGTCCTTAGCAGTGCCCCTTTGGTGTTTTATGAAAGTGATGCCAGTGGTCATGGCATACCTTTTGAAAGTTTGGTCCTTCAGTCTTCCCCCTACCTTGAGGAGTGGCTGTTAAGGGCAGGCTCGCCCTAGGCAGTTGTAGACCACCTCCTAAAGATGACCAACCTCCTAGCATTGTGAGGTTTGCTATCTGAATTCCAAATTCACCCCTGACTCCTTTACACATGCATTTGTTCCTCATAGCCATCCTGGAGGCAGTGCAGCCCCTTCCATCCCCCAGAAGCGAAACGTCCAGGACTTTCTGGTTATGATCTCAATGTTTCAGCCTCTGTCCTGAATCTTAGTGAAGATGGCATTAAGGCTGCTAAGTCTATTGGCTTTGTATATCCTGCTAGTAAACCACGCCAAATAGCACATGTGGGTTTTTGTGTGGGACCTGAAGTACCAGTGGGCACAGCACCAAGGGAACCGGGGGATTCCGTCCAGGTCTCATAGGATCCACAGTGGTGAATGCTAGACATGATTGGGCCAGTGGCAGACTCCTCTCCTTATCCCACCCAGAGCTGACAGTGGTGAGGGATGCTTCACTACTGGGATGGGGGGGCCATCTGGAAGAGGTTGTAATCAAAGGCCTCTGATCTATGACTCACTGTTGTCTCCATTTGTTGGAGTTGCAGGCAATCTGCTTGGCATTGAAGGCCTTATGATCATTCATCAAGGGGAAGCTGCCACAGGTACTTTGTGATGCCACAGTAGGACTTGATTTTAGTTCTCATATTTCTAATGCATCACATTTGAGCAGTTGTGTGCTACATCTCTTGACCCTGAAAATGATTTTTCTGGTTATGGTAACGTTGACTTGTTGAGAAGCACTAGGCACTTTTGGTTAATCTGCCTTATACTACATTTTTTCCAGACACACTGGTGTACAAATTGTGATAAGCATTTCAGCCAAAAGTGGTAATACCTTTTCATGTCAGGAAGGATATCACCCTTCTGACTTTGTTTGCCCCCCTACTGGATTTGACTGCAGATTCCTTACCACGCTTCCATCTACCAGTTCTGTGAAGCAGGCTTTTTTCCATCTATTAAGGTCCAAATTGAGGAACTGCACACTGGTTAGGCCAGTTTGCAGATGGACTCTGCTTCTGAGGCTGCTGAAACCCATTTGAACACAACTGATTTAATTGCGTCTGAGTAGCGCTTGTAGCTTTTGAGTTTCTGCATCCAGTCAGATGCCTGGGCGAATATTCACAAGGTGATGAATCTGCGGTTAGAGTAACCAGCAGAAAGAGTGCTATTTACTGAAGGTAAGTAACTTGTTCTTCAAGAAGCAAGTTGTCATAGCTCTTTGAAGGAGGTATTAAAGTTTTTTTTGCTTAACGTCGAATATGCTTTATTTAATAAAGTAACTGGAAAGCTTGTTTGCATCTATCTCAGTAAGAAATCCTCACTCCTTGGCCTTTTAGAGGTCCTTTCCTTTTTAGACTTCCTGAACCTTCACCAGCTTTACATTTTTCCTATAGGATCTCCCCTCTGCTTTCCCTGATGAAGGGCCGATGGTTCTGTCTTTATGTATGCTAAAATATTTTTCGATTACATGTAGTCATCTGTCTCAGGCATTCTCACCAAGATTTTACTCCTTTCCTATCTGAGTTTTCAGCAAGTCACCCCTTCCATTTCCTTGTCCCTGGTAATAGTCCCTGCATCTTTTTTTTTTATTTCAACGTGTACTTGTGCACCTGTGCTCAGTACCTTTATCCATTCTTTTGGCACACCGTGTGTGGTTTGCAATTATTGGAATATCCATTAGAAATCTTTTTCAGTTTCAAGGGTCTTCTGCAGTGACTACACTCCAAGCCAAAGTTTGTTTGACTGTAGTTCTGTTCTCTACCTAGTGGTCTCACTTCCAAAGTGGCTCAGTCATCTTTTTGGAGGGCTCTTGATTCCCCCAGAATCAGTAAGCCTTGCTAACAGCCTATTGAGGAATGCCCCATCTCCAACAGACTCTTACCAGAATCACTTAGGTGTTAATTGAGCCTTATTTCTGAACACCCCCCTCCCCAAGTAGCTGCACATCTTCGACAATGTTATTACTTATTCTCTCTATTTTTTGCGGTATTTTGGGCCTTTTTTGTCTGGGATCACAATCACTGATATGGTGGTTTGGACACAGCCGAATTTTATCATGCTTGGCATTTGAGGTTGTGCTTTAATGTAGTCATTATAGTAAGAATGGGGTCACATGCTAGGGTTTTCCTGACCGCGGAGACGACTGTGGCTCTACTATTGAGGAAAAACTGATTCCCTGATTCTTTAAATGAGTTGAGGAGCTGAGTGAGTGGCAGACAGGGCATCCACCATTAGTTTATCAAGTGTCCCATTTCTGCCGCCCTCTGAGTGATCCCCAGAGTCTGAATAATGCATTTTAATAGGACTAGTACTTAAACCACTGGTTTCCCAGAGAGCGTCCCCGCTCTGATATTCAGAAAATACCCACAAATTCTAAAGCTCTGACTGCTAGGCAGATGAACTGTAGATTTCCTTATCCAGAAAGCCCGCTTAGTGCTAAATGATAGCCTGGAGTGCTTTTAATATTTTTTTTTTATAAGTCCTACCTGTAGAATAAATGTGGTAAAGTGACACAAATTAAGTTATTAGAAAGTGTCTGCAGAGTACTATTGGTTGCTGCCTACTGTGAAACGACCATAGAAAGACCTCTTAGTTAAAAAATAGAGTTTACAATGACCATTTCATGCATCTAGCAGCATCTGCAACCGGATTTATGTGTCAACATAGGATATTAAGGACTAGTGAGTTGCAGGCAAGTAAATAGTATAGTATGGTATTTGTGACTTGTATGAAGACAGTTTCTCCTCTGCACTAGTTTAACATGTTCTTATATTTGTTTTAGGAGAAGGAAGCCAGCATCCATTTGGAGCAATGAACATTCCTCAAACGCCATCTGTTGCCCAAATCGGAATTTCTGTTGAATTATTGGAGCAGTTAGCACAACAGACTCCTGTTGCCAGTGCAGCTGTATCAACAGTTGATTCATACACCCAGGTATTTATAGAGTTTAATGGTGGATGAGAGCTCCCAAGTTATTCTGGCCTCTCCCAGCAGGCTCATGACATTTAAATCTTATATGATATCCTGCTTAACACTTGCTTAATTGGTTGAATTCACTTGTGTCTTATCCATCACTAATGCTATGAGGTTGGTCTTTATATTCAGTAACATTTTTGGGGAAGATTCATCACGTGACCAGGCTTTTGGAGTACTCCTTTTCACAACACTTACATGTCCTCCTTACAAGTTTCAGTGGCAGTCCATTTACGTATTACCCTTCTGAAGATAAGGGCCCCGTAGCTTGACAAACTCCAGATGGTAATTTCTGGTTTGTACAAAGGTACACAACCTCTGATGTTTCTGCTATTACTATAGTGCATTTCCCTCAGGCCATATAATATTTTTCCATCACTGAGGTCTGACAAGCCCACATCGACTCCGGTTTGTTTCCTTCAATATCCTTGAAGACCTCTCTCCCAGTTCCCTGACAGCTATATGAGCCCAAAGAAGGTGACTTTGCAGTTGACTACCCAAAGCAAAGCTGCAGTTGTCTATACTGAGCTTCCATTTTTTAAGCCACCTATTTTCTCCAACGTCAATAAATGAAGTAGTGCACACATAGCAGTTTAATCACTTTGCTTGTAATTAACTTTCTTTGGGGTATTTTGTAAATATCTGAATTGTATGGTGATTAGTTTACCTTGCATTTCAACACTTCTGCTTTGCTCCCCTTGAAAGTATGCCTATATGGCTCTTCTTTTCACCCTGTCTTTCCCTTTGAATGAACTTCTTTCATCAGCAGTGTCTGCCCTCAGTGCACAAAACTTCTTCCAGTCCCAAGTCTAGTTAACTTTTTAAATCTTCATGGACTGATAGACAAGGTTTGTTTTACTGCTAGGTATGTCATGCTTTCATAATGTTTCCATTATTTGTTTCCCTTGCCCCGTACGTGTACCTGAGTCGCATGACTACCCTTTAAACTGATGACCTATAGGCAACACCATTAGTTTTTGGAATAATGAAGAAGGCTACCAAAGTGGGCCATAGACTTCACTACCTTTTTAGGCTCACCACTCTCCAACTGTACCCAATGCAGTTTGCCACCCTCTACTCCACGGCCCGTTTCAGTACTACAAGTGGGGAGAATTCATTTTGCGGGAAATTGCACTTAGAAGGCCCTCTGGACCTCTACATACGGAAGGCTTGTATATATGTGTTTATCTGACGAAAATGAGCAAGAAGATTGTAGCCCAACTTTCGTTGGGACATTGCACTGCAATCCAAATTAAATCCTGCTTCGGCAGTAGGTTACCTGACACATAATTTTGTTTGTCTACTAAAAGTAGCTCAACAAAGGTTATGAAAGGACTTTCATTGTCATAGTGCTTCTCAGTGACCACTGGATGACCTGTGCACAAAATAAAATAAAAACTTTAAGCCACTTCATTAAGAGTGTATGCCCCTTCCTCCAGTTGCTGATCTTGGACAACCATGATGCCCTGTCGTGAAGGAGCAGTGCGAAAAATGACCCTGGCTACTCTATGGTTGTGTACATGTCTCAGGGTTGTGTCTCTGAACGTCTGCTGCCTGTGGACTTCTGCTTCATATAATACACGCATTCTTCTCTCATGTTGTCTCCTTGTGCCCCTGCTGTCCTTCCATGGCTGTACTCTTGTGCAGTGAACCTTCAGTGTCTGTTGGAAGCAAATGCAGTAGAGTGCAGCCTCAGAGTAAAGTACTGGGTCCACCATGTGGCATGTGTGGACACTGATTATAGAGTGTTTTTTTTTATTCACGCATCGCTTATACTTTGAGGAAAATGTTGACTGGCCTTCAAACATGAGAACAGCATTATTTTTGGGCCATTCAGGTTTTTGTTGTTGTTTTTTTTAACATTTGGACTTGTATGTCAATACTTCTTAGCTACATGACTTGCCGGCAAAACTTCTTCTAATTTTTGCTTTTGCAGATACCTTAACTTCACATATTCAGCAAGGTAAATGATAGTTAATAAAGGAGGCTTTGGTGTAAAAGTGATATCTGACACATTTTCATCTTGCTATGTATGACTATTCTAAGTTTGCACTCTGCTTATATGTGACATTTTAGTACCTTGAGTGTGACACTTTGAGTGTCGTTCTCATGAGTCATGCAGAGTATTAATGTCCATATCAGGAGGTTAATACCAGAAACGGCTCTCTTTTGTGCGTTACAATAGTGGAAGTGGGAAACCCAAGCAAAGCTAGAGCCTGGTTTGAGTCAAATATCTGATTCTGGCTCATCCTGTGTCCATGGGAAGTGGCTCAAAAAGAAAGCTAGCCTAAGCACCTTAAGCACTGTCCCATTTTGTCTATAATGCAGTCTTTAAAACGCAGCAACTCTTAAACAAAGGACAACTGAGTGGACAAATAAAGTCAGAATGAATTAAAAGCAGAAAATAAATAGACTGTTTTTCGTAGGTAGCTGATTTTATCATGTATTCTATGTAGACCTGTACCTAAAAAAAACACCATTGGGGATCTCCAAGACTGCTTTGTTTTCGAAATCTATTTAACGCTTTTGCTGCTAAGCTGCCTGCCAAATCCCACCTTCCCCCGAGTGCTAAGCCTTTTATTGTGGCTATTTGAGGTAGTTCCCACTTAAGCTTCCATACCATTTTCTCCACATAAATAGTGTCTTTTTTTTCTTTTTCACAATCCAGGGTTTTAAAGATGTCCAGTGTTTTTGGATTCCCCTCGAGGGGACTGAGAAGAAAATAGGCAATATAGTAGCAAACTTTTTTTTTTTTTTTTTTTTAAAGCAAAATAGGAAAAAATTGTCCAATAACTGTCTATTTTTCCCCCAAAAATGACATCCACGAATGGTTTGCTGTATTAAAGTCACCAGCTTTCCAGCTTTCAAGAACGTGTGTATCTGAATAAAAAAAAACAATTTCGCAACAGGGTTTTGGTAGCCAATTTTTCCTATTTGTTGTGCTCTCAACAAATGTTTTAAAACTAGACACCTAGAGGAATCCAGGATTACGTGGATCCCATTAGTTTTTTTGTTTGTTTTTGTTACCCACAATGCTTTGCAAGCCTCAAACTTTGCCTGAAATGACACATTTTCCTTACATTTCTATGATGGAAACATCTGGAAGCCGCAGGAATCCAAAACATTCCTACCACCCAGCATTGCCCCACCTTTGCCAATAAAAACACTGCCTCACTTGTGTGGCTGGGCCTAGTACCGCTCTGTGACAGGTACAGATCAAACCAAGGACAATGGGAGCCCTTGTATGGAGACTCCTACTGACCACGGTTGCATCAGTTCCTGACTTGCTGGACGAGGACGAATTGGAGCCGTCCTCGGCACAGAAGCTTGACTCTGTTTTGTCCCCAGCACGGGAGGGGTTAATGACATTATTACGAGATCGAGTGACTCCTCCTCTCGGTGATAGTGCCCGTGGGCATTAAGTCATTTGTTAGATTGTTCTCCCGCAGAAGGATGAAGTAAAGAGTCCATGTAATGTATATACATATGTACAGTATATTGTACTGCAATGACTACAGACAGGCTTCCAGGGAGGAGGGAGGGTGCATGTGAATCTACAGCACTACATGCCACAAACAGATGTCTACTGGGTAAGTAACATTTCCTGTTCGATGGCATGTGTAGCTGTAGATACACATGCTTTTCATATACTGTAAAGCAGTTCCCTCCCAAATAAGCGGTGCCTAGCCTGTAGGAGTTGGAGTAGCTTGAAATAATGTCCTAAGGACTGCCTGGCCAACATTTGCTTGTTGACGAGCGAGATCATCTACACAGTAATGTTTTGTAAATGTGTGTGGTGTAGACCAAGTAGCAGCTTTACAAATGTCTGGCATTGCCTAAGAATACTATTGAAGCTCCTTTTTTTCCTAGTGGAATGTGCTTTAGGAGTTACTAATAGTTGCCTTTTAGCTTTAAGATAGCAAGTTTGAATCCACTTCACTATCCATCTGGCTAGACCATTTTATGAGATATGATTACCTTTGTGAGGTTCTGAAAATACCACAAAGAGTTGTTTTTGATTTCCTAAAATCTTTTGTTCTGTCTATATAGTACATGAGAGCTTAACATTAAAGGGGTGTAGAGCTCTTTCAGCAACTGAGTCTGGTTGTGCAAAGAAGATTGGCAATTCCACTGACTGGTTGATATGAAAAGGTGAAACTACCTTTGGTAGGAATTTTGGATTTGTTCTAAGAACTAATTTGTCTTTATGAAGTTGAGAAACGTTCTTCTAAGGTGAACACCTGAATTTTGCTAACTCTTCTTAAAGAAGTGATTGCTTTTAAGAAAGCCACCTTCCATGATAAGAACTGTAGAGTACAAGAATGCATGAGTTCAAATGGTGGCCCCATAAGTCTTCTGAGTACGACAATAAGACTCCATGCAGGAGCTGGAGGAATTCTAGGAGGAATAACTCTTAAGACCCTCCATAAAGGCTTTTATAACAGGAATCCTAAATAGGGAAATATGTTGTCTGTTTTGCAAGTAAGCAGCTATCGCTGTTAAATGATGCCTAATTGAGGAGTATGCTAGATCTGCTTTTTGTAAATGTAACAAATAGCAAACAGTATCTTGTACTGAAGTCTTAAGTGGATCAATATTTTTCGGTTGACAGCGGTAGACCAAACGCTTCCATTTAGCAGAAATAACATTGTCTAGTAGTGGGTTTGCGTGCTTCCTTTAGAATATTCATACATTCAGATGGAAGTTGTAGTTAGCCAAACTTTATGACCTCAGGAGCCAAATCGTCAGGTTGAGGGTGCTGGGATTTGGGTGTATGATTGGTCCTCTGTTTTGAGTTAAGAGATCCGGTCTGTTTGGGAGCTTGTGATGTGGTACTACACACAAGTCCAGTGAGTGTGTGTATGAAGCCAAATGATCGACGGAACGCAGAACAAATGTAGTGAGCAAAATAATTGATGGATTAAACCCAGATTTGTGACTGGGCTGAATGTTTGATTTGTTCCGCATTCATCCATCATTTGGTTTGTTTGCTTTGTTGCCCTAAGTGCGCCCGGCATGCCCAGACATGGGTTCCGGGCTCACTATACAACTGAATTCAAGCTAGCCATGCTGACGAGGGTTGATACCCCAAACCAGGTCCCAGGATGCTTGTTTACGGTACAGGGAGCACCTGGCCTGGCAGTTCAGGCTGGACTGTTAACATGGGGAATCAAGACTGATTTGCATATGGCTTGGTCCAAACGGGGAAGGGAGGGGGGGTGAGCAAAATAAATGATGGATTAAACCCAGATCCGTGACTGGGGATGAATGTTTGATTTCAACAGCATTTCTTCCATCATTTGGTTTGTACATTTTATTACAGGCCCTGGGAGGTGGGGTTCCCTGGGGATAAAAGGAGCCCCGGGGGTGGGGGGGGGAATATACGCCCCCTCCTCTTATCTTTTTGTTTGTTTCTATGTGTAATGCCCCTGTGACCTGGCCCACGCAGGGCTAAACTGAAAACAAGTGCAGGAGACCACTCTTTCTATATATTTTTTTTTTTTTACTACAGATTCGGGAATCCGCCACAATTTCACAGCAAAATGGGTTTTTTTTTGTTTTTTTTAAAATGCTATTTTGCCCTGGCGGGGTCACCAAGACTTGTTGGATCAGAGTGTTCCTATCCTACCTCGTTTCCTCTTGTTTGTGAAGGTTATACGTGGCACAGGGTTGGCTGCTTACTGGGGTTTTGGCTGCAGGGCCTGGCTGCACACAGCTGAAGGCCGTGGTTGGGTGCTTATAGAGGGTAGTGCTTATGGGGGAGAGGGGGATAGGACGAAGGGCCTGGCTGCAGTGCACGGCTGAAGGCCACGTGTAGCGGGATTTGGGTGCTTACAGGGGCAGGCCTCTGGCCAGTCCCTGCAGCCAGCACCTACCAAAGGCCGTGCTTATAGGTGGTTGGCCAACCCCATGATGTGCACAGCCGAAGGCTGTGCGTGGGGTGGTGTTGGTTGGGTGCTTATAGGTGGTAGGCTGCAGGGCATGTCCGTGTATGGCACGGGGTTGGGTACTTATAGATGGTTGGTGCAGGGCCAGGCCATAGGCCTGGCCCTGCAATCAACCCCCGCCACGCACAGCTGAAGGTCATGCGCAGCTGTGGTTGGGTTAACTTTAAGTAAAGAAAATTACTTAACGTCAAAAAAGCCATTGCAATTCACTTTAAAAAAACAATGGTTTCAGGGACATTATAGTTGGCAAATAGAATTAAAAAACAAAAAAAAAAAACTCCTAGAAATTCACTTAAAAAACCAGGGACGTTATAGTTAGGCTCACATTTCAAGCGTACGAAACCATAGTAATTCAGCAGTTATAGTTAAGTATTTCAAGTAACTATAACTCGTGCCGTAAAGGTAACTATAGCTCATACCCTCGCCATGCACTGCTAATTACCCCATATATTACATCAGTCATTATTTCTTCTATGGCATCATTGAAATTAACACTGCAACATTTGGAATAAACGTATTGATGCGGAAACTGTGCACGCCGGGGGGGGGGGGGCGAGTTATAGTTGCCTTATGGCATGAGTTATAGTTACTTGAAATAACTATAACTGCTGAATTTCTGTTGTTTTCTAAGTTTGAAATGTGAGCCTAACTATAACCCACCCCCTAGCCTTGGTGCCAAGGTCCCCTTGGGACCCCACCAGGGCTAAAAATAATAAAAAAATAAAATAAAAAAGTTGCATCAAAATTGCGGTGGATGTGCTAATTATCGCCAAAAAGGAGAAAAAAAATCAAAAAAATGAAAGCGTTGTCTCCTGTGCTTGTTAACTATTTGGCCCCCAGGTGGGCCAGGTCCCGGGGGTTAGATGAATCTGTTAAAAATTAGGAAGGGGCGCACAGGGCCCCTCTCCTAGGACTCTTTTTAGCCATGCGGACCACCACCTCCCCGGGGCATTATTGATAAAAAGGAGAGGGCCCACGTGAACCCCCCCACCCCACCCACCCCGCGGCCTAAATATGCCTTCTCTTAGCTTTTCCTCATTCTCACTGCTTTTGCCTTGCTTTTTCACCTGCTATTTTTGTGTACTTCTCTTTGCTTTTCCCTTGCTTTCCCTGTTTTTGCCTTGCTCTTTCCCTCGTTATTTGTGGGTCCTCTCCTTGCTTTTCCCTAATTTTTATTGCTTTCTCCTTGCTTTTTCCCCCTTGTATTTTATGTGCCGACTTGTTTTTCCCTCATTTTCACTGCTATCTCCTTGCTTTTTCCCTACGTTTTTGTGTGCCTTCTCCTTGTTTTTCCCTTGCTCTCACTGCTTTCCCCTTGCTTTTTTTTTTTACCCATTTTTGAAGTTCCCTCGCCATGTAGTGCTAATTACCCCACATATTACATCAGTAATTACATCTTCTATGACATTGATAATATTGCAACATTTGCAGTAGAATTATTGATCTGAAGACTGTGCACGGCATGGGCGTGACTTACAGTTACCGTGGCACACGTATTATAGTTACTTTAAATATCTCTAACATCTGAATTTCTATGGTTTTGTACATGTAAATTCTGATCCTAACTACAACATCCCTGTAACTTTTTTTTTTTTTTAAATTCATTTCTAAGGTTTTTTTAAGTGCTAATTCTTAACTATAATGTCCTTTTAACCTTTTTTTTCAGTGAAAGTATATAGATCTGTATATATTGCCACTAGGTAGTTACAGTTAAGATCGTGTTTCCATCGGAGGGATACATTTTTGTGTGTTTCTAATAATGTTGACGCCATTTGACAAATATTCACAAAACTTTCCAAAAAGTGCTCTTTGTGTCTAGTTTGCACGTGAAAGGTTTCGGGGTGATCCGTCCAGCAGGGGCGGAGAAAAAAGGGAGTCCCAAAACACATTTTCCCCATTCATTTTCCCATAAACATTTCAGACACAGCTACAGCCTAAACCGCTGGATGGATTTACACCAGATTTGGCAGAAAGCTAAATCTAGGTCCAGAAATAGTGCTTTTTTAATGCTCAAAACCTTTGTATATCTAGGGACACTGAGGTTCTGCAAATCCCAACAGATCTCAGACTGAGATTTAATTGGCTGCCACCACCTCAACCAGGAAGTGGTGGCAGATCTTAGGACTCAGTCACAAGTCAAGAAAAAAAACACAAAGGGGGCAGGGTAGGAATACCCTGACCACAAGGCCTGACGGTGGGGTCCCAGAGGGACCCTGCTTGGGCCCACAAATGGCTGTGTGACCAGGCTGCACATGGCTAAAGGCATGAGTTTTAGCTGCATGTGGGGGATTGGCAAACTCTCTGGCGTGCGCAGCAATGGGTTGGATTTACGTATTGTAATTAAATATTACTTTACATTAAAATTAAAAAAAGGACCTACAGAACAAAGCCAAAGGTTAAAGTAACATTGTAGTTAGGTGAAATGTTCAGTTACAAGGAAGACGAGGGAGATCTTGCTATTTTTACTTCTGTTTTAACCAATTTTGCTTGAACTGTTTTTATTTTGACTTACCTGGCACCCTGCACTTAGTATTGCACTCGCTAACCTTGGCATTTGACATCCTGCATTTTGTATTTCATGACTGCGCTAATTAGTTTGGAATACATTTGACGGCATTTCTTTCACTTGACTTCCCGCCTGTGTTCAGTGCAGGTAGTCTTTCTACACTCACTATTAGAAGAGTGAGTTCTTGCTTTGTTCACTTCTGTTTTAACCATTTTTGCTTCAAATGTTTTAACTATTTTAATTTCGACCTACCTGGCACCCTTTACTTTGTATTGCACTTGTTAACCTTAGCATTTGCCATCCTGCATTTTGTATTTCATGACTATGCTAATCATTTGGGAATACGCTTGATGGCATTTCTTTCACTTGACTTCCCGGCCGTTTACATTGTCTGTAGTCTTTCTACACTCACTATTAGTCACCTCTAGGATAGCGGTCTACCCCAGAAAGCCACACTATTTTAATGGTGACTGGGGCGTTGACATGCAGCGGGTGCGCCCCTGGTGCGGCCAGGGCTAGGAACCCTGCCCGTTTCAAGGCAGCCTGAATAAGCTATAGATTTGCAGATATGAGATTTAACAAGCCTCTTAAGGAGGAGTGTTGTCATGCCTTAGACCCTGCTAGCTTGTTGAGTTATGTCCTTTATGTAATTGGACATTCATTAGGGACAAGACAAAGGCGGCATTGAAGCTATGCGCGTTGTCCACAGGAGAGAATCGGGGCAGAAAGGTAGCCAACTAATCAGTAGCATATATATGTAATTAACTGCAGATCCCTCCCTAAGCACAAAGTAGGAATGTTTGCTTTCCTAGTAGAAGCCCAGCCAGAAGTACTCTTTTTAACAGAAACCTGGCTTAATGAGGACGGTGAATCGGATATTGCAGTAGCCCTACTTCCAGGCTATACTATTGCTAGACGCGACTGGACTGGAAAAATGGGAGATGGGGTAGCTATTATTGTAAAAAAAAAAAGAACTTGGAGTGCAAGTGCACTCCAATCTCAATCCCAGGCTGCAAGATCTTGTCATATTCCATCAAACGCTTCCACACTTTTTCTGTACATCTACTGTTCTCAGGGATCAGCTTCAGAATTCGTAAAGAACATCCCAGATGTACTCGCTACCTATAATCTCCAGTCAGCGAATTTCATGCTGCTGGGTGACCTGAACATTTATGCTGAGGATCTGACTTGTACTCAGGCACCCAATCTTTTGAAGTATTTGGCTGTGATCCTAGTTATCCCAGCTAGTTAGCTCTCCAACACATATTAAAGGCTACATTTTTTAACCCCAATTTTAAGAACCTCTCCAATAAGACAACAGATTATTGTTTTTGTCAGGTCACTATATGATCCCATTTTCTATTCCTAAAGTAGAATAACACACATCTAAAGCTAGCTTTCCTACGACCACTCGTCATTGGTCCAAATTGGATACAGCCAGTTGGGAACAGGCACTATGTAAGTCAATACCTAACCTGACAGCAGAAGTTTCTGAGTCCTAGTAAGTAGTACTAAAAAGTGGTTAACAAGTCCCTTCATTATTAACTTATCCCTTTAAAAACAGTCAAGGAAAGGCAATCACAGGATAAAATGCTCTGGTGCGCTTAGGAATTTTTACATTTGAAAATGGAATGCAAAAAATGCATGAGAACGTGGAGAGTTAACTACGACATCTGATACAAACAGGGTTACAAAGCGCCCCTGAAAAATTATCAGCATACCATCCATAACACCTGAATAAATGATTCCGCAGAGCGGTTTAAGCATTCCTCAAACTCCTCAAAGAAAATCTATAATATAGTAAACTCCTTCATCAAATTTAAGGCCATAGTTGCCGGTCCTCCTCCCAACAGCAGAGCACTGTGAATTTCCTGCAAACCACTTTCTTAGGGAAGCAAGGAATATTTACTTAATCAGCAGGTCCGAATGGCAAGACTGGTGAAATTATCACAAGTAATAATAATACCTTAGCTAACTCTACACGTTCCCCCAATTGATCAGAGAGGAAGTTGTGGCAAGTTTAGTGAAAGTTTAGTGAAATCAGGCTCTCCTCTCAATCCTGCTCCAATAGAAATTCTGTTGAAAGGGGGAGATGTAATGCTTTCTTCTCTGATGGATATATATATATAATCTGTCATTGAAGAACAGCAGTGTTTCAGAGGAATGGAAAGACACCATTTGCCGTTTGCTACTTAAAAAACCCACCTTAGATTCGGAGGTAGTGGAAAATTATAGACCTATATCCCTACTCCCCTGACTTATTAAAATCCTGGAGAAGATTATAAATGGGCACCTTGCAGAAGATTTTGAAGCCAATTGCATCCTTCATCCTACTCAGACAGGTTTCTGCTCCTGATTAAGTACAAACACAGCATGTTTAAGGGCCACAGAAGACCTCGATTTTTGACAAGCTTAGACCGCTTTGTCATTATTATGGGCGATCACGAAGTGTTCCGTCCATTCAGTTATCTCTCTTTGGGCTTGAAACCACGCCCATGCCACATCAGTAACTTGGTTCGTGGGCTTGCCTTTTAAAATCCGCTTGCTTTCATTTGTGAAAGACGTGCATACGTCATGCCTTTTCCGGTGTTTTAGCCCACCTACACAGCACCAGTAAAGTACCAAAAACATACGAGTCTCGATGTTTTCAGCCTGGAGTCCGGACTACTTTATCGGTTTATTTTCCATGCAGCTCGATAGCGCTGCATTTTAAATAGCGCGATCGGGCTGCGTTTTTTTTTGGCTTTACAACGCTAATAGCTCTAACTCGAACAAATGCGAGACCTGTTGCATTGAAAATGCTTGTTTTTGACTTTGTGGTGCATCAAGGATGTCCTGGAAAACCGGGTTCAAACCGTGGGACTCCTGTCAGCGAATGATGTCGGTAGCGAATCAGCACCTCGTGTGTTTATGGTGTCTGGCGCATGACCACGACCCAAAGTCATGCTCCGAATGCTGAGCCATGAACCCCAAGGCTTTGAGGGAGCAGTCTCTGAAGCTCATGGAGGCACGGTGCTCAACTCCGCAATGCTCCCAGTATCATTAGAGAGGAAGTCATCCCCACAATTCGTCGTCCCATTCTAAATCTTCGGGACACTCGAGTCATAAGAAGTCAAAGAAGGCCAAACGTTTTAGACTTCTCCCTGTCGCTCGGCCGATGCGACACAGGAATAGTGTCAACGCTCTAAGCCTCCTTCCACGGAGCCTACTTCTGTGTCTGCTCTGCGCCTCCCCGACGTCCTGTGAGCCAAAGCCACCCCTTCCCAGCAGAAGGGGTTTTACAAGGCCATGCGCCTCATTTTGGGCAGACCGGCCTCCCTGCAGTGCCTTTAGGGTCCGGGGGATCAGAAAGGGGCCCCTTGGATTCAGTGCCTGTGGCTTCAGCTCTAGCCACTGATGACCCCTCAGGATCTGTTGTCGGATCCGTGCCGACGCCGGTTGGGCCAACATGAACTTCCCTGGTACCAGCGTAGACATCAATGCTGGTTGAGCCTACAATCGACGTCGACCCAGTCCTCATTCCAGGCGGCCTGGAAGGGCATCGCTCAGTGTCAGATCCAACTTCAATGGGGGGCTCTTCTCGCCCCAGGTTGGATTATGACCCATTTTACAATGGGTATGAATATGGGGAAGGTTTGGAAGGGTCATTGGACCCTCTGGAATACCAGTTTGACAACACTGACATGGACTGGGCATAGGAATTGGGCGAGGTTAGTGGTCTGGATACTTCTCCAGACGCTGGCATGTTTTCTTCCACTACCGTGGCTACGGCAGAGGGAGCCTCATATTCTATGGTGATCAGTAGGGAATCTGAGGTCCTCTGCCTCGAGCTTCCTTGTGTGGCGGTCTGGACTAACCTCCTGACTGGGGTGCTTTAGCCTGGGGCTTCCAATTATAAACCCCTTTTACTCTTCAATGAAGCCCTCATGGATGTCCTCCTGGGTACTTGGTCCATACCCAGCACAGGGACTTCTGTGAATAGGACAGTCGCCCGCCGCCATCGGCCTGCTCAGAACAACCCTAAGTTCCTGTCCCAACACCCTACGCCTGGGAGCCTTGTCATCCAGACTTCCTTGTCCTCTGGCGCATTCCCATCCACTCCCCGGATAGGGAATCAAAAAGACTGGATCAACTTGAGAAGAAAATGTTTTCTCTCTCCAGTCTGGCATTTCGGTCCGTGAACACCGCATGCCTTTTGGGCCACTACACTCATTCATTGAGGGATACGGTCGCACAGGTATTGCCGAAGATCTTGGTGGATGCCTGGGCTATCCTCTCCCAATCGGTTGCTGATGGGAGGGATGCAGCTAAGTTCAATCAATCAGGGGATTTGTATAGGGTGGCTAATCACCTGTGAGGATCTCAAGGCGCTGGGGAAAGGAAGGAAGGGGGGAGACAAGGAAGGATCAGTCAAAGAGCCAGGTCTTGAGGTCCTTCCTGAACCGAGACAGGGTGGGGGATTGCCTGAGGTGGATGGGGAGGGTGTCCAGGTCTTGGCAATGTGGGAGAAGGATCTTCCTCTGGCTGTGGTTTTCCGGATGCGGGGGACCTTAGCAAGCGCCTGGTTGGTGGAGTGGAGTTATCTGGCGGGAGTGTAGAAGGAGAGTCTGTGGGGCTAGTCCGGCATCTTGTAGGGCCTTGTAGGCATGGGTCAGGAGCTTAAAGGTGATTCTCTTGCCGATAGGCAACCAGTGTAGGTCTCTTAGGAGGGTGGTGGTGTGTCTGTGTCGTGGGGCGTTAATGATGAGCTGGGCAGAGGTGTTTTGGATGCGTTGCAGTCTTTTCTGGGTCTTGGCGGTGGTTCCGGCGTAGAGTATTGCTGTAGTTGAGTGGGCTGCTGACCAGTGCCTGGGTGACTGTCCTTCTGGTTTTGGTGGGGATCCATTTGTAGATCATTCAGAGCATGCACAGGGTGTTGGTCCATTGAGAGCGATGAGTCCAAGATGACGCTGAGGTTGTGGGCATGGTTGGTGGGGGTGGGGGTGTTTCCTAGTGCGGAGGGCCACCAGGAGTCGTCCCAGGCGGAGGGTGTGAAGCCGAGGATAAGGACTACTGTTTTGTCCAAGTTCAGTTTGAGGCAACTATCTTTCATCCAGGCGGTGACTGCTTTCATTCCTTCGTGGAAATTGTTTATGGCGGTGTTCGGGTTGTTGGCAGTTGGGTGTCGTCGGCATAGGAGACTATGTTGAGTGTGCGTGGCTCCTGACGATAGCGGCTAGTGAAGTCATGTAGAGGTTGAAGAGGGTGGGACTCTGCGAGGATCCTTGGGGGACGCCGCAGTTGATCTTGGTGGGTTTTGAGAGAAATGGTGGGGAGTTGGACCCTCTGTGTTCTGCCGGTGAGGAATGAGGAGAGCTATCTCAGTGCTGAGTCTCGGATGCCGGTGTCGTGGAGGTGGGTGCGTAGTGTGTCGTGAGAGACTGTGTCGAAGGCAGCAGACAGATCCAGGAGAATCAGGGCGACGGTTTTGTCTCTGTCAAGGAGGGTGCGGATGTAGTCTTTGGAGGTGAGGAGGGCGGTCTCAGTGCTATGGTTGCTTCTGAATCCTGACTGAGAGGGGTCCAGGATGTTGTTGGTTTCCAGGAAAGCAGTGAGTTGTTTGTTGAATGCCTTCTCAATGACTTTGGCCAGAAAGGGAAGCAGGAAGATGGGCCGGTAGTTCTTTAGGTCTGTCGGGTCGGCGGTGGGTTTCTTCAGTAGAGGTTTGATGTCAGCGTGTTTCCAACTTTCTGGGAAGGTGTCAGATTCGAAGGAACGGTTGATGGTATGCCGGAGTTTGGGTGCAATGGTGTTGCTGACTCGAAGATGTAATGAGGGCAGGGGTCGGTGGGAGCTCCTGAGTGGATGGTTGCCATGATGTCACAGGTCTCTGTGTCAGTGATGATGTTCCAGTAGAGGAGGGTGGGGGTGTGATGCTTTGGTCGACGGGCTGGTGGTGAGAGCAGGGGGGGGGGGGGCCTGGGTGAGGAAGCTGTCGTAAATGTCTGCAATCTTGCGATGGAAGTAGTTGGCGAGGTTTTCTCACAGTTCTTGCGACGGGGGGTGTTGGTGGAGTTTGGGTTGGTGAACTCTTTGACGGAAAAAAGTTCAGTTGTTGCAGATCGAGTCTCTTGGTGGCCCTAATGAGCTGGTGGTGATGTTTTCCGGAGTTCTTGAAGTTTTCATGATTTGCATGGGTCTTGTTGGTGCGCCACTTCCTCTCCAGACATCTGCAGACCTGTTTTGATTCTTTGAGTGCGGGGTGAACTAGTTTGCTTTCTTGGCTGTGCTTCTGTGGTGGGGCGTCTTAAGAGGAGGCGAGGGTGTTGGCGCAGTAGGTCATCCATGCGTGGAGGTTGTGTGCGGCAATGTTGGCGTCGTCGGCTTGGGGGCGTGTTGCATTGAGGCTGGCAGTGAGCTGGGCTTCAGTGACTTTGTTCCAATTTCTGCGGGGAAGTTGGACAGTGTGGTGTCGACTGATGGGTTTGTTGAAGGTGAAATGAATGCAGTGATGGTTGGTCCATTGGAGTTCGGTGGTGTGGCTGACGGAGTTCTGGCGGAGAAAATGGGGTCCAGAGTGTAACCAGCCGATTGGGTGGGTGTGATGACGAGTTGCTTGAGTCGAGGTTTGCGAGGTTTTCGATCAGGGCGGTGGAGTTGTTGTCGTTTGGGTTTTCCAGGTGGAAGTTGAGGTCCCCCAGTAGGATGTAGTCCTTGGATGTAAGGGTGTGGGTGGAGCCTAGGTCGATGATGGTGTCACAGAATGGGGGACAGGGGCCCAGCGGCCTGTAGATGAGGGTACCCCGCAGAGTGGTGTTAGGGTTGGTTCCAATCTGGAAGTCGAGGAGTTCCATGTTGGTTGTGGAGTCTTTGGTGCTAGGGGATAGGCGTAGGGACTCTTTGTGGACGATGACGATGCATCCCCAAGGATGAATTGTGCCGTCTCTGCGGATTATCTTGTAGCTGTCTGGGAAGGCGATGGCGATGTCAGGAGCCAAGGAAGGGTTAAGCCATGTTTCAGTGAGTTCACTATTGGTTGTGGGCTAGGCACAGTAGACTCATTGGGAAGACCGGTTGGGTCGACGGTGGCCTTCAGGCGCCACGCCTGGTTGAGGAAGTCTTGTTTTTCGGGGGATGTCCAACAGTCTCTCATGGACATGGCCTTCAATGGCACCCGTCTCTTCAGAGATAAAGCAGACTCGGCGCTCGAAAAGCTCAAGGAGTCCTGGACTGCGGCTCTGTCCCTTGTCCTCGTGGCTGCCCCTCGCCCAACACAATCAACTTTTCACCCCTTTCGTGATCACGGAAGGGGCTCCCTGTTGCGTCCTTTCCCTGCCAGCCACCGAGCCGTTTGTTACTCAGCCAATGTGCGGCCGTAGAGACGTGGAATCCCACGGGCTCATGGCACAGGGCACCAGAGGTCTGGCCAGTCCAGCCCCACCCCTTACACAGCCTCTAAACCCTCCTAGTTTGTTCCTCCATCTCGAACCAGTTGTGGGCAGAATCCGCCACCACCTGCCTCACTGGGAGTCCATCATGATGGACAGGTGGGTTTTGCAAATAGTCTGAAGGGGCTACTCCCTTCCCTTCGAGAGTGTACATCCGGCCATGCCTCCATCCTGGGGCCTCTTACCAGAGGATAATCTGGCACTTCTCCGTGAGGAAGTCATGACTCTCTTGGCCAAGTGAGCCATAGAGAGGGTCCCAGAATTAGGTTGTGGTTGTTATCTTCGCTACTTTCTGGTGCCCAAAAAGGACAATATGTCCTATCATAGACCTTTGGGCCCTCAATTTCTTCCTCAAGAAGAAAAAGTGTAAGCTCAGGTTCAGTCTGCCTTGGACCTCGGAGACTAGATGGTAGCGTTGGACTTGCAGGACGCTTACTTCCATGTACCCGTCTTGCCTGCCCACAGGCGCTACTTGCTATTCGTGGTAGGTCACAAGCACTTTCAGTTTACTGTGCTCCCCTTCGGCCTTACCAGCGCCCCTCGGGAGTTCACGAAAGTGATGGCGGTGGTTGCAGCTCATCTGTGCAGGCTAGGGTTTCAGTCTTCCCCTACCTCGACGACTGACTGTTGAAGGCGAACACGCCCCAGAAATTCATCTCTCACCTTAGGACTATGACGAGCCTTCTGCACTTGCCGAGGTTCACTATAAACATGTTGAAGTCACACTTGACTCCTTCTCAGATGCTCCCTTTTATCGGAGCTATTCTGGACACCATGCAATTTCGACCCTATCCTCCCGAAAAGTGAGTCCAGGATATTCAGGCTATGATTCTGATGTTTCAGCCTCTATCCTAGATTTCGGTGAGAATGACTGAGGCTGCTGTGCTTCATGGCCTCCTGTATCCTGCTGGCACCACATGCCAGATGGCATATGCGGGCTCTGCAGTGGGACCTGAAGTTCCAGTGGGCGTAGCATCAGGAAAATCTCTCTGACATGGTCCAGATCTTGGAAGGAACTCCGAAAGACCTGCAGTGGTAGCTTTTGAATCGCGATTGGGTCAACAGCAGATCCCTCTCCCTTCCTGAACCAGACCTTACAGTAGTGACAAATGCGTCACTCCTGGATGGGGAGGCCACATGGGAGAGGCGGAGATCGGATTTCTCTGATCTTCTGCGGAGTCCAGACTCCACATCAATCTTTTGGAGCTCTGGGCAATCAGGCTTGCATTGAAAGCATTCCTTCCCTTTCTAAAATGAAAACTGGGCAAGGTTTCACGGACAACACTACTGCCATGTGGTACTGCAACAAGCAGGACGGAGTGGGGTCGTGGACTCTGTCAAGGGGCTCTGCACCTCTGGACGTGGCTGGAACATCAGGGCATATTTTTGGTGGTTCAACATCTGGCAGGCTCTCTGTATGCCAGAGCAGATTAACTCAGCCGTCGATGCATAGTCTATCACGAGTGGCGTCTCCATCCGGAGGTGGCGCATGGCCTCTTTCAGCAGTGGGGAGAGCCTTGGTTAGATCTGTCTGCCTCTGCAGAGAACGCGCACTGTCTACTGTTTTGCGCGTTGGAGTTTCCAAGGTGGCACTCGCTCAGCGAAGCCTTTCGTCTGGAGTAGAACTCAGCCCTCCTTTACGCCTTCCGGCCTATACCACTTCTGTCCAGAGTTCTGAAGATCAAGAACGACCGGGCCCAAGTAATCTTTGTGGCTCCAGACTGGGCACGAAGATTATGGTATCCAGAGCTACTGAGCATGGCTATGGATCCTCCGATCAGACTGCTCCTTTGCGAGGATCTTCTGTCACAGCAGTAGGGGGACGCTTCTATACCCGAACCTGTCCAGTCTTTGCCTTCTTGCGTGGAGATTGAGCAGCAGCAGTTAACAGCGTTCGACCTTCCACCCAAAGTCTGTGATGCTATTCTGGCAGCCAGGTGTCCCTCCACCAAAACAGTATACGCCTGTTGTTGGCATAAATTTGTGGCATGGTGTACCAACAAGTCTGTTGATCTCCTTTCTGCACCTTTCTACAAGGTTCTCTTGTTAATTCTTTCTTTGGCCCAGCAGGGCTCTGCTTTGGGCACGCTTAAAGGTTACTTATCAGAAATTTCGGTCCGTCTTATGTTGCCAGATCGCCTTTCTTTATTCAAGTCTCCCATTGTTGGAAGGTTCCCTAAGGAACTCACCCATGTGGTACTTGAACCTGGTCCTTACTTACATGTGTGCCCCTTTCGACCCCCTGCACAATTGTCCCCTGTGACGCCTAACAATCAAGACTGCTTTTCTTTTTGCCATCACCTCCGCTCGCAGTGTAAGTGAGCTTAAAGCTCTTTCTTCCAAGCCACCATTTTTGTCTGTCCACCCTGACAGTGGTACTCTGTACAAGGGCCTCCTTTTTTCCTAAGGTTGTTAAGCCTTTTCACGTAGGCAAATCCATCACTTTGCCTACTTTTTATGCACCCTCACATCCCTCTCATGAAGAGGAGAGACTCCACCACCTGGATCTGTTAGCATTGTACCTCAATCGGTGATTTCCGGGTGTTCAATCAACTCTTTATTGGATATGTAGGTGCGAAGAAAGGGAAGGCGATGCATAAGCGTACCCTCTCCCAATGGGTACTGCTCTGCATCAAAATTTGCTACTCTTTGGCAAAGAAGCAACCCCCTGAGGGCTTGCTTGCTCACTCCACCAGAGCAACTGCTGACACCACACCACAGCACTGGCACGTGGAGTTCCTGTCCTGGATATCTGTCAGGCAGCAAAGTGGGCATATCTGCACACGTTCACTAAACATTACTGCCTGGACAGTGAGGTCAGGAATGGCTACTTTGGCTGTTCGGTCCTGCAGAGCTTTCTAGTATGATCTTGGTTCGCAGCTCACCACCGAGGGTAGTATTACTTGGGTATCTATTCTAAGGTAAGGAATCTGCAACTAAAAGTCTCTCTCAGATGAACACGTTACTTACCTTTGGTAACGATTTATTTGGTAGAGACCTATTTGAGTTTCAGATTTCTTACCGATCCACCCATCCTCCTCTCACTGGGAACTTGTTTCTAGGGACGGGGATTCCCTTTTAAGGGCCCTAGTTGTGGCACACCATTCTTAGTGTTCTTCATGACTCTGCGATACTGGCATAGAAAGTCATGAAAAGAGATGTCAGCTCGCTGGGATGGTGCCTATATACGACCGCACCGTCATCATGGCAATCACGACACCAACGACGCACGCGGAATCGACTGACGAGACCTGACTGCGCCCAAGGGTACTGCTCAAAGAAAAATCTCCGGATCCAGTCCGACGCCTGGGGAAAACTCTAAGGTAAGGAATCTGCAACTAAAATATGTTTCTACCAGATAAATCCCCCTCTCCCCTCGGTAATGCAGGAGGAAAACACTAGGACCATTGGGACTGTCAACTGTGAAGTTTGGTGCTTTTCAACATGCCTGTGACTACCCCATGTGCGAGGAGGGGACCATTGAAGCCATCACCTGTGGACAGACCCATTGTTGAGGCTGTTGCCCATGCCCTTGACCACTATATGCCGGAAGGAGGCCACAAGGACTGATTAGACTTTTGCCCGAATCAGAGAAGTCCCCCTGACAAAGAGGGACTCGAGAACAAGGGCAAAGGCCACCTTGCATCCCCGGCACTGCCCAATCACCTTACCTGCACGAGCCACAAAGTAGAAACCACCTGCTGCACCAGTAAATCATCACAGACTCTGGCCACTTTAGTCTGAAGACAAAGTGCTTCTTGCACATTGCTGGAGTGTGGGAAAACGTGTTCCGGCTCCAGACCACTTCTTCAGGCTCTGGTTGGGTAAGGTTAGAGGAACGCTAGTTGACCTTTTGAGATTTGGATGAACTCAGTATATCAACAGCATAGCGAGCTGAAACGTCAGGTCTAAATTAAGACTGTGCTGTGCATTGCTTGAGTTGCCTCCAGTAAACGTCTAGGAACGTGTTAATATGGAGGAGGCATTGGAGAGGGGGTTAGGGGGGACAGATGAGGGGACACTGCTTAGGACAGCACTGGAATGCTCACCCTGATCAACTGTAGTGTATTCTATAGTGTGCCATAGCATACTTTGCTTGTGTAATAAATACTTCTTTCTTATAAAAAATAAAACTTGGACTGCACGATCAACTTAGGTGTGATCGCGTTTGCGTGGTTTCTTGTGCCTTTGCTAACCTTTTACCTGCCTCCCCCGTGAAGAGCATTGGAGTGCTTGACCTCTGCTACCACGTAGAGTTAAGTGCTGAAGGAGTAGTACTTGGCCTAGTTGCTCAGGACCCATAGTTTATCCCAGGACATCAGGAGTAAAAGGCAACAGACCCCATGTTTGGGCCAGTAACCCCTGCTTGCCCGGTGGCCCTTTGAAAGGGGTTCTTACAGTGTTTAATTTGAATTTGAGGTTGCAAGTGGGGCCCTCTGGCACTCATTTTCTGAGACTTGCTTTTCCTCATCAGACTTTGACCCAGTGAAGAGAGAAAACACAAAGGGAGTAAAGGCTAAGTAAGAGAAAGGCTGAAAAACAATGACCAAGGGAAAGGAAGATGATAAAGAACCAGCAAAAGTAAATTAAAAGGGAAGAAAGTGTATGGTGGTGGAAGATGGATGAAGTGGAACCAAATCAATGGAACCTTTTTTTTTATTAGGTAATCCCAGCATTAGTCAGCACCAGGAAAAACTTTGGGCACCAGCAGTAATTATTGTACGGATTAAGCACTGGTGTGTTGTGTGATTTTTGTTGTTGTTGTTTTTTTTAAAACTATAAATCGTACTTTTTTGCAGTTTATTATTTCTGTCTTACAGACGCTTGCTACTTTCTCCTTTGGCACATCATTTGACAGTCAAGACATTGCACTCAAATTTCTGAGAAACATCCAGAAGAAAATTAGTTACTTACCTGTAACTGTAGTTCTCCAGTATTGGAATCTTTCATAGATTCACATGCTTGAATCATTCCCCGTCATCGAGATGGGAGCCCCCGGTACAATTTACACAAGTAGTGTTTAAATATATTAACAAAAGGGCCCTAGGCCTCTTCAATTTAACAGTCTATCAGAGTCATTTTAGGAAAAGGACCAAACTTGAGCATCCACCAATCAGACAACACCACCCTCTAGAATCCTCCTGAGAGAAGCTCCAGCACCTCAGATTTTCCAAGCACAAGTGCGTTAAAGATAGGAAAAGAGAGAGAGAGAGAGAGAGAGAGAGAGAAAAAGGTGAAAATGAGCTCCGGGGAGGTGGGTGGGCAGCATGTGAATCTTTCATAGATTCACATGCTTGAATCAGAGTAGCGAGCAGTACTTATGCACATTGTAACATTGTAGCCATGTATGTCACAAAACACCTGTGTTCGATGGCATGTGTAGCTGCAGATACACATGCTGTGCACTGTTCCTGCCATCTAGTGTTGGGCTCGGAGTGTTACAAGTTGTTTTTCTTCGAAGAAGTCTTTTCGAGTCACGGGACCGAGTGACTCCTCCCTTTCGGCTCCATTACGCATGGGCATCGACTCCATCTTAGATTGTTTTCTTTCCGCCATCGGGTTTGGACGTGTTACTCTTCGCTCCGTTATTCGGATCGGAAAAAAGACTATAAATCCTCGAAAGCGTTGGTATTGTTTGCGATCGGGAAACATCTTACACCGACGAGACAACCATTTCGGTGGCCCTTCGGGGCTTCCGCACCCAGCTGAGGCCTGGTCGGCCCGACCACAGACGTCGTTGAAGCCTAATGGACCGGACCCCTTTCCGTTTCTGCCCAAAGTGCCACGCTAAGTACCCCTATACAGACCAGCATCGGGTCTGTAATCTGTGTCTGTCACCGGAGCACAGAGAAGATACTTGCGAGGCCTGCAAGTCCTTTCGATCAAAAAAGACCTTGAGGGATTGGAGGGCGAGGCGGACGCAGATGGCGTTGAAAACTTCGGAACACCTCGACGCCGAAGAGGAGATGGCTATCTCCATCCAGGGATCAGACTCAGACGACTCCGACGGAGACCGACCTCCTACAGCAGGCCAAAAAGTAAGTACGCCTGCCCCGACCCAACCCCAAAGTCATCCGAAAAAACATAAGGCCTCAGGGACGCCACTGCCTGAAGGCCATGGCTCGACCTATAAAAAACAAAGCGGCACCGAAAAAGGCCAAAATCGTGCCAAAGTCTTCGGACTCGCCTTGTCGAATCGACTAAGCCTCGAAAGAGCCTTTTCGGAGCCGAGGCCTTCCATCAGCATGGGCATTTCGGTGCCAAGAAAAACCGGCTTCGGAGCCGAAAAAGACCTCGTACACCGAGGAACATGGGCTCTCTAAACAGCTCAAAGAGAGGCACAGATTTGAAGAGGAGCTTCAAATTGAAGAGTTTGGCCAAACGCAGGCACGGATTCAGATCCATAAAGATACTGGAAAGATCCAAACTGCCCCTCCTCTCAAATTCAAGGGAAAGCTGGCTTTCCAACCACAATCCAGAGACTGATCAGCCAAGAGCTAAAGTGGCCAGGGAAAAATCGCCAACTCGTCATTTTTCGCTAGAACTTCCTCCCCCGCATTCGCCACAAAGGACAGGGTCACCTATTGCCACGCCCACTGCACAGTCACCAACACACACGGTGCAATCGCAAGATGATGTAGACCCCTGGGACCTCTACGATCCCCCCGGTCTCGGACAATAGCCCTGAGTGCTACCCTTCAAAACCGTCTCCACCGGAGGATTGCACTTTGTACACCCAAGTTTTGGCCAGGGCTGCTGCATTCCATAATGTTAGCGTGCATTCAGAGCGGTCTGGCACCAGCATTTAGGTACTCTCCACGGTAATCCCTTTGGAGTGAGTGTGACTACAAGGAAATACCCCTCCCCCGGCGCTATCCAGACCAGAGGCCATTCGCCCCTAACTCCGGGACCTACCATACCATGAACCACCTGTTCAAGTAGGCTTTTTAACATTCACTTTTTGAGCACTTCACTTATTGTTAGTGCCTCGGGATCCTAGACCCTGACGAATGCCCCTGACCTACCAGCACTTCGAGAGGGCAGAAATATGTTGGTCATACGTATTCCTTTTTTAAGACTCTAAGAGACATTATCCTCTAGTGAGCCTCCTTCCCCGTTCTTAACCTTACCAACATGCACCCCCATTAAAATGTAACTAATAGTAGTTGGTGACATGTATGGTAATTTTATGTTCGATGGCATCTGTCGCTGTAGATACGCATGTTCTGCAATAGCTCGCCATCTGGTGTTGGGCCGGAGTGTTACAAGTTGTTTTTCTTCGAAGAAGTCTTTTGAGTCACGGGACCGAGTGACTCCTCCTTTTGTCTCCATTGCGCATGGGCGTCGACTCCATCTTCAATTGTTTTTTTTCCGCCATCGGGTTCGGACGTGTTCCTGTCGCTCCGAGTTTCGGAACGGAAAATTAGCTAATTTCGGAAGATTTTCGTCGGTATTGTTGCGTTCGGGATCGGCGTACTTAGCTTCCACACCGCATCGAAGATCGAAGAGCTCCGGTGCCCTTCGGGGTAGTTTTTCGATCCTCCGTCGGGGCCTGGTCGGCCCGACCGCGTGCTGAAGAACGCCGATGGAACGGACCCCGTTTCGTTTCTGCCCCAAATGCCACAATAAATACCCCTACACAGACCAACACTTGGTCTGCAACCTGTGCCTGTCACCTGAGCACAGCGAAGACACCTGCGAGGCCTGTCGTGCGTTCCGGTCCCGAAAAACACTCCGAGACCGTCGAGCCAGAAGACTTCAAATGGCGTCCGCACCGACAGCCCAACGGGAGTTCGAGGAACAGGAAGAAGAAGGTACCTTCTCGATCCAAGACTCAGACTCCGAAGGATTCGACGACACACAAACCGTGAGTAAGACGTCGAAAACCACACAAAGAAACATTTACAAGGCCCAGGGGACGCCACTGCCACCAGGCCATGGCTCCACCCATAAATTCGGTGACCGACCGTCGGCACCGAAAAAGGCCCAAACAGTGCCGAGATCGTCCGACTCCGGTCGAGACACCGGCACGCAGCCTTCTCGGGACCGAGAAAGTGCTGGAGACAAGCCTCGACACCGAGATGCCGGTGTGGACACGGCTCGACGCCGAGACAGCGGCACCGAAACAGATCGACGCTGAGAGGTTTCGGCCCCGAAAAGGAAAAAAGTCACCTCGGAGCCGAAAAAACACGCAGACAAAGTTTCGACGCCGAAACAAACTGCAAGCGACCCAGCTTCAGGCTCTTATACAGAAGAGCACTCGCTAACCTCCCAAATGCAAAAGCATAGGTTTGAGGAAGAGCTACAAGCAACTGATGTGGACCATACGCAAAAGCGTATCTTCATTCAGCAGGGGACAGGAAAAATAAGCACCCTTCCCCCCATTAGGAGAAAGAGAAGGTTGGAGTTCCAGACGGAACAAGCACCACAACCAAAAGTGGTTAAAAGAATTACACCACCACCCTCTCCTCCACCCGTGATTAACGTTTCACCAGCACAAACTCCATCTCACTCCCCAGCTCACACCACCATGAGCCAGGGTGACCAAGATCAGGACGCATGGGACCTATACGACGCCCCAGTGTCAGATAACAGCCCGGAGGCCTACCCTACAAAGCCATCTCCACCAGAAGACAGCACCGCGTACTCTCAGGTGGTGGCTAGAGCAGCACAATTTCATAACGTAAGCCTCCACTCAGAACAGGTCGAGGATGATTTCTTGTTCAACACACTCTCCTCCACCCACAGCTCCTACCAAAGCCTGCCTATGCTCCCTGGTATGCTCCGGCACGCAAAAGACATATTTAAGGAGCCGGTCAAAAGTAGGGCAATCACACCAAGGGTGGAAAAGAAGTATAAGCCGCCTCCTACGGACCCGGTTTTCATCACTACACAGCTGCCACCAGACTCTGTTGTTGTAGGAGCAGCTAGGAAAAGGGCCAACTCTCACACATCTGGAGATGCACCACCCCCAGATAAAGAAAGCCGCAAGTTCGATGCAGCTGGTAAAAGAGTCGCAGCACAAGCTGCAAACCAGTGGCGCATCTCGAACTCCCAGGCACTACTTGCGCGCTATGACAGAGCCCACTGGGACGAGATGCAACATCTCATTGAACATCTGCCCAAGGACTTCCAAAATAGGGCGAAACAAGTGGTTGAGGAGGGACAGACCATCTCCAACAACCAGATACGTTCCTCCATGGACGCTGCAGATACAGCTGCACGGACAATTAATACATCTGTAACTATCAGACGGCATGCATGGCTCCGAACGTCTGGATTTAAACCAGAGATTCAACAAGCAGTTCTCAATATGCCTTTTAATGAAAAAGAACTGTTCGGTCCAGAAGTGGACACAGCGATTGAGAAACTCAAAAAAGATACGGACACTGCCAAAGCCATGGGCGCACTCTACTCCCCGCAGAGCAGAGGGAATTACAGCACATTCCGTAAAACGCCCTTTCGAGGGGGGTTTCGGGGTCAAAGCACACAAGCCAGCACCTCACAAGCAACACCGTCCACTTACCAGGGACAGTATAGAGGAGGTTTTCGGGGACAATATAGAGGAGGGCAATTCCCTAGAAATAGAGGGAGATTTCAAAGCCCCAAAACCCCTACTACTAAACAATGACTCACATGTCACTCACCCCCTCCACACAACACCAGTGGGGGGAAGAATAGGTCATTATTACAAAGCATGGGAGGAAATCACTACAGATACTTGGGTTCTAGCAATTATCCAACATGGTTATTGCATAGAATTTCTACAATTCCCTCCAAACATACCACCAAAAGCACAAAATTTAACAACACACCATTCCAATCTCCTGGAGATAGAAGTGCAGGCACTATTGCAAAAGAATGCAATCGAATTAGTGCCAACCACACAAATAAACACAGGAGTTTACTCACTGTACTTTCTGATACCAAAGAAGGACAAAACGCTGAGACCAATCCTAGACCTCAGAGTAGTGAACACTTTCATCAAATCAGACCACTTCCACATGGTCACACTACAAGAAGTATTGCCATTGCTAAAACTACACGACTACATGGCAACTTTAGACCTCAAGGATGCTTATTTCCATATACCAATACACCCATCGCACAGGAAATACCTAAGGTTTGTATTCAAAGGTATACATTACCAATTCAAGGTACTGCCTTTCGGATTAACAACCGCACCAAGAGTCTTTACCAAATGTTTAGCGGTAGTCGCTGCACACATAAGAAGGCAGCAAATACATGTGTTCCCATATTTGGACGACTGGCTAATCAAAGCCCATTCGTTCATACAGTGCTCAAATCACACAAATCAGATCATACAAACCCTCTTCAAACTCGGGTTCACCGTCAATTTCACAAAATCCAAAATTCTGCCACGCAAGGTACAACAATACCTGGGAGCCATAATAGACACATCAAAGGGAGTAGCCACTCCAAGTCCACAAAGAATTCAAAATTTCAACACCATCATACAACGCATGTATCCAACACAAAAGATACAGGCAAAGATGGTATTACAACTCCTAGGCATGATGTCATCATGCATAGCCATTGTCCCAAACGCAAGACTGCACATGAGGCCCTTACAACAATGCCTAGCATCACAGTGGTCTCAAGCACAGGGTCACCTTCTAGATCTGGTGTTAATAGACCGCCAAACTTACCTCTCGCTTCTGTGGTGGAACAACATAAATTTAAACAAGGGGCGGCCTTTCCAAGACCCAGTGCCACAATACGTAATAACAACAGATGCTTCCATGACAGGGTGGGGAGCACACCTCGATCGACACAGCATACAAGGACAATGGAACGTACATCAAACAAAACTGCATATCAATCACCTAGAACTTCTAGCAGTTTTTCAAGCACTAAAAGCTTTCCAACCAATAATAGTTCACAAATACATTCTCGTCAAAACAGACAACATGACCACAATGTATTATCTAAACAAGCAGGGAGGGACGCACTCCACGCAGTTAAGCCTGCTAGCACAAAAAATTTGGCATTGGGCAATTCACAACCAAATTCGCCTAATTGCACAGTTTATACCAGGGATACAAAATCAACTCGCAGACAATCTCTCTCGAGATCACCAACAGGTCCACGAATGGGAAATTCACCCCCAAATTCTGAACACTTATTTCAAACTCTGGGGAACACCTCAGATAGACTTGTTTGCGACAAGGGAGAACGCAAAATGCCAAAACTTCGCATCCAGGTACCCACACAAACAATCCCAAGGCAATGCCCTATGGATGAACTGGTCAGGGATATTTGCTTACGCTTTTCCTCCTCTCCCTCTCCTTCCTTACCTGGTAAACAAACTCAGTCAAAGCAAACTCAAACTCATATTGATAGCACCAACTTGGGCAAGGCAACCCTGGTACACAACGCTGCTAGACCTATCAGTGGTACCCTGCATCAAATTGCCCAACAGGCCAGATCTGTTGACACAGCACAACCAAAAGATCAGACACCCAGATCCAGCATCGCTGAATCTAGCAATCTGGCTCCTGAAATCCTAGAATTCGGGCACTTACAACTTACCCAAGAATGTATGGAAGTCATAAAACAAGCAAGAAGGCCATCCACCAGGCACTGCTATGCAAGTAAATGGAAGAGGTTTGTTTGCTACTGCCATATTAATCAAATACAACCATTACACACAACTCCAGAACATGTAGTGGGTTACTTGCTTCACTTACAAAAATCTAACCTAGCTTTCTCTTCCATTAAGATTCACCTTGCAGCAATATCTGCATACCTGCAGACTACCTATTCAACTTCCCTATATAAAATACCAGTCATTAAAGCATTCATGGAGGGCCTTAGGAGAATTATACCACCAAGAACACCACCTGTTCCTTCATGGAACCTAAATGTTGTCCTAACTAGACTTATGGGTCCACCTTTTGAACCCATGCACTCCTGCGACATACAGTTCCTAACCTGGAAGGTGGCATTTCTCATCGCCATTACTTCCCTGAGAAGAGTAAGCGAGATTCAGGCGTTTACTATACAGGAACCTTTTATACAACTACACAAAAATAAAGTCGTCCTAAGGACCAATCCTAAATTTTTGCCAAAGGTTATTTCACCGTTCCATCTAAATCAAACAGTGGAACTTCCAGTGTTCTTTCCACAGCCAGATACCGTAGCTGAAAGGGCACTACATACATTAGATGTCAAAAGAGCATTGATGTATTACATTGACAGAACAAAAAACATCAGAAAGACTAAACAACTCTTTATTGCATTTCAAAAACCTCACGCAGGAAACCCAATTTCAAAACAAGGTATAGCCAGATGGATAGTTAAATGCATCCAAATCTGCTACCTTAAAGCTAAACGACAGCTGCCCATTACACCAAGGGCACACTCAACCAGAAAGAAAGGTGCTACCATGGCCTTTCTAGGAAACATCCCAATGCAAGAAATATGTAAGGCAGCCACATGGTCTACGCCTCACACATTCACCAAGCACTACTGTGTAGACGTGTTATCCGCACAACAAGCCACAGTAGGTCAAGCCGTATTAAGGACATTATTTCAAACTACTTCCACTCCTACAGGCTGATCCACCGCTTTTGGGGAAATAACTGCTTACTAGTCTATGCAGAACATGCGTATCTACAGCGACAGATGCCATCGAACTGAAAATGTCACTTACCCAGTGTACATCTGTTCGTGGCATCAGTCGCAGTAGATTCGCATGTGCCCACCCGCCTCCCCGGGAGCCTGTAGCAGTTTGGAAGTTACCTTCAATTATTTATATATGTATCATCTCAACCTTAAATAGGTGCATACTTAGTCACTCCATTGCATGGGCACTATTACTACAATTCAACTCCTACCTCACTCTCTGCGGGGAAAAACAATCGAAGATGGAGTCGACGCCCATGTGCAATGGAGACAAAAGGAGGAGTCACTCGGTCCCGTGACTCAAAAGACTTCTTCGAAGAAAAACAACTTGTAACACTCCGGCCCAACACCAGATGGCGAGCTATTGCAGAACATGCGAATCTACTGCGACTGATGCCACGAACAGATGTACACTGGGTAAGTGACATTTTCATTCCACCTCATCTGGATCCCTGTAATGTATCCAGCCAGTTTAATTTCAGCACTCCCTCCTGTTCTTTTAACTAAGAGGTTGAGTCCGCCCAAGTAGTACCATCTTACTTGGGTCGGGCTAGGTGGTCATATGATGAAGCAAGACACTATTATGTGGGTGAGACCACCTAGTCCGTAAGGGAACTCCCCCCCTCTCCTCTCATTAAAACACAGCCCTTCGCTCCTGAGACACTCCCCACACATTCATCCCCCTCTCTTACTAAAACGTGACCTAATCGATACTGCCAATTGAGGGAACACTGGTCCAATTCCACCCTCAACCCCTACTAACCCACACCCTTAGTGGTTATATAGCATGCATTCAGAGCCATTGGAGGATGACTTCCTCTTTAACACCCTGGCCTCCACGCATGCCTCATACCAGAGCCCGCCTATGCTCCCAGGCATGCTTAAACATGCTCAGCAAGTTTTTCAAGAGCCGGTAAAGGGAAGAGCCATCACACCGCGGGTGGAGAAAAAGTACAAACCACCTCCGTCGGACCCAGTGTTCATCACGCAACAGCTGCCACCGGACTCTGTAGTGGTTGGTGTTGCAAGGAAAAGAGCCAACTCACAGTCATCAGGAGATGCAGCACCTCCAGATAAAGAGAGTCGCAAATTTGACGCTGCGGGAAAGAGAGTGGCGTCACAGGCTGCCAACCAGTGGCGTATCGCAAATTCACAAGCCCTCCTTGCACGTTATGACCTAGCTCACTGGGACGAGATGAGTGATATCATCCAGCATCTCCCCAAGGAATATCAAAAACGGGCTCAACAGGAAGGGCAAGCGATATCCAACAATCCAATTCGTTCAGCATTGGATTCCGCTGATACTGCCGCAAGAACTGTGAACATGGCAATCACAATTAGACAATACGCTTGGCTAGGGTCCTCAGGGTTCAAACCTGAGATACAGCAGGCAGTACTGAACATGCCATTTAACCAGCAACAACTGTTTGGGCCACAAGTTGACACAGCCATCGAAAAGATGAAGAAAGACACTGACACGGCCAAAGCCATGGGCGGGCTCTACTCCTCCCAATATAGAGGGACATTCAGGAAACCGCAATTCAGGGGAAGTTTCAGACAAAAGCCTTCAGAGGCATCCACCGCTTAAGCAAAACCCTCCTACCAATCCCAATATCAGAGAGGGGGGTTTTGCGGCTCCTTCAGGGGACAATTCCCAAGATCAAGGGGAAAGTTTCAGCCCACCAAGCAGGCCACTAATAACAAACAGTGACTTGACTGTCACCCTTCCCCAACACACATCACCAGTGGGGGGAAGTCTAACATTTTACCACAAACATTGGTCAGACAGAACCACGGACACATGGTCCTATCAATTATCCAACATGGTTACTGTATAGAATTCACACATTTCCCTCCAAATATTCCCCCAAGAGCGCACAAACTGTCAGCGCAACATCTAGACATGTTACAAATAGAGGTGCAAGCACTATTAACAAAACAAGCCATAGAACTAATACCTCGCCAACAGAAAGGAACAGGGGTTTATTCCCTATATTTCCTTATTCCCATAAAGGACAAAACACTAAGACCAATTTTAGATCTCAGAACTCTAAACCTGTTCATCAAATCAGAACACTTCCACATGGTCACACTACAAGATGTAGCCCCCTTACTAAAACACGGAGAATACATGTCAACACTGGATCTAAACGATGCGTATTTCCATATACCCATCCATCCATCTCACAGAAAATACCTCAGGATTGTCATACAGGGCAAACATTACCAATTCAAGGTATTGCCCTTCGGTATAACAACAGCACCCAGAGTATTTACAAAATGCCTCGCTGTAGTAACAGCTCATATAAGGAGACATCACATGCACGTATTCCCATATCTCGATGATTGGCTAATAAAAGCCAACACTCAACATTGGTGTCAAAATCACACACAGTACGTAATAGATACCCTACACAAACTAGGGTTCTCTATAAATTACCAAAAATCTCACTTACAACCATCCCAATTACAACAATACTTGGGAGCAACACTCAACACAAAAAGAGCAATTGCCACTCCAAGCCCACATGGAGTTAAATGATTCCAAACCATGGTATCATACATACAACCAAATCAGCACTCCACAGTCAGATTTGTCGTGAAACTCCTAGGCATGATGGCATCATGCATCGCAATTGTCCCAAATGTGCAGCTACACATGCGGCCCTTACAGCAGTGCCTTGCAAAACAATGGACGCAGGTACAAGGTCCACTCCAAGATCTAGTGTTGATAGACCGCCAAACACACTATTCGCTTCAATGGTGTAACCCTGTAAATTTAAACAAAGGGGGGCCTTTCCAAGGCCCTGTGCCTCGCGCCATTCTCACAACAGATGCGTCAATGATTGGGTGGGGAGCCCACCTCAACAATCACAATATACAAGGGCAATGGGACAGTCAACAAAGACAACTACACATAAATCACATAGAACTGTTAGCGGTCTTCCTAGCGCTAAAAGCTTTTCAACCTCTTCTAGTTCACAAACACATTCTTGCCAAAACAGACAATATGACAACAATGTACTACCTAAACAAACAGGGTGGAACACACTCATCACAACTATGCCTCCTAGCACAAAAGATTTGGCATTGGGCAATTCACAACAACATTCGCCTAATAGCGCAATATATTCCAGGCACTCACAAACAATTAGCCGACAATCTCAGTCGAGATCACCAGCAAACTCACGAGTGGGATATGAATCCCCAGATACTACAAGAATACTTTCACCACTGGGGGACACCATAGATCTGTTCGCAACAAAACGCAAAAAGCCAAAACTTCGCATCCAGGTACCCACACCCTCAGTCCAAGGGCAATGCTCTATGGCTCTATGGATCAATTGGTCAGGGATATTTTGCTTACGCTTTCCCCCTCTCCCACTCATTCCTTTCCTAGTCAACAAACTAAGTCAAAACAAACTCAAACTAATACTAATAGCACCAACGTGGGCACGCCAGCCGTGGTACACCACACTGTTGGACCTCTCAGTAGTACCTCACATCAAACTCCCAAACAGACCAGATCTGTTAACATAACACAAACAACAGATCAGGCACCCCAATTCAACAACGCTCAACCTAGCAATCTGGCTCCTGAAGTCTTAGAGTTTGGCTATCTAAATCTTCCAAATGAGTGTATGGAAGTCATTAAACAGGCAAGAAAACCTACCACAAGGCATTGCTATGCTAATAAATGGAAAAGGTTTGTTTTCTACTGCCAAGCAAACCAAATCACACCGTTAGATGCCTCCATACAAGACATTGTGAGTTATTTACTACACCTACAAAAAGCAAATCTCGCTTTTTCTTCCATCAAAATTAATCTCACTGCAATCTCTGCTTAATGCTGATTAAACACACAAAATCACTATTTAGAATAACAGTTATTAAAGCCTTTATGGAAGGACTAAAAAGGATCTTACCTCCAAGAACCCCACCGGTACCCTTGTGGAATCTTAATATCGTACTTACACGACTCATGGGTCCACCTATTGAACCCATGCATTCTTGCCAAATCCAATTCTTAACTTGGAACGTAGCGTTTATTAATAGCCATCACTTCACTACGAAGAGTTAGCGAAATACAGGCATTCACTATCGAAGAACCCTTTATACAAGTACACAAACATAAAGTGGTTCCCCGCACAAATCCAAAATTTCTGCCTAAAGTCATTTCACCGTTTCACCTAAACCAAACTATGGAGCTCCCAGTCTTCTTTCCACAGCCAGACTCGATAGCATAAAGAGCACTGCATACATTAGACATAAAAAGAGCACTAATGTCCTATATAGACAGAACAAAAACATTTTGTAAAACTAAGCAGTTGTTCGTCGCTTTCCAGAAACCCCGTGCTAGTAACCCTATATCCAAACGAGGTATAGCCAGATGGATAGTTAAACGCATACAGACTTGTTACCTAAAAGCTGAAAGAGAGCTACTCATTACACCAAAGACACACTCCACTAGGAAGAAAGGGGCAACAATGGCCTTTCTGGGTTAGCAACACAACAAGCCACAGTAGGACAGGCTGTACTAAGAACATTATTTCAAACAGCTTCAACTACTACAGGCTGACCACCGCTTTTGGGAGGATTACTGCTTTGTAGTCTATGCACAGCATGTGTATCTGCAGCTACACATGCCATTGAACGGAAAATCTCACTTACCCAGTGTACATCTGTTCGTGGCATGTTCCGCTGCAGATTCACATGTGGACTCCCACCTCCCCGGGAGCCTGTAGCTGTTTAAGTTGCAATTAGAAATTGTATATATGTAAATAAACATTCCTTTAGCACAAACTATGTACATACATATCTTTTCCATTTCATGGACATCTTTACTATTCTCATTCTACCACTCCTACCTCACCCTATGCGGGAAAACAATCTAAGATGGAGTTGATGCGCATGCGGAATGGAGCCGAAAGGGAGGAGTCACTCGGTCCCGTGACTCGAAAAGACTTCTTCGAAGAAAAACAACTTGTAACACTCCGAGCCCAACACTAGATGGCAGAAACAGTGCACAGCATGTGAATCTGCAGCGGAACATGCCACAAACAGATGTACACTGGGTAAGTGACATTTTCCATATATATATATATATATATATATATATATATATATATATATATATGTTCGATGGCATGTGTAGCTGCAGATACACATGCTGTGCACATCCCGCCATCTGGTGTTGGGCTCGGAGTGTTACAAGTTGTTTTTCTTCGAAGAAGTCTTTTTTCGAGTCACGAGACCGAGGGACTCCTCCCATTTCGACTCCATTGCGCATGGGCGTCGACTCCATCTTAGATTGGGTTTTTTTCCGCCATCGGGTTCGGACGTGTTCCTTTTCGCTCCATGTTTCGGGTCGGAAAGTTAGTTAGAATCTCGGAAAAATCGTCGGTATTGTTTGCGTTCGGTATCGGGTTAGTTACAACAGATCGACACCGAATTAAGAAGAGCTCCGGTGGCCCTTCGGGGTTTTCTTCCATCCCCGTCGGGGCCTGGTCGGCCCGGCCACGTGTCTCTTCAAGGCTGATGGAACGGACCCCATTCCGCTTCTGTCCAAAATGCCATAACAAGTATCCATATACAGATCAACATCTGGTCTGTAACTTGTGTTTGTCACCAGAACACAAGGAGGATACTTGTGAGGCCTGTCGAGCGTTTCGGTCCAGGAAGACACTCAGGGACCGAAGAGCAAGAAGACTGCAAATGGCGTCGGCGCCGACAGGACAAGAGCGTTTCGAGGAGGAGGAAGAAACATTCTCCCCCCAGGAGTCGGACTCTGAGGAGATCGATCCCAAGGAAACGCCGAAAACCGTGAGTAAGACGTCGAAACCAAGAACTCACGAGAAAAGCGCTAAAGCCCAGGGGACGCCACCGCCAACAGGCCATGGTTTAACCCGAAAAGTAGGTGACCGTTCATCGGCACCGAAAAAGGGCGGGCTGGTGTGGAAGTCATCCGACTCCAGTCGAGATACCGGCACACAGCAATCTCGGGCCCGAGATAGTGGCTCAGAGAAGATTCGGCACTGAGACAGCGGCACCGAAACGGGTCGGCACCGAGAGAGCACGACGCCGAAAGTAAAAAAGGTTTCGTCGGAGCCGAAAAAAAGCAGCCGAAAAGGTTTTGGTACCGAAATATCCGGCTTCGGAAACGAAAACAAGTTCCTACACTGAGGAACAAGGACTGTCCACACAAATGAAGACACATAGATTTGGACAGGAATTACAGGCAATAGAGCCAGATCACACTCAGACGGCTCTTTATTCAAAAAGATACAGGGAAGATCAGCACTCTTCCTCCAGTCAAAATGAAACGCAAGCTTGCCTTCCAAGACAAAGACAAACAGCCACACGCAAAGGTGGCTAAACAAGTAACACCGCCACCATCCCCACATCACTCTCCGCAACCATCACCGGTAGCCACTCCACCAATGATGCAATCCCCAACTCATACAGGAATGAGTCAAGATGACCCTGACGCATGGGACCTTTATGACGCACCAGTGTCAGATAATGGTCCAGAATGCTATCCAGCTAAACCATCGCCACCAGAGGATAGTACAGGCTACGCACAGGTGGTGTCAAGAGCAGCTGCATTTCATAATGTCAGCCTTCATTCAGAGCCCATTGAAGACGACTTTCTTTTTAATACACTGTCGTCCACACACAGCCAATATCGGAGTCTTCCTATGCTACCCGGAATGCTAAAACACTCCAAACAAGTGTTTGAGGAGCCTGTTAAAGGGAGAGCCATTACTCCAAGAGTAGATAAAAAATATAAACCGCCACCAACAGACCCAGTGTACATTACACAACAGCTAACACCAGACTCTGTTGTAGTGGGAGCAGCGTGCAAAAGAGCCAACTCTCATACTTCAGGAGATGCACCACCTCCAGATAAAGAAAGTCGAAAATTTGATGCTGCAGGCAAAAGGGTGGCGGCACAGGCAGCAAACCAGTGGCGTATTGCAAATTCGCAAGCTTTGCTAGCCAGATATGATAGGGCCCATTGGGATGAGATGCAACACCTTATTGAACATTTACCCAAGGAGTTCCAAAAAAGAGCGCAGCAAGTAGTAGAAGAAGGACAGGGTATCTCCAATAATCAGATACGGTCAGCAATGGATGCTGCAGACACAGCTGCTAGAACTGTCAACACAGCTGTAACAATAAGGAGACATGCATGGCTGCGTACATCAGGATTTAAACCAGAGATACAGCAAGCTGTGCTGAATATGCCATTCAACGGACAGTAGTTGTTTGGGCCGGAGGTGGACACTGCGATCGAAAAACTTAAAAAAGACACTGACACGGCCAAAGCCATGGGCGCACTCTACTCCCCACAGAGCAGAGGCACATTTCGAAAGACACAAATTCGAGGGGGGTTTCGAGGGCAAACCACAGAAGCCACAACCTCACAAACAAAGCCCACTTACCAGAGCCAGTATCAGCGGGGAGGTTTCCAGGGACAATATAGAGGGGGACAATTTCAAAGGAATAGAGGAAAGTTCCAAAGTCCCAAAACTCCTCCAAACAAGCAGTGACTTCAAGGTCACAAATCCCCAACACATAACACCTGTGGGGGGGAGACTAACCAAGTTTTACAAACATTGGGAGGCAATAACAAGCAATTATCCAGCATGGTTATTGCATAGAATTTCTCAAATTCCCTCCAAACATCCCACCGAAAACACACAATATGTCAAAACAACATATAGATCTTCTAGGACTAGAAGTTCAGGCATTGCTACAAAAAGAAGCAATAGAGTTAGTACCAAAACAACAAATAAACACAGGAGTTTACTCCCTGTACTTTCTGATACCCAAAAAAGACAAGAGTCTGAGACCTATACTAGATCTCAGAACATTAAATACCTACATCAAATCAGATCACTTTCACATGGTTACATTACAAGACGTAATCCCACTGCTCAAACAACAAGACTACATGACAACACTAGACCTAAATGATGCATATTTCCATATACCAATACATCCTTCACACAGAAAGTACCTAAGGTTTGTATTCCAAGGGATACATTACCAATTCAAAGTGTTGCCATTCGGAATAACAACTGCACCAAGAGTTTTTACAAAATGCCTAGCAGTAGTAGCTGCACATATCAGAAGGCAGCAAATACATGTGTTCCCGTACCTAGACGATTGGTTAATCAAAACCAACACGCTAAGACGGTGTTCACAACACACAAAATATGTCGTAGAAATCCTCCACAAACTAGGTTTCTCAATCAATTACACAAAGTCACACCTTCTGCCGTGTCAAACACAGCAATACTTAGGAGCAACAATCAACACAGCAAAAGGGATTGCCACTCCAAGTCCACAAAGAGTTCACACATTTCACAATGTGATACAAACCATGTATCCAAATCAAAAGATACAAGTCAAACTGGTGATGAAACTACTAGGCATGATGTCTTCATGCATAGCCATTGTTTCAAACGCAAGGTTGCACATGCAGCCCTTACAACAGTGCCTAGCATCACAATGGTCACAAGCACAGGGTCAGCTTCTAGATCTGGTGTTGATAGACCGCCAAACATACATCTCGCTTCAATGGTGGAACAGTATAAATTTAAACCAAGGGCGGCCTTTCCAAGACCCAGTGCCACAATACGTAATAACAACAGATGCTTCCATGATAGGGTGGGGAGCACACCTCAATCAACACAGCATCCAAGGACAATGGGACATACAGCAAAAACAGTTTCACATAAATCACCTAGAACTGTTAGCGGTATTTCTAGCGCTCAAAGCATTTCAACCCATAATAAGACACAAACACATTCTTGTCAAAACAGACAACATGACAACAATGTATTACCTAAACAAACAGGGAGGCACACACTCGACACAGTTGTGTCTCCTAACACAGAAAATATGGCATTGGGCGATTCACAACCACATTCGCCTAATAGCACAATTTATTCCAGGAATTCAGAACCAGTTAGCAGACAATCTCTCTCGGGATCACCAACAGATCCACGAATGGGAGATTCACCCCCAAATACTAAACACTTACTTCCAAATGTGGGGAACACCACAAATAGATCTATTTGCAACAAAAGAAAACTCAAAATGCCAAAACATCGCATCCAGGTACCCACAAGATCAGTCTCAGGGCAATGCGTTATGGATGAGCTGGTCACGGATATTTGCTTACGCTTTTCCCCCTGTCCCACTCCTTCCATATCTAGTAAACAAATTGAGTCAAAACAAACTCAAACTCATACTAATGGCACCGACATGGGCAAGACAACCTTGGTACACAACACTACTAGACCTCTCAGTAGTACCTCATGTCAAACTACCAAACAGACCAGATCTGTTAACACAACACAAAAAACAGATCAGACATCCAAATCCAGCATTGCTGAATCTAGCAATTTGGCTCCTCAAATCCTAGAATTCGGACACTTAGACCTCACACAAGAATGTATGGCGGTCATAAGACAAGCTAGGAAACCTACCACTAGACACTGCTATGCAAATAAGTGGAAAAGATTTGTTTATTACTGCCATAATAATCAAATTCAACCCTTTTACGCATCTGCCAAAGATATAGTAGGATACTTACTACGATTGCAAAAGTCAAAGCTAGCTTTCTCTTCAATAAAGATACATCTAACCGCAATTTCAGCCTACCTGCAAATTACGCACTCAACTTTATTATTTAGGATACCAGTCATAAAAGCATTTATGGAAGGACTAAAAAGAATTATACCACCACGAACACCACCAGTTCCTTCATGGAACCTCAACATTGTCTTAACACGACTCATGGGTCCACCTTTTGAGCCCATGCACTCTTGTGAAATGCAATATTTAACATGGAAAGTTGCATTTTTAATTGCCATCACATCTCTAAGAAGAGTGACTGAAATTCAAGCATTTACCATACAAGAACCATTTATTCAAATACACAAGCATAAAGTAGTTCTACGGACAAATCCAAAATTTTTACCAAAAGTGATCTCACCGTTCCACTTGAATCAAACGGTAGAATTACCAGTGTTCTTCCCACAGCCAGATTCTGTAGCTGAAAGAGCACTGCATACATTAGACATCAAAAGAGCACTAATGTACTACATTGACAGAACAAAACTAATTCGAAAAACAAAACAACTATTTATTGCTTTCCAAAAACCTCATACAGGGAATCCAATTTCTAAACAAGGCATTGCTAGATGGATAGTTAAGTGTATTCAAACCTGCTATCTTAAAGCAAAGAGAGAGCTGCCTATTACACCAAAGGCACACTCAACCAGAAAAAAAGGTGCTACCATGGCCTTTCTAGGAAATATTCCAATGAACGAAATATGTAAGGCAGCAACATGGTCTACGCCTCATACATTTACCAAACACTACTGTGTAGATGTGTTAACTGCACAACAAGCCACAGTAAGTCAAGCTGTACTACGAACATTATTTCAAACAACTTCAACTCCTACAGGCTGAACCACCGCTTTTGGGGAGATAACTGCTTACTAGTATATGCACAGCATGTGTATCTGCAGCTACACATGCCATCGAACGGAAAATGTCACTTACCCAGTGTACATCTGTTCGTGGCATTAGTCGCTGCAGATTCACATGCGCCCACCCGCCTCCCCGGGAGCCTGTAGCCGTTTAGAAGTTGATCTTGAACATTTGTAAATTTGTAAATATATTACTTTAAACTTCATTATGTACATACGTATTCACTCCATTGCATGGGCACTATTACTAGCATACACAACTCCTACCTCACCCTCTGCGGGGAAAACAATCTAAGATGGAGTCCACGCCCATGCGCAATGGAGTTGAAATGGGAGGAGTCCCTCGGTCTCGTCACTCGAAAAAAGACTTCTTCGAAGAAAAACAACTTGTAACACTCCGAGCCCAACACCAGATGGCGGGATGTGCACAGCATGTGAATCTGCAGCGACTAATGCCACGAACAGATGTACACTGGGTAAGTGACATTTTCCATATATATATATATGAATACTTCAAACAAAATACCGTCTGTCAACCCCATCTTTACTTCTCACTTTTCTCTGTTTCTTTCTTTTTTGTTTTTTTTCTTTTTTTCTTTTTTCAAAAACATGAAAAGCATTGGATCTGTATCCAAAAATAACAGACCTAAACAATGTGCATACCTGATCTAGGATGGAGGGATGAAAGAGATGGCTCACCTTCACCTGTGAGGTTCCAGAGGACTGCTTGACCTACTGCTACCTCTCCCTGAGATAGTGCTTCCAAGCAGTAATGTCTTGTAAATGTATGGCAGCGCTTCCATGTTGCTGCTCTTCAAATGTCTTGCAGGGAAACCCCCGCAAACAGCGCTGCTGAGGAAGAGACTGCCCGCATAAAATGAGCACGGACCGATGAATGCAGTGGTTTGCCCGCTGCTTGATGGCAGAATCGAATGGCTGAGGCGATCCATCTGGCTATACTCTGCTTGGAGTGCTGTTGACCTCGTCTGGGTGCACTGTAAGCTATGAACAAATGATTAGAGCGGCGAAAGGACTTAGTTCTGTCCAAGTAGAATTGAACACATCTCTTAACGTCTAAGGAGCGTAATGCTCTTTCCGCAGGAGTAGATGGATGTGGAAAAAAGGTTTTAAAAACTAAGGGCTCGTTCATGTGGAAGCCCAAAGGGACCTTCGGGATAAAATGCGGGTTTGTGCGCAGCAGTAGTTTGTCTTGTTTAATCTGCAAGAACGGCTCCTGCATGGAGAGGGCCTGTATCTCACTGACCCGTCTGGCTAATGTGAGAGCCACCAATAAAGCAACCTTCCACATTTCAAAGAGGCTCCATGAATCGGTTCAAACGGATGCTTCATTAACTGTGCTAAAACAATATTCGGGTTCCACGAGGGAGGAGGAGGTCTGAATGGAGGAAAGACCCTGAAAAGTCCTTTCAAAAACCGTTTGATCAACCGAGAGGAATACAGCGAAGGTGAAGAGTCTGAACGCCTGTATGATGCTATTGCCGCCAGATGCACCTTTATGGAGGAATGCGCCAGGCCTGATTGTGCTAAATGCAATAAATACGGCAATATTTGTTCCAACGGTGAGGACAGTGGATCAATTTGCCGCTGGTGACTCCAGAAACAAAATATTTTCCATTTGCAAGAATAAGCCTTATTAGTGCTATCTATTCTAGCTCTGGACAAAATGTCCCTACATTCCTGTGGGATATTCAGATGTGCAAACTCCCTTTGCCCAGGAGCCATGCTGACAATCGCATCGACTGAGAATCCGGGTGCGATATTTGCCCTTTGTTCATTGTTAGTAAGTGCGGAGACGGTTTCAGTGGAATGTGAGGCTTCATTGATAGAAGAAGAAGCTCTGCAAACCAGTGTTGGCGAGGCCAGTACGGAGCTATCAATATCAGGATGCACGGCTCTGCCTTCATCTTCGTCAGTACTTTTGGGATCAATGGGGTTGGAGAAAAGGCGTAAGCAAAGATGTCTGATCAAACTATGGAAAACGCATTCCCCCAAGATCCCTTTTGGTGATGCCAGCTTGCGAAGTACTGGCATTTGGCGTTCCACTTCCTGGCAAACAGGTCGATTGTTGGCGTTCCCCACTGGGAAAAGATGTAGTCCACTGTGGACTGGTCCAGCTCCCACTCGTGGCAGCTCGATCTTTGCCTGCTGAGCGAGTCCGCTATCTTGTTCTCTATACCCGGCAAATGCACTGCTGTGAGTCTGATGCCTTGCTGTGAGGCCCAATTCCAAATTCTTTGGGCTTCCCTGGAGAGGGTGAGAGATCTCATGCCTCCTTGTTTGTTGAAGTAATGCATCGTAGTGGTGTTGTCTGTTCTTATTGCTACGTCTGATCCTGCTATTTTCGGAAGAAAAGCCTGCAAAGCGTGATAAACTGTTCTGAGCTCTAGCAGATTGATGTGCATCACTCTCGACTCTAGTGGCCCCTTGCCACTTACTTGAAGATCTTGTAACAGGGCTCCCCAGCCCTCCAGAGATGCGTCCGTAGTGATGGTCCACAGAGCTGGACGATGTAGAAAGGAAAAGCCAATGGACAGATGATGCTTTTGAGACCACCATGTCAGAGCTTTGGCTATTGCTGGGGTTATGTTTATCCGATCTTCGAAGCTTGCTGAAATCTGGAGCCATTGAAGGTTGAGTTGCTCCTGTAGCGGTCGCATTTTTAGTCTGCAGAGAGGAACCAGAGGTATGCATGACGACATCATGCCCAACAAGGATTTGAACAGGCGAACAGAAACGCAGTTTCTTCCCTGTATTGACTTTGCTAGAGTCAGTAACTTCTGTTGTCTCTCTACTGTGGGACACGCCATGGTGGACTGCGTGTCCAGTTTCACCCCTAAAAAGGTGATACTGCATGCTGGTAGAGGTTTGGACTTCTCCCAGTTGATGGTGAGGCCTAAACTGCTTAGCAAGGAAACGCACCTTCTTGTTGATCTGCGCGCTCCTGTCTAGGTGTTTGCTTTTATCAGCCAATCGTCGAGATATGGAAATATCTGGTGTTTTCTCCTCCTGAGAAAAGCTGCGATTGGCGCTAGGCATTTGGTGAATATCCTGGGAGCTGACTTTAGGTCAAAAGGGAGGACACGAAATTGAAAATGGCTTCCGGCTACCATGAATCTCAGGTACTGCCGGTGGGTAGGGTGGATGGGAATGTGGAAATAAGCGTCTTTTAGGTCTAGTGTAGACATGAAATCTCCCTGGTTCAGACGCAGGAGGACATCCTGCAGGCTTATCATGCGTAACGACTGCTGATGTAGATGTTTAGTTCCCTTAGGTCGAGGATCGGCCTCCAATCTTTCCACTTCTTGCGAATGAGAAAGAACCTGTAATAAAACCCTCTTCCTCGCTGTGACAGAGGTACCTTCTCTATAGCTCCTTTGAGGAGCATCTTGCTGATCTCCCTTTTGAGTTGTTCTGGATACCTTGAAGGAGTCCTGCGAGGAGGATTGGAGGGAGGTAGTTGGATAAACTCCAGAGTGTGGCCTTGTTTCACTAATTGGAGGACCCACTTGTCTGATGTGATGACTTGCCATTGCTTGAGGAACAGTGATATCCTTCTGCCTAGAACCAGAGGAGGAGAGTTGGGTGTAGCCGGCGCCTCGGATGTATCCGGCTCTACGAGCCGAGTCCTTAGCAGGGCGAGTTGAGCGTCCCCTAGTGCCAGATCTACCATAAGCTGCTTGTGGTGGTTGTCTTTGTGGGTAGTATTGATGGAACTGCTGAGAGGAGGAAGGATAGGTTGAATATCTATACTGCTGATAGCCTCCTCTATATGAAGGCAGTCCACGTCCTCTAGCTCGAAAGGAAGGCTTTTGAAACTGGAGAGCCCCTAATGATCTTGCTGTATCCGTGTCGGATTTGATAGATTTTAAAGCCTCGTCAATATGTTTACCAAATAATGCCTGGCCATCGAAAGGTAAGTCTAAAATCTTATACTGTACCTCAGGCCTGAATGATGTAGCCTTTAGCCAACCTTGTCTCCTAAGTACAGCCGCACCTGCGAGCTGTCGAAATGCAGTCGTGGCTATGTCCATTGCACAGTCTATGAGTTCTGCTGACGTGCGCTGACCTTCCTGCAACGTCTTCCTCGCCTCTGTTCTTCCGTCCTCCGGCAACTGGTCAATATGTGGAGCGATGTCTGCCCATAGCTGTCTGTCAAACCTGGCTAACACCGCTAGTGAGTTAGCAGCTCTTATCACTAGGCTAGCCATCTACGAGAACCTCTTGCCAATATTGTTTAGCCGTCTACCTTGTCTGGAGGTGCAGAAATCAGAGCAGACGGATTCTTGGACTTCCTCTGTGCCGCCTGAGCCACCACTGAGTCCGGATGAGGATGACCAATTAGACTTGCTGGGGCATCGTCTGGTGCCTTGTATTTTTTGTCCAATCGAGGCAGCACTGCTGTGACAGTAGCAGGATTGTGCATCACTTTCAACCCCTTCTTCCCATAAGTAGCGGACCAGCGGAATAGAGCGCACAGATTTCTGGAACAGCTCTTTAAAATCATAAAGGAATCAATCTGTCTGTTTTGACGGCTTTGGCAAAGCGAAACGCTTAGCTGCTCTCTTCAGAAGATTATGAAATCTTCCGATGTCGTCTGGAGGGGACTCCACCTTTGACTGGGAAGGAGATGGAGGAGCAGGAATAATGTATTCTTCCCACTCTGAATCTGTCAAGGAACTCCCCTTCTTCGTGATCACCTTCCGACATGTCAGTGTCCTGAGGTAAAGTCATATCCGGCGTGGCCACATTTGTTAGAGGTAAATGAGGCCGGTCTCTGATGTGGAGTGGTAACCCCGGAGACGGGCGATGGAGGAGGTTGCTCCCCTTGAGGAGGAAAATGCCTACTGTAATCAGTCAGCATTGCTCGGAGGTCAGATAGCAAAGAGGTTGGAATGTATGCCCCTTCCTGATATTGTTGGTCTCCTCCATAGAACTGAGGGTCATAGGTTTCATCAAATTAGTCTTCATCCAGATATTTGACGTTCAGTTGAGATGGGTTATGGGCTGTTCCAAATGGACCCTTGTCGTCTGAGTCTTCATCCCCCTCTAACAAGTGAACTGGTATGAGAGGGGTCACCTTACTGGGTGAGGTGTGCTTTGGGGTAAGTCTTTCTTGTGTTTTATGCTGTTTTTCTCTCATCGACTGTGTCATTGACGATGTCATCGACGGCGCAGATAGTCTTTGTTGACGGTGGAATCGTCGATGACGAACGCATGGAGATCTTGATCATCAACAGCCTTACCGAAGAGTCTACCGTCGACGATGGTAAAGCAAATACTGTCGTCACCGCTGTCGACGATGATGAGGTGTAGATCTTCGTCGATGATGACGTCGTCTATGCTGCTCTCGTTGACGATGGGGCACTCGTCGACTATGTCGTCGTCACAACTGTCGTTGACGGTGGAACAGTGGAAGTCGTCGTTGACCGTGAAAAAGCACTCACCGACGGTCTCGTCGACGATGAGTTCGTCGTCGACGGCACCTTTTTAACTGTAGAAGTAGATGAAGGCCTTTTGAAAGGCACAGATGGAGATACAGAGGATGACTTCTTATGCCTCTCAGAACTGCTGGCATGACCTCTCTCCCCTTTCCTGGAAGATTTTTGAGGTGAAGTAGAGGGGCTGCAGCCCTTGTAAGACCCTGAGGCAGTCTTTTTGTGGGCTTTTCCCGATTGTTGGGAAGGAGATCTTGTGTCTGATCTCGCCCTTTTCGATGACTTTTTGGATATTGAAGAGTTATCAGAATCAGAGACTGGATTGTCTCTGTACTTAAGTTTTTGCAGCCAAATCAATAACCTGCCTTCTCTGTCCTTAAGAGTCTTAGAGGAAAAGGTACGACAAACCTTACAGTCCTTGGCTGAGTGGTCTGGATAGAGGCAGTATATACAATCCTGATGAGGGTCTTCAGAATGTAGTCTTTTCTTACCACAAGTTTTGCAATTTCTGAATAAACCCTTCTTCTCCTTGTCAGACATGTTGTAGGTGTTAACCCCAATCAGTCCAAAGAAGTTTTTAGCAGAGAAAAAATAGCTTTAAGCTAATCCAAAAGGTGTGAAGAAAGAGCAGAGCTCTGAGGAGACTTCCTAGCACGACGTGCGGTAGAAAATCTGAGGTGCTGGAGCTTCTCTCAGGAGGATTCTAGAGGGTGGTGTTGTCTGATTGGTGGATGCTCAACTTTGGTCCTTTTCCTAAAATGACTCTGATAGACTGTTAAATTGAAGAGGCCTAGGGCCCTTTTGTTAATTTATTTCAACACTACTTGTGTAAATTGTACCGGGGGCTCCCATCTCGACGACTGGGAATGATTCAAGTATGTGAATGCATGAAAGTTCCAATACTGGAGTAAATGAGAGATGCACTTTAGCCGTAAGATAGAAACATGGCAAAATATTGCCATATAATTTTACTACTAATCATTTAATTATGGTTATTGAAGTGTCAAGCCTATCCTAAAATCCTTCTTTTACTCAAGTCTGCCAAGCCAGCAGTAACATTAACATTAAAAAAAATAGCATCTCCTGCTCCCCTTACTCTGCTGGCTCCTCTGTATTGACAATCAGAACTATTTAGGAGAGGCTCAGCCTCTATGACATGCATTAAATAATTAACAAAACAAAAATGTCTTGGAGCCCCCACAGAATTTGGCCAAATTACATGACTTCAAGGAGAGTTAGGCAATGTGCAGCATGTCTTCGGGAGACATGCTACGTCTTCCCCTTTAGGACCTTCACTTTCCCTTTTAAAATCTGGGGAGAAATTGTTCCATGTGTTCTCTCAAAACCAGAATCTGGCACAGATAAATCTGACGGTGCGACGAATCCGGACTTTGATAGCAGTCCAGGGCCAGGAAAACTCGGGTGCAACTTTTGGCTATCTCGGATTTGTCCTCTTAGATGCCCTGCAACTGGTAGCGGCAAAACTTATGCAGTGGCTACCAGCTTGTCGGTTTGGGCTACTCCAGCTCTTTTGTCCCTGTAGCTGCTCGCAGGAGATCAGCCAACTGATCCTTGAAGTCACTGCTGAAGGTTGGGAATCAACTTTTCCCCCAAGCCAGGAGCCGCAGGCACAGGACAAATTTTGCTAGCCCAAGTGCAGCAGGTGCAGTCCTTCCGACTGTGCAGCCCAAGGGAAGCTGGGCAGTCCTTCTCCGTTCCCCTCTCTGATTCCAGTGTGATTTGAGGGTGAGGGTTGCAGGGATGCCATATTTAGCCCACAAAAGTACTCTGAGGAGACCCACACCATCACTAGCCAATGGGCTACTGGGGCCCCTCCTACCTAGTTACGAAGTTCCTGTGATGTGAGTCATCTTACTATCCCACAGTGCAACGTTCTCGCCCCTGTCAGGGTGGCACCACCCTTCCTCAGTCATCAGGAGCTTGGTAGCTTATCCTAGAGGTATGGCTACCAGAGGGCTACACACCCATGGTAAAACTGGTTTTGGGGCAGTTTTGTCTGCTGGAACAAAAGGCATACTGCTTAGGAGTGTTGACATTACTTCCCTCAGAAAGGTGGCTTCACCTTTGAAGCTTTCCTTTTCGGCTGAGTGGCCAACCTGGAAGAGGAGGTGACTCCTCACTCTGTGGCAGCTGCCTTTGTTCCTGGGCCAGGGAGTTGTTCACACATCTCCCCAGGTGGTCAGAAGCTGTCTGTGTGCCAGAACCTTTGTGGGCCCGCAGGGATAGCTGGAGTACAGAATGGCAGCTTTCGGAAAGTTGTTTAACTGTGGTTTTAAAATCGCCATGGGCGTTGGGTCGGGTTTAATTCCACAATTAATTTGATACCTTACATGACCCAGTTATGTAGTCCCATTCAGCAAGTAGCCAGGTTGGGGTGCTCACCAGTCACCCTGTGTTAGCCATTAGGGCTACTAACTTTATTCACAGCAAAACGAAAGTTAGGACCTTTCTAAAATATATGTCCTGCTTAACAAAATACAGTGCCTTACCACAGGGCTGTATAGGCCTCCTAAGGGGGACTTGTATGTATTGTTAAGGAGTAGGTAGCTTTGCTATTGGTGTGAATGGCAAAGTCGAACTAGCAGGAAAAACACTGTCCTTCCAGTCTGCAATGGAAAGCTGGGAGCCAATTTGTACTTTTTCACAGATAGGATGGCACAACCAATGCTTGCACTCCTGAGTGAACACTGCCTTACATTCCCTAGGAACCATATTCTAGGGACTTATTAGTATGTCAGTCCTTGCTAATTGGGTGTATCCAATTTGACATGCAGTTTGTATAGGGTCAGCACACTGGCACTGAAGTCTGGTTAGCAGGCCTTAGTGCACTCAGTCGTAAAATCAGCAGCATCAGTCCAAAAAATGTGGGGGTGAACATGCAAAAAGAGGCATTTCCGTACAATAATTTTTATTTTGATTATGAAATGTTATATGCTGTCTGTAGCTGCAGCTTAAAACAAGCATTTGTAATGCAGTGGGTCTTGCATTTGCTCGAGTAAGAGCTATTGGTGTTGTAAATTCCTAACTGAACTTTTCTTGCCACATACATAGAAAAAGATAAGTAAAACAGTTGATATAGGCGAGCCGATTCAAATCGCCATGGCCTCCATGAGCACGAAGGAGACACACAAAAGGAAAAATAAGTTTGCTTCCTGTCAAACATATCAGCAGATGTGCCATTATCCATGTAACATGGATGGTAACGAAACCGCCCCAAGGAGGGACAAATGTAAAGCATTTACCAATGATAACAAAGGATTTTTGAAAGGTAAGCCCTAAACGAGTGAAAGTGAAGGACGTGAGGTGGGTGTGGTTAAAAAAGCTCTTGCGTGCTGCTATGCTCAACCTAATGAGGGTTGCACAAACAAAAGAAAAGTAGAAAAGCAACTATTTTGGACTGAAAAAGGATAAATGAGTGCATCAGAGAGTATTCTTTCTGATGGACATTTCTAACTGCAGATACCTCACCTTGTATTGCCCAGGCATCAGTCTGGATCTGGAAACTTTAGAGGAGTACCCCTGTGTGCCGGTAGGTGGTGTCGTGAAGCTCTGCGCCAACGTGGTTCCACTCAGGAAGTGACAAATGTAGCTTCTTATAAGCACCACACATGCATGTTGATGTCAGTTCCTTTCTTTCCTCACCTTCAGATGTGGACCCAAAGCTTCTCCTTAGTCTTTAAAGAACAAGATGCAAGATTTACAACAGGGTACACTGGTTTACTCACCCTATTTCCTTATCCCAAAAAAGGATAAGGCTCTCAGACGCATTGATATGTACTTTCTGAGCATTTCTACTTGATGAGGCTGCAAGATATCATACCTCTAATCTAGCAAGAGGAATACATGGTGGCGTTAGATGTCAAGGAGGCCTACTTCCTCACCAATACCTCGCTGGACCTTTTTTGTGCATCATGATAAGTGGCCGTTCATATCAATTAAAGGTACTCCCCTTTGGCATCTTGCAGATAGGCTGATCAAGAGTGCAAAAAGCCAGCAGTACTTCCTGCACACATATGCTACTTGTTGCTTCTCCCCAGTCTGGGGTTTCCCATAAATGTAGCTAGTTCTCATCTCCAGTCTCTCCAGATCCAACCCTCGCTTGGAGCAGGCCTAAATTCCACTACTGACAAAGCCTACGCAAGCCCTCAAAGTCAAATCCTTTGGTCAGCTTAACATCTCTACCAGACTAGTCACCTCACAGTAAGAACAGTAATGCACCTATTGGGCATGATGGCTCAGTGCATTGCGATCTTACCCCTTGCCCAACTACACATGTTTCTGTGGCGCCACAGCCTGGCAGCATAATGATCACAGGTGGAAGGTCTCATTGAAGATCTAGGTTTGGTAATGGCCAGAGTCCCTGCAGTGGTGAAACAGCAAAAATCTGTTTGAGGGTAGGCCTTTTCTAGACCCTGTTCCACAAGTCACCATTACCACAGACATCTCCCAAGCTAGGTGAGGTGCTCCCCGCAATCACAGCACTGTACAGGGTATTTGGACTCCACATTAGCATAGCCACAACATCAATTATCTTGAGCTTTTGGCAGTCCGTCTGACCCTCAAAGCCTTTGTACCACTTATCCTAGACAAAATAGTCCTGGTCAAGATGGACAACTAGACCACAATATACTACCTTCAGAAGAAGGGGGGCCCTCATTTGCTCTCCCTTTTCATGATAGCTCAGACAACCTATTATTGTGCCATAGGCCATTCATCATTGGCCTTCTGGAGGCAGACAACAACCTGATGGCCCCAGTGATCGTTCAGTCCAGTCAGTGTTGTTCCCACCACCTGAGCAGTGCAGTATGCTCACTAGTGATCATGTGCCTTGTGAGGCTCCACATTGTGTGCAACACCCGGTCAGTGTCTGGTTCAATGGCTGAGTGACTCCACACTTGACCTAACACCCTCCTAAGTGCTGCGTGCTTCAAGAACTGCTCAGCAAGGATGCAATAAAGTGTCTGTAGTTCATAGAAATGGAGAAAGGTCCCATCTGCGAACAGCCGACACATGCCACCGCTGTGACCGGTGTGCTGTCGCCCCCCACCCTCACAGAGGTGAAACACCCTAGAGGCAAATCCAGCAAGTACACCGCCCGCTGTGTCATTGTCTGAGGTATCGAGACCAGCAAGAGCTACTTTACTATTCCCCAGGGATCTGCCCTCAACACGTCAACCAGCTCACGCGGCCACGTCACCCTGGGCCAATATATCGTGCCTCCTGCTGTGTCTCTGGGGCATTTCACATTATCACCCACTGCACATGTCTGACTAAGTAGTACAGCTCATAGTCCGAGGCTCCCAGGACCTCTGCTGCCAAGGGTAGACCCAATTGTTTCAGTGCCACACAACAACTGCCCAGTGTCCATATTAGGTCAGAAAGCCATCTGCGTAGTTCTTGGAACACCACTCCGGAAAGCATTGGGGGTACACTGACAAACTTATATAGCAGACACAGTAGATCCACCATCTTTGCCTCAGCTGTGCAACCCATAGTCTATGGTGGCAGTGTCCGTCAAAAGGCTTATGATGAACCCTTGATATAACTTCATAAGGACAGTACTCACTGTTTGAATCTCCATGAAATTTGCCAGTTAGCATATTAAGCCCAGTGCAAGTCCAAGCAGACCCTGAGACCAAACCCCACTGTGCACATGTGAAGGGTGTTAGCAAGATGCTTGGTACGAATGTTATAGTTTTGCTTGGACACAGAGCGGAACAAAGTCACTTCTGGCCTAATGGTCACAGTCTTATGCTGTCACTCAGGAGGCTGCAGGTTCAAATCCTTGTATCGCTTGCCAGTGTGTTTGTTTATTTACTGGTGTTTTGACTGTTAAACCTTCCTAGTGTTGGAACATTCACATTTCTTTCCAATCACATGAATGGGTTGACTGTCATAGGTATGTCTGGAAGCATCACAGTAAGTCACCTATGGCCTAAAAATCACAGTCACAGACTCTCGCACTGAATGTTGAGGGTTCTATTCCAGGTGTGTCTGTGGTCCTTTTCCTTCTTTAATTTATTTTAAACTTCGAAAGTTTAAGGTTCAAACTGAAAGGTGAGCTCACTCTTTTTTTAATTGACAAAAACATTTTTCTTTTCAATTTGTCCAGAAACCTCATTCTAAGTATATGATTCGTCAAAGCCTAAATATCTCTCACTCTCGCTCACTCTCGCTCACTCTCGTTCTCTCTTGCTCTCTCTTGCTCTCTCTCTCGCTTGCTCACTCTTGCTCACTCTTGCTCACTCTCTCTCGGCAACTGGCCGCAGGCCATGCCCTGCGTTCAACCCCACCGCGCACAACCAGGTTGGGTGATTTTAGGGGTTGGCCACAGCTGCCAGGCACTATGACCCACTGCACATGGCGGAAGGCCGTGAGCAGCGGTGGTTGGATTAACATAGTAATGAAAATTACTTTACCTTAAAAAAAATAAAAAAAATTGAAATTTACTGGAAAAGGTTACAGAGATGTTATAGTTAGGAAATAGATTTTTTTTCAAAAACCATAGAAATTCACTTTAAAAAAAACAAAGGTTATGTGGACGTTGTATTTAGGCTCACATTTTAAGCATACCAAACGATAGTTCCACCTGTTATAGTAAGAGTTCTCTAAAATAACTGTAACTCGTGCTCTCACAATGCACTGCGAATTACCCCACAACTTATGGCACTCATGACTTCTTTGATAACATAATTGATAATTTCAGTGTAATTTTTGCAGTACAATTTTGTGATGAAATAAACTGTGGATGGTGGGACCGCAGGTTATCGCTACCTTAGGGCACGAGTTACAGTTCTTGAGAAACCTCGAACAGGTGAATTTCTGTGGTTTGGTACGCTTATAATGTGAGCCTAAATATAACGTCCATTTTAAGTGAATATATATATATATATATATATATATATATATATATATGTTCGATGGCATGTGTAGCTGCAGATACACATGCTGTGCATTATCCTGCCATCTAGTGTTGGGCTCGGAGTGTTACAAGTTGTTTTTCTTCGAAGAAGTCTTTTCGAGTCACAAGACCGAGGGACTCCTCCCTTTCGGCTCCATTGCGCATGGGCGTTGACTCCATCTTAGATTGTTTTTTTTTCCGCCATCGGGTTCGGACGTGTTCCTCTAAGCTCCGTGTTTCGGTTTGGAAAAGTTAGTTAACAAACGGAAAATTTGACGGTATTGTTTACGCTCGGTATCGGGTTAGTGATAGCACATCGACACCGAAGAAAAGAAGAGCTCCGGCAGCCCTTCGGGGCTTCCACTCCTCCGCGGGGCCTGGTCGGCCCGACTGCGTGCGTCTTCAAGGCTCATGGAACGGACCCCATTCCGCTTCTGCCCTAAATGCCATGCTAAGTATCCTTATACAGACCAACATTTGGTCTGTAATTTGTGTTTGTCCCCCGAACACAAAGAGGATACGTGCGAGGCCTGTCTGGCATTTCGGTCGAAGAGGACGCTGCGGGACCGGAGAGCTCGAAGACTTCAAATGGCGTCGACACCGGCCGGACAACCCGATGTCGAAGAAGAAGAGACGAACGAGTTACTTACCTTCGGTAACGATTTTTCTGGTGGATACATTAGCTACCTGTGGATTCCTCACCTAATGAATACTCCCATGGCGCCAGCATTCGACGGAAATCTTCTTACTAGTCTCTGCACGTCGACGAGGACGTCACTCTAGCCCACGCGACGCCGTCTGACGTCATACAGGCAATAAGAGGTCCTCGCCGACGTGCCGATGACAGTACCAACATTTTTTACGTGCATGAGAATAATAACCCAATGTAATGAAAGAGCAAAGCAACATCTCTTAATATTGTAAATCACACAACATTGCAATAAAATAGCTGTAGATTTAATATAACCTTCTTTTTTTTTTTTTTTTTGTAAACAAATAAATATATTTATACATACGAATCATGTATATACACAATATATATAGATTTATATATAAATATACACATATATACAAATATCATATATGCAAAATGTATTGCAACTTTGAAGACCAAAAGGAGCACACTCAAGGATTGCATGGAGAGACCAAAAAGGCAACGGGCAGGCGGGTGGGACCGTGAGGAATCCACAGGTAGCTAATGTATCCACCAGAAAAATCGTTACCGAAGGTAAGTAACTCGTTCTTCTGATGGATACAACTACCTGTGGATTCCTCACCTAATGAATAGAGTCCCAAAGCAGTACCACGCCCGGCGGTGGGTGCCTAAATGGTCAAACCAAGAAATCCTGCAGCACTGACCGTGCAAAATGACCGTCCCTTCTGACCTCAGAGTCCAAACAGTAATGTTTCACAAAAGTGTGAAGGGACGACCAAGTTGCGGCCTTGCAGATGTCGACCACAGGAACACCCCTGGCCAAAGCCGAAGAGGCCGACTTAGCTCTGGTGGAGTGAGCTCTAATGCCCTCAGGCGGATCCTTCTTTGCCAAAGAGTAACAGATTTTAATGCAAAGAACAACCCACCTGGAGAGTGTTCTCTTGTGGACTGCCTTTCCTCTCCTCTTGCCCACGTATCCGACAAACAGCTGATCCTCCAGCCTGATATCCTTCATTCTGTCGATATAGAAGCTCAACGCCCTTTTTGGGTCCAGGCGATGTAGCCTTTCTTCCTCCTTTGAAGGATGAGGCGGAGGATAAAACGTGGACAAGGTGATTGTCTGAGCCAAATGGAAGGGTGAAACAACCTTTGGAAGGAAAGCAGCCTTGGTCCTCAACACCACCTTATCCCCATAAAACGTTATATAAGGGGGTTTAACCGATAAGGCCTGCAACTCACTCACTCTCCTTGCAGATGTTATAGCTACTAGGAATACTGTTTTAATAACCAAATACCTTAAGGGGCAAGAATGCATAGGCTCAAAAGGAGACCCCATAAGGAAAGTCAGGACCAAGGACAAATCCCATTGAGGCATAACGAATGGTTTTGGAGGATATTGATTCAGAAGACCTTTCAAGAATCTGAGAACAATAGGGGATTTAAATAACGATGGTTGGTCTGGAAGACAAATGAAGGCTGACAAGGCCGACAAATAACCCTTAATGGTAGCCACTGCACAACCTTTCTGCGCTAGAGACAGTGCAAAAGACAAAACATGTGAAAGATGAGCATGTAAGGGATCAATCTGTCTCTCTCCACACCACATAACAAATTTAGACCACCTATTAGCGTAGATAGATTTAGTGGAGTATCGCCTGGCCGCTAAGATAACATCCACTACATCAGGCGGGAGAGAGAAGGAACTCAGGTTGCCCCGTTCAATCTCCAAGCATGTAGGTGCAGACTCTGGAGGTTGGGGTGTAAAACCTGCCCCTGCGACTGCGAGAGGAGGTCTGCCCTGAGAGGGAGACGGAGCGGAGGGCACAGTGAGAGTTGGAGAAGGTCGGAGTACCATACCCTCCTTGGCCAATCCGGAGCTATTAAGATGACTTGGGCCCGGTCTTGGCGAATTTTCCTCAACACTCGAGGAATCAAGGGTATGGGGGGAAACGCGTAAAGCAACTGGTCGCACCAGGTTATCTGAAACGCGTCCCCCAACGCTCCCTGCATCGGATACTGGAGGCTGCAGAATAACGGGCAATGCGCGTTCTCTAGAGTGGCAAACAGATCTATCCGAGGAAACCCCCATATCTGGAAGATTAGACAGACCTGATCTGGATGGAGACGCCACTCGTGGTCTGCCGAGAATTGGCGACTGAGACTGTCCGCACGTACATTCAAGACCCCGGCCAGATGATTTGCCACCAAGCAAATCTGATGGTCCTTTGCCCAGGACCATAGCCGAAGAGCTTCTCTGCAGAGAAGGTACGACCCTACTCCTCCCTGTTTGTTTATGTACCACATCGTGGTAGTATTGTCCGTCAGGACCTGCACCGACTGACCACGAAGGGATGGGAGGAAGGCCTTGAGAGCCAGACGTACAGCCCGTAACTCCAACAGATTGATATGAAACACCTGTTCCTCTGGAGACCAAAGCCCTTTGATCTCCAGATCCCCCAGATGAGCTCCCCATCCTAGGGTGGAAGCATCCGTTATGACCGTGGCCACTGGTGGCGACTGCGCGAACGGCTTTCCCTGTGAAAGATTGTTGCCCGCAATCCACCACTTCAATTCCACAGCAGCATCTCTGGAGATCTTGACAGTACCTTCTAAATCTCCCTTGTGTTGAGACCACTGCCTTCGGAGGCACCACTGAAGAGCCCTCATGTGCCAGCGAGCATGCGTGACCAACAGAATGCAGGAGGCGAACAGACCGAGCAGACGAAGGACCTTGAGGACTGGAACTACCGCTCCATTTCGAAACATTGGAACCAATTCCTGAATATCTTGAATCCGCTGAGGCGGAGGAAAGGCTCGACTCAATGTTGTATCCAGTACTGCCCCTATGAACAGGAGGCGCTGAGAGGGCTCCAGGTGAGATTTGGGCACGTTCACCGAAAAGCCCAGGTCGAACAACAACTGGGTTGTTGACTGCAGATGATGCGACACAAGCTCCGGGGACTTGGCTTTGATCAACCAGTCGTCCAAGTAAGGGAATACTGCTATCCCCTTCCTTCTGAGCTCCGCCGCAACCACTGACATCACCTTTGTGAAGACTCGAGGTGCTGAAGTAAGACCAAACGGGAGGACCGCAAACTGATAGTGCTGCGACCCTACCACAAACCGGAGATACTTCCTGTGCGACTTGAGTATCGGGATATGAAAGTAAGCATCCTGCAAGTCGACAGACACCATCCAATCTTCCTTGTTCAACGCCAAAAGCACCTGTGCTAGGGTCAGCATCTTGAACTTTTCCTGTTTGAGGAACCAATTCAAGATCCTCAGATCCAGGATTGGTCTCAACTGACCATCCTTTTTGGGAATCAGGAAGTATCTTGAGTAACAACCTCGACCCTTTTCCTGCTCTGGGACCAACTCTACCGCGCCCTTTGAAAGGAGGACTTGAACCTCCTGTTCTAGCAACAGGAGGTGTTCTTCTGAACAATAAGATGGGCGGGGCGGGATTAGGGGCGGGAACTCCCGAAAGGGAAGGGCGTAGCCTTTCCCCACAATGCCGAGAACCCAAGTGTCCGTTGTGATAGACTTCCACTTGTGGAGAAAATGCTGTAATCTTCCCCCTACAGGAGAGGAGTGAGTGGGAAACGGTGGAAGCCTAAGGCTGCTTCCCCTGCTGCACCCCTCCAGAGGACGAGGAAGAGGCAGAGTGCTGTTGAGAGGCTCCTCTGGTACGGGCCCCACCCCTCCCCCTCCCTCTAAATGACCTATAGGGGAGGGAAGAGGCGGGTTGCTGGAACCTCCCCCGAAAGGAAGAGGAAGAATAGCCACGCCCAAATCCCCGAAACCTCCTGAAAAATCTAGAAGAGGCAGAGGAAGAAGGAGCTTGCAGTCCTAACGATTTGGCTGTGGCTCTGCTCTCCTTAAATCGTTCCAAGGCCAAATCTGCCTTGGCTCCAAACAGTCTGTCCCCATCAAATGGGAGGTCCAGCAGGGTCGACTGCACATCCGCAGAAAACCCTGAGTTTCGGAGCCAGGCCTGTCTTCTTGCCACCACAGCCGTGCCCATCGCCCTGGCCACCGAGTCGATCGTGTCCAGCCCAGACTGGATAATCTGGGTCGCGGCAGCCTGGGCGTCCGAGACCACATCCAAGAGACCCTGGGGGAGCTCCGTAAATGAAGACGAAATATCATCCATCAGAGCATGGATGTACCTCCCCAGAATGCACGTTGCGTTGGTGGCCTTCAACGCCAAACTGCATGACGAAAATATTTTCTTGGACTGCGCATCCAGTTTCTTGGAGTCTCTGTCTCCAGGCACCGTCGGGAAGGAACCAGGCGCTGACTTTGAGGAACAGGAGGCTTGCACCACCAAGCTCTCCGGCGTAGGGTGTCTAGAGAGAAAGCCAGGGTCAGATGGTGCAGCTCGATACCTCCTGGCCACAGCCCTATGAACGGCCGAGGAAGACACCGGCTTCTTCCACACCTCCAACACCGGATCCAGCAAAGCCTCATTAAATGGCAAGAGAGGCTCAGCTGCAGCAGAGGCCGGATGCAATACCTCTGTCAGCAAATTCTGCTTCGCCTCTGCCACCGGCAAAGGCAGGTCCAAAAAGCTCGCTGCCTTCCTCACCACAGCATGAAAGGAAGCAGCCTCCTCCGTATATTCCCCTGGAGACGAAAGGTCCCACTCAGGGGAAGTGTCCAACCCACTGGCTGTATCCAGACCATGTAGTCCGTCTCCAGAGTCCTCAATCTCTCCCTCCTCTAAGACTCGCTGGTACTCCTGCTCTTCTAAAAGACGGAGAGCACGCCTCCTCGAATGAAGTCTCTCCTCGATACGCGGAGTCGACATGGCCTCCGCCGACGTCGAAGAACGGCGCCGATCTCCAGAAGCGTCTGACACCGCGTCCGGCGCCACAGGCAGCTTCGGCGCCGAGGTAGGAGCCGGAGGACGAGGTCTTGGAGCCGATGGACCAACCGGAGTCACAGGGCAAAATCCTGACTTCGACGGAAGGGCAACCTCCGGGGCCGAAACATCCGAAGCCACCGGAGCGGCCATCGATGCCGGCACCGGCGCCGAGCCCACATTCCCAAAAGGGAGAAAGGGCATAAAGGGTGCCGGCCGAAGAGGCGCAGGATCACCCAACGAAAAGGCCAAGGGCCCCGAAGGACCAGCCGGAGCAGCTCCTGGAGCCATCTGCTGAAAGATGGTATACATCGCATTAAGAAACGCTGTACTATCGGCTCCAGGAGTGGGAAAAGCCGGATACTGGGGTGCCTGGATCGAGGGCGACCCCGACGCCGGCCTCGACGTCTGCGACGCCGGAGAAAACACAAGAGGCTGCACCACCTCAATCACAGACGCCTGACCAGGCGAAGTCGCTGACGCCGGAGAGGGCAACGGCGTCGATGGATGCGGCGTGACCGTGGGGCTGACCACCCAAGTCCTCCGACGCCGAGCCGAAGGTGACCACGAACGAGACTCCTTGCTGGAATGACGTCGTGAGTCTCTACGGCGCCGGGAGTCTCGATGACGCCGGTGAGACTTTGGCGAAGAAGACTTCTTATGATGTTTCTCCTTCTTCTTTGACTTTGCCATGAATAACTTGGCCTCACGCTCTTTGAGGGCCTTCGGATTCATGTGTTGACATGAATCGCAAGTCGAGACGTCGTGGTCGGAGCTCAAACACCATAGACAGTCAGAGTGAGGATCTGTAACTGACATCTTGCCCCCACACTCTCGACAGGGCTTGAAACCCGACTTCCTCTGAGACATTATTACCGCAGAGAAGGCTACGCAGCAGACAATACTCTGTAACCACGAAGGTAACAGTAGCTCCCTCGAAGATAACCGTTTCGAATGCACGGAAAAAAGGGAACTGTCATCGGCACGTCGGCGAGGACCTCTTATTGCCTGTATGACGTCAGACGGCGTCGCGTGGGCTAGAGTGACGTCCTCGTCGACGTGCAGAGACTAGTAAGAAGATTTCCGTCGAATGCTGGCGCCATGGGAGTATTCATTAGGTGAGGAATCCACAGGTAGTTGTATCCATCAGAAATTCTCTGTTCCTGATTCGGACGAGCCGAGAGTGAGCAGCCGACGAGGCAACAAACCGTGAGTAAACGAGCCCCGGCAAAAACTCACTCGAAAATCATGAAAGCCAAGGGGACGCCACCGCCGACAGGCCATGGCTTTACCCGAAAGACCAAGCATCAGCACTGAAAAAGGCTTCACAGCAGCCGAAGACATCCGACTTCGGTCGAGATACCGGCTCCGAATATACTCGGCACCGAGATACCGGCTCTGACCAGATCTGGCACCGAGAAATCGGTACCCCGAAAGCCAAAAAGGTTTCTTCGGAGCCGAAAAAGACTACAGAAAAAGTTTCAGTGCCGAAACACCCAGCCTCGGAGCCGAAAAGAAGCTCCTATACGGCGGAACAGGGCCTCTCCTCACAATTACAACAAGACTTGGGGATGGGAGAGCCAGACCATACACAGAGGAGGCTCCATATACAGAAGGACACGGGGAAAATAAGTACACTTCTCCCCCCCCCCCATTAAAATCAAGCGGAAGCTCGCATTCCATGAGGCGGAAATGCAGCCAAAAGCAAAAGTGGCTAAAGAAAAAACACCACACTTTTCTCCACAGCCATCGCCACCGCCCTCACCACATCTGTCCCCAATAGCAACACCACCAATGGTGCAGTCACTAACTCACACAGGGATGAGCCAAGATGACCCAGATGCATGGGATCTGTACGATGCACCAGTCTCTGATAATAGTCCGGATTGCTACCCGGCAAGGCCATCATCACCGGAAGATAGTACTGCTTACAAGCAGGTGGTTTCCAGGGCGGCTACTTTTCATAACGTAGCATTGCATTCAGAACCTATAGAAGATGACTTCTTGTTCAATACCCTGTCATCAACACATAACCTATACCAAAGTTTGCCAATGTTACCAGGCATGTTAAAACATGCCAAACAGGTGTTTCAAGACCCAGTCAAGAGCAGAGCCATAACACCCAGGGTGGAAAAGAAATATAAACCTCCCCCTACGGACCCGGTATACATTACGCAACAGCTGACTCCTGATTCAGTGGTAGTGGGAGAAGCCCGAAAGAGGGCAAGCTCACAAACTTCTGGGGACGCACCACCACCCGACAAAGAAAGTCGGAAATTCGATGCTGCAGGCAAAAGGGTGGCAGCACAGGCAGCCAATCAATGGCGAATTGCCAATTCACAGGCCCTATTGGCAAGATACGACAGGGCACATTGGGACGAAATGGAACATTTCATTGAAGACCTTCCCAAAGAATTCCAGAAGCATGCCCAACAGGTTGTAGAGGAGGGCCAGACCATCTCCAACAATCAAATAAGATCAGCTATGGACGCAGCAGACACGGCGGCCAGAACAGTAAACACGGCGGTCACCATTCGGAGACACGCGTGGCTACGTACCTCCGGATTTAAGCCAGAGATCCAGCAGGCTGTGCTGAATATGCCATTCAACGGAAAACAATTGTTTGGGCCAGAAGTGGATACAGCAATAGACAAACTAAAGAAGGACACTGACATGGGCGCGCTCTACTCCCCACAGAGCAGAGGCACTTTTAGGAAGCCACACTTTAGAGGGGGGTTTCGGGCCCAAAGCACAGAACCCTCTACCTCACAGGCCAGACCCACATACCAGGGCCAATACCAAAGGGGAGGCTTCCGGGGACAATATAGGGGTGGACAGTTCCCTAAAACAAGAGGGAAATTCCAAAGCCCAAAAACCCCACAAACTAAACGGTGACTCCAACGTCACAAACCCCCAACACACAACACCTGTGTGGGGGGTGGGGGGGGGGGGGGGGGGGGATAGTCACAGATTATTACCAAAATTGGAAAGACATAACTACAGACTTGTGGGTCCGAGCCATTATCCAACATGGTTATTGCATAGAGTTCCTACAAATACCACCAAATGTGCCTCCAAGAGCACACAACATGTCCAAACAGCACTTAGACCTGTTACAACTAGAAGTCCAAGCGCTGTTACAAAAAGAAACAAAAGAACTGGTACCCAACCATCAAAAAGGAACAGGTGTTTACTCCCTGTATTTCCTAATTCCAAAAAAGGACAAAACCCTGAGACCCATATTAGACCTCAGAACACTAAATCTTTACATCAAATCAGATCACTTTCACATGGTGACACTTCAAGACGTGATTACCTTGCTCAAACAAAAGGACTACATGTCAACATTAGATCTCATGGATGCTTACTTCCACATACCCATACATCCTTCCCACAGGAAATACTTAAGGTTTGTAATCCAAGGCGTGCATTACCAATTCAAAGTGTTACCGTTCGGAATAACAACAGCACCAAGGGTATTCACAAAATGCCTTGCGGTAGTAGCTGCTCATATCAGGAGGCAGCACATGCACGTATTCCCTTACTTAGACGATTGGTTAATAAAAACCAGCACTCAACAACAGTGTCTACAACACACAAAATACGTTATAGAAAGCCTTCACAAGCTAGGGTTCTCTATAAACTACCAGAAATCACATCTACAACCGTGTCAAGTACAACAATACTTAGGAGCAACAATCAACACACTAAAAGGGATTGCCACTCCAAGTCCACAAAGGGTACAAGCATTCCAAAATGTAATACTAAACATGTACCCAAACCAACACTTTCAAGTGAGATTTGTGATGAAACTTCTAGGCATGATGTCTTCATGCATAACCATTGTCCCAAACGCAAGACTACACATGTGGCCCTTACAACAGTGCCTAGCAACACAATGGACACAAGCACAGGGTCAACTTCAAGATCTAGTGTTGATAGACCGCCAAACACACTCCTCGTTTCAATGGTGGAATCCTATAAATTTAAACCAAGGGTGGCCATTCCAAGACCCTGTGCCTCAATACGTGATCACAACAGATGCTTCCATGGTAGGGTGGGGAGCACACCTCAACCAGCACAGCATTCAGGGACAATGGAACGATCAACAGAGCCAACTTATCATCTGGAACTGCTAGCAGTATTTCTAGCATTGAAAGCATTTCAACCGATAATAGCCCACAAACACATTCTTGTCAAAACAGACAACATGACAACAATGTATTACCTAAACAAACAGGGAGGGACACACTCATCACAATTGTGTCTCTTAGCACAAAGAATTTGGCATTGGGCGATTCACAATCACATTCGCCTAATAGCACAATACATCCCAGGAATTCGAGATCACCAACAAACCCACAAATGGGAAATTCATCCCCAGATACTACAAACTTACTTTCAAAGCTGGGGAACACCACGAATAGACCTATTCGCAACAAAAGAAAACTCAAAATGCCAAAACTTCGCGTCCAGGTATCCGCACCCTCACTCCAAGGGCAATGCGTTATGGATGAGTTGGTCAGGGATATTTGCTTACGCTTTTCCCCCTCTCCCACTCCTTCCGTACGTAGTAAACAAATTGAGTCAAAACAAACTCAAACTAATACTAATAGCACCAACTTGGGCACGCCAGCCATGGTACACAACACTACTAGATCTGTCAGTAGTACCTCATATCAAACTACCAAACAGACCAGATCTGTTAACTCAACACAAACAACAGATCAGACACCCGAATCCATCATCGCTCAATCTAGCAATCTGGCTCCTGAAATCTTAGAATCTTGACATTTAGACCTTACACAAGAATGTATGGAGGTCATTAAACAAGCAAGAAAACCTACTACAAGACATTGTTACGCAAATAAATGGAAAGGATTTGTTTATTACTGCCATAATAATCAAATTCAACCACTACATGCGTCCGCAAAAGAACATTGTAAGCTACCTATTACACTTACAAAAAACAAATCTAGCTTTTTCGTCCATTAAAATACATCTCACAGCGATATCTGCTTATCTGCAGAATACACATTCAACATCACTCTTTAGAATCCCAGTCATCAAAGCATTTATGGAGGGTCTAAAGAGAATCATACCCCCAAGAACACCACCAGTTCCCTCGTGGAACTTTAATATTGTATTAACACGACTCATGGGTCCACCATTTGAACCCATGCACTCTTGTGAAATGCAGTACTTAACCTGGAAAGTAGCCTTCCTAATAGCAATCACATCTCTTAGAAGAGTAAGTGAAATACAAGCATTTACTATACAAGAACCCTTTATACAAATACACAAACGTAAAGTGGTTCTACGCACAAATCCAAAATTTTTACCAAAAGTTATCTCACCATTCCACCTAAACCAAACAGTGGAACTCCCAGTCTTTTTTCCACAGCCAGACTCAGTAGCTGAAAGAGCCTTACATACATTAGACATTAAAAGAGCACTAATGTATTACATTGATAGAACAAAACAATTTCGCAGAACAAAACAATTTCGCAAAACAAAAAATTGTTTGTAGCCTTCCAAAAACCTCATGCAGGAAATCCAATATCCAAACAAGGCATTGCCAGATGGATAGTGAAATGTATTCAAGCCTGCTATATTAAAGCAAAGAGAGAACTGCCTATTACCCCAAAGGCACACTCCACTAGGAAAAAAGGCGCCACAATGGCCTTTCTAGGAAATATACCCATGACAGAAATATGTAAGGCAGCCACATGGTCTACGCCTCATACATTCACGAAACACTACTGTGTAGATGTGTTAACAACACAACAAGCCACAGTAGGACAGGCAGTATTACGAACATTATTTCAAACAACTTCAACTCCTACAAGCTAAGCCACCGCTTTTGGGGAGTAACTGCTTACTAGTCTATGCACAGCATGTGTATCTGCAGCTACACATGCCATCGAACGGAAAATGTCACTTACCCAGTGTACATCTGTTCGTGGCATGAGACGCTGCAGATTCACATGCGCCCTCCCGGCTCCCCGGGAGCCTTTAGCCGTTTTAAGTTGATGAAAACTATATATATATAATTGTTGAAAAAACTTGTACATTTGTAAATGTGTATATATATATCACTTATAATCACATTATGTAAAGACATACTTACTCCATTACATGGGCACCTTTACTATATACACAACTCCTACCTCACCCTCTGCGGGGAAAAACAATCTAAGATGGAGTCGACGCCCATGCGCAATGGAGCTGAAAGGGAGGAGTCCCTCGGTCTCGTGACTCGAAAAGACTTCTTCGAAGAAAAACAACTTGTAACACTCCGAGCCCAACACTAGATGGCAGGATAATGCACAGCATGTGAATCTGCAGCGTCTCATGCCACGAACAGATGTACACTGGGTAAGTGACATTTTCCACACATGATATGCTGGTCCAATCCTATGGGGCTCCAACAGGAGTCAGCACTAATATTTTTTAAAAATAGCATTGGCAAACTTGTGCCTTGGTCGATTTTTTTTTTAAAATTTTTTTTTATTTTTTTATTGTAAGCATATGACACAACGAAAATAATTATATTTGTGACTGTTTTAGGCTTTCCAAACAATTTTTTGTAATTAATATTCACCAATGCAGTTGTTCTTATAGCGCAGTTTTGTTAGGTCTTGGCTCTAGACAGCGCACATGTGCTTTCTCGAAAAGAGATAGGTTGTACCTACTTTGTGGGCCTCAGCCCTACCATAGGCTTCTGATTTGCTGGCTTCGTTGTCACTCCATTATTCATTCTCCCCATTTGTCCATGGCGTGCATGTGTAATTTTACAGGGTTTAGCCTTCCACAGGAGCAGGGACCAATTACTCCGAAACATATGCAGCGGCCATTTTAGTATCCGAGTCCCGAAGACTGGATACCCAAAAAGTGGGCAATAACATCCAGCGTAACTTGAAAGCTTCTTACCACAATATACACCCACAAAACGGAGCCTTTCCTCAAATTATCATATCCCCAAGCACACTCGGGCATCTAGCTTGACATCTGAAGATTTCAAAACTGATTAAAAGGTTAACGGTAACACTAAAAGAATGCACACGAATCACGGTGCACAATGGGAACTGTGTGCTGCACAACGTATTGATTTACTCCTTGCAGGTCTCTTGGTGACTTCCTTTCTGGGCTTGCACATTTACTTCACCGTAGATAAACACTCACTGGCACATCAGAAGAGCATCTCTAAACGCACACAAAACACATATATGTACAGGCAGCCTGATGACACCCAATTGCGTGCTAGCACTTTGGTACCTCCTCAAAAGTAGTATCACACACATTTGAACACAGGCACACAACACATCCGCAACCTCACAAACATATGGCAAATAAAAACATTCACATTGACAATGCCAAAAGCTCGGTGCACGGCCATTGCCGAGACTTATTGGCTTTGCCAATGCATGCTTTTAAAGTAACCAGCCTTTCAGTTCCACTGTGCATTGTTTTAATATGTGTGACGCACAGCAGAATAAATTACCACTTAAACAAATCCCTCATTTCAGGCATCTACAATGTAAGTTGAACTATTTTTAACATTTTGTTACAAGGAGTGAGGAAAAATAGGAGGTATTTAAAGTTAATATTAATAAGTACATTGAATAAAAAGTGCACTTTGTACCAACCTTGTTACTGAAGTAAAATAAACTTTTTCTGGCGCCGTGAACAGGGCCACTGGGTAAAGTGACTTGACTCTTTTCCTCATGTTGTTGTGGGCAGAATTAGTAAATGTGAATGACCGTTTAACGGCTCGCTGACCAAAATTCCTTCTATATATGTTTATTATTTATGATTTTTTGAGGGGGACAGTTAGTCTAGCTTGATAGTTGAGGCGATCTCAAAAGACCAGACATCCAAAAGGACTGAAATATACCTTCCTTATTGAATAAAATGGGGTGAGACGTTGGAAAGAATGACGTTGCTGATTAGTATGGCCAGGAAAGGGTCCTCCTCACAGCGACACCAAAAAACGTATGAGATAAATTATGCTTCATGAAACCCAGAGAACCACACTTAATCCACAAAATTGTTACACAGTCAGATTCGTTCATTTGCATTGTCATGATTTCTTTTTGCCTTATATTGACAAATATTTCAGGTTTTGTACTCAGGATGGAATATTTTCCCCAAGCAAGGATATGTTACCTATTTGTATATTTCAAATTACTCGTGTATGCATGAACATGTTCGTGCTACTATTTAACACATCTGTAAGTATTGCACGCCTCACTGTAGACAATAGCTCGGCTGTGGATTTGTATTCTTCTGCATTTAGTCATCATTGATAATGTTACCCATTTTATCTACACTGCAGCGCTCAGCCGTTCTTGAGGCCCAGTCAGTGTCACAGAAAATCATGACAACAAATACGTATTGCCTGTAAATTTTGTTGTGGTCATGCAGTACAGCAGCATGAAGCATGGCTAAATCGAGATAAACGTCCAACTCAGCCCTCCTTAAAAAAAAGTGGTATGATGTCTTCGTAATCTCTAAAGCAGAAAATGGTCTTTTTTTCTCGCCTATAGGAAGCCATCCCTGGTACATGGAAGAGAGGGAGCTGAGGGGAAGGAGGAAAATGGCAGGGAGCCAAGCCTCCCGCACACTCCGCAAACAAAGCCTGAAGCTATGAGCGTCACAGCTCATACAGCGAACACAGACAGGCGTTCCGAAGAGACCGAAATCCATTTTAACGTGTGTCCAGTTGCTGGCACAGCTATCTGTTTGTTGAGATCCATTCAAAAAAATTATTTACCTTTGCACAACGCACTTGCATAATAAGACAGGCAGCCATTTGTTTACAGAATGTACTAAAGGATTTGTGCCATGTTTTTAAAATTAGAACATACTTTTATTTAAAACTTTAATTAAAAAAACACCTCTGCTCTGTTTAGGGCTGAAAGCAGCAAGTGACTCCTGGGCTCATGCAAGTATCTATACAAGTGCAAGGGCAAAAATCTAGTCACTCAGAGTGAAAGCATCCAGTTACTGAATTCGGCTGGTCCATTGATCTATACTTTGTGCGGTAGTGGGAGGGAGCACAATTTGAGTGACGTTTGAACAAAATGTGGCGAAATGTAAGCCCCTATATCGGTATTTATTTTTATGCCATATGTTGGTAAAACAGGGAAAGCTGTCTTTAAGCCTGGCCTAAGAAACGGGCTAGAAGTATCTTTAGTGGATACTGCGTACAGGCGGTTGGCATAGAGAGTTATGTATGTTATTAGAATATTACTTTAGATCGATAAAATCCTACAAATTCATTAAAACAACCAAGGGTTAAGATGACGTTATAATTAGGTATGTTAATAATGTCTCACTTTACATTTGAAAAAAACCTTACAAAATTAACTGAATAACAAACTAAAGGTTAAAGGGACGTTATAGTTAGGTGAAAATGTCAGTTTAAACATAATATTTTAAACAAAAAAAAAAACTGAAATCCGCAATTTATAGTTAACAAAGGAGCGCCTGCTGCACATGTCCTATGGCCAACTTACCTCCCCCCCCCCCGCCCCATGAGCAGCCACCCTCCCATGGTCACCAACCCACATTTTCCTTTTTTTTTTAAATATTTTGGTCCCCAGGACCATAGGGGAGTGGCATGCTGGCTCCTGCAGGTGCACACATAAGTCTACGTAGACTCACCTCACAGGCCTCCCACGGTATCTCTGTCATCCCACGGTACCTCACAGTCGTCCTTGCAGTCTCCAGCGAGAATAACTCAACACCAGCAGCCAGCTGTTTTTCAAAGTTTCTACACCAGAGTAATAAGCTTTGCATTCCTTTTTAGTTCATAGCTTATACACAGTTTTCTGGCTCCTTTTCTTAACACTTCTCTTTGCGGGTACAGCTTACCCCAACTCATGTTGTCTGTTCATAAGTTGTGGCCCAAGATGCTAAGTATTTTTAGGGCAGCATAGGATAACACGTACAATATCGCCCAACTAATATCAAACAACTCCCTCCAACAAACAGTCAAACCAGTATTTGTTTCTCTTTTGTCATCTGGTAAACTGCCATAGATTTGGGCTAAAATATTAGATCAGTGTGAACGGCTTGTACATAACAAATGGTTCTGTTAGAGTATTTATGGTAGCTGTTTTTATCTCTAGTGAGGTAATTATGTGAGTGATGTTTAATGATTAAAGCAAAGTGCAGTTTTTTTGTTTTTTTAGCAAAACCAGGGGATATTACTTCTGTTTTTATATTTTGTATGGTGTTGACTATTTGCACAAGACTGGGCCACCAAGTTCTTACCTTAATATTTTAGTTCAGTCAACAAAATATTTTAGTTACAGCAACTGCTGATTACATTGTAAAAATATATTGTGTTTTATTATTGTGTAGCTCAAATTATATACAATAACATGGATGATAAACAAGTGTAATTATTGTTGTGTGGTTAGGAAGATCCTGATTGGCCTACCAATTCTGTTTTTCAGTTCACACAAAAAATGCTGGACAACTTCTACAATTTTGCTACATCGTTTGCTGTATCCCAGGCACAGATGACACCAAACCCCTCTGAAGTGTTCATCCCGGCAAATGTAGTTTTAAAATGGTAAGGGTGCAGCTTCTTACACATACATACCTTTCAGTGTGTAGTGCTAGCGAAGATGCTATTGTTTTAGTCCTTTAATCAAGGTCGTTGGAATTGTGCCGCCTTAGAGAACCAAAGCATGCAGAAGGGGTGACTAAATTATGGAGAAAGAAAAGTCACATTTTGTGGTCTATTGCTGCACATTCTGTGGCAGTATTATTTTGCAGTAGTCATTTCAACACTCACAAATTCCATTTCAGCAATATTAATACCCATTAGTACCGGTTTCACATCTGAATACATCTTGCAGCAACTGGAAAGTGATCACCTTACCTTTCCAAAGGGTCTGCCACTGGACAGTACCCCTTGAGGTGCTTTCTGCATGATGTTTGATATGCGTGAGTTACAACCCAAATTAATTTTATTTTTTGTCGCTGTACTTTGTGTATTATGCAGCAGATGGTGGATTGTGTGGGAAGTTCAGTACATCCATAATTTTGTGTAAAATGCCGCCATCTCAATTACATAACTCCAAAGTCCCTGGCTATTGTTGCCTCTCACAAGAGTTGACAGTGTACAAATTGAAGGATTTGCAAATTGTGGAGGGACGATAGAAAACATATTTGGATATCCATTCATGGTAATACTTGATGTAATTTTTATCATGCACCTAAGATATGACCGAACCTCATCACCCCAGTTTCTGGATACTATTGGGAAGCAATAACCCAGCTTTCAAATAACAATCAATAGTGTTGCAAACAGTTATTTTTAGGATAAAGATTGTTTTGCTGTTTTCCAGAGTGTTTATCGGCAAAAAGAACTCTAGAAAACCTGACTTTGGGTCAGCCTTCTCCACCCATTTCTTATTGAAAGTGTCATTGAAGTTGTTAGTTAGCCCACAGGAATATTTCCTGTCCCGGTGCAGAACTCCCTCATCCTTTTATGTGATTGGGTATTGATTGTGTTATCTTGCTCCTGGTAAGGGCATCCATCTGATTTCCAGGCCTGAAATCAGCAGACCCATGCTTTCTCTGCAAGTGCCACAGCCTGCCTTCTCCATCTTGGTCAGCTGTAGCACAAGGCTGCTACTCAGATACTGTATCAGGGTCTGCTCCCGACCCTCAGCTTGCCACTGTGTGCAGTTACCAGCCTAAGGGCTCGAATGGACCTGCGGCGTCAAGGATCTGTACTTGATCTGAGTTCCTTTGAGTGCACAGGAGAGCATAATCACTTTCTTATCAGGCTCGTTTCAGCATGATTCTGCTTCTGGCAGAGAAGAAACCGATAACTGATAATACCGAATATGCAGCAGCAGTTATGCATTAAGTTGGAGGATCCCTGGAAAATTGAGAGTGGCAGCTCCCAAAGTTTCTGGAATGGTATCACTAGGAATAGTGGGAAAGGAAAGAGTAAGAGAAACCGTATGTGAAAGGTATCTCTGGTGTCAGTAGGCTATGCCATCTAATTTGTGAGCATGGTGCAGTATACTAATCTGGCATGCTCAGACATTTCCTTCAGAGGGACTCCCTGTCCGTGATGGTGGTGTTTCTTTTTTCTGATGTTTCTTGTGTCTTCAGTAGGACACGGTAGTACAAAAATGGCACTGTTTCCTGAAAGTAATTAATATTTATATAAATATTGAACTTCCTGGGTACATAGCAAAAATGTTAGTTTCTGGTGTCTGCACAACCCACAGTGGCTCTGTGTTTATCCTGTTATATGACCCTTTTTACTTCAATGCCACATCTCTTCTTCAGAATCAGATGACATGTCCACCTGAGATACGTAACATGCAGTGCTGGCACAGCAATTTGAAGAATCCCTAGGAAAGTGAGGGTGACAGTAGACAGCTCTCTGATCTCAATAAAGGAGAGCTTACTTGGCCCTGCTAATTCTTTAAATATTGGATTATTTGTGCAAGAATATTTTTTTCTGATGATGAGTTTCAGATCATCATTAAAGAGAATTGACCTTATCTTTATGACTGAACCACTGCATATGCTTTAAAGCATACGCTTTATATATTTCTTCTTACACTGGAGAACCTTTATGTAACTTATCAAAATGATCCTATACAATGTGTCAGTTTTCAATAATGTGCTGAAAAAGGCTTATCAATTCATATTTTGTTTAAAATTCTGCAATTTACAATATATGTATGCATAAACACAACTTATTTAGTAAGAGTTTTAAGCAAATCGGAAGGCTGTGTGTTAAATCTTTGTGGCACAACAGCAACAATTTTAAATTTATGTTAATTGCATTGTAGAAATTAGTAGAATTTTGAGTTTCCACTTGTATTTAGACCACCATTGTTATTCCCTCATTACTTCCTTTTCCATTCCTCCTTCCTGTCCCCTCTTTATTGTATGTAGCCTCTTTAATGTGTTGATTACATTCTATTTACATGTGTTGATTACATTCTATTTACAACCATATTAAACTTACAAAAAATGTATCTCTTTTGAAGAAAGGTACCTCAGTCTAATATGATGATTAAAGTACAACTCTAATAATTCCCTGTGCCTTACATGTCTAAAAGACTTGTTCAAAATCGTAAACCTAAAAGGGCTGCTTGACGTATCCGGAAAGTGTCAAAGTCTGAAAGACTTACTTTGTGCACCCCCCCAGACGTGTTCTTTTCATGCTCATGGAGGAGCTCCTGTATAAACTCCTTCCTGTTACAGGATCTGGAAATATAGGCAAATAACAAAAGCATAGGTATATTTGGTTACAAAGGTGAACCATTCTTATGTTCTCCCTGTAATGCACCGATGAGAACAATCTCTTGTGAAAAACACTTTATTTTGTTCATGTTAAAGGAATTTTTAAAGAGACGATACATAGCAGTTTAAAACTACATCTAGTAAAAGTCCATTACAGCGAGCTTATTTGTGGTTATTTTTCTGAATCGGGATCTGGAAATACAGAGCAAGCAATTCCTTATGGTCTCGTATTACATCTTGAATAGATTGACATGCTTGAATCTTCCCATTATTGAGTTGGGAGCCGCACAATAAATAAAATAAGTAGAACAGAGCAAAACATTAAACAGCAATGCTCAAAATTTGACATAGGTAATCTATTCACATCATTCTGTATAGAACCAAACACCAGCTGACCGGGACGCAGCACTTGGATAACTCTTCCCCTCCATGGCCACCATACTTCAGATTTTTTTACCCCACGTTATGTAAAGGGAGTCTTCGAACTATGCTCAGTTTCCTTCAGATTGACAACTGATTTCCATCCTCTGCTGAACTTTGATTGGACTTTACTTGTTAATTATAACAACTGGGCTGTTGAGTTCTGACAGGAAAAATCATGTCTAAGGGCTCTAATATTCTGGATAAACTCACTATTCTCTGAGGAGTCACATAAAGAGTGGAAGATATCGGGCACATCCACACTCTATTAGAAAGGGCATCCAAGGGATTTGATCTTCCTGCGCCAGTGAAACAGACGGACTCTTCTTTAACACTTCAACAAGTCATCTAGAAAATCTGTTAATTCTAAATAAGGATGGAAGGTTTAATTAATGCGGAACCCTGGCTTGACAAAACTACAAGGCCAAAGAGGACCCTCCAGTTTGCCTAATTGGTAACCCAAAGCCAGTCTCGGTGGTCATGCAGGCAGTGCAGAGATGTTCCAGGAATCCTACTACGCCCTGCTCTGCAAAAAGAGGGTAGGTGTTAAGATAACGTTGGGCGTGTTTTTCTGCTATGGCTACCACAACCATTAGGGCTTCCAATGTCCTGGTGATCTTTGACTGATATGACCGCCAAATGTGGTCTGATTTGAGAACTTTTATAGAATTCTTGCCAGAAGACAAGCAAAAGGAAGCAATGGCAATCTGGCAGGAGGGTTAAAGAACTTGGCTATGGAAATAGCCTCAACGAGATTTAGACAGATCGTAGATGCAGCTGTCTTAAGACGCCAGGGATTTCTGAAAATGACTTCTTTTAGACCAGAAGACTTGGCAAAAAAATTCAGACATAGCCTGTGATGGAGAGGTCTTGTTTTGGAAAACACAATGATATCTTAGAATCAATAAAAACAGAAAATAAATTGCAAGATCCTGGGGGATATTACAACAACGTCTTTTTCAACCCTTTTGTGGAGCCAGAGTAAGAGGACAATATTCATACAGGGGAAACTACCAAAATATCCAGACACCAACCATACCCACCAGGTTCAACATGGATACCTCCAGCAATGCCCACAGAAGTGCAGAGCTCCACCAACTTTTACTTATTCCAGAAAGGCTCCCTACAAACAGCTGAACAAATATCTAAAGAAACAATCACTCAGGATGGCTATTCTCTAGGACGTCCTGCAGTTGGTGAATTTAGGCGATTTGTGAGGTCACTAGATTTTGAAGAGACATATTTCCATATCTCTATTCATATAAAACATCTAAGATACCAGGTGACTGGATGCCATTATCAGTTCTTTTTTTTTTTTACCTAAAGTCTGCTCTTTGGTTTTTGCCATATGCAGGGCACCTGTAGCAGCTTACTTAAGGAGAAACGGTCACCAGATTTTTCCACACCTGAATGAATACCTCATAAAATATTTCATTGTTCAGTGCTGCAAAGCTTTTCACAGCAGCCTACCTCCAAGTCTAAGGGCCTGATTTAGATGTTGGCGATATTACCGCCAATGTGCTACAGAGGCATACTCGAAAACATAATCAAGTCGATGGTGTTCTGCCTGCTGTATTTAGATGTATTGTTTCTGAGCTACAAACCACCACAACAGAGTGCTCTACCTAGCTGTCAGGGTGGCAGATTCCCGGTGACCGTATTGAGATGTTACAGTCCTGCAGGCGGTGTACTGGTGGCGGATTGCTGATGGAGGTGACACACACACTGTCAGTGTGTGTCTGTCAGACACACCCCCATATGCGTCCACCTGCACAACATACACAATAACACCACAACACATTTATATACAGAAAACACACATTGCCGTACATCCATGTTACAGCATACACACATCACTGACACTACACACACACAAAATACAACCAGAACAATCAATACAATGACACACCCACCTCCACAAATAAAAGCATAGTTGCACACATCACAACAGCGACCACTGCACAACAACACCAGAATGTTGCACACAACCCAAAACGCACAACAGACATCAGACCCACATGCATGTGGCACACATACAGACACAACCACATCACCCAGTCCAGTTCCCTCCACCTCAACTAGAGAATCCAGTCTCACACACACACACACAGACTGACTCATACACTGCCGGACTCACAGTATCACAAGTACAGATTCACTTGCAATGTGCACACATAGACATGGTGACAAGTGTGATGCCATCATTATTGTGTATGTGCAATATGTCTTGCACTAGTGTGTGCCCATCAATCACTGATACATATGTGTTCCCGACATATGAATGTCAGAGGTATCTTAAAAACAAAATACCTGTGGCATGTATACTTCTGCAATGCCCACACAATGTACACAGTACATGCAGTATCCCTACCTTCGAGTCCTGCCAGGGTGGGGTTGTGTGTCCTCCATGGTCCAGTGGCAGCAGTGAAGGCAGGTGCTGTCCAGTTGGAAGCGGAAACTTGGAAAAAGGTACGCTTTGTGCCCCTTCCCCCTCCCCCCCCCCTCTGCCAACTCGGTGTGGAGGTCAGACCATCACAGTTAGCTTGGCGGTAAGGCACATTCAAATCTGCTCAGCGGTAAAGGTGGCTGGAGTCACGCCATTAGCCCCTAATCCCAATGCCGCTGTCGAGGCGGCTGGAGATTTCTGGCAGAGTCTTGGCGAAGTCTGCGGGACTCGGGCACTCTTTCACCTGTGGGCCCACCAACATCTAAATCGGGCGGGCAGACCGCCTAGTAAGTGGAAGGGATTTCTGTTGAAAATACTACAGGAGGACTGTTACTGACAAGATCTAGACAAGGCCCTAGGACTTCAGAGATCTGGGGTTGAACTCAAACTCAGCAAAGAAGAATCCTATCTTCAGCCGTCCAGACAGATAATATTTTAGGTAGCTATCCTAAAATACACCATCATGTTAAGCCTTCCATACAAGAGAAATAGATCAGAGGCTGATGAATCTGGCTTCTTCCCTTTCACAAAGAAAGACCACTTTAGTTCGAACATATAAGTCTTTTTTGTAGATGATGTCCTCTTGAGTTGTCGCCTCCAGGTGAGAACACTGCAGAAAGAAATAGACAAACAGTGGATTCAGACACAAGTATATTTTCACCAAATAATGAAAATCACTCCAGAAATTAAATTAGCCATGGATGCCGTGGATGCAGAAAAGCAACATATCCTCACGTCTAAATTTTGTTTGTTCTCTGTCTCAAAATATAATGACCACAGATGCATCCCTACAAGGATGGGAAGACATCTGCAGAATCTGGAAGTAAATGGTAAATGGACAGATCAGGAAAGGCACAATGCATATATATCTTTTGGGATTGAAAGCAGTCGCATTAGGCCTTCAAGCCTTCCTCCAGAGGATTAAGAAACCCATGGTCCTGGTTTGTACTGCCAACGCAACCAATATGTCCTGTATCAACAAAGAGGAACAAAATCACAACTACAGTCCATGGAAGCTCAGACAGTTTGGAAATGGGTTTTGCAAAATCAAATCATGCTGAAGAAATAATATGTCCCAGATATAGACAATCAATTAGCAATTTGAATAATAACTAAAAATGAATCATCAGGTGATTCCTTTCAGATAGCATGGACAGGGATATTCACTTAAGCTTTCCCTCCTCCAACCGTGGTGCCCAGACTACCCAACAAGATAAGAGAGCCATGTTGAATTATCCTGGTAACTCTAGCAAGGTCAAGAAAGCTCCTGGATCACAGAACTAATTCTCCTGTCAGAACAACATTCTTTTCAAGCCACTCCCAGAAATGCTCATAATGAACAAATTCAGGTTGTTAACCGGTTCTGTGCCTTGGACGAGATGATCTCGTCCAAGGCTACAGTTCCCCTGTGCCTTGGACGAGATCATCTCGTCCATGGCACAGGGGAACTTGGGGGCGCGCTAGCGCGCCCCCCGTGCACCCCCCTTCCCCCCCCCCCCCCCCAAGTCGGGATGGAAGGGGAAGACCTTCCCCTTCCACCCCCGACCCCCCACCCCCCCTGTGACGTCAGCGCGCGCTGATTTGTCACAGGGGCCTCCCTAGTCGATTGAAAAAGAAATGCAAAAGCATTTCTTTTTCAATCACTTGGGAGGCCCGGAGGGGCTTCAAAGGGAAGGAAAAGTATTTCCTTCCCTTTGAAGTCCCTCCGAGGGTTTCAAAAGCCGGATTGCTTGCAATCCGGCTTTTGAAACCCCACTAGACACCAGGGATTTTTTTTTTATTGAAACTGACAAAAGGGAGCGACCCCTTAGGCAAGGGTCGCTCCCCTTGGGGGAAAATTATATTTTGGCCATTTCTGCCCCCCTTGGAGGCAGATTGGCCTATTTTGATGAGGCCAATCTGCCCCCAAGGGGGGTAGAAACCACTAGACACCAGGGAGTTTTTTCTTTGCGTGAATTTCACGCAAAGGGAGTGACCCCTTAGGCAAGGGTCGCTCCCTGTGGGGGAGGGCAATTTATTTTAGGCCATTTCTGCCCCCCCTGGGGACAGTTCGGCCTAATATTAGGCCGAACTGCCCCCGGGGGGGGGCAGAACCCTCAGGGCACCAGGGCAAATTTTTTTGTTGTGTTTTTTTTTTTGTTTGTTTGTTTTTTTCGAGATGGGGAGCGACCCATCAGGCAAGGGTCGCTCCCCTGGGGGGCAAATTGTATTTAGGCCATTTCTGCCCCCCTGGGGGCAGATTGGCCGATTTTAGGTCAATCTGCCCCCAAGGGGGCAGAAACCACTAGGCACCGGGGATTTGTTTTTTGGCGCCAATGTCACGCAGGGGGAGCGACCCCGTAGGCAAGGGTCGCTCCCGGGGGGGGGGGGGAGTTGGGTTGGGGGCGCAAATTTATTTTAGGCCATTTCTGCCCCCAGGGGGGGGGGCAGAACCCTCAGGGCACCAGGGCAAATTTTTTTGTTGTGTTTTTTTTTTTTTCTTTTTTTTTTTTTTCGAGATGGGGAGTGACCCATCAGACAAGGGTCGCTCCCCTGGGGGGCAAATTGTATTTAGGCCATTTCTGCCCCCCTTGGGGGCAGGTTGGCCGATTTTAGGTCAATCTGCCCCCAAGGGGGCAGAAACCACTAGGCACCTGGGATTTGTTTTTTGGCGCCAATGTCATGCAGGGGGAGCGACCCCGTAGGCAGGGGTTGTTCCCGGGCAGGGGCAGGGGGGGCTTGGGGGGTCAAATTTATTTTAGGGCATTTCTGCCCCCCCCCCTCCCGGGGCCGGCTGTGCTAGAGGCCAAACTCCACAGGTAGGCACTTTGCAAAAAACACCTCTGTTTTCTGTGAAAAAATATGTTCTGTCCACGTTGTGTTTTGAGCCATTTCCTTTCGTGGGCGCTAGGCCTACCCACAGAAGTGAGGTACCATTTTTATCGAGAGACTTAGGGGAATGCTGGGTGGAAGGAAATTTGTGGCTCCTCTCAGATTCCAGAACTTTCTGCCACAGAAATGTGAGGAACATGTGTTTTTTTAGCCAAATTTTAAGGTTTGCAAAGGATTCTGGGTAACAGAACCTGGTCCGAGCCCCGCAAGTCACCCCTCCTTGGATTCCCCTAGGTCTCTAGTTTTCAGAAATGCACAGGTTTGGTAGGTTTCCCTAGGTGCCGGCTGAGCTAGAGGCCAAAATCTACAGGTAGGCACTTCGCAAAAAACACCTCTGTTTTCTTCCAAAATTTTGGATGTGTCAACGTTGCGCTTTGGGGTGTTTCCTGTCGCGGGCGCTAGGCCTACCCACACAAGTGAGGTATCATTTTTATCGGGAGACTTGGGGGAACGCTGGGTGGAAGGAAATTCGTGGCTCCTCTCAGATTCCAGAACTTTCTGCCACAGAAATGTGAGGAACATGTCTTTTTTTAGCCAAATTTTGAGGTTTGCAAAGGATTCTGGGTAACAGAACCTGGTCCGAGCCCCGCAAGTCACCCCTCCTTGGATTCCCCTAGGTCTCTAGTTTTCAGAAATGCACAGGTTTGGTAGGTTTCCCTAGGTGCCGGCTGAGCTAGAGGCCAAAATCTACAGGTAGGCACTTCGCAAAAAACACCTCTGTTTTCTTCCAAAATTTTGGATGTGTCCACGTTGCGCTTTGGGGTGTTTCCTGTCACGGGCGCTAGGCCTACCCACACAAGTGAGGTATCATTTTTATCGGGAGACTTGGGGGAACAAAGATTAGCAAAACAAGTGCTATTGCCCCTTGTCTTTCTCTACATTTTTTCCTTCCAAATATAGGAGAGTGTGTAAAAAATACATCTATTTGAGAAATTCCCTATAATTCACATGCTAGTATGGTCACCCCGGAATTCAGAGATGTGCAAATAACCACTGCTCCTCAGCACCTTATCTTGTGCCCTTTTTGGAAATGCAAAGGTTTTCTTGATAGCAATTTTTTACTCTTTATATTTCAGCAAATGAATTGCTGTATACCCGGTATAGAATGAAAACGCACTGCAGGGTGCAGCTCATTTATTGGCTCTGGGTTCCTCGGGTTCTTGATGAACCTACAAGCCCTATATATCCCCGCAACCAGAGGAGTCCAGCAGACGTAACAGTATATTGCTTTCCATAATCTGACATTGCAGGGAAAAGTTACAGAGTAAAACGTAGAGAAAAATTTATGTTTTTTTCACCTCAATTTCAATATTTTTCTTTTTCAGCTGTTATTTTCTGTAGGAAACCCTTGTAGGATCTACACAAATGACCCCTTGCTGAATTCAGAATTTTGTCTACTTTTCAGCATTGGTTTCATGCCCATTCCTGTCACTGACTGGAAGGAGGCTGAAAGCACAAAAAATTGCAAAAATGGGGTATGCCCCAGTTAAATGCCAAAATTGTGTTGAAAAATTGGGTTTTCTGATTCAAGTCTGCCTGTTCCTGAAAGCTAGGAAGCTGCTGAGTTTAGCACTTCAAACCCTTTGTTGATGCCATTTTCAGGGGGAAATCCACAAGCCTTCTTCTGCAGCCACTTTTTCAAATGTTTTTGAAAAAAACACAATTTTCACTGTATTTTGGCCAATTTCTTGGCCTCCTTCAAGGGAACCCACAAAGTCTGGGTACCTCTAGAATCCCTAGGATGTTGGAAAAAAAGGACTCAAATTTGGCTTGGTTAGCTTATGTGGACAAAAAGTTATGAGGGCCTAAGCGCGAACTGCCCCAAATAGGCAAAAAAAGGCCTGGCACAGGAGGGGGAAAAGGCCTGGCAGCAAAGGGGTTAATCCAATGTTGGAATCTCTGACATTATCGGGCCTGGATCAGTCATCAGTAGGAGGCTACTTTCCAGGGAATAGAGGTGAAGCACAATAGCAAGGGAAACCTTTGCTGTGTTCTAAGCTCTAAAGAGGCTCAGACTATACCTATTTGGTACTCACTTCTGGGTTCTGACAGACCACAGGCCTGCAGACAGTTTATGCTGATGAGGGGTGAGAATCCTAAGCTGTTGAGGTGGTCCATCTCCCTACAGGAAATTGACTTTACAGTGGAGCACTGTCCTGGAACAGACCAAGGCATTGCTGATGGGCTTCCCTAACTTTTTTGCCTTCTGAGATCCTGTTTTGCTGACCTCATTTTTGCTGGCTTTACGACTCTGGGCTCTCTGCCACTGCTAACCAGAGGTAAAGTGCATGTGCTCTCTGCTTAAAACTTGATAGCATTGCCTTTTCCACAATTGGCATTTTTAATTTACTTATAAGTCCCTAGTAAAGTGCACTACCTGTGTACAGGGCTGGTAAAATAAATGCTACTGGTCTGGTGGGCCTGCAGCACTGATTGTGCCACCCACTTCAGTAGCCCTTCAGACAGGACTCAGGCCTGCCATTGCCAAGCCTGTGTGCAGTTTTAAACTGCCATATCAACCTGGCAAATTAACACACTTGCCAAGCCCAAACCTTCTTTTTTTATACATAAAGGGTCCCCCCCAAGATAGGCCCTGGGTAGCCCCAAGGGAAGGTTGCAGTTTAATTAAAAGGATAGACATGTACTTTTAAGTATTACATGTCCAGGCAGTGAAAATCTCTTACGTTCATTTTTCACTACTGCAAGGCCTATCTCTTCCATAAGGTAACATTGGTATTGACTTGTTTCTTTTTATGAATGAAATTTCACTTTTGGTAAAAGATGGGGACCAACCCCCCACCCCCAAAGTTTGCCATCTCTGGAATCACAATTTAAAATCGCAACTTTTGGTGGTCAGATTTTAAATTGCAGTTCTGAAAATGCTACTTTGTAGAAAGTTGGCATTTTCTTACTTTAAACATTTAGGGGGTTATTCTAACTTTGGAGGAGTGTTAATCCGTCCCAAAAGTGACGGTAAAGTGACGGATATACCACCAGCCGTATTCCGAGTTCCATAGGATATAATGGACTCGTAATACGGCTGGTGGTAAATCCGTCACTTTTCCGTCACTTTTGGGACGGATTAACACCTCCTCCAAAGTTAGAATAACCCCCTTAGTCCCTTCTGCCTGTCTCTGAATAAATATCTGGTTGGGTGACAGCTGGGCTTGCGTGCATTCCCAACAGACAGCCACACACATAGGGAGCATAGGTGTGACTGATGAGCCATCCAAATCTAAGTGGCCCATTCTAGGCAGGATGGGAGGGAGGAGCTGACACACCTGAGAGGGCTGTGTACTGAGCCCACACAAAGGGGTGCATACCCTCCTGTAGTGTGTCTGGAGAAAGGGCAAGGACTCTGTGCACTTCAGCGGCTTCTCTTCGAAGCCTTTGCACTTCAGAGTCACCTCTGGGTATAAGAACTGGACTTCTGACCTTACCAACTCAGTGCATTTCTGGACCTGTAGATATTCTGCCATGAAGAAGGACTGTTGTGCTGCTGAAAGGACTGTCATTCTGCTGGACTCTTGTGCTGCTGTACTGATCTGATGCCCTCCTTGCCTGGTAGTGGGAAGGACTGGACCTGAATCTCTCCAGTCCAGAACCAGAGTGACTTGAAGGGCTTGCTAACTTGCCTCGTGTTCTTCTGGAGTCTCGGGTACACAATCTACTTCCAGCACCTCTGCTACAGTTCCTGGACCCGTCTTCAACCAGCTCCTGACCCCAAAGAGGTACCACTCCAGGCCTGGGCTCTTAAAATTGGTTTTGTGGCTCCTGAAATCGAGCTTTTGGGCTCTTTGCGACCACAGACTGGCCCACAAGCCTGTTTCTTTGTCAGCATCGCCAGCTCTAGCACGCCTGGCTGAGTCACGCCCGTGGACCGCTGCCAGCGACACTCCAGTCCTGGGCCCTTAAAAATGGTTTTGTGGCTTCAGAAATCAAGCTTTTGGACTCTTCATGACCGCAAATGGGCCCGCTCGCACCGGAACCAGCCGCTTGCATGAAGAGTGCCTCTCCACACAGGAGGGTTTGCACCTTGAAACTGCGAGTTTCTAGTCCGCTTGTCTGTGATGTCCGGTCTACTCCCTGCCCCTGCATACCAACGATGCTCTCCTCGCACCCAACAAACTTCTTCTTGTGAGCGGCCTTCTTGGCTCAACTTTGGGAAAGTAAAACTTCAGCGGGACTTGTCTGAGACTGTATCCAACTCACTCCTAGTCACAGTAGGCCTGAACTTTTGAATTTCACCCGGTCAAGTGCAACCAGTTATCCCTGGTTGGCACTTTATGCTTTTAAGCACCATAATGCATTTTATTCGTTCAAGATTCATATCTCGATTTCGACATATTGGATTTTTGTCATTATGGTCTTTGTTTTGCTCATAAAAAAAAGCTGTGTTGTAACTAACCAGGTGTGTTTTTTTTGTGTGTGGTGTTTTCACTGTTTTACCGTATTAAGTGTTGCACAAATACTTTTCCCTTGCCTCGTAAGTTAAACCTGACTGCTCTGTACCAGGCTAACAGAGGGTGAGCACAGGTTAATTTATGGTGTATTATCTGATTTACCCTGGCTAGGATTGTGGTTCCTGCATGGACACGGTGCATACCTCTACAAGTCAGAAATCCAGTTCTAACAATGGGAAGACATTTTAAGTCCATTCAAAAAGCTAATCTAAAGCATCTTTTTTCGAAAGTTGCTTTGTTAGCTCTCATTTCCGCCAGAAGAGTTAATGAAATTCAAGCTTTTAAAATTAAGCAGCTGTACCTTCAATTCAACTTTCAAGACAACAGTCATTTTGAGGATAGATCCTCATGTTTTTCTTCAAGTCCCTTCTGATTTTCATTTAAAGAAACAATTGTTAAAACTTTCTTTAGAAATCGGACCAAAGAGCACTCTATACTCTAGATGTCAAAAGATGCCTACAATTCTACAGTGAGAGAACTAAACTATTTAGAAAATCTGATCAAGTTTTTATACCCTTTGCCTCTCCATAGAAACATCAGTCACTATCTAGAAGCAGCATAGTAGTTACAGGACACTGGGACCCTGACCCCACAGATCTTGAAGGGATTCCCAGAGGACCCACCCTGCAAACAAATATTTAAAACAAAAAATGCCCCATATTCCTCTCTGCCTCCCAACCATTTGACTGTTCTCCAATAGGAAGTGGCAGCACTTCTTATCAAAAGAGCGGTGGAGTAGCTGCCAAATGGGGAAGATGGCTAGGGTTGTTAGATGTCTTACTTAATGGTGCTGAATAAGGACGGTGGACTGTACCCAATACTGACTCTCAGGATCCTAAACTTCTTCCTCAAAAAGGAAACTTTCAAAAAGCTGACCCTAGCTCAAGTTCGACTGGCGTTGGAGCTTGGAAACTGGATGGTGTCCCTCAACCTGCAGGATGCCTATTTCCACATCCCTGTCCTATGGTCACATTGGTAGTACTTGGGATTTATGGTAGGTTCCACGCACTACTAGTTTGGGTTTCTACCCTTTGACTTGACTTTGGCACCTCAAGTTTTCAAAAAGGTGAATGGCAGTGGTTAAAGCCCATCTAGAAGGATCTGATTTCCTCCATTTTCCCGTACCTGCATGACTGGCTCCTCGAAGCCACCTCGCCGGAGATGGTGTTGAACAGTCTACGGGCAACAGCATCCCTGCTGTTGAGTCTGGACTTTTCGATTAACAAGTACAAATCTCATCTTTGGCCCTCCCAATGACTCCAGTTCATAGGGTCAGTACTGGACAGCCATTTTCTCTGTGCCTTTCCTCCTCCACAGAGAATCAAGAGGGTTCCATGTTTCCACTAAGGCACAATTCCTAGGTTTGCTTGCTTCCTGCAGTCTCCTAGTCACGCATGCACGTTCACACATAAGTGCTGTGCAATGGTTGCTCTGCAGGCAGTGGTTGTAGTACTGGGGGAGGACCACTCAGTCTCCATTTGGATCTCCTTCAGTGCTGCAGCAGAAGTGACTTGGTGGGGGGAACAAGGCAAACCTAACTCACAGGATGGACCTCAGTCCCCCACTGACTGTGGTATTGATGAATGTCACTACTGTAGGTTAGGGAGCTCATCTGGCGATCAGGGGCATCTGGTCTCCGGAGGAGCAGGTGCTTTACATCAACCTGCTGCAACTGCAGGTGATTCGTCTGGCGCCTAAGAAATTACTTCTTATCCTCGTGGGTCAGTCTGTTCAGATGTTGATGAAAACAAGACTGAGATGTTGTACATAAGCAAGGGGGTGTAGGTTCTCATCACCTTTGCCTGGAAACATTAAGACTGTGGTCTGGGACACAATACCATGGGCCAATCAGCTAGCAGGGTCTCTGGATGTCAGAACCAGAGCCAGTGTCATCTTACCAGTTATGAGTGGTGTCCCCTACCAGAAATAGTCCAAGACATATTTGCCCAGTAGGACAGTCCACTGTCGGAACTAATCACCTCCTCGGGAAAGGCTCAGTGCCAGCAGTTCTCCAATATCCTTTAAGGGGAGCTTTGGAGGGTGTGTTTCAGCTGAGATGGATTTTTCAGCTGCATTACGTGTTTCTACCCCCTCCTCTCACAATACATTTGATTCCTTGAGTTCTCTTGAAGATTTGCCAAGATGGGGCTCACAACATTCTTATTGCTCCGGATTGACCAAGAAGAGTGTGGTATGTGGACCTTCTGCGCTTCTACACTTCTCCCGCTTCACTTTCCACTCACGCCGGACCTTCTCCGTCAGTCAAGATGAGTTGTTCTGCAACCCAACCATCGAAACATCCACCTACATGCTTACTGCTCTGCATCCTTTATTACAATCCCTCGGCCTTTATTGGCTAATTTAATTGTTAATCCTTTATTAAGTACAGATTTTTTCTGCCTGTTACTGACATTTTAAAAAATTGTAAATCGGATTCTCACTAGTGGCCACTTGCTTGTGTTTGGCTTTCCACTGAATTAAATTGCTGCCTTCCTTTTCCCCCAACCTTCTTGGGGCTCCTCTATAAAATAGTTCTCTTCTTTCACACATTTTTTTTCCCTGTTTTTTAACAATAGCTAGTATACATCAGCACATGAAGCAATGACATTCATTATGACTCAGTATACAATATCATAGGATGTGGCTACAAATTGACATACTGTCCCTTGCATAATCACTCCCTGTCGTTATGGTATAAACCTCTACCCCAAACAACTAGCAAGAGCAGTCCATCTTCACTTTTTATGTGGTCTCGGAGTCTGTACCTGAAGCCCAGTGTATGAGGGCCAAGGTATGTCAGGGTTATGAAACCAAGTAACAGTCTGCAGGATTAGCCAGTAAGTGTGTATGTAAGCCGTCACATGTTGCCCCATGTAAACTAAATATACACAGCATCTCACTTTGGGGAGAGGGTCGTGGAGAGAGCCGTGTGCTGGATATTGCTGCTTCTTCCTCCCCCCCACCATTAGTAATTCATTTAGGGTCCTCTGTCCGCATTCACCTGCGACTGCTCTCTAAATCTCTCCAAGAGCAGATCCCATTCTAAGGAAATAGGAGTCCTATGCAGCCCTCTGTAGTTCTCTCGGCGCAACGCCCCGCTTTTGGCCAAGCTCCACTCCCCCAGCGCCTCACGCCACTGAGATGCCAGAGGGGAAACTGGTAACTACCAGCAAAGTGTAATAGCACGTTTAGCCAACAGTAAGGCCATGTCTGTAAAGCTTGTGGCTACCCCCGCCTTTCGAGGTCGGGAATAAAGTCCCAATATGCACGCGTCTGGTGGCAGCCAGGGTGCATGCCCTGTTAAATCCTCAAGGGATCACGTTATTTCTGCCCAGTATGGCGTCAGCCTGGGGCAATTCCACAACACATGCAATATATCAGTGTCTTTCTGGTGACAGCGAGGACAATCCACTTCGGCACCAGGGAACATTTCATTAATTTTTTTTGGGGTGAGGTATGCTGTCTGTAGTATTGAAAATTGGATAAACTTGAATCTGGAATTTCTCCATACCGTTTTAGGGGCTTTAAGCAAAGCATTCCATTCGGTATCAGTTAGTTAGTGCATGATCTGAGTCTGCTTCCCAATGTATGTGGAGAGCGTGTAGAGATATTTCAAGTGGGTCCCCAGGCCCCTTTACAGCCAGCGAATTAAGTGGGTGCCGTACCCCATTGTATGTAATACACTCAGGAATTCAAATGTAGCAGGTTCTGTACCCTCTGGAACCCAATATTGTTGAATGAAGCGAATCAGTCCTGCATGTATGAGAAAGTGTGTGTCAGGTAATCGATTCGTATGTATAAAGTCTAAGTGTGACATTAGCATTCTATCAGTAAACATCTTGGACAGCGTCATTGTTTCCGATTGTTGCCAAGGTTCCAGCCGTTGCGCTGTTACAGTTTCCAGAGGCAGGCGGGATACCCTTTAGTTGTATATTTTGAGTCAAAAGGAATGGGTATTTTTGTATATCGCAATGCCATTTGCCAGTATGGTGTGGCCACTTGTAATAATATAGGAGCATTATGAGGGGCTGATATATTCGGACACAGCAACTTATGTAGGTGTCAGTTTTGCATCTGTGTTGGCGTTAAGCCCACTTCATGCAAGTTTTGTCCTGCCAGCCAGTATGCCATGCACTGCAACTGGGTGGCTATACAGTATGCCTTAAGATCTGGGGCTCCCATACCTCCGCCCTTCACTGGTAATTGCAATTTTGGTAGGCTAACCCTGCGACACCCTGTACCCCGTGCCAGTTCAGTCAGTAAAGTGTTCAATTGGCGGAATACCAAGGCCAAAACCACCACCGGCAGATTAACAAAATAATTGGGAGGAGGACCATTTTTGCCAGTGCCAGTCTGCCCGCCACAGAGAGGGGCAATGTATTCCAGAAGGCTATTTGTGGCTTGAGGGAATTAATTGCTCGTAAGAGAGTCCCTTCTAATATATCTGGGGGGGTCCTGGTATATGCAAATGCCTAAATAACGGAAGGTTTGTGCCGCCACTGGGACCTGAGCACTTCCATACGCTACCGCCTCCCGCCCCAAGTCAGCAGAAAACATGAAAATACAGGATTTGGCAGCATTCAAATGTAGGCCAGACATTTGCATGCACTCTGTCAGTCTATCAGCTACGATGGTTAGATCCCATTGCACATCCCTAAGGTACAGAATCATATCGTCTGCATATAATGAAATATTTGGGCCTCTCGGCATCTCAACAGATTTTTACTCAGGATTTTGTATTTTATGTTCAAAGGGACAGTGGTCTGTAAGAGGTTAATTCAAGGGGGCCTTGCCAGGTTTCAGCAATGATGTAACAATGGCTTGTCACGTTGTAGGGGGTAAGTATCCCACTTGTAGGGACGCCGCATAATTTTTCTAACTGAGGGGCTAATTTGTGCATATACGTTAAGTAGAACGCAATAGGGAGTCCATCCGATTCCAGAGTTTTATTGCGGGCCATCTCTCCAATGGCTCCCTTATTTTCTCCTATAGTGAGTTCAGCACCCAGTGCATCTCGATCGGCTGATGGCAAGTTTGTCCTATCTACTTCACTGACCTGGTCAGTGAATTGCTCTGCCACCGCGTAGTTCACCGGCAAGTGAAGCCCTTCCGTTCCCTAAACTCTGGCCTCTGTCAGTAGTTCGAGGCCCTCCTCCACCCACAGGCGTCTGCCTGCGCCTCATTCCTGGTGTCTAGTGGGAGAGCTCTGCTCTTCTGCTAGGCTGCCCTCTTTGCTCCTCATTTTAATCTTTTGTGTGCAGTTTCTTTTGTGCCTTTCGCTTTCTGTGCTTTCTCTCTATCAGATATTGGGGTAGGAGGTTCCGCCCTCTCTTGGCTTTCCTCCTTCCTTAAAGACAGATCCTTCCAAGTTTTGGACCGCACCTTCTTTTCTGGCCGCTTCCCTTTGGCATGTGGAGTCCCCCAGGGCTCGTCCCTTAGCCCCACTCTCTTTAATGTTTACTTGTCACCTTTAGCTAAAGTAATTGCCCCTCATAATCTGTCACTGGTCACGTATGCAGATGACACTCAGCTAGTGGCTAACCTCTCCCGCTGTATGAGTGACATCGCCAAATGGATGACTGAGTCCAAACTCAAATTTAACGATGGAAAATCGGAAGTCCTGGTCTTGGGCAATGGTCCCCCCGCTCTTCCTCTCCCCTCGCTTTCAGACGCCTTCAGTACTCTTCCTCTCCCCAAGCCTCAAGTTAAAACTCTAGGTGTGATGCTTGACCCCCGGCTTACTATGGATTCCCAAGCCAGTAAAGTCTCCTCCACCTGTTTTGGTCTCATGCGCATGTTCAGAAAGATTCTCACCCTTCTCCCTCCTACAACCAGAAGGATTCTCATTCAAGCCTTAATCCTTTCCCGGCTGGACTACGGAAATTCCCTGTTCCTCAGCTCTCCTCTTAATGTTATAAAGAAGCTGCAAAGAGTGCAAAATGCAGCTGCCAGGCTTCTCACTCACTCCTCAAAATATTAATCCGCCAAATTGGCTATCTCCACTGGCTCCCCATCAAAGAACGGATCCATTTTAAATCTCTCTGCATTGTCCATAGGGCCCTACACGGTGAAGGTCCCATCTCTCTGAGGAAACGTATTTTCCTGCATATTCCTTCTAGGAACTTACGTTCCTCCTCTCTTAGGTATGCACACATCTCTCGGTCCAAGAGAGCCTGGGGCATCAACTCCTTCTCCAGCAAGGCTTCCCACCTTTGGAATACCCTTCCTATGGAGCTCCGTTATGAACCCTCTGAGCGCCTCTTCAGGAAAAAGCTTAAAACTTTTTTATTCTGTAATTAGTATCGATTCTTCCACCTATTCGTACCTTGTTGCTTTTAGCGCTGGGATGCCTTCGGGTCGCCATGCGCTCTATAAATTCTAAATACTAAACTCTCTCTTCCTTGTTTTTTTTTTCCCCCTTACTCCGCTCTTTCGCTTATCCCTCTCACTCTCCCCCCTCTCCCTGCCCCTGCGTCCCGCCCCTCTTCTCTCGTTTCCTCTTCCTGCCGCTGCTGCCCCTATGGCCACCCCCCCCCTTTTTTTCATGCTGTTTCCTGCTCCTGCCTCCCAGCTGTCGTCTCCTCCCCCTCCCTACTTAATGGCGACTGCTGGGGCGCCAAAGGCATGCCTCAGGCAAGCCCGTCTGCACCCGTCCGTGACCCGACCGCGATCAGAGCTAGGACCACTGGACCTCCCGCCCACCACCGCTACTCATCAGCACTCATCGCACTCAACCAAGGACACAACAACAACTGTAAGCACCCATCACCAGGCAACACCAAGGGACCATTCACCTGTCGAACCATCACGCAAGCCCTCTCCCGAAGACCCACTAAACAGAAAACAACCTCAGATGCATCCTGATCAACACTCGCTCCATCCACAGGCACGCCATCGAACTCTGAATCCTCATCGACACCACAACCCCGGACATCGCCCTCCTCACAGAAACCTGGCTTAATCCCTCTTTGGCGGCAGACATTGCCATCGCCATCCCAGACGGCTACAAGATCATCCGCAAAGATCGCACGAACCGCCCCGGGGGAGGCATCGCCATCGTCCACAAAGACTCCCTGTGCCTTTCTTCCAGCACCGAAGGCTCCGTAACCAACATAGAACGCCTCCACTTCCAGATTGGAACCAACCCTAACACCACTCTGTGAGGCACCCTCATCTACAGGCAGGCGTGTCTCCGCCCCCCACTCTTCGACACCATTGCTGACATCGCCACCACCCACGCGTTCGCTTCCAAGGACTACCTACTCCTCGGGGACCTCAACTTCCACCTGGCGAACACCAATGACATCAACTCCACGACACTGCTCGAAAACCTCGCCAACCTCGGACTCAAGCAACTCATCACCTCACCTACCCTCTCTGCCGGACACACACTCGACCCCATCTTTCCCGCCAGCAACCACATCTCCATCAGCCACATCACCGAACTCCAATAGACCGGCCACCACTGAATCCACTTTACCTTCAACGAATCCCCCAACCGACATCCCGCTCACCTACCACCCAGCAGTGAGGTTGACCCGGGAGTGGGAGGAGAGCGGAGCGGCCCCCACTCAACCACTGAAGCTGGTCAAAGACTAGTGGGAGGTCTACGCGCCATGCTGGCATGATGCACCGGATAGTTCTTTAGTGGGTGACATGATGTGACCGCCTGAGGGCTTCCCTATCCAATATCTACCTGGCACCAGTAAATGGGGCAATGCCCACTAGACACCATCGCAGCTGCGCTCCCCCTGGAGTTGCGCAACTGGCTGCCATGTGTGGAGAAGTACAACGTGGCAGTCAAAGGGTGCAGCGTCTCTCTCTTATTGATACACTTCCTAATGAACACTTGATAGGCCTGACCATAAACAGCCATGGGGAAAACAAAAACAAAGTTTGAAGGCAGACAATCCTGGGCACCCTCCAGCTCCCTACCTTCAGAAGGCTCCTTGTCTCAAGTCTCGATGTCCAGTGTGCCTCCCACAGCTGATGTACAACCCCAGGACAAGTTAGACCTCATCCTGCAGGAAATCTGTGAGTCCCGGCTCGCCACTGAGCCATGGATGGGAGCACTCTACACCCACGTATCTTTCCTCAGGGACTAAGATCGCAAACTAGCAGACAGTGTCAAAACTAGTGAAACCACGCTCTTTGTTTTGGGACCCGCTAATGATATTCAAGCCCCAAAAATCTATAATCTAACTCAGCAGCTGGGGCGGCTCCAGGCACGGGCAGAAGATGTTGAAGGACGCGCTAGCAGAACCAATATCCATATCCTGGGTATGCCGGAAGGCACAGAAGGCCAATTGCAAACACAATATAAAGAAAACTGGCTCCGTACGGTGGTAGCACTGGAGGGCCTGTCGGATATATTTGTGGTTGAAAGGACGCATCGGGTTCCAACCAAAAAGCCTAACCCTGGAGCGCCACCCAGACCTATAGTGGCAAAAATCTTGAATTAGAAAGACTGTAATGCACTGCTCAGGGGTGCACGAGAGGAGTCCCCAATCCTAGGAAATAATGTAAAGGTTTCACTGTTTCCAGACTACACAATGTTGGTTCAACGAAGGCGTGCTTCCTTCCAAGCGATTTAAGCAAGACCTGAGAGAGGCTGGGCTCATTTATGCGCTGATATTCCCGGCAAGGCTCCGAATTCGACATGACAAGAGGGTGATTTTTTTTTACTTCAGAAGCGGCGCGCGAATGGCTGGACCAAACCTTCCCAGATCTTGACCGGCGGGGAGATGGGAGCTGGAATCCCCCACAGCCCCAGAGGAGGCGCTGTCACCCTCGCCTAGCTGCTCGGAGGGGGGGTGCCTGCGGCCTGGCGCCCTCTTCACTGCAAGCCCTGATGGGCTGTGTGGTGGCACTTAGATCGGCCTCACAGCTTTGTGCCTGTGCTGATCGAGAAGGCTCCAGCAGGTCACAGGATGGGGTACTGACTCTGATTCCACAGGTAGCCTTGCCTTATTCCCCTCTATCACTCCTCAGCTGGCTTGAGATCTTTAACTCCGGGATAGACTTGGGCTAAGTACTGTTGCAACTCTCAAACTGGTTCTACAGACATTCACCATTAATGAGGCGCAGGGGGAGTGTGTTGATGGCCCGGTAATTCATAGTAGTACACTGCCATCCTCAAGGTTGAAAAGTTCACATGGTATTAGGCGGCATGGGCAGGTGTGCATTGTGTTGTTGGGTCCTGGGCTCGGCCACTTCCCACGGAATGAAGCTTGGAAACGTAAATGCTGGCTAACAACCCCCAAATGTGCGTAGGCATTGTTTGTTGTACAAGCTGTTGTTGTTACAGACTAAGGGGGTCATTACAACCTCAGCGGTCTTTTAACAAGACCGCCGAGGGACCGCCGTGCGGAAGACCGCCAGTAGTGGCGGTTAGCTTCTCGGCGTATTATGACTGTTGGCTGCTCTCCTTTTTACGACGGAGAGCCGCCAACAGCCATACTGGCGGGCGGCGGGGAAGTGGAGGTTGCTCTTCCTCCACGCCAACAGAACACCACCCAGCGAATCACGTCCTGTGATTCCGTGCGGAGGTGTTCTGTTGGCGGTGTGGTGTCGGCGGAGCAGCCCCCATGGCTCCCGTCCCCTCCCGGTGGATCGACGGACAAGGTAAGTCGAACGTCCGTTAGGGGAGGAGGGTCTGGGGGTGTTGTGTGTTGTGTGGGTGCATGGGGGTGTGCGTCTGTGTATGTAGAGGGGGGGTGTGAGTGCGTGTATGCTTGCGGGTGTGTTGCGTGTGTTGGGAATGAGTGCGTGTATGTCTGTATGTATGTCTGTATGGATGTGTGCGTGTATGTCTGTATATGGGTGTGCGTGTCTGAGTGAGTGTGTGGATGTAGACATGTATGTTGGTGTGTGTGCGTGTTTGTGTGTTGGTGGTGCCTGCGTGCGTGTTGTGTGTGTGTGAGTTATGTGATGTGGGGGTCGGGATACCGGCGGCGGTATTGTGACGCCGCCGGGCTGGAGACCCAGGTCTCCAGCCCAGCGGTCGTCTCCGCGCTGGCGGGCGGAACGGTGAAGCGGCGGATGACCATGGCGGTAACCTCCATGGTCATAATACGGAATAAAAGACCGCCAGCCTGTTGGCGGTCTTACCGCCGCTTTAACACCGTCCGCCAGGGTTGTAATGACCCCCTATGTTTGGTCAAACGGCCACACAGCGCTGGACCGAGAATTAGGTTGTTATATGTTAAAAGGCAAGAGGCAGATACTCCTGATAAAGAAGGTGGACACGGGGCTGTACGAGGGATTTCTTCCATTAATGGGACTCTATACATCATATTATGCCATCTGATGTGACCTCATACAAGATCCTGACCCAGAATATAAGGTGATTGGGCACATTGCATAAGAGGCATAGAATACTAGCACAAATGCCTAGGAGACAGTCACAGATAGTCTTTTTGCAGGAGACACATCTACTGAGACCTGAAGCGCAAACGTTACAGAGGAAGTGGAGAGGTCAACTATTTCACACGTCTTACTCGGGCTACGCCCAAGGAGCTGCAATATGGCTTAAGACGGGAGATCCCTTTATGGCATTGGAGGTGCAAATAGAAACACAGGGCAGATATGTCCTCATGAGGGGTACACTGGATGGGGAACCTTTAATACTGGGCTGTATATCCGTACCTAATACAGGTCAGGAGGCCTACTGGACACACCTGTCAATGGTCCTGACTGGCAGCGGTGCCCATGGGCGATGGGGGAGATTTCAATGAGATATTGGATAGAACACTTGACCGCTCCCATCCTCCTTTACTGGGCGCGGCAGCAGTCCATCAAGTGGCGACCTTAAAGCAGTGGGTGTCAGGTTGGTCACTGGTGAATGCTTGGCGCACCTGAAATGTGGGACACCAGGAATACTCCTTTTACTAATACCCCCACAGGCTACATACACTCACTGATAGATTCCTGTGTTCCCTGCAGCTCCTGCATGAGGAGGTACAAACAACCTACCTCGCGAAGATACTGTCTGATTATAACCCCCTGGAGTTGACATGCAGTGGGGTAAAATACAGACACCCATACCCACATGAAGACTGCAGCCCACCTACTTAGGAGATACCCCTTTTAGAGACTCGTTGGCATAAACTATAAATAATTACTTTGTGGAAAACACAGGAATAGCTACATTGTTACTACATGAGTGGGAGGCTTTCAAGGTAGTGATTCGTGGTGCCACAATTGGCACAATGGTGGGCGCTTGGAATGAGGCTTTGGCGGCTCTTAAAAAAATTAAAATAATATGTCCACAATAGAACAAGCAGTGGCCAGAGGGGAGGTAGATCCAAAGGTACAGGAGGGTAAGAGTGGGGCAGGCAGAAGGACTAGAACATCCGAGATTAACTGACTATTACGCACATGTACAACAGACGCACACCAACACTGACAGATGCAGCACATTATAAACTTGCCTTATATGCCACCCCCCCATTTCCTGACCCCCATAACGGGCGTACACTCTCAAACGCAGAACTTGGACACTACACAAGTAGACATTAACAGTGCTTTTTGAGATTTTTATGCTGCCCTTTATACAGCCCCTGCGGCCCCAGCTGCGGCAACACTGATCGGCTTCCTAGATCAATCACTCAAACAGTTAATACTGTAGAGCACGGCTAATCACCCGTTAGGGTCTCAAGGTGCTGGGGGGTTGGTGGGGGAGCAGTAATTGAAGGTCAGAGGAGATCAGGTGAAGAGCTAAGTTTTGAGGTCCTTTCTGAATTGGGAAAATGGGAAAGCGTGGGAGATCTTCTGAGGTGGATCGGGAGGGAGTTCCAGGTCTTGGCGAGGTGGGAGAAGAACTTTCCTTCTGCTGTGGCCTTCCGGATGTGTGGGACGGCGCGAGTGCGAGGTCGGCGGAGCGGAGGTGCCTGGTGGGCGTGTAGAAGTGGAGACTTTGGTTGAGGTATTCTGGTCCGGCGTTGTGAAGGGCTTTGTATGCGTGTGTGAGAAGTTTGAAAGTAATTCTCTTGTCTATTGGGAGCCAGTGCAGGTCTCTCAGTAGGGTAGAGGTGTGGCTGTGTTTGGGGGTGTTGTTGATGAGACGGGCGGAGCCATTCTGGATGCGCTGTAGTCTTTTTAGTACCTTGGTGGTGGTTCCGGCGTAGAGGAGTGCGTTGCCATAGTCCAAACGGCTGCTGATGAGGGCCTGGGTGACTGTTCTTTTGGTTTTGGTGGGAATCCATTTGAAGATCTTCCTAAGCATACGCATGGTGTTGAAACAGGCAGAGGAGACTGCGCTAACTTGGTGGTTCATTGAGAGTCCAAGATGAATCTGAGGTTCCGAGCGTGATCGGTGAGGGCTGGAGCGCTTCTGAGGGCCACCAGGAGATGTCCCACACTGAGGGGTTGTTGCAGATGACAAGGACTTCCATTTTTTTTGGTATTTAGCTTGAGGCAGCTCTCCTTAATCCATGCGGCAACTGCTTTCATTCCGTTGTGGAAGTTGGCTTTGGCTGTGTGCGGGTCGTTGGTGAGGGAAATGATTAGTTGTGTGTCATCGGCGTATGGGACGATGTTCAGTGCGTGGTGTCTGGCGATGATAGCTTGAGGGGCCATGTAGAGGTTGAAGAGAGTGGGGCTTAGAGAGGAGCCTTGCGGGATGCCACAGATGATCTTTGTGGCCTCTGAGTAGAAGGGACAGAGTCGGACTCTTTGGGTTCTGTCAGAGAGGAAGGAAGTGATCCAAGCCAGACTGAGAGGGGTCAAGGAAGTTGTAGAGTTTGATGTGTTTGGTGAGTTGGCTGTTGACAGCCTTTTCGATGACCTTGGCTGGGAAGGGGAATAGGGAGATGGGCCGGACGTTATTGAGGTTGTTTGGGTTGGCGGCTGGTTTCTTCAGTAAGGGCTTGATTTAGTCGTGTTTCCAGATTTCTGGGAAGGTGGTAGGTTCCAAGGAGCGGTTGATGATGTGCCGGAGTTTGGGTGCAATGGTGCTACTTACTTTGTTGAAGATGTGATGGGGGCATGGATCGGAGGGCGAGCCGGAGTGGATGGAATTCATGATGTTGAGGGTTTTCTTGTCGGAGATGTTGGAGTAGCAGAGTAGATGGTGGGGGTTTGGTGGAGCTTTGGTGGGGGCTATGACGTTGTTAGGTGGTCCTGGGTCAGAAAACTGCCATAGATGTCTGCTATCTTCGAGTGGAAGTTGGTGGAGAGGTTGTTGCAGAGTTCTTGTAATGGGAGGATGTCTGTGGAGATCGTGCTGGGGTTGGTCAGTTCGCTGAAGATCGTGAAGAGTTCTTTGCTGCTGTGTGCGTTGTTGTTGATGCGTTCCTGGAAGGCGTTTCTCTTGATGGTCCTGATGAGCTGATGGTGGGTGTTTAAGGATTTTTTGAAGGCATCGTGGTTGGTGGAGGGGTCTTGTCGGTGCGTCATTTCCTTTTGAGGCATCTGCACTTTTGTTTGGACTCCTTGAGGGCTGGGGTGAACCAGTTGGCTTACTCGGATGAGCGTCTGTTGGAGGGTTTATTGATGGGAGCTAAAGTGTTGGGCAATCTGAGATGTGCACGTCTCGCAGGAATGTATTCAGCGATTGATGCACGCAATTCGGTCAGGCTTATGCGCCACTGCAGTCAACCACCTCCAGTACGCAAACAACAGCCTCAGCCGTTTGCTCCCCCAGCCGACTCTGCACCCACAGAGGAAGAGAAGGCTGCACCATCAGGCTCCCGATAAGAGAGTCCAGGCACTGCTCATTAAACGTGTTATGGCCTGCCGGCTCCCACTCACTCACCTCCGGGCTCCAGCAGCTGCAATATTTGGGCTGTTCTCTAGCGGGGTCCAGGGTCTTCCAGGGGGCCACAGGGACTCCCCACCCCTCAGCAGCTCTGACCGCAGTTGTCCTGCAGCGGCCCCAGCCTCAGTCCTTGTCTTCCAGGGCCTCTGCCTCCTCCGCGCACAGCACAGTCCGGGCTGTGTCACGCTTAGTTGCAGCACCGCAGCCCAGTCATTTTCCCAGAGTTCCAAGCGGCTCTTAACTCTCTTCCCAGACCACCACACATTCTGCTCTGTGTGGCAGCACAGGCAGGGGCAGAAATGTGATTAGGCAAACATATTCATAAGTTTGTCCGGGGCTGGCCCGGGAGCCTCACCAGTGCGCGTCCACCATCTTGGGTGGTTAGCCACGCCCCCCCTGGGCACCTCTTTAAATATTTTGTTTTTGGGGTAGTGATTTACTCCAATTGGTTGGTCTCTTCCTCTTGTGAGTCAGTTGAAGTATCCTAAAACATGAAGAAATTGTTTTTTGAACTTGCTCTGGTCTTGTTTGGTGGTACCAAGGTTGATTGTAGTGTAGTAGTTTAATAGTTTCCCTTAGTGTAGGGATAAGTAACGTAGTTGTAATATTTATAGTTACTTTTAAGTTTTTATTTTATTTTTTTATTTTGTGATTGATAGTGAAGGTCTTGGAATTTGATGATTTGTTTGTTGGAGAAGGGGGCAGGCAGCAACATGTAAAAGTGGTGGGTGGGAGATGAAGCATCAACACGGGGCGAAAAATAGTACCTCAATCAGCATGGGCAAATAATGGACACCAATTAAGATTAATCAATCTGTGCTTGGTTCATGTGCCACAGAAAGGAACAGAAGTGACGCTTGGCCTGCACTGGCCACTTAGGATGAAGTAAAGCTGAGTGATACTGAAGCCAACAAAAGGTGCAGGATAGGCAGGGTACAAGCCATTTTTGTAAACCATTGTGTCTCAAAAGCGTAAACGCTGTCGTAGGCTCAACTATAATGATGGGTTATCTACGAGTTTTATTTGTTCATTTATGTAACTAACAATGTGTAGTTCTGACATGGTATAATTTGAAGGTATTTAGGTTGTTTGGTGAGAAGCAATATTTGACTTCTAAATATCTTCCAAGAAATGTTTATTAAAATGAATTACTGACATGAGATTAGCAATAGGAATAAATTAGTATATTACATGTTGCCTTTAGGTGCTAGAACAGGCCGCCACGTTTCAAATTGGCTGCAGAAAACATATTATTTTTGTGGAAAGACCCAGATGTAGAGAATTCCTGTAATCAGATGGTGTTCCAGCTACAGTTGTTAATGCAGTGATCAGACACTTCAATATTATATTGAGTGATTTCTTTCACTGCAAGATGTTACCTGAAAGAAAGAGGTCTTCATCTAAGTAAGGCTACTGTCCCACAACTATGATCTTACTGTTGTTGGTCGTGTTTCAGCCACTGTAGATATCTTGGTGAAAGCTGCTCTTTAGGTCTCCCCTACACAGTGCATGCACTGTGCTGTAAGACTATTGTTTACAATTCAGTGGGCTTCCAACTCCACTACAGCATGACATCAGTTGTTTTCATTGTCACGCTCATTTCCAATCTTTCGATTGCTTAGCTTCCATACGCTTTCCTTCCTTTTCTGTCTTGGATCCTCCGAGGAGCATGGACCAAGTACATATTTTCTTACTCGTATTGTGCTTCCTCATCATTTTGCTAAAATAACTATTTTTAATTTTTTAAAGTGTTTTGCCATCCTCTCTGGACATGCACTACGCTTTCCTGCTTTTAACATAGGCATACGGCTTCTTATTTATGTTGCTTTCACCTTATCTGCCATCTCAATTGAGACTTTAGTTACTTACACCCTCAACTGTACTGCTCTACTCCACTCCACTCTGTTGCGCCACTCCATCTTCCTCTATGCCACTTCATCCTACTCCTCACCACTCCACCCTGCTGTATGCCACTCCACTCTACAGCTCTGACACTCTACACCACTCCACGCTATTCAGCTCCACTCCGTGCCACTCCACACCTCTATGCCACCCCACACCTCTATGCCATCCACTTTACTGTACACCACTCCATGCCACTCCCCATCTCTCCAGGTCATCCATGCTACTCTATACCACTATCCACTACACCACTGCAGTCTGTCACTCCGTACCACTCTGTTCTATGCAACTCCATGCCACTCTACGCCACCCCACTTCATCCTATTCTGCCACTCCACTCTGAGCACTCTACTGTACCCCACTCCACTCCACTCTACACCACACCACTCTACTGTGGCACTCGACTCCTCGCTATGACAATCTATGCCAGCTCCACACCATTCTACAATACTCCACCCCACTTTGCGCCACTCTACTCCACCCCACTCTGCACCCCTCTACTCCACTTTACTGCACACCACTCTACTCTACCCCACTCCACTCTGTACCAACCTAATCTATGCCACTCTACTCCATGCCACTCCACTCTACACAATACTGCTCTCCGTAATATGACTTCACTCTGTCACTCCACTTTACTCTGTAATTCTACGCCGCTCCACCCTTCTCCACGCCGCTTTTCTCCTTTTTGCCACTGTACTCTACGCCATGCACTGTCCTCCACCCCACTCTATTCCGCTCTAGCCTATGCCATTCCATTCCTCTCTGCGCCACTTTACTCTATAGCACTCCATCTATACCACTCTACTCTGTGCCCCTGTACTGTATACCACTCTATTCCACGCCATTCCACTCTGTGCCATTCCATTGTGGTATACATCACTCCACTCATTGGCACGCTAAGCCACTCTACTCCATTTTGCTCTATGCAACGCCACTAACATTTAGTCATGCGCAACAGCAGTACCGGTAATGTACAACATGGCTTAAAGACATTGGCAAAGCCAGTAGCTGTCACATAGACAAGACCTATTGGCTTTGCAAACGCTTGTTTAGTAAAGGTAGGATGTTTTTGAAGTGCTCATCAGCAAAGATGTGCCGAGATTTGGGTCTGAATTTATGGGGTTTAAGAGGGCCAGGTGGCGCTACGCATGCATGTGTCCATTTTGTTGTTGAATAATTACAGCATTTTTAGTCATGGTGGATGAGGATGCTGAAGGATATGCACTCTTTGTAGACCTGGAGCAGTTCATTTGTTGAAAAATATATGGTTCATTGATATTAGTATGAAGTAGAACTTCTTGGACATTGAACATGCTTTTTTTTTTTTTTTTTTTTTTACCTGCAGGAGTGTATCGTACATACTGTGCGCTCTCCCGTAAATTGGTCTAGTGACTCTGAAGTTCCTAAACTGCACATTAATGTGTGGAGTTCAGCATTGAAACAGCTTTGTGAGCGAGTAGGTTGTGCAGACAATTGGGTAGAGCCCAAGTGGAGTGTTCTTCTCTTTTGGATTTGCCTTTAACCCAGATGATCAAGTTGTCCAAAACAAAAGTAAACCTGAAGGTTGTTGGTAAGCACTGTACTCAAAAGGACTAGTGGGGATGGTGCAGAGGCACTTTGTTGGAGAGTAATAATTTAGCACATGTCAAGGGGGCAGAAAAGGTAGTTGATTTTATTAGTGAGTATTCATATGACTTGAATGAGGGCCCTGCAATGTTATCTAATTGTATTTAATTGTGATATTCAGTGGCTCCTCCACTGTATTGACAGGAAATCAGCTGTGAAATAGGCTGTGACATCTTCTTAGATTATGTTTTGGATGCTACACATTCTTGACAGCCAATCTTTCAATTGATTAACCTTCCAATAAATTGGGGAGTGTGTGGCATTCAGCTAACTTTTGTTAATTTGATCAATGTATTGCCTAATACAGGCATGTTAGGGGTGGAATTTGTAGGTTTTTGTACTCTAGTAGCCTGGATCTGTTGATTTTTCCATAGTGTTGTGGGCTGTACTTAGTACAAATGAATATAAATGATTCTGTTTGCGGTCAGGGTAATGAACCGAGCCCAGTTTTGACATGTGTGGAGACGACTTAAGGTGTTATCAAGAGGTCATTTTAAGATCAGTGATGGCTAGTCCAGTTGCTCTTAAGTAGCTTATATACACCCCAGTGGCCCAGAAGGTACTCAAACGTACACTACATAACACCACACATAGGCTCATGCATGGTTTTGGGTATTTAGAGATTCTTTGCCATCGTTTGCGCCCGATCTGTACTCCCTGATCTAGTCTGCAAGACAGTCCATTTACCTGAAAACCTGTCCAGCGAAAAACAGACCACAAAAATTAATACTGGCTGCGCTGTCTCAAACTTTCACCGTTGTAGGGTTGAAAATATAACTATCAATAAAATGCATGTATCTTAAGGCATTTTTGTTTTGTTTGTAGGTTTTTTTTTTTTTTTTTAATACTGCAAACCTGGCCCACTTTACAACAGAACCAGACTGTTACACATTTTTGCACTACATAGTCACTTATATTAGTGGGATCCTAGATTGTTTTTCCCCATAATCTCCATCGCTGAATCGTAACAATCACCCCCTTTCTCTAGGATTTAGTTTTGAATGTTTATTTTACAAACTTCTACGTTTTCACTGTGAAATTCTTATCTCTGCTAGAAAGATCTAGTTGCAGATTCCTTATCTTAGAATTTTCCCCAGGCCTCAGTCTGGATCTGGAGATTTTTCTCGAGCAGTTTCTCTGAGAAACTGTTGGTTGGTGTCAGTTGGATTCCTGTCCGTCGGCGTCAGTGCCAGATATGACGTTGTGGGTCCTATATAGGTGCTAGGTGCCACCCTGGCTCCTCGGAAAAAAAGATCTACCCCGCAGTGACTTTTTGATTTTCAACTTTTGTCAAAACTTTTTTGAGTATATCTACTCCTGGTGCATTGAGAATGTCTGCGTAAGACTGGGTTCAAGCTCTGCGAATCCTGCCATCGGGCTATGTCTGTGACAGATCTGCACCTACTGTGTCTTTGTCTGGAGTGTGACCACGACCTGAAGTCTTGCTCCCAGTGCTGGCCCGTGAATCCGAAGGCTTTGAGGGAGCAGTCCCTAAAGTTGATAGAGACCCGTCGCTCAGCTCTGCAAGTCCCAATCTCGGTCGAGAGGAAGGTCTCTGGATCGGTCGTGGAGTCCCCCGGCCCGCTCTTCGGCATCCTATTCCAAGTCCTCGGGACGATCGGGTAAGTTGAGCCATAAGAAGTTGAAGAATGGGAATAATTTTTCGACTTCACCTCATCCATCGGCCAACGAGATGAGGGGGTGGGAATGCCATTGATCGAGGCCTCCATCTGCAGAGCCTGCGTCTGTGCCGTGTCCGCACCTCCCCGGGTTTCCGAGAGCCTGAGCGACCCCTGCCCAACTTAAGGAGTTTTATGAGGCCAGGCACCTCATTTTTGAGCATTACAACTCTGCTGGTGCACCTTCGGGCCCTGTGGAGTTGGAATGGGCACATTTGGGTTCCGCAGCAGCTGCTTCGGCACCGAGGGGGACCCATGGGCCTGTTACTGGATCCAGATTGACGTCGGTTGCCCCCATTCAACCTTCCCTGGTTCCAGTCCAGACGCTGGCGCTCCCAGTGTTGATGCTCCCCGGGCAGTGCTGTCCCATCCCCATTACTGACTTTGACATTGAGCCGGATGGATGTTGTACAACACCGGCTCTGGCACAGACAGGACTTACCCCCATGGCAGAACCTGAGCCTTATTCCTATGGGCTAGGTTACGGTGAGGAATGGTAGGGGTCACTGGACCCTTTAGAATACCGGCACCAATACCCCATTGACTGGCGTACGGACCTGGGTGAAGCCAGTGGACTGGATACCTCCACAGATACTGGCATGCTGTCTTCCCCTACAGTAACTGCAGAGGAGGGAGCGTCATATTAAGTGGTGGTGCGGAGAGCAACCAAAGTCCTGGACCTCCGGCTGCCTTCTGTTGACAGTCAGGACTAATATCCTGACAGAGGTGCTTCACCTTGGAGCTTCCTCCTCGGAACACCTGCTCCCCTTTAATGAAGCCATTACTGATGTTCTGTCGGGTACCTGGTCCAAACCCAGTGCAGGCGCTCCTATGAATAGGACAATTGCCCGCCATCACCCTGCACTGAATTACCCCGGGTTTCCTGAAGCAGCACACCACCCCTGAGAGCTTGGTCATCCAAGCCTTCACCTTCCAGGGCGCGTTCCCTTCCGCACCCTCAGAGAGGGAATTCAAAATGCTGGACACACTAGGGAAGAAGTTTTCTTCTGCCAGCCTGGCATTGCAAGCCGTGAACATTGCATGCCTTTTGGGTTGTTATTCCCACACCCTGTGGGATATGGTTGCGCAGATGCTGTCACCAGTCCCATAGGAGGCCCAGGCTGTACTTTCCCAAGCAGTTGCTGATGGGAGAAACACAGCAATGTTTACGATCCAGTGTGAACTAGACACAACACTTACTGGGCAGAGCAGTTGCTTCAACAGTGGTTTTGAGGTACCCCTTCTGGTTGAGGGTGTCTGGCTTTTCGGGGGATGTCCAAGTAAATCTTATGGACATGCCCTTTGATAGCACCCGTCTCTTTGAGGAGAAAGCAGACTCTGCGTTAGAGTACTTAAATGATTCTCGTGCTATGGGCAGGTCCTTGGGCCTCGCAGGTCGGCTTTTTGTCCCTTTTGTGGCTGTGGAAGGGGTGCCCATCCACGTCCATTGACCTCCAGCCACCGTGTTGCGCATACTACCCAGTCTCTGCTTGGCTGGGGACGTGGGATCCACCGTTCTCATGGATCAGGGTGCCAGCGGTCTGGCCAGCCCGCCCCTCTCCAGCTTTCCCTCCCCCCAAAGATGTGTCCAAACCTTCTTAATCTAACTGTTCCCCACCAGGGACCAGTTGGAGGCTGGATTTGCCATCACCTGCTCTGTTGGCAGTCTGTGATGTCAGGTGGGCTTTGCGAAGAAGAGAGGGGCTACTCCCTCTCCTTCGAGACTACCCCTCCATCCATGCCACCATGATAGGATGATAGGATGATGGAGGATCACTTGGCACTTCTCTGAGAAAACGTTACGGCTCTTTTGGCCAAGGGAGCCATAGAGAGGGTTCCTGTGCCAGAAGTAGGTTGTGGTTGCTATTCCCACAACTTTCTGGTACCCAAAAAGGACAAGGGCCTCCACCCTATCCTACACCATCGGTCCCTCAATCTCTTTCTCAAGAAGAAGTTAAAAATTCTCACTCTGGCTCAGGTTATATCTGCCCTGGTCCTAGGTGTCTGGATGGTAGAGTTGGATTTGCAGGATGTATATTTCCATATCCTCGTCCTACCACAGATATTACTTGAGGTTCACAGTAGGCCAAGAGCACTTTCAGTTCACTTTTCTCACCTTTGGCCTTACCAGCACCCTTCTGGTGTTCAGCAAAGTGGTGGCGGTGGTCACATCTTATCTGCGCTGATCAAGGATTTCAGTCTTCCCCTATCTTGATGACTGGCTGCTGAAGGCGGGCTTGCCCCAGGCTGTCGTTTCCCACCTTAAGACTGTGGCGCACTTCCTGCATCCACTGGGGTTCACAATAAACATACCGAAGTCAAACCTGATTCCCTCAGATGCTCCCTTTCATCAGAGTTGTTCTGGACACAGGGCAGTTTCAGGTTTATCCTCCTGAACGGTGAGTCCAGGATATTCAGGCTATGATACCGATATTTCAGCCTCTATGCTGAATTTCGGTGACAATGACTCTGAGGCTACCTGGCATCCTGCTGGTGACTGTGTTTTTGTATCATTAGAGAAGTAATTTAGCTTGGTAGACATTGCTAATTTGGGCAAATTTTTTCTTGATGACACTTTTAAAAATGGCGGATGTGTTGCAGTGATGATGTAATATTTGAGGAACCATGATACCTATACACTTCGTTTTGGTGTCAAAACATAGGTTTTGGGGGTCAAGTAGTCTCATAGAGACGGAAAATAACCCTTCCGCCATTTTCCAAAATGCAAGCTGTAATAGAGGAAGAAGAGACATATATAGAAATGGAACAACAAAATAATGGCTTTTAATCATTTTATGTACACACCAAACAATGTTAATGATATGATTATGAAAAATAATGTTTATCACTCCTGTTTTAGATATATTTCATAGTTCACTTTATTTATTTGTTTCTGAAGTCGCTCATGGTACATTTGCATAATGTTGAATATTTGAGAAAAGCATATCGACAGGAACAACTTATTGTATAAAAGGCTTTACAAGTACATGTACGTGTAAGTTCTGTGGGCTTTAGAAACTTGGTAGGTTTTAGCACCCCATCAATATCTTTTCCAACCAAATTCACACAGATCTTATTCTACATATGCATGATCCAAAACTTGTACACATCTTCTGATCAAGTAAAACGCTCTTTTAATGTTTCCACGCACAGACTAGGACGTCTGTGGAAGGTCACTTAGTGGGATTGATCTTTTGAACTCACTGTACTGAAGATCATCAAATGTTTGACACTCAGAACTCATTTTCCACACACGCCCAAGGTATTTTTCTACGTCTTTAAAAGCACATTTTTCTTCTGTCTCAGCAAATCCTTTTAGAAACTTACAGGTTCAGCAGTTAAAGCTCCAAGCTTTGTTCCAGTTTTGCTCATAGTGTCATCTCCTGTGTGAATACGTGCCTTGATAAGAAAATTGAGCATCTCTGGGTCAGGTTTCATGTACAGAATATGAAGCAGGATTAAGTGTCTTTCCTCACCTGTTCCATAACTGACAATCCTTGACTTATGAACATTGCAAGAAATCTAAGCAGCACAATAATATCTGTGTCATTTGCCAGTACAATGACATTGATTGGAACCATTTCCAACAGCCCACTTAACATGTCGCTCAAACACAAAGAACCGGTTCCTCCAATTTGCTTCTTTAACAGTATGGCCCATACCTTTTGAATATATCTCTGCAGGCACCAACTCCTCATTGACAATCACTCTGCTTGCAATAATTGGAAATTCAGTGTTCACTGAAGCATCAGCAATGCTTTGGCGAGTTAACATTTCCAAGTTCAGCTTCTTCAATGTTGATGACCAGAATTTATCAAGTCGCAGAGGTATAGATGTCGCATTTTTGATGCAGGCAAGGTAAGACAATGTGCAGTTCTTGAAAGGTGCACACTGACTTTGATATCTGTAGAACAGTCTGAACGACCTCTCTGAAGTTCTACATGGATGAAATCTTGACTTCGCAATTGTGACATATAGTCCACAACAGCAGTTTTCAATGAGGACACCTTTTCAAATTGAAATTCTTCAGGTGAAAGTGTTTTTTTTTTTAGCTATTATATGCGCTTCTGCTTCACTGGTTTGGTTGCACCAACTCCATCAGATAATGTGTTTGTTGGTAGAAGATCATGCAACCGAATGTCCTTGATAAATTCAGCCCTTATTTTTGCTACATCCATCTCTCTATGTGCTTGTGAAAGTTGTTTTTTTATAACCTGTTTTGTGGTTGCTGGTTGGACAAAATTCTTACTATGGCAACTAAAGCGTGGAAGTTTAGCTTTAGTGATTATGTCAAACAGCTTTTTCTCTTTCAATACAAATATCTCCTGCTTCAGTTCTGCGTATAGTTTTGATACATGTTCCAGGTAGTAGACGTGTCTTTATCTCAGTATCCACATATTGTTTGGATACGAAGTTGTGTAGCCGTACAGGCTCAGTCATTTCAAAGGGATTTCCTTCTTGCTGCATGAAATGATGGAGGCTGTCAACATGTTTATTAAAATGTTCCCCTCTCTTTCCCACAAGTTTGTGGTGAGGAACAGTTTAACGATGGTCCATTAATTTTGAATTTGTCATCTCTCTGAAAACACTGCCTATAGAAAGAACTTCATGGTAAACTAGCTGTCATTGAGCAACATATTCACTTTTATGTGTCTAAACAACAATTCCCTTGGAGCTTTTCTGTGATCTCTGGATCGTCAGTTCCAGTTTCATATCTAGAGCCACAGCATTGAACCTTTCCTTGCTGTCTTTCACCACAAAATGTCTTTGGATGAATTTTCTGTAGAGTTATGGTTTTTCCACCTCTAGCTTCTTCTCTCTTTCCAAATACCAGGAGTGTATCTCAGTTATTTTATGGACTCAAACTAGTGAAACACAGTAATCACTGACTCCACAGTCTTCATGCGCAGCTCCCAATCACATTCCCTATCGGCATATACCAAGTTTTTCACTAGCTCTATCTTGTGAAAAACATTTCCCCAGTACTTGCAAAGTTCTGATTTTTCTTCACATTCTTTGACAAACTCCACGAACTTGGTTTTCTGATTTTGAACTCTATATGAACATTGCCTAGCTTTGCATTATATCTTTCGAATGAAGTGCACGCCATGCCTTGTTCACTTCTGAGCTAAGATATGCAAAGCCTAATTTGTCATTCTTGTTCAGAAAGCATTCAAATGCAATGTTTCTGTAGCCTCAGATATGATGAGCTTGTAACGAATGAACATAATGAGTTCTGCTCAGTACTGACTGGACAGTTTTGCTTCCAAAGATTTCAGCCTCAATAAGTGCATCGTCTGTCACGTGCACTGAGAACTTCCTGCACAACACAACTTTTGTCATGTGGAAAACACCCATCATTGGATAACGATCAGCAAATTATACTAGATTGGTCATAAAAATGTGAGCTACAGAATGGAAAACACCTTAATCGCAGAAAATTGGCAGGATAGGCTGGTCTGCAAGCTGAGCATGCACATTTTGGAAATGTTTTAGAGCTGTGTATACTGTTGCATAGTTTGTGACTGGAGATGGATTTACTGGTAAAAACCCAACCTTCTTCAGTAAAAGGGTTTTCTAGGAGATCAGAGCATGAATTACAGCTCATGGAGGAAGTGGCTTTTCTTCATCCCTTAGTCCGCACCAAATAAGCAATATGATAAATTCAGTTAAATCAGCTTTGCGTACCGCAGCATAAGGTAGAAAAAGATCCATGTCCTCAGCCAGTCTTGAAAAAGCACCATGACAGTATCGTGTGCTGAATGTTGTTGACTCCCGTGATTTGTGGAGCTCTGGGTCATCACAAAATTTGTCATTGAGTCCAAAATCTAAATATTTTCAGGGCGTTTCTTAAAATGGTTGCTGCAGATTTTATTGCATCCTGTGATCTTATTTTGGCAACAAGAATTTCAGGAGTCAGATCAGCGGAGAGCACCATAAGTGGCTCATTCTTTTTGTTAGACTAACAAAAACAAATTCTGTAGTACATTCTAACCAGAAAAATCTTAATGTCATTGTTAAGGATCAATACAGTGTCATCAATGTTGACCATTAGTTCTATGATCTCACAGAGTGTAAACCCGTAGTCATCAGTCAAAAGTGGCTTTAAAACTTAATATGCTTTTTCAAAGAGTGCAAAAGTAACTGAAAGCTGGTGGTTACGTTGCTGCTGGGCACACGTTGTACATTCATATTTTCTAAAGTATGCACGCATGTAGTTTGGATGGGCATACAAATCCGTTTCAAATACATTCACCGTGCTGTTTAGATCAGCTACTCGGCTGAAAACTTCATCTTGGAAGAAACTATCTGCAGATAAAAACATGTTTGTCCTTTGAGACTCGCATACCCTGTACTTTGTTCTTTTGTCAATCCCTTTGGCCCTTGTTCTAGTTTAACCACATATAACACATTGAAGATACTCTGCTTTCTGATCAGTTGTTAGAGGTGGACGAGGGGTACCCATCGATCTTCTAAGTGGATAGGTATTGGGTTTGGTTGTTGTCACTTTCTAAGAAGACTCGGATTCTTGATATGATTCACTGGTTCCTGCTATTTTTTGCCAATCCCCTCAGTCCCCCAACCCCAGGCTTTTTCCATTGTATACAACTTGTAGCAAAATATTTGATCCTCTTCACTTGTCAGTTTCAGTCTTGTGTGAAGTTTGTCATGTCATATTTCTGCAGCATCTCAAACTCTCTTCTTCCCAGCCGCAGTTGATATTAGCTTTTCTTTTGAATTAGTTTGGCATATGACACATTTTTCTTTGTTGGAGGAGTCCTCAGATTTTGTAGTTAGCAACTGTCAGGAGGTAAAGATTCTCTGCTACCGCCTACTTAGCTCATATTTATGAAATGTGTACCAAATTTGAATTAACGGAAAACCTGAAACAAAAACAATATTAAAATAAATTACCAGTATGATGGCTAAAACATATCATTCTAGAGCTGTCATTGTGGGAAATGGCTGAAGGGTTGCTCTGAGGAGTCATTTTCTGTCTCTCTGAGACTACTTGACCCCCAAAACCTATGTTTTGACACCAAAATAAAGTATATGGGTCTCATGGTTCTTGAAATATTGCTTCATCACTGCAACACATCTGCCATTTTTTAAAATGTCATTGAGGAAAAATTAGGTCTGGATTAGCAATGTCTACCCAAGCTAAATTACTTCTTTAATGATACAAAAACACAAATCAAAAATGAAAATCTCTGTACAACAAGTTTTTATGGAGGTATCTGAAGGGGCCTAGAATGGCAGCAGTGTTTTCTAAGGCATGTTTTTTTTTTTTTTTTTTTAACTCTCCCGCTAAATGTTGCATTTTAGGATTATTATATATTTTTTATTTATTTGTGCTCTTTCTGTTGCATGTTCTTATTTTTTCGATTGACATTGGTTATGGAGTCACATAGACACCAGTATAGTATGGCCACTGATTATACACAAGTTCCAGCATCAACTAAAGCACACTAATGGCTCAGGTGGTGTTTGCTGAATTTGACATGTTCAGACTTCGATATTGGATTCTGAGGAGCACAGGAGTGTCACTGGGTATGCCCCAGAGCACAAGAGGCAAGGGCTGGAAGAGTGGGAGCTGTAGGAAGGCTACCACCTACAAATATTTTCAAGCATCCCAGGGAAGTACAGGATCAGGGCACAGCATTGACACAGAGTGTGTCCCCACAGCGCTTGTCACATCCATCTGAGATCTTCTCTCAGCACTGCTCATCTGGTAACAACCGAAAGGATGGGGAAGTGGACTTCACGTCCTTCTAAAATGGACGGTAACAGGCTGAACTCCTGTGCGCAGCGCACCAGAGCCCAAGTAGATAAACACGCGATCCAGCAGCGACTGGTCATCCTGCCAATTACTGTTTTTCCTGTTGGTTCTCTCCTCCCACAACTGCCCCATGGAGGGGCCGGATAGATGGCTTCTGCCACTCACTTAACTTCCCAAAGCGCCAACTCTTATGTGTACAGAGGAAGGGTGAGAAAGCGCTATGAGTGACTGGGCCCCTCATCACTCGCAGTGCTACCCCTGTTCTAGCGCCCAGAAGAAGCAGAAACAGACTCACTTCTTGGGTCAGTTCCTCCCTGCCTCACCGGCCCCCTAAAGAGACTGTAGCCAGGCACCCCCTGCTCAGAAGGGAGCTGGGCAGACCATGTTCCAGAGACTGCTTTGTCTTAAGGCCTGGTCCCTTCCAGTAGCAGCAGTGTCTCCTGCCTGAGATGCGAGCGGAGGAAAGCTGCCTAGAGCTCTGTAGTGTCACCCCTGTGAAGGGAATGACAGTCTGTACTTGTGTCCTGGCCCGCCTGAGAGGCTGGCACTGAAAGGCCACCAGAGGAGCGGCCTCTGCTCAAAGAAAGGCGCCGGAGGCTCTGCCTACACTCGGCGGCCTCCACTCCTTGCAACGACGGCGCTGTTGTGACCTCTCCTCCCTGTGGAATAAGAAAGGTCCCAGCAGCTGAAGCCCAGTCCCCGGTGAGAGGCTGCCAGGACCAGCAGTTGTACCCTGCTGCTGCTCCCCACACTGGAGAAGACCCAGGGAGGTTGCAAGGGGAGTGCCGCACCCTCACCACTCAGGCCGATACTGCTGCCTACTCCAGGTGGAGTCCTGCCGTCATCACATTAATTGAAATTAAATCTCTGGCCTGGCCCGCACTTTGTTGTTGTGTATGCTTTGCTTCAAAGAAAACAGGCTATTGATTTCAGCAGGGCTCATAAGCTGTGAAGGGCCCACTGGGAATTTCTTCTAGTTCCAGGTAGGTCACCTTAAAATGTTGGCCATTGGTTCGTTTACAGGGAGCGCCAATGACATTCGTGAGCTACTTTTTAGCTTCAGAGGAGCCTTTGTTTTGCTAAATCAAGGGTGACATGTTCATCGGGCGATTACTTTCAACCCTACTATTTTAAAATATTACAATCAGGCTAAATGGATAGCCTGGATGGAAGCAGGGATGCAGTAATATATGGGACAGTTTTTAATGTGTTTAATTATTTCAAGACTACACATTCCCAATTACTTTATTAATACTCTGGCTTTCTGAAAGCTGCTTTCTTGGGGCGAGAGCCCCTCCAGCTCACCTTTTGTCAGTCTGGCACGGTCGCTTCACTCGTGACACTACACTCATCCACAATGCTTACACCCCTCCAGTTTCAAATGTCACCAGCCGCCACTGGAATTGTCCTCCTCCTAATGTAACATGATTCACTTTTTAATTATGATTGTTGAGCTTGATCGCTTTATTAATTAAAAAGAACGGCATTGAATGTGTGATAGTGCCTTGAACATTATCTTGTGCTTCACAGTCATAGTTGTTTATGCCTGCTACCATGCAACACATACATTCAAAGACTCGTATACATGTATACAGTGCAAAACCTTAATAAACATGTTGTTTTCTAGGTACGAAAACTTTCAACGAAGAATGACGCAGAACCCGCTCTTTTGGAAAACATGAACTCCAGGAAATTTGCCACATGCTTTGATTTTCAAAATGACATTTGTGTGGTAAACTGAGGAATGAGTCCAATTTGAACTATTTCAGCGAAGTCATAAAGTAATACAAAAAAGTATTTAATATCACAAATATATAACAGTATGTTTTTCCAACAAGAACAATTTTTACAATGACAAACACATTTAACCTGTTTTAAGGTTTTCCCCATGCCTTTTTGTAATTATATTGTTTTAATTCCAGAATTTTGAGAAATGCCATTTTGAAGTGAGGGATGCACACATGTAAACAGACTTTGCAAACTGTTTAGTTTTGAATACTCCTCGACTTCGAACCATGAACCTGCCCAGTTTACATCATAAACAATGTGTCCTTTAAGTGCGTGAAGCACCCAACATTTTGCCAGGCACTTCTAAAATATATATTTTAACTTCTTTAGCATAGAAGTATGCTTTTCCGGTTTCAGAGGTAGACGTCCCTTCACGCAGTTATTCTTTTATCAACTTCATTTTTTTGCCTTTTGATTCAGCGGAAATCATACAGCAAGGTTTCGCTTTAGTAAGTTTTATCGTTTCAGCTGTGAAGGTTTCATAACTATACTATGTTAATGTGGCCTACTGAAACTTGACTCTGCTAGTGCCACACACACACAATTGTTGATGTGGGCTCAAATATGGCTTTCAAAGTCTTTGTGGCATTGGAACCACAACTTTCTAGGCCTCTTTGTTTCTCAATGCAATATTTCCAGCAGTATGATTTTGCGTGAAATTGGGCAAGGAAAAAGTATCAGTCACTTGGTGAGCGGTGGAACTTATTACCCAGGACAAAGCCGTTCCTGTAATGAAAGACTTTGCTACTTGGTACTGCTGTACATATGAAGATTGATATAATTGGCAGAAGATATGACACAACCGTCATAATGTAAGAATGTTTTAGCGGTTTCTTTGAGCAACCTTCAGATTCGGGTGGCATTTTGGGAGTATATCTCTTTTAAACCGAGGAAAAACATTTTGCAGTCAGTAGGCGGATTATACACCAATAAAATGGGGGGGTTTGGTGTCTTCCCTTGAGTGATTCTCATTATTTTATTTCTGTTGGTATTCTTGGAAATCAAGGCCACTATTGACATGCAAGTACTGAAGCCAAAACGTTTCATGAAATCAGAATTCTATATGGACTAGCATGTACAACAAAACATCTAATGTTAAAAAGTATGCTTTTGTCCATTTATCAAATGCGTAGGCTGTACTACATTTCTCAATAAATCAATTTGAGTGCACCTTGTAGAAATCATCAACTCTGCAAAATAATGCAGCTCTTAGGTCTTCATTAACTGTTCCTTCAAATGTGTAGCAGGGCAAGTTAAAGATCGTAACATAACTGTGATTAAGATGGAATGAACGGGCACCGTTGGCCGTGTTCACATTCTTTGTGGCTTCTACTTTTCAGAAGCATAATCGAAAGTGCTTATGATTTATAATGTGGTAATTAATATGCCACTTTCACCACTAGCTCCAGTGATGAACAAAAATGCATGTTTTTTCAGGTAGATTGAGTGATTTATTTTTTATTTTTTTATTTTATAAATTAGCTAATGGTGCACTCCTTTACCAAACCCATGCCCCCAGCAGACACAGGACAATATGGTAGAAGCATGCACAGATTGTCCATTCGAGACAGTGGAGGCAAAATCCTTTTTTGATGGTGACAAGTTGGGACCAAGGACCGTGCACCTGCCGTGAGAACACTGAACCATATAAGACAATATTCCTCTGCTAACTATAGTCCATAATCGGAGCTCAGAACCTAAAAAATGAACCCCTCTTATGTGTTTCTTAATGATGCATGATTTCATTATTCTCTCACGGCATGAGTGTCATGATGAAATTATTTCACCTTTGAAATTTCTGCATTTTTTTCAAGTATTGACAAAGTCCTACAGACAAACAAGTTTTATATTTTCAAATAAAATACTTTCTTTTCTCCTTGCATAGAGGTTTGACATTTACTGTATACGAATGAAGTAGTACAAGTGAGTACCCAGTGATTAATGCAGTAATAAAATGCTGAAGGAAAACATATCTGAAATGATCTACTCCTGTATAATTCTCCTCAGTTAACACATACACACACAAAAACCTTCCCCCCCCTCAAACACACACACACAGTTTTAAACTATCTGTTTGTTTTCAGGAAGATGTCATTTGACAGATCACTCTAGAATTTAATGTGTGCATTTTTAGTTTTTGGCATTTTGTGAATGGCATGGAATTCAAACAATATACTTCAATTTCCAAATAACGGCCTATAACCTTTGTAACTATGGAATTTATATAACTTGGAGCCTTTTGTTGCTTTTCCATTTCTGCACAGTCTGCTTGTTTATTTTTTATTTTTTGTCATTGAAAAATAAACTGTTTTCCCTCAAAATTGTGTTGTCTATGTTCATTAACAGCAATTTCCCCATAGTAAACTATTCATTAACACATTATCAAGAGATTCACAATACAGTATTACCGTACGAGCAAGAGATCTTAGTATGCACACATTTGCTAGGGAACGTATACCTTTTGCCCATAGTAATCCAAAGCAAAACCTCACAAATGCCATTCTGGCAATTATTATTATTTGAGCATTTATGGTAGCACTCCGACCCAGGGAAGAACTTGATTTAGTTTTAAGCCGTTTTTGTATTGATCATGCAAGGAACTGAAAATGATGAAGATGTAAACTTTGCTCAGTGCTACTTCGTTTCTCCTCAGGAAATAGAACTGGCCACACAGAAATAAGTGATCAATAGGTATCTGAGTATCTATCCATGACACCAACCTGGTTTGCGGGTTCTCGACCACGGATTTTCAGTAATATTTGTATGTTCTAATATCTCTCCGCCTGAGGACAGGATCCTAAAACCCTTTCCAGAAACAAATGTTTCAGTTCCTATTTCTTTTTTTCCTTTTTTTTTGTTTGTTTTAAAGCCACCAATACTTCGGGCCTGACTTAGAGTTCGAAGGATAGTAGTTACTCTGTCAGGGTGACGGAGTAAAATACTCTGTTGCTGTGACAGATTACCTGTCCTCTGAATTTAAAGTTGTCTGCCGACCCAGTGGACAACTCTAGTCATTGACAGGAACTGCTGTCACAGCAGTTCCTGTCAATGAGTTAAAAGTTTGACGATTAGTTCTGCCAAACGTGATAGACACCAGTCAAACTCTTATTTTTTTTTTTATTTCTTCAAAAACAAAATCCCATAGCAGGAGTTTGTTTATGGAAAAACAAAAACTAATGACCCTTACCCGATGGGAGCGACGGAGCCGGAGTAGTCTCCACCACTGACATACTTAAGATCTGCTCAAGTGTAAATCAGCTGGGCAGACCTTCAGTTTGGCAGAGAGGATACTCCATCAACATTGCAACAGAGTACTCTCTCGCACATTCTAATTCAGCCCATTAGTCATGCTCGCCCACCTTCGTGCTTTTTGTGTTTCCCTATGAAGAACTTTCATGCAATGCATGAGGTGCACGGTTTTTAGGAGCAGAAGCTGACTGTGTCTGTTTGTTGACCCTAGAAGCCATCTTGAAAACAAGGTTCTCCCCACTAAAAGTAACACATTCCATCGTAAACAAATGGTTACTTTAAACAAGATGTAAATATCTAAATGCATTAAACATTTTTTGCTAAATGTGTTACATAAATACCAAATAATTCTATTAGAAAATAATACCAAACTACTATAGTGCCTTTAACACTTATATAAAGACACTCTATATATAAAAAATCTATTTTTTTGCAGATATAAGTGAGGAAAAGCTGCTGTTCCAATATGGTTTTCTGAACAAACACTGTAAAAAGTAGTAGTGTAATGCTGCTAACCAATTCTGCAGAGGGACCAAGTTAATCTTTGTTGCTGCATTGGCCAGCAAGTGCATCACTGTGGCATTCCTAGAACATGATGTAATTTGGTTAGTGATATGAATATTAGGAGGTCAGTTGAAGGGAGAGTACTGGATGAAGGGGAAAGATACAATTGACTGAGGTTGTTACTGAATAGCAAACCAATGACAGATTGAACATTTCAATGGCAATGATTGAAGAATGGGTACAGTTTACCTCAAGAGAAACTGAAGTTTTGTGAGAGAAAGAGAGGAATTAAGCATAAGACAACTGTTACATCATCCTGAGGTGAACAGAATGTTGGAAAATTGTAGAGCATTTGCTAAAGAAGGTGCCAGAGAAGGAAATTTATTGAGCAAAGATTCTGAGGTCTACTCAAGAGCCGAATGAGTCAGTGCATGCTTATGAGAGGCGTATGCAGATGTTTAAGAAGCACAGTAGAAGCAAATATCCTGAGAAAGATGGTGCTGGCAGTTTTATATCTATTCATATTTAGTAGAATGTAATGTGCTGGCAGACTAAGGGTATCAATGAGATCCTGAAGTATGTCAAGAACAAAAGTGATTAATTTGATGCAATATAGAAAATAGCGAATGGTTGCCCAGACTAAGTAGTTTCAGAGAAATGGCAGGAATCAGATGGTAAGTTCTGATGTGGAGTTTTGTGTGACTACTCTGAAATGAATGGAATGCATCCAACGCAAAGTGTGAGAATGGGAAATGAGCTAGTGCAGATGCAAGGCCATAAAAAAGGAGTTGTGAATATTTCCAGGACTGAATGCAGATGAATTTGCTGAAGGAGAGCACTGCTTGTTATTTCTGTGTTGAAACCAGGCACTGGAAGCAGGAATGCAGACAAAATCCAGGTCGAATCCAGAATTATATTGTTCCTCAGTTGCAATGGAATGCGAATCAGGTGCAGACACAGTCAGCACCCCCATCACAACTCGGGTCTGTGCAGAATGTGCAAAATCAAGGGCAGCTTGCATGAAATTGTCCATTGCTACGATGAGGCAGCAAATATCCCATACAATCTATGGTACCAGCCGAATCCATTGATACTGATCAATGATTTTCCTCAGTTTTTTACAGAAATTAATTCCCAGTGATGGTACTCGGGAGGAAAGGAGGATTGCCTGCTTGGTGTAGACCTGAAGGGAGACCAAAGTGACCCTTATGTAGATGGTGAGATGAATAGCCATCCCATGTTATTTTTCATAAACACAGGAGTTACTCTCTACAATTTGGTCTGTAGAGTCCTCAAACCTACCTGTCTTTGGAAGAGAATTCCAAGCTGTAGACATTAGCAAAAAACAGATTGTGAATCAGGTTACACCAGATGTTCCTGTTAAAATTGATCAATTGAGAAAACTAATAGTTTCATACTGTGTGATTTGAGCCCTGTCCGATTGTTGGACAGTGACTTCCTTTGCAAGATAAACTTTGTGATCTGCTGCACACTGGAACCCAACACAGTTTGATGTTGAAATTAAATCACAAGATTCAAGAGTTTAGTTATTTTCAGTTCTTACTAAAGATGACCTACCTCTGGATTTAAGACACACTGTAAAAGAAGAGGTATGGGATTTCACAGGAAAAGAGATAGGATTAATAAAAGATAGGATTAATACAAAGTGCAAAGTCTTTGAAGATTAATGGAAAATCATATGCAGTTTCTCCTAGAATTAAACAGTACAGACTATCAAAAGAGGCAAGAGAAGAAATGAAACCAGTTATTGAAAAAATGATTGAACACTTCATTATGTGGGAAGTACGTGGTAGTCCTTGTAGTTTTCCTGTGATGGACATTAATAAACAGTGATAAATGGAAAATTGTTCAAGTTCTTTGAAAAATAAATGAAATAATGATTCCATGTTGTCCAATGGTATTGAATCCTGCTGTAATTTTGTTGCAGATTCCAACATTTGCAGAGTGGTATACAGTCCCCTACTTAAACCAAATGTTCTTCTCCATCTGCATGAGGTTAGTCAATTTTGCTTTATGCACAAAAGAGGGGGGTGGGAACCAGGAACAGAGGAAGGTCCAGCACCTGTGCTCCAAGATCATGGGCCTTAAATCAAAAGGGGGTACTGTTACTATAGTAAAGGAAGAAGGAAGATTGTGTTGGGAGGGAAAGTATGGCGAGAACCCTTAGGATCAAAGAAAGGTGCCCTCACTCACCCAAATGGGTGTCATGCTTCATCATAGGGCAAGCTTCTCGTCGGGCCGGCACTGCAGTGCCTGACGGACCACGTGAAGGGGCTCTTTAACAGACATCTTTTAAGATATAATCCGTAATAATGAGTGTGTGAGGGGATGGGATGTATAGGGTGGGGTAGGTGAAGAAGGAAAAGGTAAATTAAAACTATATCAGGGATACCGGATATGTTTTAATTAAAAGGTTAAAAGCAAAAAAGAGTACTATCTTGAAGGCTCAAGGTGCATAGATAGCCTACATGCATGTTGTATAATGTAGAGTAGACATGTTTCTCACCTAGAGGTCACAACGGATCTGTGGCATTTCTTCACAACCATAATAATCCCTATCCTACACCTGGATGGGATGTGAAATAGTGAGTTAAGTTCCTTAACAGATCAGTACCTCACTAAAATATCTCCCAGCCCAATAGGATTGATTTGTTATGCCCTTTAGGTCAAAGTCATGCACACTGCTGCAGAAAAGGTGGTCCGGCGCAACGTGTGACTGTGGCCTACCCTGACTCACTTTGCCTGGAAACCTTTCTTTGATCTTAAGGGTTCCCTGCCATCCTTTCCTTTACAATGTGTTTGTCTTTCCTCCTGTTCTATATGAACAGCACCCTCTTTTGATTTAAGATAGTCAATTTTGATTTGCAATTCAGTTCCAAGTTTTCATTTGACGTCGAATTCCACAGGGGTACACTAAAAGTCCTTTGATTTTTTTTTGTTTTTGTTTTTGGTCAGATATTAACCGGTTCTGTGTCGAGGACGTAGTGGTTACGTCCTGCGGCACAGTGCTGCTGTGCAGAGGACGTAACCATTACGTCCTCGGCACACAGCTCAGAGGGAGTGCTCTCGCTCCCTCTGTGTTCTTCCCCCCCCCCCCAAAAAAAGGCAGGGATGGAAGGGGATCACAATCACAGAGCCTCCCCCATCGCGCTGGAAGCTCAGCTTCCAGCGCGATCGAAAGAGAAATGCTTTGCATTTTTTTCTTTCGATCACGTGGGGAAGGGCCAGAGAGGCTTCAAAGGGAAGGAAATGTATTTCCTTCCCTTTGAAGTCTCTCCAAGCGTTTCAAAAGCCAGATTGCTTGCAATCCGTCTTTTGAAACGCCCACTAGACACCAGGGATTTTTTTTTTTTTGGGGGATATTGTCATAAGGGAGCGACCCCTTGGGCAAGGGTCGCTCCCAGGGGGGAGGGGGGGGGGGCATTTTTTTGGAAGGCCTTTTCTGCCCCTAGGGGGTGGCAGAAACCTCTAGGCACCAGGGATCATTTTTTGTTGTTTTTTGTTTACTTTTTTGTTTTAGGTGTGGGGAGCGACCCCTATGGCAAGGGTCTCTCCCCTAGGGGGCAAATTATATTTAGGCCATTTCTGCCCCCCTTGGGGGCAGATTGGCCTATTTTGATGAGGCCAATCTGCCCCCAAGGGGGACAGAAACCACTAGACACCAGGGAGTTTTTTTTTTTTTACGTGAATTTCAGGCAAGGGGAGCGACCCCTTAGGCAAGGGTCGCTCCCCTGGGGGAGGGGGGGGATTTTAGGCCATTTCTGCCCCCCTGGGGGGTAGATCAGCCTATTTTGATTAGGCCGATCTGCCCCCAAGGGGGCAGAAACCACTAGGCACCAGAGATTTTTTGTCTTTTTTTGTTTTACAGATGGGGAGCGACCCCTTGGACAAGGGTCGCTCCCCTGGAGGGGAAAATTGTATTTAGGCCATTTCAGCCGATTTTTGCTACGCCAGTCTGCCCCCAAGGGGGGCAGAAACCACTAGGCACCGGGGCTTTTTTTTTGGGGCGCAGATCGGACGATTTTTGCTACGCCAATCTGCCCCCAAGGGGGCAGAAACCACTAGGCACCGGGGATTTGTTTTTTTTGCACCAATGTCACGCAGGGGGAGTGACCCCATAGGCAAGGGTCGCTCCCGGGGGAGGGGTTGGGGGGTGGGGGACAAATTTATTTTAGAGGCCAAAATCCACAGGTAGGCACTTTGCAAAAAACACCTCTGTTTTCTGTGAAAAAATGTGATGTGTCCACATTGTGTTTTGGGCCATTTCCTTTTGTGGGCGCTAGGCCTACCCACACAAGTGAGGTACCATTTTTATCGAGAGACTTGGGGGAACGCTGGGTGGAAGGAAATTTGTGGCTCCTCTCAGATTCCAGAACTTTCGGTCTCCGAAATGAGAGGAAAAAGTTTTTTTTTGGCCAAATTTTGATGTTTGCAAAGGATTCTGGGTAACAGAACCTGGTCAGAGCCCCACAAGGCACCCCATCGTGGATTCCCCTGGGTTTCTAGTTTTATAAAATGCGCTGGTTTCCTAGGTTTCCCCAGGTGCCGGCTGAGCTAGAGGCCAAAATCCACAGGTAGGCACTGTTTTCTATGAAAAAATGTGATGTGTCCACGTTGTGTTTTGGGCCATTTCCTGTCGCGGGCGCTAGGCCTACCCACACAAGTGAGGTATCATTTTTATCGGGAGACTTGGGGGAACGCTGGGTGGAAGGAAATGTGTGGCTCCTCTCAGATTCCAGAACTTTCTGTCACTAAAATGTGAGGAAAACATGTTTTTTTTTAGCCAAATTGTGAGGTTTGCAAAGGATTCTGGGTAACAGAACCTGGTCAGAGCCCCACAAGTCACCCCATCTTGGATTCCCCTAGGTCTCTGGTTTTAAAAAATGCACAGGTTTGGTAGGTTTCCCTAGGTGCCGGCTGAGCTAGAGGCCAAAATCTACAGGTAGGCACTTTACAAAAAACACCTCTGTTTTCTTCAAAAAATGTGATGGGTCCACGTTGCGTTTTGGGGCATTTCCTGTCACGGGCGCTAGGCCTACCCACACAAGTGAGGTATCATTTTTATCGGGAGACTTGGGGGAACATAGATTAGCAAAACAAGTGTTATTGCCCCTTGTCTTTCTCTACATTTTTTCCTTCCAAATATAAGAGAGTGTGTAAAAAAGACATCTATTTGAGTAATGCCCTGTAATTCACATGCTAGTATGGTCACCCCGGAATTCAGAGATGTGCAAATAACCACTGCTCCTCAACACCTTATCTTGTGCCCATTTTGGAAATACAAAGGTTTTCTTGATAGCTATTTTTCACTCTTTATATTTCAGTAAATGAATTGCTGTATACCCGGTATAGAATGAAAATGCACTGCAGGGTGGAGCTCATTTATTGGCTCTGGGTACCTAGGGTTCTTGATAAACCTAAAAACCCTATATATCCCTGCAACCAGAGGAGTCCAGCAGACGTAACGGTATATTGCTTTCGAATATCTGACATTGCAGGAAAAAGTTAGAGTAAAACGTAGAGAAAAATTGTTTTTTTTCTCACCTCAATTTCAATATTTTTCTTTTTCAGTTGTTATTTTCTGTAGGAAACCCTTGTAGGATCTACACAAATGACCCCTTGCTGAATTCAGAATTTTGTCTACTTTTCAGAAATGTTTAGGTTTCTGGGATCCAGCATTGGTTTCACGCCCATTTCTGTCACTGACTGGAAGGAGGCTGAAAGCACACATTTTTTTACAAATGGGGTATGTCCCAGTAATATGCCAAATTTGAGTTGAAAAATTGGGTTTTCTGATTCAAGTTTGCCTGTTCCTGAAATCTGGGAAGCTGGTGATTTTAGCACCGCAAACCCTTTGTTGATGCCATTTTCAGGGGAAAAACCACAAGCCGCCTTCTGCAGCCATTTTTTCCCTTTTTAAAAAAAAAAACGAAATTCTCACTGTATTTTGGCTAATTTCTTGGCCTCCTTCAGGAGAACCCACAAAGTCTGGGTACCTCTAGAATCCCTAGGATGTTGGAAAAAAAGAACGCAAATTTGTCTTGGCTAGCTTATGTGGACAAAAAGTTATGAGGGCCTAAGCGCGAACTGCCCCAAATAGACAAAAAAAGGCCTGGCACAGGAGGGGGAAAAGGCCTGGCAGCGAAGGGGTTAAAGAAAGACTTGGATAATTTGCTCTTGTCCTGTAGCTCAATCCTGTTGCAATACATAGATGACCTATTGGTGGCATCTAAGACTAAAAAAGATTCTTAACTGGATATTACTGCACTTCTGAATCATCTAGCTGACAATAGTCACACAATGTCCCCCACAAAAAATATGGTATGTCACACACTCACCTGGTTCTGAACATGTAGACTATGCTAGACCTCTGATCCCACCTGGGGCAGTGAGTGAAACAAGAAAAAAAGATGGAATAGTGTCACAGTATCTTCAACACTGACTTGCAACACTGCACATGAGGATCTGAACTCCCTGGGCCGTTGTGCGAATGTGGTGCACTAGAAACAACAGGAAGAGTAGTTTACTAACAGTCCATAGCAAACGGTGTTTTAACAGTTTTTTTTTTTTTAACACTTGTTATATTGGCTTTTCAAATGATACATATTACTATTCATAGCGTACTAACATAGTGTGTAAACCCAATGCATCATCTCAGTCTGCAAGTGATCTAAAGGCACATACAGTAGGATTCAACATGTTTGGTGCAGCATTGGCTGCATTTTCCAAACTCACACTTGGTAGAAATCAATGTAGGTGCCTTGGAAGCCACGGGTCAGTAGCCCAACTGGTGCCTGGGATGGGGAGCCATATTCCAACAGATACATCTTACTCAATATGTAAAACAAAAGGATCTAAGTGTCAAGTGTCTGAGTTTTTTCTTTTTCTCTCTCCGAAGAAGGGCAATAAACTAGTTGATTAACTTGCCCTTTGTGTCAGACCTGTCTGTGGTATGAGTAGGTGCTTTTGCCAAGCCACAACATGGTGTGTTCCTCACGGTATGTCCATGTCGACTTGTGTGTGTGTGGGGGGGGGGGGGGGGGGGGTGTCGATTGGGAATGTAGGGTGGTCCCCGCCATGGGTATATGTCTAGTGCGGTCGCAGCTGTGTGGGTCACCCACTGTGTGCCTACGAGGGAGATGGGAGTGTATGGACGTCATTTATCAGTCCCCCTTGGGATATGCTCCAGTCAGAATCCTCATCTGTTGTTGAGTCGAGTGTTTCCCAGCCACCTCTGTCCATAAGGGGTCCAACGGTCTGTCGGATTCTCCTCATTTCTTCTTTCTGCATTGCTCTTTTTCAGCCCTTGCCCAATGCGTAACATCCGTCGCCCACGTGTCCAGCCTAGTCCCGTTTTTGTTTTTCTAGGCCATCATCACTCCTGCATGCCAGTACCAAGGCGAGGTCATTAAACTTGTTCCCCACCTCCTTGGGGGATGGCCTACTAAAAAAGCTCAGCAGACAATACTGCTGGCTCAGTGTTGGACATCCCCATGTCATGTGGCAGAAACCAGCATCCATCAGCTGGCACAGGGGGCATGCCCTAATATTCCCTCCATGTATCACATGAATTCTATGTGGGATGAGGTAGGTCATGTGAGTGCAATTGTATTGTATTGGATATATTTAAGATGTGCTTTTCGTGAGACCTTGTGGGCGTAGTCTAGTGTCCTGGCCCATTCTGCATCTGTCATGTCTCTCCCTAAGTTTGTATCCCATTTAAGTCTCAGTTGTCCCAATGACCTCTTTACCAATCCTGTTCAAGGCTCTATAGATCCATGTGGGATTCCCCAGCCCTCCTCTCCCCCCTCCACCCTCCCGAAACAGCCAAAATTTGTTGAAGGACCGCAACTGTGGGGGGGATCCTCATCACTGTCACTCCAGAGCTCTCTCAGGTCTCATACTAGGGCCTCATATGTTAAGAATAGACCAGGGCGTATGCCCGTCTGTTCCATTAGGTCCCCAAGCGGTATCGGCAATCTCCCACAGTCTGCAGTCCCACATCCGTCCAGAGTGTTAGTTGTCTGGGTGTAAAACAAGAATAGGGGTCTCCATGGGACAGGCTGATTAGTGGCAGTGCCGGGGCATATGGAGCTACAGTGTACGTTCTCTTAAGGGCTTTGCACCAGGCAGTGAGGGCCATTGAAACTAATATGTGTGGTCTGGGGGTTGGGGGGTTGTACCAGTCTCCCTCGTAGCAGACGTGCCAAAAAAAAAACCTCCCCGCGCAACCTCCCTGTCTGGGGGTCATCGCCGATAAATCCAACCCATTGAGCCACGCACCAGCCACTGGATCTGGGCTGCCAGGTAGTACAAATCAAAGTCAGGCACCCCTAGTCCTCCTCTTCCGGAGAGAGGCGAAGCATTGCCAGCACTACACAATGGCGCCCCCATCCCACGACTACTCTTGCAGGAGCACGTCCAGGGTTTGGAACCATGACACCGGGATGGCTGCCAGCAGGTTAGTAAAAGAATAAAAGAGTCTGGGGAGCATCACCATCTTTGAAAGTGCGATCTGCGCCATGGTGGGGAGCCTCAACAAGTGCCAGAAAGTCACCGCCGCCTTCAGTGCGCAGCACGACTCACCCAGGTTGCCCTCCTGAAGATCCTGTGTGTCGTGGTAAATCTGGATTCCCAAGTAGCGAAACGTTCGAGGGTCCCAGGTCACATCTTCTGAGCAGGAGAGCAAGATTGGCACCCCCTCCACCATTGGGAAAACACAGGTCTTCCGTGGGTTCAGCCATATACCAAATGGCTATCATAGTCCTCTAGTAGCTTGAGCACCCGAGGCAGAGTGGCGTCCCAGTTCCGTAGATAAATAATTAGGTTGTCCACGTAGAGGGAAATAATGTGCAGCATTCCTCCTCTGAGCACTACCCATTTGTGGCCCATTGCGTTGAACCTCTCAGCCAGTGGTTCTTTGGCAATGGCACACAGTAGTGGCGACAGTGGGCAACCCTGCCTGGTCCCCCTGTGTATTTCATAGCTGCCTGAGATCATGCATCATGGTCTTAACTCTTGCTGTGGGGTGGGATTAAAGTAAATTGATCCATCTTACCCCTCAAGGCCCAAGTCCCATTTACAGCATGATAGCATTGAGGTAGTCCCAACGCACTGTCAAAGGCCTTTTCTAGGTCTACCAATACTATCACTGCTTCTGGGTCTGGCGGATATAAATTGGCGTACGGTAGCGAAGAGAACCGTCGTAGATTGTGTGACGTACAACAGGTATGAACCCATTCTCGTGAATGAGGGTCTGCATGGAGGGGAGCAATCTAGTGGCCAGTGCTTTGCTGAGCACTTTAAAGTCGGTAGTGAGCATATGGTGTTTTAACAGTTATTTACAACAATAACACCTACAGTCTTCATCATAAATTAGGCTTGAAAGCAGATACAAATTCAAAAGGTAAAAAACTTTGAGTTTTCTGCCACTCAACTGATTGTCCAATATAACAAAATCCAGTTCAAAAGTTTAAGAATCACAATTATACTCAGTCTTTTCGAGAGTACAAACTTGAAGACCATTAGATCGGAGTCAAATAAAGTTTGGAGTGCCCGTGAGGTAAAGTGTTAGGAGCACTACGACTTTTAAAACATAGGCACACATTCATTCATATTCCAGGAACGGGTTGAATTTCCTTTAAGGAACTCTGTCATAGACCATGCTCAAACCTGAATGATGAATTAGTGACACTAACTTGAGAAACACTACTTATCCGAGAAATAGATTCTTCTACAGAAATCCGGAGGAATGCTGAAGAGCAAGAAATTACAGGATGATGTTGAATCGTAGCTCAAAATGTGAAGATACTGGAGACAAGGGTTAAGTCATGGACATGGGATCACAAGAAGGCTTGGAAGACTGCTGCGTTGGAGGTTCCAGGCAACTTAGGTGAGTGCAAGCTTACTCAGGACTGGAACGAGGCCAAGCACCAACTGGGTTTGATGGGATTTACATATAATGGGAAGACTGTTCCAGAAGGGTATATGGCTCACATGGAAGAGCTGGAAAGTTCCCATGGAAACCTGGGAGAAAACACGTGTTAACCTATCTGATGTGTCCCCTTGCAAGTGCAAATGACTGTGGGAAACCAATTCATTAACTACTGGAACTGAGTCAGTAGGTCACACCAGTTGGTGCTAATATCCAAAGCAAGTGGAAATATACACCTAATGGCTACATGCAACAGATAAAGGATGATTGAGCTAATAATTATGAAACGTGATACTTTTTAAGACATGTTACCAAGGAAAGCAACTGTACTGGAGGTTCAAGGGGTGAAGGGCTCTGAGAGGGAAACAGGGGTTTGCAGGAGGCTGTGAGGTGCGCAAAATCCACTGAACTGAGGGCACAAGAGGGGTTTATGACAGTTTTGCCCCACACGGAACGATCTACAGGTTGTGGTTTGTTTGGGAGTCTAGCATGAAAGGAACAAACCAAGTGAGGGACATGGTCTGGCAGGCTTCCAAGACTGTCTTCTGGACCATACCCTGTCCAAAAAATAAGATAAAACAAGCTGCCAAGAGTCAGAGTCCAGGATTCTCTGTACCTCAAATTCAGGATGACCATCCAGGTTTATTGGAGGTGGAGGAGGAGTGGGATGGGTTTGGGCATAAGGTTTCAGAAGAGACACATGAAACACAGGGTGAATGGGCGCAGGTAGTTGGAGTCTTACTGCAACTGGGTTAATGATTTTCTCAATGGGGAATGGACCACATATTTTTGTTGCAGTTTACGGGGACCTAATAAATGCAGGTTTTTTGTTAGCCAAATCTGATCACCCTCCTTGTAAGCTGGTTGTTGTTGGCGATGTTTGTTAGCATTCTTCTCAATATTGGATGTGCCCTGCTGTAAGTGTTTTAAGACCTCCTGTTGAGAGTCAGACAAATGTTGTACAAAATCTTCTAAAGTGGGTACATTTTCAGAAGGTACAACAACATTCCCAGGCAATATGCGTGGATGGGTGCCTGTTACACAATAATTACAATAGTTAGGAAACATGTTATACTCTTGCAGGTGTGTTACAAGGGAAAGCAATGGTAAAGGAGGTTCAAGGGGGTGAAAGGGTCTGAGAGGGGAAACAAGAGTTGTGAAGTGCCACCGAGGAAAGATGACATGAGCCCTGTGCTCAAAACCGACTGAACAGAGGGCTCAAGATGGGTCCGTGACACAGTACTGTAAGAAAGAAGTGATTTATCTGGGTCATCGCACAGAAAAGCGGGCAGGGAAAGTCTCACAATAAAGTGTTTCTGCAATTCTGAAGATGGATCCTCCATTTACTCAGAGGGAGGTGAGGATGTTTCTAGGAATTGTTAGGCTCTGTTGTCAGTGGGTTCAAAACGTCCTTGATTGCAAAGCCTTTGCTAGGGCTAACCCATAGTGATATTGGAGAGTACCATTTGATGACTAATGCTTAGAGGCTTTCTGAGTTTTGAGGGAAAATGTATTTAATGCACCCTCCCTTGGAATGCCTGATTATAGTACAAGAGTTTTTTTTCTCTTCTGTCATGAGAGAGGTGGGTGTGCTCTGTCAGTTCTTACCCAAAATCATGGTGGGATCATGAGACTAATTGCTTGTCAGCTGTGTTAGGTCCAGTAGTTGTAGCACTTTCTGGTTGTCTGAAAGCAGTTTACATTGTGACTCAACAAGGTGAGGGAATTGTGATGGGACATACACTAATTATGTTTGTTGCACATTCAGTTGAGATTTTGATGACCTGTTCCTGGACTCTGCACATGACAAACAATCTGCTGAGCTGATATGAACAAGCCATACAGGCTGCTGAGAATATCTCTACCAAAAAGTGTAGTTTTCTGAATCCTGCAGTGCTCTTTCATTTCTTGGACAGCAATGGAAACAGGGACCGGAGTACTGATGTTAATGATGCATTAAGGTCACAGAGTTATGTGTCAAGACCAGACTTCAGTAAAACCCCTCTTGAAATGGCTGATCTGACTTGATTTGTGGATGGTTCTTGTTTGAAACCATTAGCAGCCTACCTAGTATGTTCAATTTCCAGTCTTCTACTGGTACCATTCATGCCTGATGTAACTTCAGCATAAGTGGCATATTTGATTTCACTGACACGAGCTTGTTGCCTTTGCAAATGATTTGAATTTGGCAATCTATACAGAGAGCCAGTATGGTTTTCGAATGGTCCATGACTTTTGACAATTATCGTTATAAAAGGAATTTAGGACGTCCTCTGAAACCCCTTTCAGGAATTGGTTCTTGTTTCTTTGATTTGTTTGTGGCCATACCATTACCAAAAGAAACTGCAGTGGTCAAGTGCACTGCCAGTAAGTCTGGAAGAGATTTGGTCATACTTTGAGATGAATATGCGGACCAGGTAGCAAGGTGCTGGGCACTGGAAAATGAAGCTGGGAGATCAAATGGACATGTTACAATTCAAGAGACTGGAGGAAGGAATCAAGCAAGGTTATCTGCAGCAGGAGCAGACATTTGTTTTTTTTTCTTGCTGAATTCAATACTGACTTCCTTCAGTAAATTGAGGGATCTCCAGGAGGAAGTGCAGGAGGATGAGAAAAGGAGGTGGAAAATGCCGGGTTTCAATATGTGTGGCTCACTCCTGAGTTTAAATATATCTTACCAGATGCCATGTTGAATTTCACAGCCAGGTATTTGCATAATAAGTCAAATAGGGGAAAGGAATAAGCACTGTTCTAATTCATAAGTGTTGCAGAATATTTATGCCAGAGATGCCTTGTTTGCCAGAGAAATAATCAGGGTAAGAAGACTATTCTTATGAACCCCATTGGCAAATCAGAGTGCCTACTAACAAGAAGTCAGGCAGATTTCATAGAGATGCCAGTTTACAATGGTCCTAAATCCATTGTTGTGATTGTCTGCTTATTCACTAAATGGGTCAAGGCCTATTGCACCCAGAGATCAGACAGCTCGACGGTTGCCAAGCTTTTGTTGAGGGAATGAATACCTTGTTTTGGAATGTGAGGCTTTATTGAGGACAGCGTCTCCCACTTTAAGACTTATGATTTGAAATTGATTTGTACAGCCCTCCAGATTGATCAAAGGTTCTGTTGTAGTTATTGTGGAGGGGGTGAATGGAATAATAAAAAATAAGGTGGCCAAGGTGTGTGCATCCACTAGTCTGAAGTGGCCAGACACTCTTCCTTTTGTTTTACTGAGCATTAGAAGTACCCTAGATAATAAGATAGGTCTCTCACCTCATGAAGTGCAAGTCAAAACAAATTTCTGCAGATGTCTGGCTGATATGGTGAATTTGGCAACAGCATGAACAAACAAATTCAAGGCCACCCACTGAATTCAGGGGACTGGGTTCTCGTGAAGAAGCATGTCTGTAAAAGTTGTCTAGAAGAACGGTGGAGAGGCCCTTTCCAAGTCATACTTGTGACTAACCGTGCTGCAAAGTGTGCTAGAGTCCCACAGTGGATCCACATGGCCCACAAGAAAAGATTGAAGCCGGTGGACTAAGAAGTGGCAACAACAACCACTAATTTACAAAGTCAAGCTCATGTTCGAAGTGTAGCTCTGTAAGGGTGAGTAGAACATTGTGAAACCGGTGAAGTTGCTGGTTAAATAGTTTCTGAAGTTGCAAAAGACCCAACAAGAAAGAGAATTCCAAATAGGAAGAATTCTTGAACTGAATAGTTGTATTTAGCATTTGTGTCTGATGAACATGAAGAGCCAGATACTGATTCCTTAAAAATTGTTGCCAAAAGTTTTTTTAGAATGAGCTAGAAAGGAAGAGCTACCTGGAACTATGAGAGAAAAAAATAACAGCGGGGAAATAGAGACTTTAAAAATAATTCACATGAAGAAAATAATTCTCAGAATAGGAATTGCATTCAATGAACAAGAGAGCTAAATACAGTCTATTTTGGTTATTACTTTAAAAATAGAAAGAAGTCCTACTGCTTTTTGACATTCCACGTTCATTTTTGGGTCAAACGTTAGCGTGCAACTTGGTGTGTACTTCATTATATTTACACTTTGAGTTTAAAGCAATCTCATTTGTTGGTTGCAGTGTCCTGTAAAAAGTCTTGCTCACTAGTGGTCAGTTCTGCCTTTTTCTCCCTCCTTTTTCTGTTTCAGAGCTGTGACTATCTACTGTATTTATTCCACATTGGTTTCTTTATCTGTTGCTGTGATGGACTATTTTTGTTATTTCTTTGGTGCTCCCCTGTCACTATTAAGTGTTTTAGGTTGGTAGCTGCCTGCATTTTATTGCATCATTCCATTCCTCCCACCTCCTCGCATTTTGCTGACATTTGTTTTGGCTTTATTCCAATGCTGTCCTCGTTTACCTCAGGCTCTTAAAATAAGCTTATTTTCCCTGGTCATTTAGCTCACTGCTCACTGAAGCCACAATATGCCCTTACATCGCATTGCACCGCATCACTTTGCGTCTCTCTCTCTCTCTCTCCAGGGCCTCTCTCTGCCAGCACTCAGGACATTGCACACAGGGCACTGCTTATCTCCCTTGTTGGGGCCATAAATCTTCTCAGGCTGCTCTGCTCCTTGTTTTTGTTTGGCTCTGGGCAGGCACTCATTGAACATGAATCTAATTTACGCCTTGTGAGAGGACTGGTGAAGCAAAACAAGAACAACGCTCAAATTTCAACAAAATGAGAAGCGTTCTATTTTTTTAAAACACAGGACAGTTTGTCTTAATGTGTTTACAGACGGAGCAACTATCAGTTGCCATGCAAAGGAGAAAACAACCGCTTCTGCCTTCCTTTGAAGCTCTTCAGTTCAAAAATAATTTGCAAACAGCGTTCATAGTGCTAGTCCATCTTTTTTTTAGTCCTAGTTTGTTGTCACTTCGCACTAACTTTTCGTGTTTGGCTATATTTCATGCTGCTCATTTTGCTACTGCTAATTAGGTTGATGATTTCCTTGGCAGTGAAGTTGCTGTGTTGAGTTTTGCTGTTGCTTTTACAGGTTCAATCTTTGTCACAGCCTCTTGAAAACATTAATACAGTTTCCGAGTGCATGCTTTGGACGCTCATACAGGGTGCTAGGAAGTTGGCAAATCCCCCCAGTTTCTGTTGGTCCTCTACAGCTGGTTTCCATGAGGAAATCCCCTTTGGGATGTAGCCTGTTTAAATGTGCTATTCACAGGAGGATGGAATGATTTGTGTTCACCTTACCCATTTACCGTGACTGACGGTACGGATCCAACCACTAACATTGAGCTTTCTAGAAAATGAAGGCATTTGAGCCCTCCACATGATGCTGGTCAATTGGATCCTCCGGGAGGAAATGGTTGACGCGTATGCATGTTATCTGCTCTTTATCCATCCTCTTTTTCGCTCACTGAAGGTGTTTCTATGATTTGTGATACTGGCACGAGAGTGAACAATGGCTCTCACTGCATTGACCCACGCACCACTGCTAGAACCATAGCTACATCTCCCAGCGTGGCTGCTACAGGTTAGGTTGTTAATCAAGGTCTTTATATTTTGAATGTTCAGCTTTAATACCTAAAGAAAGTGAACCTGGATCACCTCACTATCTGTTGTATTGTCTCTAAGAATTTTCTTGCTGTCACTTTCAAGGGTTGTCTCAGTTGTCTTTTGACCCCTGTGATGACTTCCGGGAATTGGTGTGCCATTAGTAAACTACGACTAACACATAGTATGACATAACACAAAATGGTATACCACAACACAACATATCATAACACAACATAGCATAACATAATACAGTGTAACTCAACATAACACAACACAATATAGCATAGCATAACCTAACATAACATAGCATATCATGACACAGTATAACACAGCATAGCATAACACAACACAATATAGCCTAGCATAACCTAACGTAACATATGACATAACACAACATAGCATAAAATAACCTAACATAACATAGCACAGCATAGCATAAAATAACACAATATAACACAACACAGCATAGCATAACATAGCACAATATAAAGGCATAACAACACAATATAACACAGCATAACATAACACAATATAACACAACATAGCATATCATAACATCACATACCATAACATAGCACAATATATAACACTACCCCCTCTCTTGACGGTTTGCGTGAGAAATGGGAGGTATGGTTGGGCCCCATAGAGGAGGAGGACTGGAGGGAGGCATTGATGGCCCCCAGGACCCTGACCATGTAATCTAAATTTCGAGTGCTCCAGGACTTTTATCTGCACATGGCATACCTTACTCCGGAGAGTCTTTTTAAAGCAGGTCTCCGACCATCCCCCGACTGCCCCCGTTGTTCCTCAACTAATGCCTACTTTTTCCACATGGTATGGGCTTGCCCAGCCATAGCAACTTATTGGAGGACGGTCATGGGTTAGGTGTCGAGGGTCCTGCAATCGAGGTTGGAGGTGGCTCCACTGCCGCTCCTCTTAGGGGCTATGGGGGAGACTGGGCTGAGAAGGGCAGACCGTATCTTCTTAGGTGTGACCTGCCTGGTTGCCACAAGAGATATTATGGTGGAATGGAAAACCAGAGCAGCACCCACAATTGCCAAATAGAGGAGGGGCGTGGACTGGTGCGCGCAATGTGAAAAACCGGTATATGAAGCCAGGGGATGCTTAAGCAAGTACGGCAAGATCTGGGGGAGGTGGGGAGATGGGTAGAGTGGGTGGCCTGTCGGGAGGCGGGGCCTTTCATGGGTGCCAACGCATACGTGGACTGGGCAATTGGTGGCGGCTGTAGGCCATTCAGATTACCTGTCGCAGGGGCCCAGGGCCCTCTTGACATGATACCCATGTTAAAAATAAGTTGGTTGTTGCTTTATTGGCCTGCTCCAGGTGATGACAATGCACATGTACTCAATGATTGTGTAGCCCCTCAGGCCATTGTTACGTTATAGCCGTCCCCAGACACGCTCCTGTGTCTTATTATTTATTTTGTGTCCATTATCATGTACTCCCCGTTCCAAGTTTTTCCTTTATCTTTTACAAAATCAATAAAAATCTTTATTAAAAAAAACATAACACTATATAACAGCATAACATAACAACACAATGTAACACAACATAACATAAGACAACACAGCATAACACAACATAAGATAGCATAGCATAATGTGACACAACATAACCCACATAATTCCACGCCACACCACATACATCCACTCCATTCCAAACCAAAACACATGAGGAAAAAACATTGTCATTTACAACACCAGTAGCTCTAATTCTAGCAAATGCGAGACCTATTGCATAGCAAATGCGAGACCTACTGCATTGCAAATGCTTGTTGTTTTTGTTCTCAACAGAAATGGCATATAGTAAATACTTAAAAATTCTTAGGTTTATTTCTTTGATAATGATAGCAGTAGTCCTGGTTGGTTTATTGTTGTACTTCATTTCTCTGAGTGGAAATGACTCCCCAAAAGTTGAGCTAACCTCAGTACATAATGGAATCGTATCTAATACATTGATACCTGTGGAAAATGTTGTTAGTGAATTTCATGAAAATATCTACTAAAATGTTGGGTGAGTATGTGGCGTAATGGAAGTGAAAAATTGCTTGGCGTGTACTTTTCTCCCTTCTGTAGGTGAAGGTGTGACTTTTGCTTTCAGTTTTGTGTGTGTTATCCTGTAATGTGTTTATTAGTATATTTAATAAGCATGGTTTTCTATCACCATGTTGGTCAGATATCAACGTCTCACTTTAAAAGCTTCCTATTTCGAGGATGATAAAAGTGAAGTAAAATAGAGTAAATTTGTAAATACTGATGCACAAACTAACTCTGATACTAACAAGACTAAACAGGAGGATGTATGTAGTTTGAGTGAAAAGGAGCATGAATTTATTAGGAAATACAACAAAAGAATAGTGAAAATAGAGCTTGTAAAGATAAGAAAACAAGAGAAATGATTAAGGCTAAGAAAAAAATTATAGTCGTTCAAATTTGCATCCAAGATCAATAATGGAGCACAAGAGAAAGGGTGAGTTGTATAAGGTGCGTCATGGACCTACTAGAGTTATGTTTATAGAAAATGTGGGTGAGTGTGAAAGAAGTTATGTTGTTAATGGTGATTTTCTGGTTGGTGAAGAACCAATTTTGAGAGGGATTTATGATTTGTGAGGTAAGCCTACTTATTTCAATCTACCTGGCAACTGGATTTTGTTATTTAGCTTTACTGCTCCTAGGATGATTTGAAGAGAGTAAAATGTGGTCTTGGGCAGATAGTATTACATATATGAGGAGCTATGATTCCATCTATTGATGTGGCTGTGAATGATGTAACATTTGTGGACCGGCTTGCTTCTAACACCACCAGGGTCTTAGCTCAGAATAATTCTGAACTAATACCAGTGCAAGCAATGATTTTGCAAAACCGCTTTGCGTTGGGTATCCATCCTTCTTGCATAGGAATGCTGTGTTTTCAGCATTTTGAAGGTGTGTGTTGCACCTTCACACCCAATAATAGTGGGGCTATTAATGCCTTTCTTCAAGCTATTACTAATATGTTTCACAAAGTCCAAGGTTTAGAGGAGCCTGGCTTGTGGAAAACAGCAGGATCCTCAATACTAAGATCGGAGAGATTGGTTGGTGAATGGTTCTATTGTTTGTGTGGTGGTATGTTTAGTTGTTTGTAACCCCTATAATTATTGAGTTGATTTGTGCAATTGCCCTATTTCTTTTCTTCAAATTTTCTGAGTTGCTGTTTTTAAAATGTCAGTGTAAGGAGAAAAGAGAACCATCTAAGAGGAGAAGACGAGAATTTGAGATGAAGGGAGCCAAAGATTGTGTTTACAATCAGCTGAAATTAATGGAAGAACCTACTCAAAAGAAGCAGAAAGTGATGCAGCCTGTTATAGGTGTTGGAATAAATATTGTACTTGTGAGTTTTTGTGATAATAGAATAATTGTGGGAAGTTGTTAAAGAATTGTGTGCATTAATCTTTTTGTGCATCATTAACAGCATAAAGTATTGCTTTGAAGCACATTTTCTATGACCTGTATAAGTCTGTTTATCTGACTCTAGCTAACTAGACCTCATTTAGGCCTGGCTGCCATCTTTGTCAAAATTTATGTTTTCCCCATGCACATTTCACTGTTTGTTACTTCTACAGCATACAGTCAAGAAGAGTCATGTTTGTTTATTTCCATTTACATTGTTTTTGCTGTTCTTGATAAAATATTTCTCGCAAGATCCTAATACTGTATTTTTTTGCAAAGATTTTCCATTAGTTCACTGTACCCTATTCATTCATATAGATTGTGTTGTTCATGTATCAAGATTGTCCAACAATCTACTGATGACATTAGCCTAGAGTGGGCAGAATCAGTATACATGTAGTAGGATAGTACTTATTTGCTAAACAATATGACGTTATATAGAAATATGTTCTGATTTGCTAATAAGATGATACATTGTCTCAGACCATTAAGAATCTGCACGTTCTAATCTGTTTTATTAGAAGATATACTGCATAAACCCCTGATTTGGGGGGGTGAGTCTGGAGACTTTCTGATTCTACTAGGGATGCTGTTTGTTACTCTGTTGATTTTGCTGCCTACTTGGGATTTGAAATATTCTGAATTTTCCACTACTCTGTAATGCCCTATTTGCTAAGATCATAAATGACTTTATGATAATACGATAATACTGTATTGCATCATTAACAAAAATTGTAATAAAATCGTTGAATGTATTTCACTGATCTAGAACTCAGTTGCTGGGCTGTTACTACATTCATTGTATTGCTGATGTGGTAGGAGGTGTCTTATTCCTGGGACACATTGTCTCATGAAATTGAGGTTTCCCATTTTGTGAGGGAAAGATTTGCGGTGTAAAATGTCTGCTGCACTGTTGCAAATCTTTCCCAACAGAACAACCCATACATGCAACAACTTTCCCCATCGCCTCCAAAAGATTGACGCACATTAGATTAATGTACCATATCTTAGAAAATGTTGGACACAGACTGTTCGAAATGGGGTCTCTGGTTGGCAGTCAGTTTGCATTCTGTCCAAGCAGGGACCCTCATGGTTTTACCAGGAAAGCACACACCAAATTGGTACTTGCTGCCTTGTCTGATGGAACGCACTGCTACACGCTGTTATAATCCTTGATGCCGCTTTCAATTCTAGTCCTTGTTTCAAGCCCCTCCCCCATTTTTTTTTACGTCAGATGTCACCCAGCTATGGGGTCACTACAAACTGTACACTTGGTGTTTGACTGCACACCATCTGAATTCTCGCACCTCTGATCTCCCAGCACAGCCTGTTCCACGCGCACTAGAACTCTCCTTTTCACAGTGCCTAGGTCGCCGTTCACGTTTAAGAACAGCTAAGCTCTCGCTGCACAGTTATAACTTGGATCGCCGTCTGCGATTCCTCATGTTTACTTTTAAAAGCAGTACACACCTCATACAACTAAGTGCTCTCTTGCATTATTCGTTTCCACACCACAATCCTCAAAGCCTCCCACTGTTTTCTGCAAACTTCTCCAAAATTAAAATCTGTACCTCCCATGTCCTGTAGATTACTTCAGGGGCCTCTCGTTCACACTGGGTTCTAAGCACACTTCCAAAGGAACCCTTGGGTCTCGAGCACTTCATTAGCGATCCTTTCAATGCCCAGTAAACATACAGAAATTAACAATAAATCATTTCTAGGCTTTCTGTCTTTGATAAATCTGTCTGTAGGCTGTCTGTTGTAATAAACTCTGATGGGGCAGAGACACTTCTTATGCTTCCGTTTGCTGATATATATTTATTTTTGTTTCATCAGTTTAAAAGTGCTTGATCTCCAATCTACCTTCTCTTCAAGTTATTCCTCACTCGTACGTTCATTTTCCAGTCGCCACCAGTGTTGTAAATGAAGATACCATTCTTGTAGGCAGGAAGTCACATTGCCAGTTACATTGGTTAGGATGTAGGTTTATTGAGATAAAGCATCTTAGGTTACAAATAATTAAGTAAATGGGTAAATGCCCCCACAAGGAGCAGCATCCTACTGCTCAGCCCACTCTCACAAACTGACCACTCTTCAATCAAGCACTCATCAACATTCCATTACATCACACACGCTGGCTGAGCAGCCTGGAACTAGGTAATCATAGAGAGGATGCATCACACCATCAGGTTATAACAGTAAGTTGTGGTAGTTCTGTTTCAACTGTCAGAGCTGTCCACAATTAAATATGAGGAGTCGATTGCTAGAGCTGAATCTCTTTGGACCCCTCCCTTGGCTTTTCTCCAATTTCCCAGTGCATCAACATTTGAGCCTTTGCCACTTTTATTTTTGTTGTCTACCGATTGCTCCCTGTCCTGTTCCTCGTTGAAATGATTACATTTGTAGACATCAATTTTGATTCATTTGACTTTTTTCTTTCTTGTATCATTACACAATAATTTGAAACAGCTCAGCAAGGCTCTAGGTGTGTCACCTGCTGCAGACAGAGCTGCTTGTTCAAGAACCCCTGGAGAAAAGCAGCACCAACGTTCCGCAGTGCGTTCTCCGCGGCTTGTGCAGTACAAGAATAACTTCAGACAGTGTTTCAGACGCAAGTTACCCAGCAGGAGCTTTAGTCTTTGTTTACAATTATTAATTTTAGTTCTGTTAGTCTCAACCACGCACACATCTTTTACAGCATTCATCAGATCATTCGTTGCAGCAGTGGAAACAGCTGCATCAGCAGGGGACTGTCAAGGCATATAACCCCTTTCAATAACACGGTCTTTAAATTCACACTTCACAATAAGAGACACCTGGTTTACATAAGCTCACCTAGGTTTATTACATTCAAATGCAGTCTGTAATTCATCACAGAATTTCTAGGCATTATCAAGAATTTTGGGGAAGTGATGTTTTGTATTTACTAGATCAGGCGAGGATCATGGGAAATAATGGGTAACATGGCCCCCTGCCCCAGGGCCAGGGAACCCTCATAAGGAAAGGAGGGCATCTGTAGTTGGAAAAAGGCATACTGGGAGTTGTCAATGCCTATGTCCCTTGAGGCGGGCGTATTTTGAGAGTTTCTTTAAATTATTCACTCTGTGCCTCTGAATGACTTGGACTGTGCCAAGTTTTAATCAGCCTGCTTTCTCTACTGTATTGCTGCACTAATGTCAGGAATCGGAGTAGTAGGGTGCCAACTGAGAACAAGCTTCAGTGGAGGACTCTGATGTCGTAGAGTAATCATCTCATCTTGCGTTCATGCCGTTGTTCTCTTGTGCTTCACTGCCTGTTGTACTCGCTCATCCACTGCACGTGTTTGCACTTCATTTGCCTGTTCTTCTGACAGGCTGCCTCGCAAGCGCTGCCCTGTATCTGGGTAAGACAACTGGTGCACCCTTGGCGTCTTCGGATGCCATGGGTATGTTCGAAATAGCTAACATATCCTCTTCCTTATGCTAATTCTGTTTTCTTGGGCGTAATGTGGGAAATAAATATGGAGTCGTCGTATTAGTAGCAGTTTACCAGCTTTAGCCTAACCTTCGGATGGTTAATCAGGTATTTCAGTCTGTCATGGGTTCCTTTCATACTCTGCATTTGAGACTTTTTGTTTGCGCTAGTTTAGGCAATCTACCCATTAATATGCATCAGATAGCTTTTTAATCCATATTTTTTAAGCTTACTTATAAGTTCTGTGTCATAGGTATCTCTGGAAACGGCTTATTCCCATTCTCATTAGTGAGTCTAATCCATTTTTCTATAGACTTGCATGTATTTTTTGCATACAGGGGCTTCAGGGCATGGGCAGAAGTCACTTTGCCTGGCTGTTTTCTTTTTTATGCCCCCATTCCATGGTCTACATCCTCATTTGCAACCAGGAAAACATTCTGGTTCCTGCCAGCCTTATGATGGAGCTCATCCCACAGAGAGGATGGAGTAGGAGGGAAAAGGGTAAGGATGGAACTGACGGCTTTTTCCTGGCTGCGCTTGTGGTGGGCGGTAGGAAAGCCGTTTGACGTTTCACCGTCGACCCCTCTTGCTTTTGAAAGCCCCCGCTCACCGCATGCTGGGGCTCGCAGAGTATCGGGTGCACCTAGGTGCCTTTTTCGCTCACACATTCATTCATTAAGATCTAGTGTTAGGAGTTCTAGGAACTCCTTTGCGACTTTTCCTCATTCCTGCATATTTTATAGTCTCCTGCTCTAAATGTGGATTTCAATTACACTTCTAACTGTTAATATCCTGAGACTCACCCGCACCTACCCATACCGTCATCCTTTGCCTAGATTACACTTTTCAATTGTAAATAAAATGTAACGATTGATAAACACAATAAGACTTCATGTTTCAAACATTTTCGAGGCATACAAGCGCTGTATGATCTGGTTAGTGAGTCAAAAGCGGAGCTGTCCTCTTACGGACCACTGCCTACCATTAATAAAATGAAAGTTACACATTTCATTGTTTAAAACACATCCCATTTCCCTTACCCCCTTGGCTGCTAAGCCTTTTCTCCCCAGAATGCGATGTCCCTTTTTGGCTATTAAGGACAGTTCTTGCTTAGGCCTCCATAACAATGTTCTACATAAGGTAGGCTTTCCAAACGTGGGTCCTTTTTTTTCCAACAACCCGGCAAGACGGTACCCAGAGTTTGTGGATTCCCTTGGAGGGGACTGACAAAATAGCCAAAATACAGCTACATGTTTTTTTTGGGGGGGGTAGGGGGGAATAGGATATGCTCCAAAGAAACATCTTTTTTCCCTAAAAATGGCATCAACAAAAGGTTTGCTGTGCTAAAGTCGCCATCTTTGCAGCTTTCAGGAACATGCAGAGCTGAATCTAAAAAAGTTTTTTTTTTTACCACAGTTTTGGTATTTTTCAAAGAGGGAGCCCATTTTCCTATTTTTATATGCTTTCAGCCTACTTCCAGTTTGTGGTGGAAAGTGGGGTGAGACCCATAGGTGAACCTGTAAAAAGGTAAATGAGATTCCCTTTGTGAGGACTCCAATTGACCTTAGTTTGATTTGTTCCTGTTGCAAGCACTAGGTCCGGCTGCACAAGTAGGGCATCATTTTTATCGGAACAAGTGGGGGAAATGCTGGGTAGTAGGAATTGTATGGATTCCTTCTGATTCTAGATGCTTACATCACAGAAATGAAGGGAAGATTTGCAATTTTAGGCAAATTTTGAGGTTTTCAGGGCATTGTCGGGAAAAATAACTTTGTCGGGTCCACATGAGGCACACCACCTTGCCCTGCCCCAGTTGTATAGTTTTCAGGAATGCCTGGGTTTGGTAGAATTTCCTAGGTGATCACTGAGCCAGGGAACCAAAACCACAGCTACCTTTTTTTGTTGATGTTGTCACACTGCGCCTTAGGCTCCTTTTGCGGGGGCGAGGTCCACCCACACAAGTAAGGTACTGTGTTTCTTGGAAGACGTGGGAACCCAGAGTGATAGGTTTCAGTATTTTGACTCAGAAATATGAAGAAAATTTGTATTTTTAGCCTATGTTTGAGATTGTTAAGATTGTTAAGGGTGTCTGGATAAGGAAACATGGGATCCACGCAAGACACCACCCTCAAGTCCCCTGGTCCGTAGTTTACAAAATATCTGGGATTGTTTTGTTTCCCCTACAGACAATATACACCCAGGCAGTGAAAGACAAAGAAGGCCAATGTTAGTGCACAACCACCTACTACTCGAATACATACACCTACTGCTTTGATTTGGCACGAGGATGAGTGAAAAGTTCAGAATGTACATTTTATTAAAATATTTCACAAAAATGAAAACATAGAAATCACTGTCAATAATATAATTTAAATGATGGAACACTGAATCAGTGACTCACAGCTGTGAAGTCATGAAAAGGCACCCCCGCTTTACAGGCCATTCACACACCTTTCACACAAACCCATTCACACTGCCAGTCACAGGTTGAACACACTACAACACTCTCATCTAGAAACAGTGTCATCCAAGGGCCCATCACATTCATTCACCCACAGGACAGACACTGCAATCACACCACATGGTGGCTGGCAGAGTGTGTGGGCTGGCATTTGGCTGGAGGTGTTTGGGCCCTGCCATATGTCTGCCAGTGTGTGTAGTGACCAGCAGCAAGTCACTGCCAGTCCACACGTGCCACTGCATATACACCGCCAGCCAAATGACCCTCGCATCACCATGAAGCTTTCATTTCTTAAACACTCCCACAATAAACAAATCACATACACAAAGTACAGACACAAAACTGTGCTGTTTTTAGATATGTTTTATTTTTTCCTAAAAGAACAAACCTATTAGTAGAAGATGAAATGCCAACTATGACTGCATATACAATGTGTAACTAAGCACATCAAACTACTGCCAACCATTCAGTCTAAACAGAAAATATTCCGCCTATAGTCAGTTCCTTTTACTCTTATGGTTGCTCCCAATACTTGAGTTGCGTATGATACAATTTAAAACGTGGCCACACATGGGCCAGGATTAGAAGGACACACTGGTCAGTATATATGACTCTTCTTTCGTACTCTACTTTAGACACAGACTCTACATCTCCAGCAAGGAAAGGGTTTTTGTTTTGTGGTGTTGGAGTAATGTATTCAGGAAAGTGGTCATCCTTACATTCTAGCTACATTCTCCACCACTCCAATTCTAGGAACAAATGCCCATTTCAGACTGCTAAAACTGTATAAAGATCATCTTGGAATCTGGAGAACAATTTTTGGAAACAACATACTCATTGAATGAAGCCAAGTGAATCAAATGAACAGCCAACTTCTTGTACCAGATGTATGACTTTTGAGCAGACTTGCAAGACTCCATCCTTTGAGCTACTCTATTTACACCACCCATGTGCTTGTTGTAGTCCAAAATACACACAGGTTTGCACACTCCTTCTAACGTACGCCAACCAGTCACAGGTGAAATGCTTTCATCATGAATAGTTGTTTGCATGTTGATATCTCTTCTGTCTGAAAATGTCAAAGCAAAAAAGTTCATTACTACGCAAAGCAGTGCTCTGTCTCATTTCATGTTGTTTTACACACAAGCTCTTTAGGGTAACATTTATGGTTAGAGCAGATTGGACTACATGCCACAGTGCCCATTTTGAACTATTTTTTAAATAATTGCACACCTGTGAAGAAATAGTCCACATATAAATGGTAATTTTTATTAAAAAGTCCTATGGCAAGTTCCCAGACCCTTTTTTTCAGTGACTTCAAAAGTTGAAGGGCAACCTGGCAGTCAATTGAAGAATTTCTACTTGTTTACCCCCTGAAATTATACTCACACCCAGATGCACTTATGCACATCATACATAACTTAATATTATATCCTGCTCTGTATCTGTGAATGTATTGTCTGAAAACAAAAAAGCCCTTGAACAGGACCAGAAACTCGTTCACAGATCTCTCCTTCCTGGAACATAGATCTCTGACAAGGACAAACTGAATCTTGAAGAAATGGTCACAATCAGGTTGATCTTGTGGTATAGTCCTGTAGCATTAGTCATAAAATGCAGCAGCCACTGCACAAGCAAATACCAATCTTGACTCGTTGGCTGGAAATATAGCAGTCGCTATTAAGGTACTAGTAGACTAAAATTAATCTCATGGAGATTTGTCAGAAACCACCAGGTAGCTTTTTAGGACCTAGCAAAAAGTCCTGCAAGTCTACATCTACAGAAAGAGTGTTAAGATGTTCTTAAACTGCTGCTAACGTGTTAGACTGTACCCAGTGTTGGTGCAGTTTACCCACACTGTATGTTGTAACTATACCTGTGTGTTGACCTGAGACAAAGCGAGAGTCTGGCCGGCTAATCTTGAAACCCCCAGAGGAATTAAAAAAGCATCCATTGGTGTTTATTAGCCAATTCAAACCCCCGCCAGGACTGGAAAGTGAAGAATTATAGGTACCAGCCTGAACCTTCGCATCTAGCTCTTCCGTAGTGACATTCGGGAAGAATTGCCAATCATTAAACTTCGCCAGTGTGGGGATACTTGGTATGTTCATTTATTTTATTTTTGCTAACCCCAGACCGGATGGCTGTTGAATGGTGTCATTCAGAAAAAAACATTTGCACAGGAATCAGGCATGCTCTAAATAAAGCTTTCCTACCCTGTATTTGCCAATCGTGTGTTCCCCATACACTCTTTAAATCAATAATGCTCTTCCAGTATTCGTAACCTTCAAATGCAAGATGGGAAACAAAAGAAGTCTGAATAAATCAGCTTTATATCAGTTAGCAAAATGTTCCTAAATTTTGAAGAAGGTAATTTGAAATAGTATGACGCTGAATTTTGTGTCATGCCCAGAAAATTAAGTAAACTTATCTGAATAACATTTTGGGCTCCCCACAAGTGGTGTTGAACAGTGTTCCCACTGTGTGTAGTTAAGTACTGGTCTGTGCCTAGTGGTACGGTGCAGGTAGTAATGTCCCCAGTTATTATAACAGAACATTTCCCCATAATTCATTGTATGTCTATATACATCATCACTTTCAAACACTGAATAGCCCTTCATTTCCGTTAAGATGGAATCAACTGTCTGAACATCCCAATCATCAGATACAACACCAGGTGTAATTACATCTGTCATAGAGACTTTAAATACATATGGAATTTGACTGACCTCAGTAGGCCAGTATATATCACATGTAACGTTGTCCCACACTGTCCTTTCAGGAATTGGAACAGCTGAAATGTTCACAAGGGACAAGTCTCTTCGGACCTTATGTGAGGAATGATATTGAGTTAAGACTTCATCCACGAGCTCAACTGAAGAGCGTTCAGGAAGGTGATGACCATTTATAAGAAAAAGGAAAACAGTCACAAAACCAATCCATATAAATAATACAAAACATGTCAAGCAGAACCATAAATAGTTCCATGGGTGGATTAAATAGTTATTTGTAAGCCATAGATACAGCTTACGTGTCCTTGATACATTTTCAATCAGTGGAGTGGATGAGTCTGAAGAAAAGTCATCAATGTCGATGAAATAAGCAGAGGCAGTTTCTGCAACCGCAGGAGCAGGTGCATTACTGGTGGATTGATCCACTTCACATGGAGGCTCATAGTAGACAGTATTATCCCTCTGTGAAGTGTTGTAAAAAAAACAGCAAAATATTGGACAGGTGCGGCAGTTGAAGTGTTAACTGGAATAAGCAAGAGCTCATTTTCCTCCCTTCCAACGATCGAGGAGGTATTTTATAGCACTGTTGGACATTGTTGTGTAGTCTGAAGTAGTGTTGTTAATTCTACTTTGAAGAGGTATGTCCTGTTGGGTAGTGAGAGGGGATCGTGAACTACCCAAGGGACCTCCGGGTTCTATAGTGCAGGTTCGACCACATGGTGAACTTTGACGTCATCAATGGAAATTAATCTCTTTGGTTTGGAACCAGGCAATGGTGGTAAGATGACAGTTCTGGTACCTTGTACTCCCAAAACTGGGACAGGTGCTCTGTAAGATGGACCGAATTCCTTTTTCACAGCGCTCTTCTCACAAACCAGATCCCTGACTCTAGGAATCCAGCCAGTGGAAGTTGTTGGTAAATCCCTTATTCCTAAGGTGGCAGCACTGGCGGATGATTTATCATCACAAAATTGCTGAAGCTCCTGTAAGACAGTGAGACGTTCATTTATGTTAAAAGGTGTGTCTGCTTCCACCAAACCAGGGCCATCAAGATCTGGGACATTCATAGGTATCTCAAAGAGAACCTCATAAGGAGTGTGTCCTCCCCAGTACCGTCTTGGCAGATTGTTCAGTGCTCTCTGGCCCCCATATAGGTGATGAAGCCAACACGGCCAGAACCTAATACTCTAGCTGTTAAGGACTGCTTTGGATCACGGTTCTGCCTCTCCATGACCGAATTTCCCTCGGGATGGTATAGTGAGGAGTAATGGAGGTCCACACCCATCGTCCCCATGGTGTCCCTGAATGCCTTAGAGGCAAATGCAGGGCCTTGGTCCGCATGGAATGCTGCAACCACATATATATCTGTAAAGATCACCAAGTCTTTTATAACAGTTTGAGCGTCAGCTGACCGCTGAGGCCATACCCAAAGGAATCGAGAACAAGAATCTACAGCGACTAAGATGTATTTGTATGCACCATCAGGTTGAAGTGGACCGCAATGGTCAAGGTACACACATTGTAGTGGCCTGCTGGACACTAAGAGGGATGTCTGCGGTGGGCGTTTGATATTATAGCCCTTTATTTGCTGGCAAATGTCACAACAAAGGACGTATTGCTTTGTCTGCTTGTATACACCTGGCCACCAGAAGCATTTCTGTAAGAGTGTTACTGAGGCCGAGATACCAGCATGTGCAGAAGCGACACCCTCATGTGCTTTTTTTTATTAGATCTAATCTCTGGTCTTCATTGGGGATCGCTCGATCTCATACTCCAGGAATTGTTGTGTAGGCAACATTCTGTGCATCGATGTGGTAAGAATATTTTTGTAGAGTATGCTTTTGGAAGAGACTTGCCCTCAGCCGAAGCTTTCACGGCAGTCAGAATTTCATTATCCAATTTCGTCTTGAAAACGAGTTACTGCAGCCGCAGAAGCTGTAGCTACTGCAGATTTGGCTGCTTCGTCAGCCAAAGTGTTGCCAATAATGTGTACTCCTATACGTTGGTGGCCCAATGTATGTAGCACATGGACACATAGTAGCTTATCCTTAAAATCAGCCACCCTCCCTCACAAATGTTTGTGTTTTATGGTGTTCCCTTTGGAATCTCTAAACCCCTTCAGCTTCCAATGTTTGAGATAATCATTGTAGGACCGGACGCAGTAGTATGAGTCGCAGACAGTCAGCAGTCCTGGCTCTGTGCTCTAGCGCTAGAAGAAGGGCTTTGCTGTGCAGTCCCCTAGGGTCTGCATGTAGGTATTGTGAGGGTGGAAAAATCCATCCTTCATCACTCCACCATTTGCTGCGCAAGCGGCTAAACATTGATGTTTGGTACCTATCACTGTTTGTGCTAAACCATCAGTATAAATGGCAGTATGATATCTGTCAAGGGGCAAAATATCTAGAGGAGCGGGTACTCCTGTTCATATTGGAGAAATTCTTGTGTCTGAAGTTTTGGATCAAACATGTAGTCAACATCAGTGGCAGTCAGGGAGGTTGCCCACTGAATCCAATGTGGATGTAATGCTTTAGCATTAGGAATGCTTGCTTTGGTGACTGCCTTTAAGCCTGGCACCAAGGTAACAACAATGATGTGTTTCCCTTGGGCAGTGGCCTCTCCTTAATGACATCCATTTGAACTGCAGTTAGAATTTTTTCTGTGGGTGCAAAACATTGTTATGCATTGGAGTATAAATGTGATTTATATGCTGTGGGCACTGTCTCTCCCTCGTTAAAGGTGACGTAAGTAAACCCAATGGCACCAGCAATTATTCTGATGCCAAAATTTGTTTTATTGTCTCGTGTGTGCAGGTGTTTGGCTTCTAGCATGTCCTGCTGCAATTCCCTATGGATGCGTGTGTGTTCGACTGTCCAAGTGTTTGCTAGAAAAATCTGGGCGTATTAAGTCATAAAGTGGCTTGACACGTTGTGCACAGTCAGGAATGTATGTTATGCCAAAATTAAAGAGTAACGGCTGTAGTTTCTTGAGAGTATTAGGTGGGTGAAGTTGTGCACATTTCTCTAGAAAGTGCGGGGCCAGGCTCTTCCCCTCGTTTGATAGCTCGTATCCCAGGAACAGTACGCTGAGAAAGGCTATTTTAGTTTTCCTAAAATTGAATTTGTAGCCAAGGGCTGCGAATCCTAAAACGATCCAATCGACCCTGACAAGATGAATGTTGAGGTCATCATCTGTGAGATGTCATACATGTAGGACAACGCCTCAGATCAATATCATGCAATATTGATGTTACACGGGCTGAGAACAGTCCTGGGCTGTTCTTATAGCCTTGGGGCAAACGGCAAAAGCGTTTCTGTGAGCCAAATGAGAATGCACTCAGGTCCCGACTTTCGTGTGCTACGTTTTGGCAGAAGAACCGTTGGAAATATCCAACGTTGTTTTGTATTTTTTACGCACTATATTGTTAATCAGTGCTGTGCTATGTGAATTTTGTATAGCGTATTTACATTTATGACTGATAAGTGTATGTAATCTAGGACTATTCTGTAGGAATGGTCTGGTTTTGCAACCGGAATAACGGATTATTCATTGCAGAGACATAGGGCTCAATTATTCCCTGGTACTTGCGCTGAGTGAGGAACTCCCTCACTGGAGCTTTTGCTTCATGTTTAACTGGATATTGTGGCTGAGGTTGGGGTGTAGGCCTGATAGGTATTACATGACAAGGAGAGTCCTTGTCCCAACCTACATGATTGCGGTACAACGCAGGTGCCTGCGCTAAAGTCCAATTGACAGCGTAGGCTTGTTTTACCGCTTCTGGAACAAGATCAGAGAAAGAAAGCAAAATTACATCTTCTCCGTGTGGGAGCTTACGGACGTGCTTAGGTGGCCAGTCCCTTTCGGCCAGCAGGATATCACAACTGAGTTCATCCTAGAATATTACACCAATGGTGCGCTCTACGTCTCCATCAATTTGGATATTTAAATCATAAACCCTGTTGGATGGGAGGACGCGGCCGTCCGCAGTCTTATCTGCAATGAAATCGCTAGTTGCTGTTGCATCCGGATGATCTTTCAGACTCTGGCGACATATCGTGACCTGTGCTGCGCTGTCTAACAGTGTCACTGCCCACGTCTTGTTCTTCAGCAATATTCTCAAGTGTACTGGCATTTTTAATTGACAGTGCTGCCACCTTTTTCTTTTTAATCTGTGGCTTTTGTTGTGGGGACTCTTTTTCTTCTTTGTCTGGAGACTGTGGTGAGTCTTCTGTTTCACGTATTCAGGACCTCATTCAGGACGCTCCCCTCTCTCGCTACCTCTATCCAGTGCGTCCTGAAAGGAACGAGAGGGACGTGAATCAGTATATCTGTCAGGAGCTTTTATACTTTCTCTATTTCTGAATGTATCTCCTTTCGGAGTTCTCCGGATGTGGAGAATTTGCTCTCTGATTTTGTCTATCTTTAAATTGTTTCTGCTTATCCCAGCGCTTTTTAGAATCCTCCTGTGCCTGTTTAGTACCTTCCTTAGGGGTGGTACTCTGTAATTCAAGTTTTTTCGGCTTAGCTCCCAAACTATCCCGTCCTGTACTAGTATAGGTGTCGGAAATAATTTTCAGTAGCTCTTTCTCCAGGTCCAAATGTGGAATCTCTCGGAGATGCTAACGTATAGCCAATGCTACCGCTTCGCCTTTAATGTTACTGAGTATGATTGAGGAGACTGTGTTGAAGTTATGCATTAATTTCATCCCGAAATCTAGGGCTGGTGCAGCCCTATGCTCATTCTGTATTTGTTTTAACACTTCCAGTAAATTGGCAAGTGTCGGAGTACCATGCGTGGTAGTGTATATTGCAGCGAAGACTGTACCCCATGTGGCACTGAGTCCTCCACCGAGGGAACCATCCCAAAAAGCAAGCACATTGTGAGAATTCTGTTTCTCCTGTTGTCCCGTATGGGGAAATACAGCTTCCAGCTGATTTTTTTTCTAGGCTATCCAGAACAGGATTTATTCTCGTTCTGTGGGTACCTTACCCATGATAGTATGCACTGTTGTGGATTAATCCCAGTAGCCAATTGGTATCCAGCCGGTGCTTTACATGCTGGTGTAGTGTTCAGAGTTTGCATTACCAACTGAGCTAGTCATCTGTAAAGTGTTACTAATTCAAGATATACGTTTCGCAGGTCTGCTGCCTGCATATTATGTATATCTGGGTGAGGTGTGTATGTGGCAAGAATAGGCCTCTTTGGTCCATCATTGCCTAAGGTACCTAATCTCACGGGTTTGTATTACATGTGGTAGGGCGCCTTTAAACCAGTTCTGATGCTCCTCATAAGTGAGCGGTATTTCATGATACTGGTATGCTTGGTACCGTATTGGTACGTTTGCAATTCTGTATGTGTGGAATGTGAATGTAATGTTGTCTTCCTTGGGGAAGTGTACTCAGGAATAAAATGTTTGTTTGGTAAACCTCACTAGCTTCCACTATGAATGTAACATCCCCGCCCTCTTCTGTTAAGCCATGCAGTACTAGATGTAAAGTTAATGCTTGTCTAGCATTCTCAGGAATGTCTATGGCGTTAGCCATATTGTAAAATGGGTAAAGAGATGGAACACCAAGTGGGGAGTAAAGTCCTTTTATGAGTTCGAGCTCGAACAACCTACAACCTAATTAGGTACTCCCTGTTCAGCTGAGGAGGATCTTCCCCAAGACCACAGACGTCTCCGTATAATAGTACTTAGGGTACCTGTTGTCTGTGAGACAGTGATAATCAGGGTATCCGTAAATTAGTGCCTAAACACCATTGTTGGTGGTGCCATGTCGTAGTTGGACTCTTGCTCTAGGCATGACTGCTGGTTTAAGGTTGACAGTACTTATGTTTGTAGGTGACTATGCCAGTCCTACAACAAGTTGCAACTGTTATCCCAACCCTCCGGGCTCACAAGCAGCACCTCACCAGAAACTCCAACAGTAAAAGGTGATTTGTGGCAGCTTTTACGCATGGACTTGAGTGTGACATCTCAGGGAGTGTTGTGGTTAAACGGAGATTACCCCTTTCTCACATTAACAAGATGTCTCAATCAAACACAGGCAATGAAGAAGATGCAGTAAAGTTTCAATAGGTTTTATTTAGCAAAACTGCATTCTATGATAAGTTGCATGGGTTGCAATGAATAGGATAATGAACAGTGCAAGAAACAGAATAGTAAAGACAAGAGTTGTTAATACAAAGACCCCCACCATCTTGCAATATCATGAAATGACATGAAGGGCCAGATGTAGGTAGGTCCGAGATTGCGACTGGGAAATTGCGAGTCTGTCCGACTCGCAATTTCCGAGTCGCAATCTCGAATGCAAAACGGCGTCTCAGACACTGTCTGCGACTCGCTATGGGGTCGCAAAGACCCACCTCATCAATATTCATGAGGTGGGTCGCATTTTGCGACCCCATAGCGAGTCCCTGCACTCACAGGGATGGTGGCCTGCTGAAGTCAGCAGACCTCCATGTCTGTGACTGCTTTTTAAATAAAGCAGTTTATTTTTTTCATTTTGCAGCCCATTTTCCTTAAAGGAAAACGAGTTGCAAAATGAAAAAAATACCGAAACCATTTGGTTTTGTTTTTTCAGAGTAAAAATATTTTTGTCGACATTCACAAAGGGGAAGGGGTCCCATAGGGACCCCTTCCCCTTTGTGAAAAAGGGGAAGGGGTCTCTGAAAAAATATTTTTGTCGACATTCACAAAGGGGAAGGGGTCCCCTGGGGACCCCTTCCCTTTTGCGAATGAGTTACCACCAGTGTGCCACTGGTGGTAACTGCGAGTTGCTTTGCGACCGCTTTCGTGGTCACAAAGCAATTCTGAATTGCGATGCGAGTCGCAAATAGGAAGGGAACACCCCTTCCTATTTGCGGGTCGCATTCCCAAATTGCGAGTCGGTACCGACTCGCAATTTGGGAATGAGCATCGCGTTAGGCTGTTTGCATGGCACAAACTGCGATTTTCGCAGTTTGCACCATGCAAACGGCTACCGACATCTGGCCCGAAGTGTGTAATATGTCCTAATACCCTAGCATGATAGGCCTAACCTCTAACCTAAAGGAGAGCTGGTATGTTAAACCTAATCTGCCAATGCCATGTCCATGAGAAGAGCCCCCAACCCTCGTTACCTTGGAATGAGGTCTCTAGCTCAGACTCCGTAGGGACACGAAGACTGGTTCAGCATCAAGGCGACGTGCAGCATCAATATCATCTGGTCAGAATCCCTCTGACTATCTGTTTAAGTGAGGAATATTTATACAGATCTTCTTGGACCCCCAACATAGGTTTGTTCCCACACAATAGATATCAAGGCATGCTTGGGACGGTAATTAATATAAATAATTCCCCGAAAAGCTGTGAAGAGGGAAAGTACCTAAAGTGAACACCTACAGTTTATTTATCTTTGTCGCTTGATATTGACACCTTAGCGCAGTGGCACTGATAATGCAAACTAAAACATAGGCCTAGCTAAAAACAAGGCAGGCATCTTAAGATTTAATTAAATAAATGTGCTAAAACAGAGCAAGCTAAGTAGGGTAAAGGTCACTGGGTGACGAGGGCACGAGTCTGCAAGCCAAAGGCTAAGCTAACTCCTGTAACCCATTAAAACAAACTAGGATTCACTATAAGGTACGCGACCATGGTAAGTGAAAGGTTCCAGGACTTAGGACATCACTACTGATCTCTGTTTCATGGGGTATGATTATTAGGAAGCTAAGGTATGTGTATGTGATAAGGCTTTACCTAGTGACACCAAGGACCAATCTGTGTGACTCCAGGCTTGTAGGAAGACTGACATGTCCCTAACTTCTGTATCCTGTGGGTTAGTAGTGAATGGTACCTATGCTGACAATCTGAATTCACTAGCAGTACTACTCTATCTGCTGTTTACAAAGCTAGAATTAAATGTGTGGAGATGTCCAATACAGCTGTTTTGGCTTATGTCTATGTTACAATCCCAATGTAATGAGTCTCCTGGTGATACAGTACACGTGTGATGTCCATAACAAAAGTTGTACGGTACAGAGGGACATATTGATACTAGAGTTGGCAGACATGACAGTTGAACATGGTTGATAAATGACACTTAGACAGGACGTGTTTTTAAGTGTTATTTATTGGGGAGTGCAAAACAATACGTGTAAATAGTAACCAAAAAAACACAAAGTTAACAGTGAATGGTTCACTCATGGTGAATGACATCATCAGGGTAGCTTCCACACCATTTGGGTCCAATGTCCTTGCACTATAGGAAAATGTAGTTAGGTTTCAGAACAGTCAACAGGGTGTAACTGTGGCACACAAGGGGAACCAATCAGGAGAGGTTCACTTCCTGGCAGCGGGTTTGGTCTTGGCATCTACTCCTGCTAGATGTCTGGGTGGACAGCCACATTTGCAGGGGGTTCCTCTGCCACAGAGGGTGGGGTGTCTGAGGCATGTCCTTCCCTGGAAGGGCCTCCATTCCACTAGCAGCCGCTGATGTTGAAGGGCCTAATGAATCATCACTAGTGGAAGAGCCCTGGTGTTGTTTGGCAGAACTACTCAGGGTAGTGTTGATGTCCTTCAGCATCCCAGCAATGGAAGCCAAGATGGCATGTTGTGCCTGCCACTGCTGCATGCCTCCCTAGTAGTTGTCCCTCTGCAGCTTTTGGATTTACTCCATCATGGTACCTACCTGGCCTGTCATGCCTTGGGAATTTTAGTAGACTCCCAAGACTTGGGAGATGGTTTCCTGGTCAGTATTGTCTCTTTGAGCCCCCATCATCTGGCCCACACCATCCCTCTCACGCACCCTACCCGACATGCCTGTGCCCCTGGCACAGTGTGCCCACCCCCAGTGGGGGCAGGACCATCATTGTCAGGGGTGACAACAAGAGACTCTGATACCTGTACTGTACACAGTGGAAGAAACCGTCATTGGGACACAGGTTTGGGGGCGAATGGTTACCTGTGATGTAGCTGCAACAGAACTGGGAGGATTCGATGTGGGCAGGGTGAGGCTGACAGTTGTCTGACCAGGTGTCGTTCATGGGCCAGCGTTGTCCTTAGTGTCCACACATCCAGGGGTGTTGTCCTCACTGGGGCCTTCATCCAGAGGGGTAGTCACAGTCTCTGGTATCCTCTCCATGGGGACAATGGCAGGGTTACCTGTGGGAGTAATGAAACACAGAGTTGCTGTAAGTGATACAACAATAATGTTTCAGTTAGAGTATTAGTGAAGTTGTATGAGATGCACACAGTGCCTTAACATGATCCCCAGAAATGACAATGACGGTTGCTGCCAAATCTTACTTGGTACAACATAAGACTCTAAAAGTTCAGTATCATACACCATGCTCAAAGGTATTAAGCTATGTTGTTAGTGATTCAACTGCTGATACCGTGTTATGTTATGTGTCTGACTGCTGACATGGGTGTTAACCTTTGTTGCCTAGTCAGGTGTCTGGCATGATACATGGCAGAAAAAGCTGCACAGTAGTGTCAGAGTAGGGACACAGTTTGGCGTAAGCAATTGACACTGACCTCTATCTGGACGTACTGCATGTGCATCCACTTTGGCATCTAGATCCCCCCTCCCTCAGTGAGTCAATTCCATTTTTGACATGTTTTTCTAAGGGCAGTTTGATGTGGCACTCAGCTGTGTTTTGCTTGTAATGATAGTGGGAGTGGCCCTTTGCATTGCTGTTTTTTTATCAATTCTTTTTATTGGCATTTCAAATAGTACAATGTGGTTCGTTCATATTGCCATAATAGACCGCCAAAGGCACCACATCACATTGGTATACAGCCTTGTAGGTAAAGTGTCTAGAACCTTAGTCAGTCCATGGCAGACAGAATCACAGTGGCAAAATCTAAATCTCTCTCAAAGTCTCAGTTGTATGTTTGCGAGACAGGGAGCTGGTAATCGCTCCGATCAACATCTCAGAGATGCATACCCGTATTCCCTGTGTACAGAAGCCAAAAACAAAGTGAAAAGAAACAAAACACCCTACTTAATTAACCCAGTAACTTGCCCAGTGTTTCAAAAGTCATGTATGTGGTGTACGGTTGTTTGTGCCAGCCCCTGTTCCCGGGGGCCGGGAAAGGAGGGGGCACGCGAGAGAGGCGGGACAGGGAGGGGAGGTCCGGGGGGGGGAGGGTCTCTCCCAGGACGCAGCCCAACAGCGGTCCGGTCTGCATCAGGGCTAAATCATCCCCGTGCCGTTCGAAGTCAGGGCTCCACCCATGTTATCATCCGCCTTGACATCCAGTGCCTCCCAGGCATCCACTACTTCCGCCCACAAAGGGGCAATCGGCCGGTGCCTCAGTCCCCTCATCTCCTCTCTCTGGAGCGCCCTTTCCTCTGCCCTTGCCCAATGCGTAAAATCCGTCACCCATGTGGCAAGACGGGGTCCACACTTGCTTTTCCAGGCCACCACCACTCACCAGCGTGCACGTACTAATGCCAAATCTGAAAACCTATATCCCACTTTTTTTAGCTAAGGGCTTGTCAAAAAGTCCCAACAGACACACCGCTGGCCCATCGTCTAGTTGTCTTTGTAAAACTGTGTTGAGGCGAGCAGTCACCTTTTCCCAGTAGGGTCTTAGCAAGGGGCAGCCCCAGGTCATATGGCGAAGGTCCGCGTCAACCAGCCGACATTGGGGGCATGCTCCTGCCATCCCCCCGTAGATCGGGTTAATTCTGTGCGGGGTGAGATAGGTCCCATGGACATAGTTGTATTGTATAAACTTCAGACTTGTATTACGCAAAATCTTACATGCTGAGGCTAAAGTCCTATGCCAATCGGCATCCGTCATGGTCCTATGTATGTCGGCGTTTCATTTGAGTCGCAGTACGTCTAGTGGCCTCTCAATCATCCCATTTAGAGCCTTATATATTCAGGTTACTAAGTGCGAACCTCCACCCACAACCAGTACAGTCTGGAGGGCTGCCGCCATGGGTGGTTCATCACTGCCGTCTTCCCACAGTGCTTTCACAGCAGAGCCTCATAAGTCAGGAATTGGCAGAGCAGTAGATCCTTTTGGTCTGCAAGGTCTCAGAAGGGGATCAACATCCCCCCCGGTAGCAGTCGCCCACAGTAGTGATCTCTGCATCTGTCCAACATCTAAGTTGTCCGGGGGTGAAGGCGGGCTCAGTTGCATCACGTGGGAGTCCCACAAGGGGAAGTGCAGGCACATAGGGATTAGTTGTATTTGTTCTCCGAAGGGCTCTACGCCATGCTGCCAGGGCTGTGGATACCAGTATGTTTGGTTTGGGCAGTACTGTTTTCCCCCTTAGCGTACGTGTTGTGAGTTCCTCCCCTCGCCCGGGTTCACCGTCCAGCTTTGTCTCTATCAGGTTTAGCCCATTTAGCCATCTCGCCAGCCATTGTAATTGAGCTGACAGATAGTAGAGTTTAAAATTTGTGTCTCCCAGTCCCCCCTTTTCAGTTGGTAGACAAAGTGTCCCTAGTGCCATACGCTGGAGTCCTCTTCCCAGATCAGTTCACGTTGCAGAGAATCTATTGTCCGGAACCACAATACCGGCACAGTCAGTGGTAAGTTGGTGAAGTAGTAGAGGAGTATATGGGGAGCATCACCATCTTGGTAAGCGCAATTCTGGCCATAGCTGGTAGCTGTAAAGATCGCCAGAAGGCTACCTCCGCTTTCAGAGCCCGATATGCCTTTCCCATGTTGCCCCCCCAGAGGTCTTTGTTATTATGGTAAATTTGGATCCCAAAGTACTTGAACGTCCGGGGGCCCCATTGTACATCCATCGGGCACGAGGGCGGGCGTGTCACCCCCTCATAGGGAACACATTCATCTTTTGTCTGTTAAGCCGTAAGCCTTAGTGTTTACTGAAATCCTCCAGCGTCTGGAGCACCTGTGGAAGCACTGCGCCCCCATCTCGTACATAGATAATGAGGTTGTCTGCGTACAGGGAGATAATGTGTGGGCCCCCCCCTCCGATCACACCCTGCTCCGGTCCTCTACGCCTGAACTTCTCTGCCAAGGGCTCTATAGCCAGGGCAAATATTAGGGGCGAGAGTGGGCAGCCCTGACTAGTTCCCCGGTGAACCTCATAGCTGGCAGAGATCGTGCATCCTGTTTTAACCCTAGCAGTAGGGTGAGTGTAGAGCAATTTTACCCATTTCCCCTACTCCAGTCCCAGGCCCATGCATTGCATTACGGTGTCCAAAAAATCCCAACGTACCGTGTCAAAGGCCTTTTCCAGGTCTACTGACACTATCATAGCTGTGGGGTCATGTAACATAGAGCAGCTTATAGAGCCTCTGTAGGTTACTGGAGTTGTTTCGCGTAGGGATAAACCCATTTTGGTCTTCATGGATGAGGTCCCTCGTATGTGGGAGTAGTCGGTTCACCAGTACCTTGCTGAGTATTTTAAAATCATGTTTAACATTGAAAGTGGGCGATAATCAGCAACCGTTGCCCCATCGCGCTTCCCCTTAGGTAAGGGTATCACCAATGCCTCCCTAACAGAGTGGGGCAATTCCCTCTTCTCGTAGGCCTCTGTGTACATCTCCACCAGTCCATCCAGTGCTCCCACGAACCTTTGATAAAATTCAGGGGAGAGACCGTCAGTCCTAGGGGTTTTCCCGGTCGCCAGGTCTTTTATAGCAGTCTGTACCTCCAGTGCCATCACCTGCACCCCCAGTTGTTCACTGTCAGGTCCTGGCAGCGTTCGCAGTTGTAAGCCACTCAAATAAATGTGCAGCGCACCCCTCTCTGCAAGTGGTGGTGCGCTATAGAGTGACATGTAGTAAGATATAAACTCATTGTTAATGTGTGTCGGTGCATGCAGTATAGTCCTGTCTTGGGTTGTCAGGTCGGTAATTGGAGTGACCCTGCTTTCCGATTTTATCAGCCAAGCCAGTAGCTTCCCAGCCCTCCCCTCATCCTCGTGGATCCTATTAGTGTGTACTTCATAGCCGTGGCAACAAAGGCGTTCCAGTGCCTCATTATGCGCCTCCCGCGCTGCTGAGAGCAGTCAAGGTGCCTCTGGGTTGGTACCCAATTCCGACTCCCACCTACGTATTGTTGTCTCTACCCGAAGGACTTAGGTCATCAGTTCCCTTCTGATTCCCACTGTTTGACCAAGGCAATAGCCCCGGATTACCACCTTCAGTGTCTCCCATTCCACTCTCTGATCTGAGGCTGTCCCTTTATTTAACGTGAAGTACTCCATCAGTTTAGTCGCTAAGGCGCTATGGAAGGCCTCGTCCTCTAGGGCTCTAGGATACAAGCACCACGTCAGGACCGGTGGTAGCTTCTCACCTTTCTGTATCATCACTAACAGTGACTGTGATCTGACACCGTGCGGCCTAAATATTCGGAGTGTGTGAATGTACGGCTAATGATGGCCGTGCAGAGCATATGGTTGATTCTAGTATGTATCTGATAAATGTAGGAATAGTGGGAGAACTCCCTGCTGTGCTGGTGCTTCAACTGCCATATATCTTCCACTTCCCACCCAGATCTCCAACTCATCAGGCCCTTAGCCACCCCAAATGCCGTCGCCCCCCGCAGAGGTGGAGTAGAACGGTCTATGTCAGAATCAGGGACAGCGTTGAAGTCTCCCGCCCAGGAGATAAGGGCCACCCGGGTGTAGGGCAAGCTGAGCAGACATCCTGTGTAAGAAGGAGACCTGATCTTGGTTGGACACGTATATACTTCCCGGTACCACCAGACATCCGCACAAGCGGCCCTCCACCAAGACATACCGACCCTCTCTGTCCATGTCCACCAAGACTGGCTCAAACGGCACTCCAGCCCTCACCTAGACCAGCGCTCCAATGGCATATGCAGAGTATGTGGTGGCAAACAGTTGCCCTCACCATCTTTTATGGAGGCGGTCGGCCTCCACTTTGGTGAGGTGTGTCTCCTGTAATAGTGCAATATGGACTCCCCTTCTCTTCAGGTATGTCAAGATACTGTAGCGCTTTGACATGCTCCCCATCCCCCGAATGTTCTAAGACATCAGTTTAAGAGTTGTTACTACAGGCATCAGGGAACCAGTCTGTCGCCCGCCGCTAGATCCCCCGCCCCCATTCCTGCTCCACAACCCAGCACACCGATCTTCATCCTGGGCATCATCGACTGCAAGAATAGCAACAGTAATAATCAGTCCCCAACCCCCCATCCCCATGGCAGAATGGCAACGGCTGACCACCCAAATCTGTGTTAACAGTCTAATACTGGCCATCATCTTCACTCTGCGGGAACAGTCGAGGGTCAAATGGCGGGGTACGTCCGTCTGTGAGCTTTGTAGTAGCGGCGATCCTGAGTGTAGCCCGGACCGGCCCACACTCACACTCCGGGCACTGCTCCTATAGAACAGAGTTCCATGCAGTCGCGAGAAGCGGCAGGGGCTAAATAATTTCTTCAGCTGTCTGAGGGGTGACGTGCGGCAGACCGCCAAGTGGGTCCACAACCAATTCATGGTCCGATGAGTCCCCTGACTCACCCACATCCGTGTGGCTTAGTTTGGCCTTATCAGAGAGACGCGGCTGCTTGAATCGCCGCCCGTTTGCCTTGGCTAACTTGCATCATCCTTCGTCCGAGCAGCCTGCCTCTGCGAGTGCAGACGCTGGAGCGGCGTCTCTTTTTCCGACATCTAGCCGGTGTGGGTTCGTGTAGGTTCTGATGTACTGTCCCATTTTTGTGTGTTTCAAGCCAGGACCAAGCTTCCTCCGGGGTCAGGCAGAAATGGGTGTGGCCATCACACATTTTCAGTTTTGAGGGAAAGAGCAGTGCATATCAAACCCCTTTAGTCCGGAGGGCCTTCTTCACTTCGGTATAAGATGCCCTCTTGGCCTGCACCGCAGCTGCATAGTCTGGGTACATATTGACCCTGCTGTTTTCCACGTCAAAAGGCCCCTCTTCCTGTGCTTTTTGAAGTAGCAAGTCCCGGTCCTTGTAGTGGAGCAGCTTGGCCACGACAGGTCTGACGGGTCGTTCCGGTGCAGGGGGCTTAGTCGGACCCTGTGCACTCTCTCCAGAGCAAAGAACGGTGTGAGCTGATGACGACCCATAAGTCCTTTCATCCAGGGTTCCAAGTAGGCCACCATGTTTTTGCCCTCCACTCCTTCCGTTAGGCCTACTATTCGGACATTGTTACGCCGGCTGCGGCCCTCAGCGTCTTCGGCCCTATGTTCCAGTCTCTGCACTCTGTAAGGTGGGCAAGTTGAGTCTGTTGCGCCCGGTGGGATGTGCCCATTTCATTCAGCTCTTCCTCTGCATTGTTCACTCGCTCCATCAGTTTTTGGTGGTCCGTTCTTAAAAGGCCCAGTTCCGCTGACACTTTTCCTATTTCTTGTCTGAGGGTGTTCTTAGAGTTCTCAATTGCCTCCAGGATCTTTTGTAGGGTGTCTTGCACCTGGGGTGGCTGGGGTCGGAAGTGTGGTCCCACGATCGGCGTCCGGGCTCGCCGCACGTGATTCCTGCGGCCTAGGGCGTTGCTTCCGGCTTGGTCATGATAGCCAGGTAAGGGTCCCGGGGGGGCTCTTGCCACCAATGTTGGCCCCCTCTCTACCGCTCAGGGTCTGGAGTGTCACAGCAGGTTTTCAAAGACGCAGGGCCGCCGGTGACCCGAGTCGCCCCCCTGGCGTTGTATGTGCTCCACCCTTCGTTCCTTGCAGTCGCTATGGGCCGCGCCCAGGCAGGGTATGAAAGGTGGGACTCACTGCACTCACCGGTGCAGGCACCTCTGCCCAGGCCGCACTTCACGGTTCTGCCCCATCACGGTGTAATAGCTCACCTTTTGTGCCGTGAGGGTCTGTTAGCTCCACACCAGGTGCCATCCACCCCTCCACGTCTATGCTGGGCCGGGTGGAGGAGGGGTCATAGCCCTGTCGGCCCTTATACTCCTCTTGTCTGCACCGTCCACCGCCTCATCCAACCTCTGCCCCCCCAGAGGTCCAGGGACCCCTGCAGTGTCTGTGAGCGCCAGCGCTTGGCATGCTGGCGTGCTCTGTTCCCTAGCGGCAGCTGGCCCACACTGCTAGCTTCTCAGGGATGGCGCGCGCCCGCCATTTTGTGTGGCCACGCCATCTCCACTCACCGCGTCGGCAGCTCCGCCACTCTATACCACAGGGGGCTGTTGCCCTCTGTCCCACGGCTGCTCCGTAACCCTTTTGCGTGCTGCCAGGTCCGGAGCCGTTTCAGCCCGAGGCAGCAGCCAGATCAGCAGGATACACTGCAGGCCAGTCCAGAGTCGCTTCTCTATGCCCCCTCGCCCATTGCATTGCTGTTATTGCCATAAACTGTTTTATAGTGGAACATTCATGATGGGTTAGTTTGGTAGTTAGTTTCACAAGCGTGACATCTCACATTTGTTGCACTGTTCAGGTTTTCTTAATGGTGGGATATTGCCTTCAGGGAGTTGTAGTGCTATCAGTTTCCAGTACTTCACATGCCATTCCCAAGGGTTGTGGAGCCAGGTGAGTTTAGTGGACATGTGGCATGCCAGAGAGGGGTATTAGGACATTTAGACAGGGGTGGTGAGTGGTTTGTTAATTGAGGTGGGGTAAGGTGGTGAGGGAGCATGCAGGACAAAACAATTGGGTGACATGAATGTTGTGGGGACTTAATAGACTCCACTCCACCAGGTATTCCTGTCAGGTCCTCAGGATGAAGGTTGTTAAAGACCTCCTCACAAGATGTGAAAGTTGGGGGAGGAGATGGGGGCCCCATCACGAGTCTTGTGCACCACCAGCTGGTGCCTGACAGCCATGGAACGTACCTTCCCCCGGAGGTTGTACCCCCTCTTCCTGATGTCCTCTCTTGTGTGTAGGTAGCTGCCTACAGAATTGACCCTGTCAACTATTCTTTGCCACAACTCAATTTTCCTGGCTATTAATGTTTGCTGGACCTCTGCTCCGAACAGGTGTGGCTCTACCCTGAAAATTTCATACACCATGACCCTCAACTCTTCATCAGTGAAACGTGGGTGTTTTTGTGGGGACATGGTAGTGGTGGTAAAGACGGTAAGGTAGTGTTAAAAAAATAAAATTAAATTTAAAAAAAGCCAAAAAAAAGTAAGTGATTAGGTGCAGGTGTTGTGATGTGAGTGGGTGACGTTGGTTGTGTGTGTGTAAGTAAACTGTGTGTTGTGTATGTTGTGCAGGTGTGTTATGTATGTGTGGTGAAATGTGCATAGGTGCCAAAAGTTGTTAGAGAAAATCTGTGATGGTAATTCCTCCTCTGTGGCTGTGGGGCATTTTGTTTGCAAAGGATTGTGGATTGTGTACGGGTGTGTTATATAGTGGACTTTGTAGGGGTGTTGTGTGTGTGGATGTGTGTCAGGTGTGGGATATTCAAACTAACTAATGTGGTGTTGTGTTCAGTGTGATGTGAGTTTAGACCACCACGGTTCGCACTGCTAATGGTTTTCCACCATGGAAGAGCCGCTGTTGTGATTTGTGGATCATAATCTGATGGGGGCATTTTTTTGGGCTGGCAGTGCTGGTGGTGGGATCCCCTCTTTTCTGTCATCCAGTGTCCTGTCGGTTTCAGAAATGTGTCTGTTTTTTGGCAGCCCTCACAGTGTTACTCTTAATACGACAGTCAGATTACCGCCAACATGGTGGTCTTTTGGTGGCTGCCACCACAACGGTATTACTAAAAGATTGCCAAACTCCTAACGACCCACAAAGTGTGTAAAGCATTCAAATATCACAAAACAGCAAAGAAATATACACAGGAAACATTTTTTAAATCCATGTATAGAAATAGGAAGTATTTTTATCTTTATTTTGACACCAAAACGAATAAAATCAGATAAGGGAAACCAGAGATATGTATTTTTAAAGAATAAATGTTCTTTAGCGCATAGAAACTGAAAGTGCCACTCAAGATATGTGGTCGCACCTTGACCAGGGTAAAGTCAAAGTTTAAGGCCAACCATGATGGAGCACTGCTTGGCTACCTCAAGCAGGAGGCCTCAGTCAAAAGTTTACCTTTGGACTTAGTCTTTTTCTTGAAGATTTTTCTCACCGCGACAAAGTTGCCGATTGGATCCAACCTCCCTGGAGCACTCTTCAGATACGCGTCACAGGAGACCTCTGTGAAGAATTCTACCTTCGGACGTAGTCAATATTTCGGGAAGGAAATCTTTGTCGGGCCGAAATTGAAATTGGATCTGAGGTCCCTGGAGCCCTCCTCGGATACGCTGTGCTGGAAGTCCCGGTCACATTTTTATGTCTGGACTTTGTCACCTTTTTGTTGCTTTTTCTCTCTGACGTTGGACGACCCTCCACAGCAAGCCGATTTTGAGTTGATCTCATCATATTGCCTTTCCAGGAGCCCCCAGTGAAATCCTGAAAGTCCGGGGCTCTGGAGCTTTTCAGTGGGACGAGCCTGCAAGTCGGGGCAGGTCACAGTTGATGCAGGCCAGTTCGACTCACAACGTCGGGTCGGTCCCTTTATGGAGCTTTTTACCAAACTTTCTCCAAACTTCTGGATCTTCTTCCAAAACGTCTTTGATGGTCCTTTAGGAGTCCAACACTCACCCAAAAGTTCCAAAAGCTCTGAATTGCTCCTTGAGGGTTAGAACTCCTACTCCCAGAAAGCACCTGGCTCAAACCTAAAAATGACCACTGGACAGTGGTCAAATGGTCAATTTCTTCAGGCTTTGATGCAGGGGACTGTGGTTAGCTATTTTCTACCAGTAGCAAAATGGGAGTCCTTCTTGAGCCAGTTGGAGCCAGGCAAAGCCCCTTTTGTGGTGAAGCCGAAGTGTGCAGCTGGTGCAGTCCTTCAGAGTGCAGTGTCCAGGTGCAGGTCAGGGATCTAGCAGGGCAGGCCTTCTTCTTCTAGTCTTTGTTTCTGGTAGGGATCTGAGGTGTGGGTGCAGCTCTGCCATATTTATCCTTACTCATGGGGTGGAAAGAATTGTGGGCAACTGTCCAATCACAGGCAGGCCATCACCCTCTTGGGTGACTACTTCCTGGGAAGTGTGGCAAAAATCAATCCCTGGGAGCAACACTCTTTAAAAATCCAAAATGTCAGAAATACAATTTTGGAGGTACGTCTCTGTGAGTCCACCCACTGGTGTGGCTAAAATTCCTTAACACACCCCTTTTCTGCCCTTTCCTAATCTAATCAAGGGGCCACATCTTGGACAGAAGCTCCATTGCCAGGATCTTAAACTTGGTCCTCTGCGTCAGATGCAGTCAATGTCAGAGCCATGTTAGGGGTAGATTCAAAAAGCAAAAGCAACAATCTGCTGGGTGATCAGCCTGTGGGCAGCTATAATGCTTACTATGAAACTAACACAACAAACAAGATGACAATAAAGAACACTTTGTCAAATTACAACTAAACAAACTGACAGACAGACAGTTAATGTAACTATTGACAAAAAAGGATCTGGAAAAAAAAAAACCTCACAAATTTTACGCCACCGGCAGCTAGAGTGAGGATCAACTGCACCTACTCTGCACATACACAGCAACCACCAAAGATATCCCACTAAAGAGGAAAAACAGAAAAAATACACAAGAAAATAGAACGCAGATCTTGCACAAATCCAAATGTGATTTTTAAAACAATAAAACATAAGCTTAATATGCTTTAATTATTCAATTATTACAACAGTTTAAAAAAAAAAAATCAAGCAGAGCTATGACACTCAATTGAAGTAAACATTACAAAAAAAATAAAAATCCTAACCAAACTACAACTACAGCAACTGAAGACTACAAGTGCCGAAAACGCAAGCAGGTGTTGCAACATTTGAAATCAAAATCTTTGCAGTACAATAAAAAAGAGAAATAAAACAAATGCAAATTATAGCAAGAAATAAACATTAAAAAACACAATGAAGTCTGCCCCTGTAGGCAGATCGGCATCACAAACAGCTAATCTGCAGCAAAGGAGGGCACAAAGCAAAGGCAACATTTTGGCACCCCTGAGGGGAGTGACTCTTACCCCAGCTGTCAGCCAAACACCAGTTCACACACACTGCCAGCCAAATACCAGCCAAACTGCCACCAGACACAGGTTCACACCACCAACCACAATTCTGCCACCCAAATGCCAGTCCACAATCACTGCCAGCTATATGCCAGTTCACACATGCCACCAGCCAAATTGCAGGCCAAGCCGTATACATTGCCAGCCATACACCAGTCCACACACATTGCCTGCCAAACGCCAGTTCACACACACTACCAGCTAGACACCAGTACAAATGAATTTCCCATTTTAAAATGGAGAGTGACCCTTGCTTAAGTGGCCACTCCACACTCTACATAAATATTTTCCCTGGTGTCTAGTGATGTTCCACCCCAGGGGGTAGATCAGCCTAGAAACTGGCCAATCTGCCCCCAGGGGGGATGGAAAACAGCCAAACCATGTGCTGATATATTTGGAGAGTGACCCTTGTTCAAGGGGCCACTCCCTGGCTTCCATCTAAAATATCACAGGTGGCTAGTAGATTTCTGCCCCGTTGGGGGGCAGATCAGCCTAACAAATGGCTGATCAGCCCCTGTGGAGGCGGAAAATAACCAAAATAAGTGCCCAGTCTTTTTGGGGTGCCACCATGCCCAAAGGGGCCTCTTCCCCACAGGAATGCACTGAAGAGAGACGTAGTGTCTCTGTACCCTCCTAACCTTCCCGGGAGTGAGGGTTTACCAAAAAACGTTCTCCCCCTAGATGCTCTGGAAGCAAATGGTTTCAAGTGCATCCCCAGCACCTGTTAATGGTGTAGGTGTGCCGCATGCGCTCGGACACCATCAGATTGCTGAGGGAGGGGTTGAGGGCGGCAGCAAAAGGACTTCTGCTGCCACCCTCAGAGGAGGCATGGGGGCAGTCACAAAGTGCTCTTCAGCGCTCCCCCTGTGGGTGAGTGCTAGGATGTGCTGGAGCCATCCTCAGGACCTGAGCACCAGTGCTGAGGATGGCTCCAGCACATGTAGCACCCAAGCGTTTAAGGAAAACGGACTGCATTTTTTAAAAAACTATTGCTTTATTTAAAAGCAATAATAATAGACATAGTAGTCTACTGTCGTCAGAAAACCACCATCCTTGTGTATGGCTGTCATTCCTAATGGGTTGCATCAATATTTATGAGGTACTTCAATTTGCAACCCACTATCGAACACTAATTTAAAAATAAAGGTTTCATACATTAAGAATAGTGATTACCAAACAGCGATTCAGAAAAAAACGCTATTTGGAAATTGCAATTGTTAATGCTCGTACATCTGGCCCTGGGTCTCTCTATAAAACAAAAATATGCTAACACACCGGTCAAAATCTGCAAGTGTTTATTAACAAAAGAAAAAATTATTTGTGAGTTACAGAATCAGGCGACAATGGGATTTCCATATACCCAAGAACATAACAAGACACAAATTTATGTTTTCAAATGCAGCACTCCAACATAAATCTTGTGATGAGGCAAAAGATGTTACAAAGGAGCAGGATCTGAAGTCACCGATAAGTGTACAAATCACCTTAAAACTGATACAGAGATGTAAACATTCAGTGCTGAGCAAGGCATTCAAAAATATCTTGCCTACAATGCCAGGCAGGAAAGGGAAGATTCAAACATCTGGGGCAGGTACAAGTAAGCCTCATTAGTTAGCACTGAGCAGAAAGATGGCAGCAGCACTAAGGCAGGATTTTTAAATTTCACACCATATCTGGTGGCAAATCTCTCCGAATAATTTCTTTCTGCTTTTCTGGTCTTCAGAATATGGCACTTTCCTGGCTGAACTAGAGCCTGAAATATGAGGGGGTGTTAGGATGCTTCCCGGCTTCAGATTGTTGGCTTTCTGACATGCTGAGAATAATCTATAGCTTCATCTAGGGATGGATTGTGATGATGCTGCACCCATCATTGCATGGGTGAGGGCAATACTTCAAACAATTGATCTTTTAATATCTTGTCCATCATCGTCTCCTTGGTTGTACGATATGGCCAGCCACCTATGGTTAGAGGCTTAGCTTGGAAATGAAAACGTGTAGGATTCTCTATAATTTTGAAAGAGTCTGAATGCTCTGCCGAAAAGTCTACTTGTCATACCCCTAATGTTCCAAGATGGTCTTTTAATCTCAGCATACAAAAAGAAGTGCTGTCATGGTTAGTCAAAATGTAGAGCTTCCACCTCCCTAATTAGAAGAGGTATAACAAAATGTGATCAGCGCTCCATAGGCCAGGAGGTATTAGTAACCACTTGTTCAAAAACAGTAAACAAAATAAGTGGCATCCTCCCGTTGGGTGTATTTTTGAAGTACAGCTGCTACATTCGGATGTGCCCTTTTTGCTGTTATGATGTCTGTCAGTTGGGTTTTAGTGGCTTGTCTGTTCTCTTGCACCTCCCTCTGATACTCTCCTTGGACTTACAGGGCACACTATAGGCTTTGGCAGTCTTCTTGAGACTGCTTTTAAGATATCTGTTTGATTTGGGCTGATATTGTGCCACACTTGCTTTTTAATACAGTCTTTTCTTTGCTGTGTTGCTGAGGCAGCATGGACTCATGGTCCCTCAGAAATACACAATTGTCAGTCCAGTAGTTACACAGAATGAGAGAGAGTAATCCCAAAGGGAAGGGGGCCTGTGTAAAAATATATTCTTATTATTAAAGTGAACACTAACCTCTGTGTTGTGTTCTGAATCCTGAGTTTTTGCTTCTCCAGAACAAGCACTCTTAGAAAATGCCTACCACTCGGGATGACATGTGAATCACACACCTTGTAGTCCCCTGTAAAGTGTTCTGACACCCTACAGTGGTATGAGAGGTGCTATAAAACAAATGGATTACATGCAACAGAGAAGATAGGGAGAGATGTGAGGCCCTTATGGTTTACTTCCTTTCCCCTCCACATATTTATTTAAAAAAGCTTTCTCAGATCTTACATACCCCCCCCAAAAAAAAAAAAAGACAGATATCGCTATGTAAATGTAGAATCTGACATGAGGATTCACCTTTCCTAAATAAAGCCAAACATTGAAAAGTTAGTTGCCCAGATGGAGTGCTAACCTTCCCAATAGAATGTTTCGATTTTTGCATATTTATTGCAATATAAAATAATTATATCTTTAGTAATTTGAGTATTTGCTTGGTATGTACTTTTTATATGTATATTTTTTTTTCTAAAAACACCCATTACCCGGGGTCGGCTGATGAAGGCGATCACTTGAACTTGCAGCTTTACATCGGCCTTGCTCATATCCTGAGCTTCCTGCCCCCCTGGGGCACCATTGACCCCGGATCTTGTGGACTACAGTGTGGTGAAGCAGCTGGGACGGACTCTTGCCAAGAATGGAGCCTGGGAGCACCCCAGAAAATGTTGAGGAGAGTTGTGTTGAGGACCAGGCTGGGGATGAGCTGGCGGTGTGGGCCCGAGCTGTTGTATGTGTGGAGAGCTTCTAAGCCACACGGAGCAGCGATTACACTTCCATCTGCAATCAGCAGCATGTGAGCCCATGCTAAACGGCTCCAGCGGCTGCCCCGTGCTGAGGACATGGAGGAGCCCAGTATGTGGCTGCAGCAGTATGTGGCTGCAGCCGCAAGCTGAGATCAGGTTGGTGGTGCAGGCCTGAGCTGCGATACGAGCAGCGCTCCTCTTAGCCACAAGAAGAAGCAACTACATTTTGCTCCCACAATCTGGAGCATTGAAGCTTCCACCTCACAGCCCCTTTGCCTCTCCTGAGCTTAGACGCTGGCGACGATGTAGCGGAGACCAGCAGTGGCGGCCTGCTGTGAGAAGGGCTGAGGACGAGGCTGAGTGCTCCACTGGGGAAACCCCACTGTGCTGCGGGAGCACATCGGCACCCCCAGACGCCTAAGAGGGGGTGTTGTTCCCTGGCTCCAAGTTCATCAAGACTGGTGGCGGGCCGGGGTCGCCCCGTTGAGAGACTTGACTACTCTGATAGGCCCTGCAGGGACGGGGCTGCGACCCAGTAACATTGTGGACTTGCCTTGGTGATCAGTTGGTAGCGGTAGGGCAGCTGACCCGGTCTCCTGCTGCAAGGCCCACCTGTAGAAGAGCGGGGGCTTTGAACTGCTGCAGGTCTGCCTGGCCTGTGTACTGACTGCTGCTGGGGAGCCCCCCGGTGACTGCTAAAAAACATCCGTACTGTGTTGATCGAGCTGGGCTTCTGCACCCCCATTGAGATAAGGAGTGAGGTGCCAGTAAAAGGCCACTACTGAACTGCCTTGCTGGGCCACCTTGCTCTTCATTTGTCCTAGCCCTCGGATGCCCCCCTGAGGTTGTCGCTCCCTGGTCTATTCCATCACTGGAGGTGCCAGACCTGCAAGTCTGTGGCGGGCAGCCCATGTGTACCTTAGGGGGTGAAAGACCCTGGGTTCCCACTGACGCTTGCTGAACAAACTCAGCTGTGATTGCTTGCGAGGACATGCTGAAAATATTGGAGCATACCTGGACTGGCATGGTGCTTGGCCTTTCCTTTCATCTGTGGATGCTCACATGGGCAAATCCATGACCAAGAGGCAGGGACTCCCGATGGCTCCTGCAGAATGATGATTTGCCTGCGGAGGGCGTCATATCTTCTCTGCTCCCTCCTTAGGCCCAACTGGTCAGGATATTGGAGGCTATTATGACACTAAAGACACCCTGCAGCGTGAAGTTGGCACGGTATCTGCAGAATTGGGGCTGCTTTGTGTGGATCACCACAAGTTGACCGACTCAGTGAAAGAGATGGAAGCTCAGATCAAAGAGCTCAGGCCGGGCCAGAAGGAGCTGGTCACCTAGGTCATAGACTTGGCGAAGAGAGTGAGGGTCCTAGAGCGCTGTGCTGAAGACACGAGGGACGCAACCGTCGCAGTAACATTCGTATTGTGGACCTCCCTGAGAATGAGGATATGGTGGCCTACCTGAAGACGTGGTTGTAATGGAAGTGGCCCGAAGCAACTAACCCTGTTCTTCATGCGGGAGAGGGAGCATCGTGTGGCAGCCTGCCCACCTGCCCCTGGGTGACTGCCTCAACTGGTGGTGACCAAGTTGCTCCCAACAATTGAGATGTACTGCTGCAGAGGCCTAGGGCGGATGGACCACTTTATTTGGGGAACAGTAAGGTGTTGCTGTTCCCGGACTTTACTGTGGCGGTTCAATCACAGAGAAGGGCCTCCCTTTTGGCTGTGAAGCATGCATTGCGAGAGGAGAGGGCATTTAGTATTCGTTGCTATTCCCTGAACGGCTTAAAATAATGTTGGACGGCAAGGCATACTTTTGTGCTGAGGCCCGGGCAAGGCTAGAGGCTTACAATCCAGGGCCCACTTGGCTAAAGTTCAGACTAAGGGCTCAGCACCTACCCATAAATCAAGGAAGCACACCTGCCATGCTTACCAACAACAAATGCTCAAGAAGTTGACTAAGTCTTAGAATGAGCTGGAATGAGCAACGTTGCTACTGGCAGCTGCAGCGATCACTGTGCTCAAACAAGGAGACCTGACCAGGAATGAATACTCAGGCCAGTGCTCTGGACAGTTGGATTCAGATGACTCGGAGCAGTGCAGCAAAGACCTCCCGGAACTCATGTGACTGGTGGGGCTCTGCCAGAAACTGGGGTGTGCAGATAAGTGACAAATTAGTTCTGCCCCCTGAGTGTGGGCCCCTCCCCCCCCCAGGCCCAGTGTTGTCATTTGCTGGTAGGTGGGCTCTGGCGGAGGATCCAGTCTGCTGGGAGCTGTCCTAGAGGCCCAGCGCCCCCTTGGTGATTATGAGATGGGTGAAGCTTTGACTTGTTTACTAGGCACTGTCCTCCTGGTTTAGATGGATGGAATGCCGACCCTCCTTTTCCCCCACGCCCATGCCCTGCTGTTCCTGCCCTCATGCTGCATGCCTTTGTCGATGTTCTGTATGGTGATGAGGTCCCATGGACTGGCGTGAAGGTATCTCAAGGCTGATGTGCTGCATATTTTAAGTTGAGCGCTTGCCCCTCTTTACCAGGCTTCTGTAGAGCGGTAAGTGATAACATGCTTGCACCACAGTTGTTATCTTTACTGTTTGGGTGGCCAACCATTCCTGGACTGCCCTTGGGAGGGGTTGTTTCGGAATTGTTTATTTGTTTTTTTTGCCTCAGGATTTGCTGTGGGTGCTGGATTGGAGGCTGTGGGTGTCTTGGGGTTTGGGGACGGACTTGTAACAACTGCTTAGATGGATTCACAATGACTGACACGAGCTCAGGAATCAAACTCCAGACTTGTAATATAAGAGGACTGGGATCATCAGCTAAGTGCCACAATATATACAGCTATCTTAGATGTATGGGTTAAAATAGCTATGCTATAGGAAACCCATCTTGTGGGGGTGGAGGTGCAGAGATTGCAGTGCCATTGGCGGGGACAGGTATTTGCTTCAGAATACTCTGCTTATGCTTGAGAGGTCCTCTTGTGGGTATGAGCGGGGTACCATTTGAAACACTAACCACCTTAATAAATAAGGAAGGACACTATGGCCCTCATTACAACCCTGGCGGTCGGTGTGAAAGCGGCAGTAATACCGCCAACAGGCCGGCGGAAAAAAAAATGGGATTACGACCGTGGCGGAAACTGCCAACATAGACAGCCACTTTAACACTCCGACCGTCACAGTGGTACAAACAAACAGCGCGGAGGACACCGCCAACAGACAGGCGGGAGACAATGTACCGCCCGCCCTATCACAACACGCCTATCCGCCACCTTTTCAGGGGCAGAACCAACGCAAATAAAAACATGGCAGAAACAGTACACAGAAGGGAAAACACTCACCTCTCCACACCCCACGAGGAACCAGGATGCCATGGAGGCCGAATTGCAGATACTGCCGGCAATGGTCTTCCTGCTCCTCTATCAGGAGCTCCAATGACGGTGGCGACGACCACGGTGAGTACTGCACCTACAACACAGGGGAGGGGGTAGGGAAAAGAGAGTGACACACAAACGCAACACCCCCACCCCCACTCACAACACCGTACACACGAATATACGCTGCAACAATGCATATACACCCCCAACCCCCCGGAAGAACGCAAGCACAAAAGGAAATGATTGTAACAATTGTAATCAATAAAAGTCCATTAGTCAAAAGTCGAAATCCAGTATATACAATTATGTACACCAACTACACAAGTCCGGATAGTGCACCAATCATTGTCTGTGGACCACTGGGCCCAAAATGCATGGGCGAGGCCCACACATGATACCTGACTCTAAACGGAGAGAACACTGGAGGGGCATCACAAAGAAAATATACAGGCACCTCGGGGAGGGGGTGCACCACAGCCTGATGAACGCACGATGCCACTACTCCACGAGGGGGCTCCATGCCCATTGATGTATCCTGGGGAGTGCAAAGCCACAGTCTCTCAAGTCTTTTCAGTGGGTGGTTTGCCCACTGCTTTATCCTGGGGAGTGCAAAGCCACAGTCTCTCAAGTCTTTTCAGTGGGTGGTTTGCCCACTGCTTTATCCTGGGGAGTGCAAAGCCACAGTCTCTCAAGTGGATAACAGTCTCCACTGGTTCTGGAGGGGGCTTTGTGCCCAGAGTGCTTCATCTTGCCAAGGACTGAGGTAGCGGATCAGATACTCCAGTGGTTCTGGAGGGGGCTTGGTGTCCAGAGTGCTTCATCCTGCCAAGGACTGAGGTAGTGGATGCCTTTCTCCACTGGTTCTGGAGGGGGCATGGTGCCCAGAGTGCTTCATCCTGCCAAGGACTAAGGTAGTGGATGCCTTTCTCCACTGGTTCTGGAGGGGGCTTTGTGCCCAGAGTGCTTCATCCTGCCAAGGACTGAGGTAGTGGATGCCTTTCTCCACTGGTTCTGGAGGGGGCTTTGTGCCCAGAGTGCTCCACATGCATTGTGGCCGGAACACTACACTTGCCTGGGTGTGTTTGCCACGATATTGCCGAGGTATAGGTAGGATGATACGCCATGGAGGCAGAGACATACCCCACACTGCTGGGGCTTCGCATTCCATATGCAGGTGGCAACTGTGATGACAGTGATGCTTCATGGAAGCTGCCCAGGGTCCTGGAACTCACCACCAGCCTCGGACGACTGACCACTGGGGATGGTAGCCATGTCTGCGGTTGTGCCACTGTCTGAGGATGTTGCGGGGCCGCTGGCGGTGCTGGTGGCGGGGTCTGTGGTGGCGGTGCTTGCGACAGTGTTGCGGCAGTGCTGGCTGCGGGGTCTGTGGTGGCGGTGGGGTCTGTGGCGGTGTTCTCCACCGTACAGGTTGGCGTCGACGTGGACAGAAGGTGTGACACTGGTCCCTCAGTCGGTGCCACCATGCCCTCTCCTGACCTGCCCTTTAGTTTTTGGCCCTTCCCCACCTTTGATGGTGGTGCAGCTGTCTTGCCACTATCCCCTTTTGTTTTCCCTGACCCCCTGGTGGCAGGTGTTTTTGGCTTCTCCCTCTGGGATGTAGGCACCTTTTTCACCTTGGCAGGTGGTGGAATGTCCTTGCCCTCGCTACGTGGAACACTGGCAGCCCTGATGGTTGGCCCACCCCATGACCCTGCAGTTGCTGGCACCACTGTGCCTGGGGATGTGGTGGCTGAGGTGCTGGGCTGGGACCTGGAAAGCCTGGCCCTCGGGGAAGGAGGGGGGGGGGGGGAGGTGTAGGGAAGAGGTCAATATTAGCCAGGAAAAGTTTTTTTAGACACACTGGGACGGGTAGATGGAGGGGGGTGGGGAGTGGAGGTAGAGGTAGTGGTTGTAGGAGGTGTACGTCTGCTGAATTTGGGTGAAGGTGCATGGGCTGGAGGCTGTTGTGAGGTGGATGACTGTTGGGTGGGTGTGTGCCTGCGTTTGTTTACTTTGGGAGGAGGGCTCACAGACACACTGGGAGAGGACAAGGGAAGTGTGAATGGTAGTAGGGGTGGTGAGTGCACGTGAGCAGTGTGTGGTGATGGGCGTGCTGGTGATGGAGGTAGTGGCTGAGGATGTAGTGCATGCAGGTGTGAGTGGAGGCGAGACTGGGAGGGAGGAGGGAGACGTGGAGGAGGGGGACACAGTGGAGGCAGTGGATGTTGGTATGTGTGCATGGGTATGATGCTTGTGTGAGTGCCTGTGGGATGTGTGGTGCTTATGTTTGCTTGAGCCACCCTTGTGTGTTGGTATGTGTGCATGCTGGTCTGATGGTGTGCTTGGGATAGGCTGAGGTACAGGGGATTGGGTCTGGGTGGAGGAAGTTGGAGGGGGGAGGCTGGACACAGGGACAATGGCTGCCATCAGTGCTGAGACCAGAGTCTGAAATGCTCTCTGTTGGGCTGCCTGCCCAGAATGAATGCCCTCCAGGTATGCATTTGTTTGTTGCAAATGCCTCTCAACACCCTGGATGGCATTCAGAATGGTAGACTTCACAACAGTGAGGGATCTCAGGAGGTCAATAGCCTCCTCACTGAGGGCAGCAGGGCCGACTGGGGCAGGGCCTGAGGTGCCTGGGGCGAAGGAGATGCCCACCCTCTTGGTTGAGCGGGCACGGGACACACGCTGAGGGGCTGCTGGGAGGGTGGTGCTGGTAGGGGGGGTAGTGGCTGTACCTGTCGATGCGGGGGCACAGAGTGGCCCGCACCACAAGGGAGCTCCCATCAGAGGAGGAGTCACTGTCACTGCTGTCTGCTCCTGTCACCACCGTGGAGCTCCCCTCGCCCTCCATCCCACTGGTGGCTTCAGACTCCGTTGTTTTGCCCTCCAGGGCCAAGTGGGATGCAGCTCCCTCCTGCTCCGGTGCCAATGCTCCTCCGCCTGATGATGCTATTGCACACAAGAACAGGGAGACCACAAAAAGGGGGGGAAAGACAGAAGAAAGATATGTTCAGTGCATGCAACACCACTACCGTTGGCGGACACTACAGACACAGCAGCCCTCTGCACTACGCCATGCACTTATAGTCCCTAGATTAATCACATGCCCATGGGGTACAAGGCCTAAGCCCGATTGCTGCACACATGGAGGTCACAGGAGCCTGACTAGGTGTAGATGGCACTAACCACTAGTGGGGTTGGGGTGCCACTGAGCCTGCCTCACAAGGGACCTTGTCTACCAAGATCGCCCTGGCCTACCGGAACCCACTTACCACCTCCCCCACCCAGACACCTCGTAATGCGCACAGAGTCAGCTGAATGAAAGTGTACTTACCCCCTTGTGGCTGTTGTGATGCCCTCAAGCGCCCATCCAACTCCGGATACGCCACCGACAGGATCCGGAACATCAGGGGGGGTCATGGTGCGACGGGCACCCCTCCCACATTGGGAGGCCATCCCCAGCTGGGCCTCCGCCGTCTTCTTGCTCCAGCGGCGACGGTCCTCCCATCATTTATGGCAGTGGGTGCTCCGTCTGTGGTGGACCCCCAGGGTCCGGACGTCCTTGGCGATGGCACACCAAATAGCCTTCTTCTGGTGGGCGCTGACCTAGAGGAATAGTACCGGGGAAAAGGAAAATCTTTACCCGGTCCGGACCGTCATACTCATTGGCCCACGTTCCCACCCTTGCCCTGACGCACATACACTCACCGTCCGCACATGCAGGCCTCAGTCGTCCCCCCCATATAGGGTCCAATGCAGGATTGTGCCGCGGATCTTCGACCGCCTACCGCGACGGTGTACACTGCCAGCGCAGTTACCTCATATCCCCTTGTCCCACCTTACAGGTCAGGCAACCGCCATTTCAGGGGGCCACATGGCATTAATAATAACTGCGTCACACCTGTCTAGGCCTTGCATACACACAGTAACAGGCACATTACGGATTAATAAATGTGTGCAAATGACATTTTGTGATACCTCAGTGTTGGCTGACTCTGCTCGCTGTTCTCATCCATAGGGCACGTCTGCTGGGGCAGGTGATGAGATGGCGGCATCCTCCGGTGTACAGACTGCTGGTGGACCTGTCAACAATGGAAGAGAGACACGTAATAGTCACCTACAGACTTGATTGTGCAACAATCCATGAACTGTGTGCCCAGTTGGAGCCAGACCTGACGTCAGCTATCCGCCATCCCACAGGAATCCCCCCTCTAGTGCAGGTCCTGTCAGTACTTCATTTCCTGGCAAGTGGTTCCTTTCAAACAACAGTGGCCACTGCATCAGGATGTCCCAACCAATGTTCTCTAACGTGTTGTCCAGAGTGTTGTCTGCCCTGCTGAAACACATACGCAGCTACATCGTGTTGCCTCAGGTGGAGGATTTGCCCACAGTGAAAGGTGACGTCTATGCCCTGGGACATATCCCCAACATCATATGTGCCATTGATGGGACACATGTGGCCTTTGTACACCCCCCGCGGCAGGAGTGAACAGGTGTACAGAAACTGGAAGAGGTACCATTCTATGAATGTGCAGATGGTGTGTTTGGCCGACCAGTACATCTCCCATGTGAATGCCAAATTTCATGGCTCAGTGCATGACGCTTACATTCTGAGGAATAGCAGCATCCCTTATGTGATGTGGCAACTCCAGAGGCACTGTGTGTGGCTAATAGATGAGGACAAGGACCCTATACAGTGTGAATAGTTGTCTGGGTATGGGGTTGTCCCTAAGGGTTAGTGTGTGTCTAACAGTTGTACCTCGACATTTGCAGGTGACTCTGGTTACCCCAACCTGTCATGGCTACTGACCCCAGTGAGAAATCCCAAGACAAGGGCAGAGGAACGCTACAATGAGGCACATGGGCGAACTAGGAGGGTGATTGAACGCACCTTTGGCCTCCTGAAGGCCAGGTTCCGGTGCCTCCATATGACAGGTGGTTCTCTCTACTACTCACCAAAGAAGGTGTGCCAGATCATCGTGGCCTGCTGTATGCTGCACAACCTGGCTTTGCAACGGCAGGTACCTTTTCTGCAGGAGGATGGTCCAGCTGGTGGTCTTGTGGCAGCTGTGGAGCCTGAGGACAGTGAAGAGGAGGCAGAAGAAGAGGATATCGACAACAGAAACAACATAATCATGCAATACTTCCAGTGAGACACAGGTAAGATGTCACTGCCTCCCACATCTCATACTATTGTTGGAGCTAGCATAAGTCTGTCATTTTCACTCAGTGTATGGACCCTGACTTGTCACTTTGCCTTTCCATTTCACAGATGTGGGTCCCACTTTGTGCCCTCTGCTATATTTCCTCCAGCCCTACAGCTGTGTTACATCGATATGTGAACAATTAAATTGACATTGCTATATTCCATGGTTATTGCAATTACAAGTTTGTGAAAGCACAGACTGACTCCAGATTGTTTTGTGATTGAAGTGTGTTTATTTCTGAGCAAATTAGTGGAGGGGGTTGTAAAATGGGCAGGGGTGATGGTGGACGAATGTCCATGGCAGAGTCCAGTCTATTAGTTTTACAGGTGCATTGTCCAAAGTGGCACAGGAAGTGGAGCAATGGCAGTTGAAGGATGGACAGGGTGACAAAGTGGGACAGAAGGGTCACATTCAGGGGGGGTCTCATTTCGTGGCGGGGGTCTTGGCAATGTTCTCTGTCTTGTTCCTGGATCTCAGGGACCGTTTGTGGGGTGGTTCTCCATCTGCAGGGGGTGGGATGCTGGTGTCGTGTTCCTGTGGCGGTGCCTCCTGTCCACTAGCGCCGGCGGAGGGCTGTTCATCGTCCAGGCTAGTGTCAGGGGCCCTTTGTTGTGCCACAGTGTCCCTCCTGGTGTTGACATGGTTTTGCAGCACCCCTGCAATGGTGACCAGGGTGTTGTTAATGGACTTCAGGTCCTCCCTGATCCGCAGATAGTGTTCCTCCTGCAGCCGCTGGGTCTCCCGAAACCTGGCCAGTACCATTGCTATCGTCTCCTGGGAATGATGCTAAGCTCCCATGATGTTGGAGAGGGCCTCGTGGAGAGTGGGTTCCCTGGGCCTGTCCTCCCCCTGTCGCACAGCAGTCCTCCCAGTTTCCCTGTTTTCCTGAGCCTCTGTCCCCTGAACTGTGTGCCCACTGGCACTGTCCCCAGGTCCCTGATTTTCTTGGGTTGGTGGGTTTGCCTGGGTTCCTTACAGTGGTGGACACACTGCTGATTGACGTGTCGTGGGGACAGAGGGATGGGCCTGCTGGGTGGGTGCTGTGCTGGTGTTTCCTGAGGGGGGAGGGTCAGTGGTGGCTTGTGCCAGTGTCAGGGGAACCGACTGCCCCGAGGTCCCTGATGGGCCAGGCTGGTCATCCTGATCCAGTTGTGCAGAGCTGCTATCTTCACTGTGGGTCTCTTCTGTGGGGGGAGTGGATATGTCTGGTACCTCCTGTCCGGTGACGTTGGGTTGGGGTCCTGCAGGGGTGTAAAGGCATGATTATTGCATCTGTTTGTGCCATTGTGTGCACTGGGTGAGTGACCCTGTACTCCAGTGCTCGCATTCTTGTCTTGGTCCTTGTGTGATATTTGGTTTGGGGTCTGTGTGGGTATCTGTAGTGAACATGCTTTGGTGATGGGTGTCCATGCTTTGGTGTTGCATGCAGGGCTTGGTGTTGTGATGGGTGGGTTGTGATAGTGGGGCATATGTGAGGTGTTGGTGTGATGGGGGTGAGGGTGAGGGTGGGAGTATGTGATGGCATGCAGGTAGGGTGGGGGATATAATAGTAAAGCTTTGACTTACCAGAGTCCAGTCCTCCTGCTACTCCTGCAGAAGACCTGCTCCTCCCATGTTGTTTGTTGTGGGGGAGGAGGTGTGGGTCCACCGCCAGTCCTCTGTACAGCAATCTGGTGTCTGGAGACCACGGAACTCACCTTCCCCCGTAGGTCGTTCCACCTCTTCCTGATGTCATCCCGTGTTCTGGGGTGCTGTCCCACTGTGTTGCCCCTGTCGACGATTCTGCACCATAGCTCCATCTTCCTTGCAATGGAGGTGTGCTGCACCTGTGATCCGAATAGCTGTGGCTCTACCCAGACGATTTCCTCCACCATGACCCTGAGTTCCTCCTCAGAGAACCTGGGGTGTCGGTGAGGTGCCGTGATGTGGTGTGGGTGGTGTGTGTTGTGATGTGTGAGGGGATGTGTTGTTTGAGGTGCGTGGATGTTGTGTAAATGATGGTGTTGTGTGTCAGTGGATGTCTCTCTGGCGTGGTATCAGAATTCTGGTAGTAAGGGTTTGTGGGTGATGTGGGTGTGTGTTTTATATTGGATTGGGTGTGGTGTGTGTATGTATGTCAGGTGTGTGTATTTCGAATTGTCCAATGTGGTTGTGTTTTGTAAATGTATGTGTATTTTGAGCATGGCGTTGTGTACCGCCAATGGAATACCGCGGTTGAAAGACCGCCGCGTGGATTAGTGGGTCGTGATACTGTGGGCGTATTCCTGTTGGCATGACGGTGGAGGTTTTGTTATCACCAGTTTATCACTGACCTTTGGTGTGGCGGACTTGTGTGGGTGTCTGTATTATGGCGGATTCCGAGCTGTGGGTCGTAATAGCTGTAGCAGAATTCTGTGGCCGCAGTGCTATGTTGGCAGTCTTCTGCACGGCGGTAAGCAGCATTTACCGACATGGTTGTAATGAGGGCCTATGTGCCATTCTCAGGTAGGGACTATGCTAGACAGGTTACACTGAGGAGTATATATGCACCCAACCAAGATCTTGACTTAATCTCCCTTTTCCTGGGGCAACTAGACACAGATGCGCTGCTTCTGGGTGGGGATTTTAATTGTGTCCTTAATACCAACATGGATCATTCGACTCCACCTTTGCCGGTGTAGAGGCATGGAGTGGTGTAGAGTGGAATAGCGTGTAGTGGAGTGGTTACAGTGGCGTGGCATATGGTGTATGTGAAATTTAGCAGCAATGTAGATTATGGTGTGTAGAGTAAAGCAAAACAGAGTGTTGCGCTGCGTTGCGTTTCTCCAGATTTACCAATCAACACAGGTCCATGCAAGGTGGCCTTGTGTTCCTTTGTAAATCTGACTTAAGTATTGCACTGCCCATGCGACACTGTGAGTGTTGCAAGGGTACCGCAATCCAGTAATACAGTTATAGTTTGGGCCATGGTACGTGATGTTAAGCCAATGTGTAATTGGGTAATTTTTTTTAAACTATGTTTATTGGCATTTTCATAAACCATAAATACAGTGCAATTAAGTACATCAGACAATTGTAACTCAAAGCAGCATCCACAGATGTCCTGAATATGACAAAATTTTACATAATACAAAAATAACGTTGTATAAAGTCATGACCTAGGATATTCTGCAGAACAACATCATAGTGAGTCAACAAGTCAGTGCGCTTAATGAGTGTCAACTGGAGTTCAGGGCCTTCTTGAGTGTCCCCCTCCCCTTGCCACCCTTGTGGGAGCAGACCAGTTTTCACATATATTGCAACATACAATAAAAGTCACAAGCCATCTTGCGCCAACAGGGGACAGGCACTACTGACGAACCACACAACACGTCCAACTAATAGTCTCGAAGGAGCTGCGTGTGCGACCATAAGTAGATTCAAACACAATGGGGAGAGAAGGGGGAATTGAAGTGAATGAGACCCCGGACCTTCAGTCAAGAGGAGCCCAATGAACAGGAGCTCATTCCCAGGCTGGCAACATACCCATACAGAGGGCTGCTGACACTTAAGTGACATGTAAAGGGGGGGTGAAGGGCAGGGTGTCCAGGAAGCGGGAGAAAAAGAGAAGATGGGTGTAGACTTCTTGTCTATAGAAACAGGCCAGGCCACTTCCTCAAGACCCCAACTGTAGGCTCTTCTCCCTGTGCTATCATTCGCACTGGCTGTCATCCGCAACTGAGTCAGTCCCACTCTCCCGTATTGTGTTTCTCCCCGCCAGTGGGGTTCTCCTAGTTTTCAAAAACTTCGGACCACAAACCTTTTATGGGCCATCTTCGCACTTCACGGGCCTCCTCCCGCTGTACCACTGCCTACATGGAAACATCTCTGGCACAAACCTATCTGTCGGTCCCTCCTTAAACTTCCAAGCCTTCGCAAACCTCCTCCAGACTGTGATAAATCTTGATTCTCAAGATATTTAAATGTTCACAACAGCCACTCTAAGTCCATTGGGACCTCTGCAGATTGCACACAATCCGGAGCAACAGGAACCCGGCGTGTTATCCCTCAGTTTGACCTTCAGGCCAAAGAGGGTACCAAACTCCTCCAGGAGTCGCATCCTATGTCCTGCTTCAGAGACCCCGTCCGTCTAGTATAGCAAGAGATCATCTGCTTATAAAGAGACTATAAGTTCATGCCTGCCCACTGTGAGGCCCCTGCCCTTGCATTCCAGTCTAAGATCTTCTGCCAAAGGATCGATAGCCAAGGCAAATAAAAGAGGAGATACGGGCACCTATGGCGAGTGCCCCCAATGGACGTCATACTGGTTAATCCATTAGCCACATAACCTCTTCCAGAAAGTCTCACCAGACCGTGTTGAACGCCTTCTCAAGGTCAACGGATAATCACTTCATTTGAGTTGGAAAGCGTTTCGGGGTGGTACAGCACATGGTGCAACCTGCAGAGATTAAGGGAAGTGTTGTGCATTGGTATGAACCCGTCTGGTCAGGGTGTATGAGCAATTCATATGGGGCAACAAGTGGGATGCAAGGATTTTACTTAATAGTTTAAAGTCCATGTTAAGCATGGAAAGAGGTATAAACCACACCGCTGCCATGTGAGCAGAAGCACTAGGGCCTCCCTGGTCGATGCCAGCAATACCACTTTCTCATACGTGCAGCGTATACCGCCATCATCATTGGAGACAGTAGTTCAGCATAGGCTGCCAAAAACTCTGCATGGAGGCCATCAGGCCCCTGCCTCTCGCAAGTGGCCATATCTTTAATTGCAACTTTGACCTCCTGAGGCATCATAGGTCCCCTCAAGTCACCGCTCACCCAACTAGGCAAGGCCCGGAGTGGAAGCCGCCCTAAGTATGCCCTCATTGAGTCCTTTGATACCAAAGCCGGGTGTCTATGGAGTTCAAAATAATAGTACTGAAAGTCCCTGTTAATGGAACTGGGGGAGAACCACACTGTACCATCCTAAGCAACTAGATGAGTAAACAGGGTGCCCCTCTACTCTTGTTTGGTGAGCCAAGCCAATAGTCTCCCAGCTTTCCCTTCCTCTTTGTGGGCCCTGTGAACATATTCTCTATGGTTGTGGCAATGCAGGCGCTCCAATGCCACCTTATAGCGTTCCTTTGAATCCCTCACCCTACATGTGTATCTGGGTCTGCGCTTACATTCTGGTCTATTGGCTTGAACTCCTATTTGAGCATATGTAGTTCTCTAGCCAATTTCCTACGCACACCCAGGGACTGACCCAGGCAGTGTCCACTTTGAAAGCATCCCATTCAGTTAAGCAATCAGAAGCAGTACCCTGGTTGAGGTCAAAATATCCTACTATAGAATCCCTCTGTAAGGGGCATCCGTGAGGGTGGGCGTGTTCAGCCGCCACACAAGAATGGCTGGGCTCTCTTTCTTGCGGTTGATAATTCAGTAATAGCGGGCCATGATCAGGTGCGACAGAGATACTCCATCTGAGTCATGTACCTGCTTAGCCAGGATAAGCAAATGAATGATTCCGGCGCTCCACTCCACTCTGCTATTACACTGTACACAATGCCACTGTATGCATCTCCAGCCACATCACTCCACTGTTCGCCACTACACTGGACGCTACTCCACTAAATGCTATTTCACTCTGCCATTTTACTATACGCCGCTCAACTCTACAACACTACACTGTTTGCCACTCCAGTGTACGTCACTTCACTCTACGCCACTTCATTCTTTGGTATTTGATTGGACCCCACTGCAATGTACGGCATTCCATTGTGTGCAATTACACTCTACCCCCATGCCACTGTACGCCACTCCACTGTACACTACTCCACTATATACTATTACACTCTACGCCACTCCACTGTACAACACTCCACTCTACTCCACTGTACACAACTCCACTCTATGCTATTACACTGTATGCTACACCACTCTATGCCTCTTCATTGTACGCCACTTCACTCTATGCCACTCCACTATACTCTACTCCAGGATATGCTATTCAACTCTATGCCATTCCACTCAACTGTATGCTATTCTGCCAGACTCTACTCCACTCTACCCTGTACACTCCACTGTCCAAATCTGCACTCAAATCTATGCCTATACACTCTATTGTAAAACACTGTACTCCACTATATGACAGTTTCCAACACTGCAGGACACAGCTCTCCACTCTACTGTAAGAGGTCCCACTCAAATTTGTAACACTGTCCTTGACTCTATGCTAAACCACTTCAATGTATGTCACCCCATGTTATGCTAATCCACTGTACCCTACTCCGCTCTACACCACACCACTCCACGTTATTCCACTGTATGCTACTCCACCTTATGGTAATCATTCAATACCCCACTCCACTCTACACTGCTCCATTGTATGACACTCTCTTCCACTTTATATAACCCCACTTTATAAAAGTATACCACACTTCATGGCACTCTATGACTTTCTTCTCCACTCTATCCCTATAGACTCCACTGCCCAATTCTATACTCCACTGTATGCCCGTATGCTCCAATGTACAAAACTCTATTCCACTATCCAACACTTTTCTAATTGACACAGCACTCCACTCTACTGTATAAGACCCCACTCCAATTTATAACAGTTTACTACCTACACAAGTGCACTCCACACCACTGTACTCTACGTCAGACCAATACACTCTATTGTACTTTACTACACACTACGTTACACTACTTCACTCGAATCTGCTCCACTGTATGAGACTTTACCTCACTCTACGATACTATACAACAATCTACTCTATGCAGGTTCACCATTTCACATACTATTGTACTCTGTGCAACTCTACTCTACAACACTTTACTACACTGTTTATGACTCCCAACAACTTTACTCCTGTTGAAACGTCTCCATTACACTGTACAACCCTGTACTATACGGTAGGCCACTGTACAACACTAATCCACTCTGTTACTCTCGTCTGCTATGCAACACTGTACGCAACCACTTGTATGCCACTGCACCCCACTTTACTCGACTCCACTCTGACACAGTACTCCACTCTACTCCACTGTATGCCACCCAATGCCATTGTGCTCTATAACACTGTATACCAACCATCTGTACCACGCTATACAACACTGTACAGTACACCACTCCACAAAAATGAACTAGACTATATGCCACTCTACTGTAGTCAACATAACTTTCCAATACTGTATGACACCTGACTACACTTGACTATACAATTCATGACACTTAACTCAACTGTATGCTACGCCACTCCACTCTTCTACACTCCAAGTCACTGTGGTCTACCAAACACAACTTCACTATGACATTTTACTCCACAGTACATTAGCCCACTCCAGTGTACTATACTCCACTCTAATACACTTTATCCCACTGTACTATACTCTGCTCTATGCTGCTCCACTGTCTGACACTCTACTTATACAACTCCACTCTACAACACTGTACTAAACTCTATGCCACACTATGACGCTCTACTCCACGCCCATCCATTCTACGCCACTGTACTACACTGGATGACACGCCACTCACCTTCTCTTTGTGTTAAACAATTCCAGTATCTGACATGGCACTCCACCCTACAACACTCTCCTCCACTGTAGTCTATGATACTCCAGTAGACGATACTCCACTGTTTGAAACTCTACTTTACACTACTCCACTCTAGAACACTCAACTCCACTCTAGGGTAGTCTACAACACCCTACTCTACTGTTCTACTTGCCATTCCACTGTACAACTCACTGCTCCAGTCTACGATACTTGCCTCCACTATATAAGACAGCATGCCACTACACTATATGACACTTTACTGCACTGTACGATATGCTACTACACTTTACTACACTCGATTCCAATCTACAATAGTCTAGTCTATGACAATAGACTTTACAGCACCCTCTTCCACTGTACTGTATGACACTCCACATAACTCTCCTGTTGTGACACTGGATTCTACGATCTTAAACACATTTTTATTTAAATTTGAAATAAAACCATTAAAATCAATGAAAAATTCCCTAGACAACCATGTTTAAACTGCACAAACTTTAAAAATTCTTTGGTTATAAGTTTAATTTACAATTTATCCACATCCTTCAAATTCTATGTAGCGGGCCTCGTTATACACTCTTTTCAGCTCGCTAACAGACAACACCAACTCACCACACTGTGTTCTAAAAAATAATGCTACTCCACTGTACAGCACTAAACTGTACAAGATTCTCCGGCACTCTACTGTACAACACTACACTCGACAACACTGAACTATGACACTCTACTCCATTGCACTCCACTCTATGCCACTACACTGTACAACACTCTGTCACACTCTCTGCCACTTTACGACACTCTACTTATTGACACTCCACCCCACTCTAAAGACACTTCACTATAAAACACTAAGCTCTACTTTTCAACATATCGCTAAACAATGTACAACACGCCGCACCACTCCTCTGTATAACACTTTACTCTGCTGTGCGCCACATCACCCCACTACACTCTTCAGTACGCCACTCTACAACACTAGACTCTAAAACAATCCCCTTCATTGTACTACAGTCCACTTTACAGCACTCCAATCAATGACAATACACACTGCGATTTGAAGTCCATTCTTATTTAAAAAATAAAAACCATTGACATACTATGAAAAAAAAGGTTAAGGATCATTTATAGTTAGAAATATGTTATGTATTCTTCCTATACAAACCAAACTTCAAATACACAATCATTATACATTTTAAAGTTCTAAATATTACTTGAATTTATCATTTATGCACCAATTTCAAATTACTATAAATTGTGCACCTCCAAACAGTTGTCATCTCACTCGCCACACTACATTAACTAAAACTCATGCCTTTTCCATGCACAGTTCATACCCTTTGATACTGCATCATTTTTATCGCATGTGAAATCTTAGCATTCATAACAACACTTACCTTTTCAAATTACATTATTTGTCACAACACAGAGCATGGTAGAATAGCAAGTTATGCTTAGTGTTGTCTGGTTAGCAAGCTGAAAAGAGTGTGTAATGAGGTCCGCTACAAATTGTAAATGAAAGTTATAGCTATATTTTTAGAATTTTTAAAGTTTGTGTAGTTTAAACTTGGGGTTCTATGAGGATTGACAAGCAGTGCAGCGCAGGCCAGCAAGTCACCTTGCTGCAATGCACTGCATGACTGGGAAAGAGCAGGAATGTGCCACATTTAAAAGAATACAGTGCATTCCTGCCTTTTTCCCTGCGCTGGCACCCCTTTGGCTGATAGCACCATTCAGAATTGTTTTTGTGCAGGAAGGGACACCTTACAGCACAAAAACAATCCCGAGAGGTATATTCTTCTATGTGAGCTACAACATGCAGCACACAGAAAGAAAAAGTAACAAAGAGAAATGAAGCTATTTCTCCTTATTATGCCTCTCCTGGGAAGGTGTATCTTTTTAGCACTTTCCCAGGTTTACCTGTTCTGTTAATTCTGAGAATGCGTCAAAAACCATGAAAGTTGCATTTGAACACCCACATAACACCCATGGAACACATCCCTTGCATAGAGTAAGGCAACACATCAATTTGTGCTGCATTATTTTACTCAACATTTATGGAACCCCCTCACAGCCATAGAAAGTGGCCTTGCATGGCTTCATAAATATATTTATGTATGTATATATATATATATATATATATATATATATATATATATATGTATGTATATGTATATATATATATATATGTATGTACAGCTTAAGAATACAGTTCCTTGAAGTCGATAGCTCCACCTGGGGCTATCACAGTGTCGTGAGCAAGAAAATCAACAGTTCAGACCGGCTGCGGCATTGCGGGCCAGCTACGGTGTTGGGAAGACCTGCAAGCAGTACCTTGGATTTGTAGAGTGTTGTGATCTTCGCGGTGAGCTCCTGAGAGTGGCCTGGTGTTGCAGTGTTGGTTCCGGAGTCCGTGCGGGAGTCGTCGGGCCCTTGAAGTCATGTGTGCAGATCGAACTCCAGGCTGATGAAGTCAGGAGCGCTGCCGTGGATAGCGTTGGGGCTGCTGTGTGAAGCAGGACGGTGCGACGTGCGGTGTCACCAGGTCACGGTGCAGGCAGTGGCGTTGTTGCTGAAGCGCTGGCGTTGGTAGGCCCAAGCCAGTGGGACAGGACGGTGCTTTGTGACCCTCATGAGAGGTGTCACCAGGTCACAGTGCAGGCAGGATGCCTGGTGGCGACACTGGAGTCAATGATGCTGGCGTCGGTGGACGGGGGTTGCTGTGTGGAATGGGACAGTGCTTCGTGCACCTCACGAGCAGTGTCCACAGGCCACGGTGCAGGCAGCAGCACTGGGTCAGCAGGAGCGGCAGCGCCGGCGATGCCCAGGCTGCGGTGTGAGCAGACAGTGCTGAATGCGGGGCCCACGGGTCACGTGCGAGCAGCGGCTCGGTGAAGTTGTCCCATGACAGCATCGATGACACCAGGGTCGCGGTGCGAAGCAGGATAATGCGACTCCGTGCAGCGTTGGCAGGTCACGGTGGAGGCCAGCGGCGTCACAATGGTTTCTCCTCTTGAGCAGCACAAAACGCACAGTTCTCAGTGCTGCAAGTCAAAGAAACTGAAGTCTTTGGTGTCCCTGAGACTTCCAACAGGAGGCAAGCTCCACTCCAAGATCTTGGAGAACTTGACAGTACTCCTCCTCCAGCTCTTCAGCCCTTCTCCTTGGCAGAGTTTCCTCGATTCTAAAAGTCTGGGGTTTTGGGTCATCCTCTTATACCCTTTTCTGCCTTTGAAGTTGGCAAACTTCAAAGCAAAGTCTCAAGTGTTTGACAGATCCTTCCTTGTCCAGGCCAGGCCCCAGACACACACCAGGGGGTCGGAGACTGCATTGTGTGAGGGCAGGCAAAGTCTTTTAAAGTGTGAATGGCAACTCCTCCCTGCCCTCTAGCTCAAATGGCTCATCAGGATATGCAGACTACACCCCTGCCCCCTTTGTGTCACGGTCTAGAGAGGTGCAAAACAGCCCAACTGTCAAACTGACCCAGACAGACAATCCACAAAGAGGCAGAGTCACAAAATGGTTTAAGCAAGAAAATGCCTACTTTCTAAAAGTGGCATTTTCAAACAGACAATTTAAAAACCAACTTCAATAAAAGATGTATTTTTAAATTGTGAGTTCAGAGACCCTAAACTCCACATTTTTATCCTCTCTCAAAGGGAATCTGCGCGTTAAGGATATTTAAAGGCAGCACCCTTGTTAACCTATGAGAGAGATAGGCCTTGCACAGAGAAAACCGAATTTGCCAGTATTTCACTGTTAGGACATATAAAACACACTAGTATATGTCCTACGTTAAACATACACTGCACCCTGCCTGACATGTAGTACAAGGGAAGGTTTAGGCCTGGCAAGTGGGTACAATTGCCAAGTCAAATTGGCAGTTTAAAACTGCACACACAGACACTGCAGTGGCAGGTCTGAGCCAGGTTTACAGGGCTACCAATGTAGGTGGCACAACCAGTGCTGCAGACACACTAGTAGCATTCGATTTAAAGGCCCTTGGCACCTCTGGTGAACTTTACCTGGGACTTACCAATAAATCAGATATGGTAATTATGGATAAACCAATCAACAGTACAATTTACACAGAGAGCATATGCACTTTAGCAGTGGTAAAGTGCCCAGAGTCCTAAAGCCAACAAAAACTGGTCCGAGTAGGAGGCAAAAAGATTGGGGATGACCCTGCAAAAGGGCCTAGTGGAACACCCCTCAGTGGCCTTCCTAAAACGTCTGACCTCGTTACTTTACAGACACAGATGTTACTATTTTGAAATTCACAACTTGTTGTAACTAAGTTTTGGTTTCACAATGCTCCACTCTGTAAGGTTGGATTTTCCTTATCATTTGTGAATCTGCTCTAGCTCTTGCATTAGCACCGAATCAACAAGTAAATCAATTGCCTACTCTTAAAATGAAACTAGTCCAAGCTAGTCTTAAAGGTTTGAACACTAAGCTGTTGTATGGGCTCCAGGAAAACATCAGCTTGGATGGGCGACATACAGTTCCTTGTCTCTGAGGTTCTCTGTGCAAACTACAGGCCCTCTCATCGATCATCAAGGTTGCCGTTGACGACCCATGGATTCACATAGCAGCCTCGCAGCTCTCGGGAATGGAGGCACTGCCCCGACTACATGACTCATCTTCGAATCTGGACTACGCAACACAAGCTCTAGTCAATGGGACCTTCAACAACGATGGAGTAGGACCTTGCACCGCTGCTTTGTCTCATGTTGGAACCAACATATTGCTTCAGCTGCGCAACGCATCTTTAACGCAGATCCTCCCAACGCTCCACAAACCAGGATTTAAGGTACTCTGTTCAGCAGGTCTAATTGGGGCCCTGTAACAGGCCCGCTGTCCATTGTGGATGGCCTGAACTTGTCCCGGTCCGGCGTGACCAGATATCCACAGTTGGCGCTTTACACCTTTTGGCGCTATGTTTGTTTAAATCTTTAAAACTGAATATCTCCAGTTCTACTGATTGGATTTCTGACGTTTTTTTCGTCATCCACTTTTCCAAATCTGTTGTAGACTCCTTTTGTGGTGTGTTTTCACTGTATTACTGTTTGAAGTGTTGCACAAATACTTTACACATTGCCTCTGAGTTAACCCTGACTGCTTTATGCATTCTACCAGAAGTTAAGTACTGGTTAATTTAGGGATTGCTTGTGACTTCATCCTGAGAAGAATTGTGGTTGCTACTTGAGAGTCGGGTTTCATCCCCCTCAACCAGTAACCCAATTTCTTACACCTACCTACCTACCGAAATCTCCAGCAGTCATTCTGTCTCTCTGGAGTGGGCGGGTTTGAGGGGATCAACCTGCTATGTACCCACCACAGAGTAGCAACAAAAGCACTGGAAATGAAGATTTTTTTTTTCTTCAAAAAGGGGGTTTAACCAGCCCATGCTGGCATCATGTTGAGCCCCTGCCTTCAAATGCCAAAATCTTCCTGCCGTCACCCAAGGGGCAGATTGGCGTTTTATCTCTGATCTTCCCTTCCTAGGGCAACACAAAGAACAGTGCAAACCAGCGATAGATTATAAAAGTGGAGTTCCAAGCTGGTGGATTGCTTGGGTGGTCACCTGTCCTGGCACCAGGCCATCACACCCACCCCTAAAGCACACCGTTTTCCAGCCTCCCTGGAGGGCAAATTGGGAGATATACCCTATTCTGCACTCTTGGAAGCAAACTACTCACCAGGGGTAGATTTAAATAGGATTCTAGCCAACCAGACCAGGTATTTGTCTGCACCTCTACCCTAAAGTCCACAAAGTCTTGCTGCCACCCATGGGGGCAGATTGAAGGATTTGCTACCCTTTAGTATTTAAGGATAACCTTTCCTCCATGGGGATGGGGGCACGCAGACAGAAAAAACACCTGAGGTAGGGTTTTTTTGTTTAAAGAAATGGGGTAGGAGCCAACCTGTCCTGCCATTTGACTGCACCCCCTCCCCTAGAGGACAAACAGTCATACCAGCCCTCTGGGGAGAGACAGGCAGAGTTACAGCGAACCTGCCCTCACCAGGAGGGCAGAAGTTGCATAGAACACGGGGGACATATTACAGAAAGTGTCCCAGTGGTGCAATTGGTGTTAGTACTAACATCCTGCACCCCTGGGCACTTTGGTATTCTAGAAGTGGCTTCAACCACCCTTTCTACAATATAGATCACGCTGGCACACATCTTTCACCTGCGTTAACAATGGTGAGCTTCTCCACAAACCCTGGGTATCGTTGAATACCCCAACATGTGGAGGCAGAAAGGACGCAAATTTGGCCTGGATAGCTTTTTTGAAAAAAGGTATGAAGGCTTAAGTGCGAAGTGCCCCAAATATCATCCAAAAGAGTTCCATTCTCTTGGGAGGCAAGCCTTAGCACTTAAAATCTTTATAAGGACCCATACTAATAAATGAGTGAAAGGTATTTATTTATGATATTTATCAATAATGAGTCAGACATAGTACATTACTTCCATTGTCCACTGTTTCTTTGTATTGGGTATCAGACTGTTCTATTCACGACTTTCATTTATTCATAAGTCTTCTGGTGAGTGTATTTTACTTGTTCTCTCTCATAAACAAATCAAAAATGTTAGTTGTAAGATTTTCTATTATCGGATTCACAGATCTCTTTCAAACTGGAGTTCTCTAAAACTGGGGAAGCTGCTGGGTCCAGGAAGGAAAGAAAAAAAATGGGTGACATCTGGGTTGAAGAGGTACAGCTTCCTAGCTGTTGCCCTCCTCCTTCTCTTACATCATTCTCAAGTATTGTCCCCCCCTTCCCTTCCTGTCATTTATCGCTTCCCTTGTCTGAGAGGAAGAATGGGTGAAGTTGGGTTAGAAGCCCGTTGAACATTTGGTGCCCACCATGACTGTGAAGGAATGCAATAATCCACCTGTGACCCGTCTCCTAGGATCCTGATTGATTACCATTTCACCAAACACCACCCTTGTTTTCATCCCCTCTAGGAATTAGCTATGGGCTTATCTGGATTTTGCCCTTTCAGTAGAGTTACATGGCATCCCTGAAATGTTCCTGCTTAGGGTCTTTCTACCCTGATCCTTGAGCATCTGCATCACCTTGGGTTAAAGACAGAAAAAAATAATCTAAATAAATAACACTGCATAAGCAAAGAAATTGTACTGTATACCACACCTCTATGATTTTCACCTCTTTTTTTCTATCTAAACTGACTAACTATATGTCCATGTGCACTCTTTGATCCGCCTTTTAACTCTAGGTGATGGTTATGTTCTTCAAGAAACTGTTTCTCAGTTGAAAATCCTTTCTGACCTTGGCTCCTTGTTTTGTTGGAACAATTTGCTTCCTACCATATCAAATTTAGAAAATAGCTTAAAACCATCCTGTTTTCCACCTACCATATCTTCGCCACTATTCACCCTGCCTCTCAGCATTGAGACCTTTGGGTGTATGATTGCACTCTGTAAATGCCTCTCTTAACATAACATAGCTATAATGATACCATTGATAATGCCAAAGGTAAGTTAATATGTAATGTAGTTGATGCCATTTCTGATGCCATCTAATATTTAATGTTTGTCCTTTTGGGGGGGGAGGTATGGTTTTCTTTAAAGGCGTGCCTTATGGTTTACATAGCAATCACTGGCAAATTTCAGGGGTGTTAGACCTGGCATCCTTGGCGTGGATTCATTTTTGGCCACTGACTCCCTGTTTTTCTGACTACATTTTTGCTGGCTTTAGGATTCTGACCAGTACTAAAGTGCAGGTACTCTGTAGTCTAAACATAGTGATATGGGTCTATCTGCAATTGCCATATTTAATTTACTAGTAAGTCCCTAGTAAAGTGCACTATATGTGCCTAGGGCCTGTGAATTAAATGCTATTAATGGGCCTGCAGCACTGATTGTGCCGCCCACTACAGTAGCCCTTTAAACATGCCTCAGGACTGCAACTGCAGACTGTGTGGAGTTTTAAACTGGTATTTCAACCTGGCAGGTGTACTTACATGCCAGGCCCAAACCTTGCCTTATTTTACATATATGTCACCCCTAAGGTAGGCCCTGGTTGGCTCCAAGGGCAGAAATAAAGTTGGACATGCACTTTTAAGTTTAACATGTCCTGGTTGTGAAAAACTGATAAATGTGTTTTTCACCACTGCAAGACCTATCTCTCCCATGGGTTAACATTAGAGTTCCCTTGCAGCATCCCTTAACTGTAACTTCCAATTGGGAAAAGATCGAAATTTGGAGTTTGGTGTCTCTGAACTCACAATCTAAAATCCCAATTTATGGTGTAGTCTGATTTTAAACTGTAAATCTGAAAATGCCACTTTTAGAAAGTTGGCATTTTCTTACTTTAACCATTCTGTGCCTATGCCTGTCTCTGAATACACAGCTGGGATTTGTGCATTCCCTCTAGACAGTCACACAAAGGAAGTTTGGGTGTGACATTTGCACCCTGATGGCCCATCACCAGGCTGATGGGTCTTCCTAGACTTAATGGGAGGGAGGAGCTGACACTTATACCTGAATAGGGCTTTGCCCCTCCCCAAAGGGCTGCATAACCCCTTGCAGAGTGTCTTGAGCCAGGGAACGAACGTCAGGGACCTTGTGCACTTCTAATTCTTCTCTATGAAGTCTCCCCCACTTCAAAGGCTCAACTGGATATATGTACTGCACCGCAAACCCCACCAAATTAGAACTTTGCTGGAACCAAGGACATTCTGCCTCGAAGAAAACTGCTGTGCTGCTGGAGGGACTGCCACTTTGCTAACTGCTCTGGTGTGTTGGACTGCTGAATGTTGTGCTGTAGGAGGGGCAGCCACGTTTCTACCTGCATTGATGTGGTGGCCTGCTGCTTCTTGCCTGGGGGTTGAGAAGGACTGGGCCTGTTCTCTACCTCCTTGCACCCAAGTTTCTCCAAGAGCTTGCTGGCTTGCCCCTGTTCTCCTGCAGTCAAAGAGGCATACAACTCTCCTGTTGGTTCCGGGCTCTGCCATCTGTGAGTTCTACCCATGTCTGATCTGCCCCCTCCAGTCCAGGCCCTCAGACGTGGGTTTTGCAGCCACTTTCTGCAAACAAAACAAAAACAATGCATTGTCCCCACTGCGCCTGTCTGAACCAATGCGTCAGTTCTTTGGCTCCAACGCAGAGGCTGTTCGACAACAGCGGATCAACCGCTTGCACTGCTCGAAGACGATGTTCTGTGCAGCTTGATGACAACACATTACATTCATTTTATGGAGTTAAGACACCGAAGCGGGACTCGACTGCTAGGCTCGACGACGCAGTGGCTGGAGTGCGTGGAAAATATCTCCGCTTTGCATGTGCTTCTCAACATCGATGCTTGCTCCATACAAGGTACTTGTTCAGCGGACCCTGCATGGGTTCTGTAGCCGGCCTACCCACCATTGCGGTTGACCTGAACTTTGGGTTTGGACCGGTCCCTCAAAACCTCAAGTTATCTGTTGACCGGTAGTGACTTCAAAGCACTACTTTCAGTTTATTCTTCAAAAATTCATATCTGGACTTCTTCTGATTGGATTTTTGTTGGTTTGGTCTTGTTTTAAATATTCTCTAATTTTCTAAACTGGTGTTGAGTCCTTTTGTGGTGACTTTCACTGTGTTACTGTAATTTAAGTGTTGCACAAATATTTGACACATTGCCTTTTATGTTAAGCCTGACTGCTCTGTGCCAAGCTACCAGAGGGTGAGCACAGGTTAAATTAGGGTGTGTATCTGTCTTACCCTGACTACCATTGTTGTCCCTACTTTGACAGGGTGCATACCTCTGCCAATCAGAGAGCCAATTTATAACAAGGGGATTTTTGGATTATATTTGCAATCAAAACCTGTGGGCAAAGAGCCAACAGTGGAGCATCCAGACCTCGTTGGGCTTTGGCCGTTATCCTTTTGGTTTTGCATTGCAACCATGCTATAACTTTAAATGTGTTTTTCCTAGGAATTTCTTTTTTTCTACAAGAGCATTTGCTTTTTTACACACAGTCACTGCATGTGTGTGCAGGCTTTATAGGTCATTGCCTTTGGTCGTGCATCTCTGGGTTGGACATTGGGCCTGCCCCCAAACAGATGTACAGGCCCTGATGTGGAAATTGTGCACATAGCCACATCACAGCAGAGTAGCTGTTTAGTCATGCAGACATTTCATGCTTTTATTGCTGGGTCTGTCTTCCTGGGACTCTTCAGCATCTTTGAACTGTACTCGAAGCAAAAAATATTTCCAAACATAGTGATTTTCGACAGTTGTGATATATTCCTTTGCCAGCTTTTTTAACATAGTACACTTTTCCTCTTACAAAAGAGCCTGCTACTATCCAAAGGCATGCCTTAAATGATCAAGAAACAGATTATAATCGTATATTACATACCTACCATTCAGAGGGGTGGCAAGCAGAACACAAAACACCTTACTGCTCTTCCAAATCTTCAAGAAAGTGTTCAATGGCTTTCCACAGAAACGCTATTAATGCTGCCTTACAAGCGAAGGTTCCAATGAAAATGTTCACACTTCTAGAACTATATTTGTTTATAATGGAAGCCCTTGAATAAACAGTTGGGAATATTTATTTTTCACTAAAAACGGAAATGTATTAATCATAACCAGCCAGTTTCACAAAAGCCTTTAGTTCTGCCATCAGACATCGTATAGCGTTTTCAATGTTTGAGGGATACAACATAAGGTCATCAGCGTATAAGGCTATTTTGTCTTGGGAAAGCTTCCACCACAAATGGCCCAATTTCACTGTTTAACCTCAAACTTTGTGCTAAAGGCTCCATATACAAATCAAAAAGAATCTGGGGCAGCCCTGTCTAGTCCCCCTGCATATCTTCACTGGGGAAGTTAGGCTGCCATTAACTAACACCTGAGCACGTGGCGTCTATCAATCTTAATTAGCACATTTCATATCTCATCCCCAATTCCAAACCTGTTTAGTGTGTCTGCAATATATTTCCAGTTTACACGATCGAAGGCTTCGCTGCATCCAGTTACAACTGACAGGGGGACCCTATGAGATGTGGCCAGATCTATTGAGACATTTAGAGAATGTGTGAGATCTTTCATCTGCCTCCCGGGTACAAAACCCCTGTGATCTTCATTTATCAAAATCCCCACTACCTTACACAAATGTGTTGCCAGAATACTTGTAAATATCTTGTAATCACATTTCAACAGCGATATTGGCTGGTATGCTTGACATGCATGGGATTCTTACCCAGTTTTAAAATCAATGAAATAACTGCCTCATCCCTGGAATCTGGTAAGGGTGCACCGCTCAATAATATTGCGTCGAATAATCAAGCCAAATTGGGATCACTACTTCTGACATCTCAATGTAAAATTCGTTTGGGATCCCATCTGGGCCCGCTGCCTTCCCTCTTTTAAGTTTTCTAACTGCTGTCAGGATTTCATTCCCCATAATTTTGCTACTCAGATAGAGCTGCTGCTCAGAAGAAAGTTTTGGTAACTGCTTATACAAAAGCCAATTATCCAGTTCCTCCTCATCCAACGTCAGCGTTTCTAAGTATAAGTCCTGAAAGAATTTATGAAATACACGTTCTATCCCTTCTAAGTCCTCTACCACCTCATTTTTCTCTTCATCCCTAATCTTCCTAATGATGTTTATTGTCCTATCCGTCCTTGCCTTCCACGCCAGCAGCTTTCCACAGCCATACCCCTGCTCATATTCCCTCAACTTACTTGCTTCCCATTGATGTACTTTCTCCTCCGGTTTAACTTTAAGCTTCAGTTGCAGATCCTCCAATTTCTTTTCTAGGTTCTTTCTACTTTCCCCTTGAACGTGAGATGCTTTCAAATCATTTTCTGCTATGGCTATCTCCTCTTCCAATTGTAACATCTGCCTGTTTTCTCTCCTGAACCAGACAACTGAGTTCTTCAAGGCTTTGAAAGCATCCCACACCAAATGTATAGGTGTCAAAGCCATATTCCAATTAAAAAACTCAACTGAGCCTTTCTCTATTTCATTCATAATTTCTGACTGAAAAAACAATCTTCTGTTTACAGTCCACCGTCTTCTGGTCGGGCACCTAAAGTTTCAGCAATCATGCTGTGTGTTCAGACATATGGAAAGGGAGGTTCTCCATCTCCATAATTCTTTCAGTCTCCCCTTCATCCAAGACAATATAATCAATCCTTGAGTAAAGACCATTCTTCTTACTATAGAAAGAGTAATGTCCTGTTTTGCCTCTTTAACCTACGCCATACATCACAAAGGTTCAAGTTTTCGAACATTGAAAGAAGGTAGGCCCTCCTTTTTGGAAAGCTAATTTGTGTTCGAACTGAAGGCTTCTCTAAGTTGTTATTCAATAAAATAATAAAATCTCCACCAAAAATAATAGGTGCATCTTATTCTAACAATACAAAAAAAAGAGTGGTCAGTGATGTAACATCACCCACATTAGGGCCATATTAGCTAACCACGGTACACCGCCTTTGCCATAGTTTAACTTCTGCTACTATAAGCATGCTTTTACTCTGTGGTTAAATCTGACGTTTTAAGGAGAAATCATCTTTTCACCTTCCACAGAATGTATTGGACACCAGCAAGATTGGCCAAGATGAGAGGCCATCGGGATTGTAAATACAAGCAGTGTGGAGTTCAAATGCAGATGATGTAATTTTCTGAAATATTTCTGGAGGATTGTCTGTAAGATAATTTCTCATACCCGGAATTCGAAGTGGAGGTAAGACCCACTCTTATGTTTGTTATGATGCAGCAAGGATCTGGTTGTAGGGCCCCTTCAAAACATCATGGTATGTTGATATTCTTCCTGATCCTCTTCACAAGGAGGGAGATATGTAAATTATGGTGCCAAACTTCATTTTCAGCTTGGCGGAAGTGCTGGAACTCCATGAAATATTTTAGGGAATTGGATGACAAGACTAAGTGGAATACGACCAACGCAGAATCTCAGTCATTTTGGAGTCTCTTTTAACTTTCTGGAAGGCCTGATGTCCAATGATTACAATTTTGGTCAGTTCTTAATGATGTTAGGCTCTGGGTGATACCTTGTCTCAGACATTGACTGACAACGGACCCCCATATAAGCATGGGGGCAGACTGAACAGGAGGGTGTTTATTTGAGGTTTTATGAGGACAAAAAAAAAAAAGAAAACACTAATGTGTATTTTTCTCTCAAAACTGAAACATTTTAGCTATGAAAGCAAAAACTGATACTAACCAATGTCTTTAAAAGTAAGAAAAAGTTGTAATTTAAAAAGATCAGTTATTTACCTAAAGTGTTAATAGATTACTAAAGAATATTATGACCAGAAGGATGGTCCTTTATAGTTCAATTATAATACAATAAACTGGCAACAGAGGTTTATATTAGTTTTCCAGAAATACAAGTTATACAAATACAGACAAAAACAGATCCATACATAAATAGGAGAACTCAGTATAAATAATCAAACCTTGCTTTTAAATTTGAAGCAATTATAGTTATGCATTTCTTTTTTTTAATGTTCGAAAATATTTTATTTAAATAGTTTTCAATAGAATTCAATAAGTTACTTATATTTCCATAATGAAGAAAATCAATCTGTTATCATCTATGATTTTTGTAGAGAATAAAAGACAAGAAAATAAAAAGCAAGAAAAATATCTTAATAGTATTTAAATAATAGAATCAGTAACAAAATGGATATTAAATTATTACATATATAATGCAGCCTAAGAATCAAGGTGGGTCAAAATTAGTATTGGTACCCAAGGAAGGAATGATTGTTCTGGACAAAAGGGGTGTGAACGGCATCCAGAGCAGTTGTTGTTTTATCAGCAGATGTGCAGTATGTGCATTAGCTTTGTCCAGTCCATGATGATGACAGAGCATATTCTACCATCAGAATAATTAGATTTTAGTTGTGTCCTTCCAATTAGATGTAATAATTTGTGGGGGTGTGGCCATGCCAGAGACCAAGATGGCTGCACTGCTGTGAAGCTCCAGACCTGAAGCCCCTAAATCCTGTTTAACGGGTCACTCCCCTATATCTACTGCCATCAGGTGGGCCCGACTGCTTTTAGCACTGTTGACAGGCCCAGGAGGAGCAGGATGCACAAGCGGCAGGGGCAGTGCGCAACTACACCCAGCTTGTCGAGAGTCTGCCTGCATTGAGCACTGCTCCCAGGCGATCCATTGGATTTGGACCCAGAGATGATGCTGCATAGGCTGGAAGGGCTGGTTGAGTGAAGGTGCAGCTGATACTGCAACATGTGGACTGTTGCGGCCTAATCTCCTCCTCCACAGTGAGATTCTAACGTTCTGGCAGCCAACCTAATATAGGAGATGACTTCCTGACCAGCAATGTCCGACCAATGGCCCTGCACTGACAGAGTGTGGATGAGAGGAAGCACTCACTTGCCCAGCCATGACATTGGTCGACTGGCTGTCTGAACCCAGCTGGCTCTGGTGCTATCATAGTCTCGCAGCAGCCCCTTACACTTAGACATCAGCCACCCCTTCCCCCACATGAGAAGCCACTTTATATGGGGGTTCAGTTTTTTTTGTTTTTTTTTACCCCGCTCACACTGCACCCTAATTGAGGTGCTTGTTTGTCAGTTGGCCTGGGGCCTCGTATGGACCTTGAGACTGAATTCTCGCTGCTATCCCTGCTCCTAGTGCCACCAGGCCCACTGCAGCTGCAGCCGCCATCATCGGGCTTTGCAGGATGAAATCCCTATTTCGGCCCTTCCTGAATATGGGGCGAGAAGATCCAAGGCAGCGCAAGCTCCCCTTCGAGGGTGCCGGAGACCCAGGGAAGTCAGGGACCCCCAATGACATGGAAGGCGAGTCAACTGAAGGTGTGGACCAAGAACACTCTTCTGGCACAGCTTCCTGCGGGTTCCTATCCATAGGTGCCTGGTTTGATTCCCTAGCGAGCCGAACTGAAAAACTTGGGGAGCACCTCGAGTGCCAGAATGTTTGGCTGGATGGCGCAGAGGAATGAATCTCGACCATGGAAGAAGGGGCATCAAACGTGCATAAGCAGCTAGAGAAAATTGGGTGAATGCTCAAACCATTGCCATCAAGAATAAGGATTTAGAAGTCGTATCTGTAGGAAGTTAGCTCTGTATGTGCTATTTCAAAGTAAGGAATAGCATGCACAGAGTCCAGGGGTTCCCCTTAGAGGTAAGATAGTGGCAAAAGAGATAATACTAATGCTCTATTTTGTGGTAGTGTGGTCGAGCAGTAGGCTTATCAAAGGAGTAGTGTTAAGCATTTGTTGTACATACACACAGGCAATAAATGAGGAACACACACTCAGAGACAATTCCAGGCCAATAGGTTTTGTTATAGAAAAATATATTTTCTTAGTTTATTTTAAGAACCACAGGTTCAAATTCTACATGTAATATCTCATTTGAAAGGTATTGTAGGTAAGTACTTTAGGAACTTTGAATCATTACATTAGCATGTATACTTTTTACATAAAACACAATAAGCTGTTTTAAAAGTGGACACAGTGCAATTTTCACAGTTCCTGGGGGAGGTAAAGTATTGTTAGGTTTCACAGGTAAGTAAGTCACTTACAGGTTTCAGTTTTTGGTCCAAGGTAGCCCACCGTTGGGGGTTCAGAGCAACCCCAAAGTTACCACACCAGCAGCTCAGGGCCGGTCAGGTGCAGAGGTCAAAGAGGTGCCCAAAACACATAGGCTTCAATGGAGAGAAGGGGGTGCCCCGGTTCCAGTCTGCCAGCAGGTAAGTACCCGCGTCTTCGGAGGGCAGACCAGGGGAGTTTTGTAGGGCACCGGGGGGGGACACAAGTCAGCACAAAAAGTACACCCTCAGCAGCGCGGGGGCGGCCGGGTGCAGTGTGCAAACACGCGTCGGGTTCTCTGTAGATTTCAATGGGAGACCAAGGGGTCTCTTCAGCGTTGCAGGCAGGCAAGGGGGGGGCTCCTCGGGGTAGCCACCACCTGGGCAAGGGAGAGGGCCTCCTGGGGGTCGCTCCTGCACAGGAGTTGCGTTCCTTTAGGTGCTGGGGGCTGCGGGTGCAGGGTCTTTTCCAGCCGTCGGGAAATGGAGTTCAGGTAGTCGCGGTCAGGGGGAGCCTCGGGATTCCCTCTGCAGGCGTCGCTGTGGGGGCTCACGGGGGACAACTTTGGTTACTCACGGTCTCGGAGTCGCCGGAGGGTCCTCCCTGAGGTGTTGGTTCTCCACCAGTCGAGTCGGGGTCGCCGGGTGCAGTGTTGCAAGTCTCACGCTTCTTGCGGGGAGTTGCAGGGGTCTTTAAATCTGCTCCTTGAAACAAAGTTGCAGTTCTTTTGGAGCAGTGCCGCTGTCCTCGGGAGTTTCTTGTCTTTCTTGAAGCAGGGCAGTCCTCAGAGGATTCAGAGGTCGCTGGTCCCTTGGAAAGCGTCGCTGGAGCAGGTTTCTTTGGAAGGCAGGAGACAGGCCGGTAAGTCTGGGGCCAAAGCAGTTGGTGTCTTCTGTTCTTCCTCTGCAGGGGTTTTTCAGCTCAGCAGTCCTCTTCTTCTTGTAGTTGCAGGAATCTAAATTCTTAGGTTCAGGGGAGCCCTTAAATACTAAATTTAAGGGTGTGTTTAGGTCTGGGGGGTTAGTAGCCAATGGCTACTAGCCCTGAGGGTGAGTACACCCTCTTTGTGCCTCCTCCCAAGGGGAGGGGGTCACATTCCTATCCCTATTGGGGGAATCCTCCATCTGCAAGATGGAGGATTTCTAAAAGTTAGAGTCACTTCAGCTCAGGACACCTTAGGGGCTGTCCTGACTGGTCAGTGGCTCCTCCTTGTTTTTCTCATTATTTTCTCCGGCCTTGCCGCCAAAAGTGGGGGCCGGGGCCGGAGGGGGCGGGCAACTCCACTAGCTGGAGTGTCCAGCTGTACTGGCACAAAGGGGTGAGCCTTTGAGGCTCACCGCCAGGTGTGACAGCTCCTGCCTGGGGGAGGTGTTAGCATCTCCACCCAGTGCAGGCTTTGTTACTGGCCTCAGAGTGACAAAGGCACTCTCCCCATGGGGCCAGCAACATGTCTCGGTTGTGGCAGGCTGCTGGAACCAGTCAGCCTACACAGATAGTCGGTTAAGGTTTCAGGGGGCACCTCTAAGGTGCCCTCTGGGGTGTGTTTCACAATAAAATGTACACTGGCATCAGTGTGCATTTATTGTGCTGAGAAGTTTGATACCAAACTTCCCAGTTTTCAGTGTAGCCATTATGGTGCTGTGGAGTTCGTGCAAAACAGACTCCACAGACCATATACTCTTATGGCTACCTTGCACTTACAAGGTCTAAGGTATTGCTTAGACACTGTAGGGGCACAGTGCTCATGCACTGGTGCCCTCACCTATGGTATAGTGCACCCTGCCTTAGGGCTGTAAGGCCTACTAGAGGGGTGACTTATCTATACCTGCATAGGCAGTGAGAGGCTGGCATGGCACCCTGAGGGGAGTGCCATGTCGACTTACTCGTTTTGTTCTCACCAGCACCCACAAGCTGGCAAGCAGTGTGTCTGTGCTGAGTGAGGGGTCTCCAGGGTGGCATAAGACATGCTGCAGCCCTTAGAGACCTTCCCTGGCATCAGGGCCCTTGGTACCAGGGGTACCACTTACAAGGGACTTATCTGAATGCCAGGGGGTGCCAATTGTGGAATCAAAAGTACAGGTTAGGGAAAGAACACTGTTGCTGGGGCCTGGTTAGCAGGCCTCGGCACACTTTCAATTCAAAACATAGCATCAGCAAAGGCAAAAAGTCAGGGGGTAACCATGCCAAGGAGGCATTTCCTTACACAACCCCCCCCAAACGAAAGAGGATGAGACTAACCTTTCCCAAGAGAGTCTTCATTTTCTAAGTGGAAGAACCTGGAAAGGCCATCTGCATTGGCATGGGCAGTCCCAGGTCTGTGTTCCACTATAAAGTTCATTCCCTGTAGGGAGATGGACCACCTTAACAGTTTTGGATTTTCACCTTTCATTTGCATCAGCCATCTGAGAGGTCTGTGGTCAGTCTGAACTAGGAAGTGAGTACCAAAAAGGTATGGTCTCAGCTTCTTCAGGGACCAAACCACAGCAAAGGCCTCCCTCTCAATGGCACTCCAACGCTGCTCCCTGGGGAGTAACCTCCTGCTAATGAAAGCAACAGGCTGGTCAAGGCCATCATCATTTGTTTGGGACAAAACTGCCCCTATCCCATGTTCAGAGGCATCTGTTTGCACAATGAATTGCTTGGAGTAATCTGGAGCTTTTAGAACTGGTGCTGTGCACATAGCTTGTTTCAGGGTGTCAAAGGCCTGTTGGCATTCTACAGTCCAGTTTACTTTCTTGGGCATTTTCTTGGAGGTGAGTTCTGTGAGGGCTGTCACAATGGATCCATATCCCTTCACAAACCTCCTATAGTACCCAGTCAAGCCAAGGAATGCCCTGACTTGAGTCTGGGTTTTTGGAGCTACCCAGTCCAGAATAGTCTGGATCTTGGGTTGGAGTGGCTGAACTTGGCCTCCACCTACAAGGTGTCCCAAGTAAACCACAGTTCCCTGTCCTATCTGGCATTTGGATGCCTTGATAGAGAGGCCTGCTGATTGCAGAGCCTTCAAAACCTTCTTCAGGTGGACCAGGTGATCCTGCCAGTTGGAGCTAAAGACAGCAATATCATCAAGATAAGCTGCACTGAAGGACTCCAAGCCAGCAAGGACTTGATTCACCAACCTTTGGAAGGTGGCAGGGGCATTCTTTAAACCAAAGGGCATAACAGTGAACTGATAATGCCCATCAGGTCATCAGGTGTGGAGAATGCTGTCTTTTCTTTTGCTCCAGGGGCCATTTTGATTTGCCAGTACCCTGCTGTTAAGTCAAAGGTACTTAAGAATTTGGCAGCCCCTAATTTATCAATCAGCTCATCAGCTCTAGGAATGGGATGGGCATCTGTCTTGGTGACAGAATTAAGACCTCTGTAGTCCACACAAAACCTCATCTCTCTCTTTCCTTCTTTGGTGTGAGGTTTGGGGACTAAGACCACTGGGCTAGCCCAGGGGCTGTCAGAGTGCTCAATTACTCCCAATTCCAGCATATTGTGGACTTCCACCTTGATGCTTTCCTTAACTTGATCAGACTGTCTGAAGATTTAGTTTTTGACAGGCATGCTGTCTCCTGTGTCCACATCATGGGTACACAGGTGTGTCGGACCAGGGGTTAGGGAAAAGAGCTCAGCAACCTGTTGTAGGACCTTCCTACAGTCAGCTTGCTGTTGGCCAGAGAGGGTGTCTGAATAGATCACTCCATCCACTGAGCCATCTTTAGGGTCTGATGAGAGGAGATCAGGGAGAGGCTCACTCTCAGCTTCCTGGTCCTCATCTGTTACCATCAACAGATTTACATCAGCCCTATCATGGAAGAGTTTTAGGCGGTTTACCTGGATCACCCTCTTGGGGCTCCTGCTTGTGCCTAGGTCCACCAGGTAGGTGACCTGACTCTTCTTTTCCAGGATTGGGTAAGGGCCACTCCATCTGTCCTGAAGTGCCCTGGGAGCCACAGGCTCCAAAACCCAAACTTTCTGCCCTGGTTGGAATTCAACCAGTGCAGCCTTTTGGTCATACCAACACTTCTGGAGCTGTTGGCTGGCCTCAAGGTTTTTACTTGCCTTTTCCATGTACTCTGCCATTCTTGAGCGAAGGCCAAGTACATAGTCCACTATGTCTTGTTTAGGCTCATGAAGAGGTCTCTCCCAGCCTTCTTTAACAAGAGCAAGTGGTCCCCTTACAGGGTGGCCAAACAGAAGTTCAAAGGGTGAGAATCCTACTCCCTTCTGAGGCACCTCTCTGTAAGCGAAAAGCAGACATGGCAAGAGGACATCCCATCTCTTTTTGAGTTTTTCTGGGAGCCCCATGATCATGCCCTTTAATGTCTTGTTGAATCTCTCAACAAGGCCATTAGTTTGTGGATGATATGGTGTAGTGAACTTATAAGTCACTCCACACTCATTCCACATGTGTTTTAGGTATGCTGACATGAAGTTGGTACCTCTGTCAGACACCACCTCCTTAGGGAAACCCACTCTGGTAAAGATACCAATGAGGGCCTTGGCTACTGCAGGGGCAGTAGTCGACCTAAGGGGAATAGCTTCAGGATACCTAGTAGCATGATCCACTACTACTAGGATGTACATATTTCCTGAGGCTGTGGGAGGTTCAAGTGGACCCACTATGTCCACACCCACTCTTTCAAAGGGGACCCCCACCACTGGAAGTGGAATGAGGGGGGCCTTTGGATGCCCACCTGCCTTACCACTGGCTTGACAGGTGGGGCAGGAGAGGCAAAACTCCTTAACCTTCTGGGACATATTGGGCCAGTAGAAGTGGTTGACTAACCTCTCCCACGTCTTGGTTTGTCCCAAATGCCCAGCAAGGGGAATATCATGGGCTAAGGTCAGGATAAACTCTCTGAAACTCTGAGGCACTACCACTCTCCTAGTGGCACCAGGTTTGGGATCTCTTGCCTCAGTATACAGGAGTCCATCTTCCCAATAGACCCTATGTGTTCCATTTTTCTTGCCTTTGGACTCTTCAGCAGCTTGCTGCCTAAGGCCTTCAAGAGAGGGACAGGTTTCTTGTCCCTTACACAACTCTTCCCTTGAGGGTCCCCCTGGGCCCAAGAGCTCAACCTGATAAGGTTCCAGGTCCATAGGCTCAGTTCCCTCAGAGGGCAGAACTTCTTCCTGAGAAGAGAGGTTCTCTTTTTCTTGTTGTGTTGCAGCTGGTTTCCCAGCTGACTTTCCTTTTCTCTTGGTAGGCTGGGCCTTTCTTCCAGACTCCAGCTCTACTTTTTCACCCTGTGCCTTGCACTGTGCCCTTGTCTTGACACACACCAGTTCAGGGATACCCAGCATGGCTGCATGGGTTTTCAGTTCTACCTCAGCCCATGCTGAGGACTCCAGGTGATTTCAAAGCAGTCTACTGGGATATTTGAGGAGACCACCACCTGTTTCAGGCCATTGACCCCTCCCCACTCTAAAGTTACCATTGCCATGGGATGTACTTTAGTTTGATTGTCAGCATTGGTGACTGGATAGGTTTGTCCAGTCAGGTATTGGCCAGGGGAAACCAGTTTCTCTGTCACCATAGTGACACTGGCACCTGTATCCCTCAGGCCCTCTACACTTGTCCCATTAATTAAGAGCTGCTGCCTGTATTTTTGCATGTTAGGGGGCCAGGCAGCCAGTGTGGCTAAATCCACCCCACCCTCAGAGACTAATGTAGCTTCAGTGTGACACCTGATTTGCTCTGGGCACACTGTTGATCCCACTTGGAGACTAGCTATTCCAGTGTTAGCTGGAGTGGAGTTTGAAGTGGTATTTTTCTTGGGACAGGCCTTGTCTCCAGTTTGGTGTCCAGACTGACTACAGCTACGACACCAGGCCTTTTTGGGATCAAAGTTTTTAACCTTGTACCCAGAATTGTTTTGTGAAGAGGCTCTGGGCCCACCCTCCTGTGCAGGTTTTTGGGGGCCTGTAGAAGACTCTTTACTATTTTTGTTTTTGGCTGTCTCACCACCCTTCCCCTGGGGAGGTTTTGTGACCCCTTTCTTTTGGTCACCCCCTGTGGAAGTTTTGGACACCCTAGTCTTGACCCAATGGTCCGCCTTCTTTCCCAATTCTTGGGGAGAAATTGGTCCTAGGTCTACCAGATGCTGATGCAGTTTATCATTGAAACAATTACTTAATAGGTGTTCTTTCACAAATAAATTGTACAGCCCATCATAATTATTTACACCACTGCCTTGAATCCAACCACCTAGTGTAGTTACTGAGTAGTCTACAAAGTCAACCCAGGTCTGGCTCGAGGATTTTTGAGCCCCCCTGAATCTAATCCTATACTCCTCAGTGGAGAATCCAAAGCCCTCAATCAGGGTACCCTTCATGAGGTCATAAGATTCTGCATCTTTTCCAGAGAGTGTGAGGAGTCTATCCCTACACTTTCCTGTGAACATTTCCCAAAGGAGAGCACCCCAGTGAGATTTGTTCACTTTTCTGGTTACACAAGCCCTCTCAAAAGCTGTGAACCATTTGGTGATGTCATCACCATCTTCATATTTAGTTACAATCCCTTTAGGGATTTTCAACATGTCAGGAGAATCTCTGACCCTATTTATGTTGCTGCACCATTGATGGGTCCTAGGCCCATCTCTTGTCTTTCCCTTTCTATGGCTAGGATCTGTCTTTCCAAAGCCAATCTTTTGGCCATCCTGGCTAACTGGATGTCCTCTTCACTGGAGTTATCCTCAGTGATTTCAGAGAGGTTGGTCCCTCCTGTGAGGGAACCAGCATCTCTGACTATGATTTGTGGAGTCAGGGCTTGAGAGGCCCTGTCCTCCCTAGATAGGACTGGTAGGGGGGAATCATCCTCCAATTCACTATCCTCATCCTCTGTGTTGCCATCCTCAGAGGGGTTGGCCTTTTCAAACTCTGCCAACAGCTCCTGGAGCTGTAGTTTGGAAGGTCTGGGGCCCATTGTTATTTTCTTTATTTTACAGAGTGACCTTAGCTCCCTCATCTTAAGATGGAGGTAAGGTGTGGTGTCGAGTTCCATCACATTCACATCTGTACTAGACATTATACTTCTAAAAGTTGGAATACTTTTTAAGAATCTAAAAACTAGTTCTAGAATCTAATTCAAACTTTTCACAAACTTTTAAACTCTAAAAGTAATGCTAACAGGGACTAACACAAGGCCCTAGCAGGACTTTAAAGAATTTAGACAAATTTCAAATTGTAAAAATCAATTTCTAATGACAATTTTTGGAATTTGTCGTGTGATCAGGTATTGGCTGAGTAGTCCAGCAAATGCAAAGTCTTGTACCCCACCGCTGATCCACCAATGTAGGAAGTTGGCTCTGTATGTGCTATTTCAAAGTAAGGAATAGCATGCACAGAGTCCAGGGGTTCCCCTTAGAGGTAAGATAGTGGCAAAAGAGATAATACTAATGCTCTATTTTGTGGTAGTGTGGTCGAGCAGTAGGCTTATCAAAGGAGTAGTGTTAAGCATTTGTTGTACATACACACAGGCAATAAATGAGGAACACACACTCAGAGACAATTCCAGGCCAATAGGTTTTGTTATAGAAAAATATATTTTCTTAGTTTATTTTAAGAACCACAGGTTCAAATTCTACATGTAATATCTCATTTGAAAGGTATTGCAGGTAAGTACTTTAGGAACTTTGAATCATTACATTAGCATGTATACTTTTTATATAAAACACAATAAGCTGTTTTAAAAGTGGACACAGTTCAATTTTCACAGTTCCTGGGGGAGGTAAAGTATTGTTAGGTTTCACAGGTAAGTAAGTCACTTACAGGTTTCAGTTTTTGGTCCAAGGTAGCCCACCGTTGGGGGTTCAGAGCAACCCCAAAGTTACCACACCAGCAGCTCAGGGCCGGTCAGGTGCAGAGGTCAAAGAGGTGCCCAAAACACATAGGCTTCAATGGAGAGAAGGGGGTGCCCCGGTTCCAGTCTGCCAGCAGGTAAGTACCCGCGTCTTCGGAGGGCAGACCAGGGGGGTTTTGTAGGGCACCGGGGGGGGGACAAGTCAGCACAAAAAGTACACCCTCAGCAGCGCGGGGGCGGCTGGGTGCAGTGTGCAAACACGCGTCGGGTTCTCTGTAGATTTCAATGGGAGACCAAGGGGTCTCTTCAGCGTTGCAGGCAGGCAAGGGGGGGGCTCCTCGGGGTAGCCACCACCTGGGCAAGGGAGAGGGCCTTCGGGGGGTCGCTCCTGCACAGGAGTTCCTTTAGGTGCTGGGGGCTGCGGGTGCAGGGTCTTTTCCAGCCGTCGGGAAATGGAGTTCAGGTAGTCGCGGTCAGGGGGAGCCTCGGGATTCCCTCTGCAGGCGTCGCTGTGGTGGCTCAGGGGGGACAACTTTGGTTACTCACGGTCTCGGAGTCGCCGGAGGGTCCTCCCTGAGGTGTTGGTTCTCCACCAGTCGAGTCGGGGTCGCCGGGTGCAGTGTTGCAAGTCTCACGCTTCTTGCGGGGAGTTGCAGGGGTCTTTAAATCTGCTCCTTGAAACAAAGTTGCAGTTCTTTTGGAGCAGTGCCGCTTTCCTCTGGAGTTTCTTGTCTTTCTTGAAGCAGGGCAGTCCTCAGAGGATTCAGAGGTCGCTGGTCCCTTGGAAAGCGTCGCTGGAGCAGGTTTCTTTGGAAGGCAGGAGACAGGCCGGTAAGTCTGGGGCCAAAGCAGTTGGTGTCTTCTGTTCTTCCTCTGCAGGGGTTTTTCAGCTCAGCAGTCCTCTTCTTCTTGTAGTTGCAGGAATCTAAATTCTTAGGTTCAGGGGAGCCCTTAAATACTAAATTTAAGGGTGTGTTTAGGTCTGGGGGGTTAGTAGCCAATGGCTACTAGCCCTGAGGGTGAGTACACCCTCTTTGTGCCTCCTCCCAAGGGGGGGGGGTCACATCCCTAATCCTATTGGGGGAATCCTCCATCTGCAAGATGGAGGATTTCTAAAAGTTAGAGTCACTTCAGCTCAGGACACCTTAGGGGCTGTCCTGACTGGTCAGTGGCTCCTCCTTGTTTTTCTCATTATTTTCTCCGGCCTTGCCGCCAAAAGTGGGGGCCGGGCCGGAGGGGGCGGGCAACTCCACTAGCTGGAGTGTACTGCTGTGCTGGCACAAAGGGGTGAGCCTTTGAGGCTCACCGCCAGGTGTGACAGCTCCTGCCTGGGGGAGGTGTTAGCATCTCCACCCAGTGCAGGCTTTGTTACTGGCCTCAGAGTGACAAAGGCACTCTCCCCATGGGGCCAGCAACATGTCTCGGTTGTGGCAGGCTGCTGGAACCAGTCAGCCTACACAGATAGTCGGTTAAGGTTTCAGGGGGCACCTCTAAGGTGCCCTCTGGGGTGTGTTTCACAATAAAATGTACACTGGCATCAGTGTGCATTTATTGTGCTGAGAAGTTTGATACCAAACTTCCCAGTTTTCAGTGTAGCCATTATGGTGCTGTGGAGTTCGTGCAAAACAGACTCCCAGACCATATACTCTTATGGCTACCTTGCACTTACAATGTCTAAGGTATTGCTTAGACACTGTAGGGGCACAGTGCTCATGCACTGGTGCCCTCACCTATGGTATAGTGCACCCTGCCTTAGGGCTGTAAGGCCTACTAGAGGGGTGACTTATCTATACCTGCATAGGCAGTGAGAGGCTGGCATGGCACCCTGAGGGGAGTGCCATGTCGACTTACTCGTTTTGTTCTCACCAGCACCCACAAGCTGGCAAGCAGTGTGTCTGTGCTTAGTGAGGGGTCTCCAGGGTGGCATAAGACATGCTGCAGCCCTTAGAGACCTTCCCTGGCATCAGGGCCCTTGTTACCAGGGGTACCACTTACAAGGGACTTATCTGAATGCCAGGGGGTGCCAATTGTGGAATCAAAAGTACAGGTTAGGGAAAGAACACTGGTGCTGGGGCCTGGTTAGCAGGCCTCAGCACACTTTCAATTCAAAACATAGCATCAGCAAAGGCAAAAAGTCAGGGGGTAACCATGCCAAGGAGGCATTTCCTTACAGTATCCCACTGCAACAATCTGCGCATCCTGGGAGTTGCAGAAACTACAGACACTGGCCGATGGTACCTCTTTGTTGAGCACCTCCTTTCAGACCTCTTCGGCCGCCAAAATTTTACCACCACATTTGTGGTGGAACGTGCTCAGCGCTCACTTGGACTGTGGCCCTCCCTTTGTGCGCTGCAGGACCCCGTCCTCGCCCATGTCCTGAACTTTTGGGATCGCGACCCGGCACTCCGCCTGGTGCGCAAGATGGGAGACATGCAATATCAAGGCTCCCGTCTCTCCTTCCTTCCCAACTTCACTATGGCAGTGCAAGACGAAGAACCTGAGCCTGACATATGGCATGCTCCACCCGGTCTGTTTGCCAGTTGATGTCAAAGGAAAGGCCTGTTGCCTTGGCCTTCTGCAAACAATACAGCAAAGAAAAATGTCACCCTTCCCCCGCAGCACCACACCCGTGCATATCCCCCCCCCCCGGACATGCACACAATGACCAGCACGGACCTCTTTCCATCGGACTGAATCTCACCATAGCCAGATTCAGATTACTCACCCATGACACTCTCTGGCTATTCTTCAAGCAGGACTGCATCACTTCCATTGCATTAGCAAAGTGCTGACTTTATACCTTTATGAAACCTTGCGACCTGTTCGAACCTTCATCAACCCATCATTAACCTGTCACAGGGACCCAGGCGCAGGGGCGTTGTTCGCCCCTGAGGTGTATACCACATTGCAGACTATTGAGTTATTTGCATTTCAGTTGTTGGTAATGGTCTCGGGATTCTCTGGGTGTTTACTTGTCCAGTGTGGGTGGGTTTCTCAGGGTTCTGTTTGCTTGTTTGTGGAACTCACAGGAAAGAACCATCCTCTCGACTGGGCTGGGCCACGTCTGCTCATATGACCATACTGGATGGTGATGCATGACAATTGGGGCCCAGCAGCTGAACTTTCACTTCTATCCTGGAACATCAAGGGCCCCAACAATCCATAAAAGGTCAAACTTGTGCTCCAATACTTCACACGCCACGGTATAAAAATTGCATTCCTAGAGGAGATTAATTTCCCCCCTCCAGCAATTCACACTCTTTTGCCTCTTTATGGAGCCCGCTCCGATACCTCTTCAATTACAGTACATATTCACATGGTGTGTGCATCTTAGTCTACAGGTCTGTTCCACTGCACCTCACAACTCGCCTCACTGATACATGGCAGTCGTAGGCATACTGTCAGACCATCCTGCTTCTCTTTGTTTATGCTCTAAATACGGACTCCCTGGATTTTATCCATACCCTTGTGTCACTCTTGGGGTGTGTAGAGGCCGACTATATCATACTGAGGGGGACTTTAACCTCATAATGAAACCTCTCCACATCGCCTAGCAGCAAACCTCATTTGTTGCAGGCCCTTCCCAACCTTTGCGACATGCACGTTCTGAAGGATGCCTGGCGGTTGACCCATGCTAAGACTCCTGGCTACACATTCTATTCCCCCCTCCCTCCACACCACATGGGCTTCCATAGACTATTGGTTGCTATTGGCCACAGCTGTTCTGTAGCTGTGCAGTGTCACCAATGTTCTGCGCACCCTATCTGATCTCTTGTCCAGGTGTTACTGGTCATACCATATGAGGGAGGAGTTAAGCGGTCCTGGCACTTTCCGCATAACACCCTCCTGGATGAGGTGTTCAGGTCAGAGCTCCATACTGCTATATTTAAATACTTCCAAATGAACAAAGGCTTTGTCTCAACGCAGGCCACCCTATGGAAAGCTTTTAAACCCTACATCAGGGAAATATCCATCTCTAAACACGCAAGCGTGCTGTGCGATATTCACAACAGTGTGGCCCGCGTCGAAACTGCACTGCACGACATTGACAGCATTGAGGCTGAACAATGATAGACTCCTCAGGTGGCGAGGTCGACAGTATTATTGGATGCGTTTTGAGAGCTGGCTGAGCGAGAGGTTGCATTCCTAGAGAAGCATGCCTGGGCAAACGACTGGTCGTGCTTGCTTCGATCTCCCCCCAGGGGCACTGCATACATTCCTGAACTGTAATGGCTTGATGGGACAAGGGTAACTGACATTCAGACGGTGCTGTTCCGGTATTACTCACATCTCTACTCCTCCTGCACTGCTAGTGAGGACACGGCCAGGGCAGACTACCTGCCTGAAATTGCCATGGTCTGGATCACAAACACCCACCGACAGTTCCTTAGTGAGCCGATCTCTAGTGACAAGATCATACAAGCAATTGACTCCCTAGACGCATCAAGCCCTCTGGCTTCGACGGATTCACTGGGGATTTTTATAAGGTTTATAAACAACTGCTGGCTCCACACCTACTGGAGATGTGTGCCGAATCGCTGGAAGTGGGGTCCTTACCCCCAACACTGCGTGAGGCTGTCATCACATTATTAGTAAAGCCTGGAAAGGACCCTTTGCACTGCACCACATATCAGCCCTTATTGCTACTTAATTTCGATAATAAAATACTTGCCAAGGTGCTGGCCACCAGGCTGTCGCATTTTTGCTATGTCAAATCAAATGACCCATGCAGTTGGGTTTTGTCCCACGTCGCTCCACCTCTCTTAACTTGCGCATGGTGTTTTTGGTACTAAACAGGGCTATCCCTATAGTGCCGGCAGCGGTCACCCTGCTAGATGGGGAGAAAGAGTTTGACTCACTGGAGTGGCCTTTCTTACTCATGACTTTACAGAAACTCTGGCTGCCCTGTCAGTTCACTGCACTTGTTATGTTATTAGATTCTGATCTCACAGCCCACATTAGAGCCCGTGGCTCTCTCACCCACTCCTTTGACGCCACCAGAGGGACTAGACAGGGCTGTCCTTTATTCCTTCTCCTATTCATAATTGCCATGGACCCCCTGGGTCGACATCTACATGAGAGGCACCTCCTTCGAAGGTTGCAATTTAAACCAGGCTCACTATTGTTGTCCCTATATATGCAGATGACATCTTAATATTTGTCAGTCACCCAGCATGCCCTCCATAGTTCGGGAGATCATCCGCTTTGGCACTTTCTCCGGCATCACCGTAAAGTGGAACAAGACCGAGCTCCTTCTGCTTACTAATGCCATCGTGCCAGTATCCTGCGAGTTCCACCTGAAGTGGTGCAATGGCCCCATCCGCTAACTTGGCATTCTATTGCATCTGGACAAAGAACAGGTAATCCGATTGAATGATGGTCCTGTGACAGATAAATTAATGGCACAAATTGAGGGATGGCTTTGTCTGACCCTATCAATGGCTGGTTTAATTGCCATTATCAAGATAGTTGTACTTCCCCGCTTTCTATATCTTTTTTAAACAACACATTCTTCACCACGCTGAAAACTCTTCTTCTGTGGCTAGTCTGGGTGGGCCGCAGGCCCCATGTTGGCTGGGACACCATAGTGCTTCCTTCTGACAGAGGGTAGTTCGGGGTACCACTTTTTCAACTTTACTACCTGGCTGCATAATGTCACTTCAAGTACTATTGGTATCATCGCAATGCCCGGCTTCCGTATGCCATACCAGAACGCGAAAAAGGCAGACCCCACGACTCCCTTCCATCCGCCCATGGGGTCTACCGCTAAACCCCATTGATATTTTGACACTTTCTACCATTTGTTGGGCATGAAGGACTCTCCTTTGTTTGCATGGGGGGGGGAGGTGGGTTGATCTCCTCTACTCTCCTGCATTGCCTTTAGCAAATAACCAATGAATCCCCTCAACCCGGGAGAAGCTGGTCCAACAAACATTTGTCACATCATGCTTACATACGTTCTGGGACCTATTCCCAGACGGCCATGTCCTCTCACACCCCAACGATGTACGATTTGCCCATGCTACCCCAATGGACCATTTTGTCCTATGCGGTGTTCACAGTGGCTTTCATGCACATATTCCCTCGTACCCACTAGCTCCTGAGGAGTTCACTCCTTTGCCGTTGGTCATAACTGGTCCTGATTGAGGATGCTTAGTGTCCAAACCCTACCATGCATGTGTGGCACTGTTGCCAAATAGAGATACCAGACTCCAGAAAACCTGGGAACCCGAATTGGGCCGACCCCTCTCCGATAAGATTTGGTACTATTGCTGCAACCAAACCAAGCTTATATCACCTTACCACAGACACAAACTCCTACATTACAAATTTCCATGGCGCACATACACCACCACCTAGCGCCCCAGCAAAGATAGACCCTTCGAGACCCTCAAACTGTCCAAACTGCCATACTTCGGATGCAGTTTTCACACCTTTCCCATGGTCCTGTAGCCCCATAGGTGGCTTTTAGAGCTCAGTTTTCACTCAACCCTCTCAGAAGATTAGGACCAATCTGGATCCAAACACACTCCTTGCCTTACTGGGATATGTGGAGAATGTACCACGCAGAGTCTACAGCTTCACTGCCATAGCTCTACTAGTGGCGAAGTGGAAGATTGCCGTACACTGGGTCAGTCACTGTTACCCTTCTGCCTCTGACTGGCTAAAAAGCTATTGAGGTATATGCCACGCTCCAGCCCCCTCCCCGTATCTAGACCAAAGGACAAATGGCAACCGCTTCATGAATATATGTTATTACAGGAGCAGCAGGATTTGGACTAACATGGACTGTGACACGTGTTGCTCTGCTGCCTTTTATTCCTCAATGTTTCCCCTACTGATAAGAGACAACTGTGTTGCCCTATGTGGTGCCCAACTGCCAGCCCCACTAATGATGGATGTATCAGCACCTTACTGTTCTGTGTCCAAATATCTACCTTTATCTACCTCTATCTACCTTTATAACGGCCCTTCCAACAACCATGTATTGTAATTCCATTGTTTCCAATATTCCCCTTGTGGGTTTTGGACTGTTCTACAATGTCTACAATGATAAATAAAGATTAAAACAAAAAAAAATGTAATAACGTGTAGCGCAATAGCAATAAGTAAGTTAACACATTTAGCTACCATAACCTGAGAATGCTACATATGAGATAAAACTCCTAAGAAAACATGTAATTTATCAAAAGGTATTTTAAGAGAACACGTTTCAGTTATCTTATCCCAAACTTATATTCAAAACACCTGTACAGACAGAAAGTCAAAAAACATATGTAAAAACTCACGTTGGTTCTGAAGATAAGACCATCATCTATTATCAGAGGAGAGTTTAAACCTACAGAGAGATTTGGGGACCAAAAATAATATATTGTAAATAAAATCTTAATAAGGTTTGTGTCATACTAGCTGAACGTGAGGTGGAGTGGACTTTAGATGAAATTTTCTTCTGTAGAGAAGGAGGAAAAACCTGTTGAAGATCTTTTTCCCACTGTAATTCAACAGCAGACTACGGTCTATCAACATGCCAGTCAATTAGAATTTTATATATGTGAGGTGCGTACTACAAGGGTGAAATTCAGAGGGGAGAAGCGGTATTAGTGATGGGTTGTAAGATTGGGGTAAAAAAAGAATTGGTAAGAGAATTGCCTTGAGGTGTTCATATCTGACTGCATAATATGAGGGAATACCAAATTTGTGTTGCATGTCAAAATATTCAAGAGGATCCCCATTTGAGAGGAGTTGACCTCTAGTTATAATCCTCTTACTCTTCCATTCTTTCCAAAAGAGGACCCTATTATTTAATTTGATGTGCCTATTATGCCAAATAGGGGAAGGTGTGAGATTATCCAGAGGAGATTCCGAACATGTAAGCATTGGTTTAGCTAATGAAACAGGATGGGTAAGTATTGGGGAATTAAATAACTTGGGAAGTAGTGAAACGTAAGATAGTTATTGAACAGAAAAAGGAGTAATTTGCCATATAGTGGATTTGTGCTAGGGTTCATGAAAAAGAGAAGTCTAGATCTGCGTAGTGGTGAAGGCTGAATGATACTGAAGATTGGGAGAATTGATCCCGCTGGTTTCTTTAAGGTGTTGTAACTTGACTAAGGAGATGCAAGCCTTCCACTTACTCCATAGAAGCTGCATCAACAGACTATCAAGAGTTTTAAAGAATGTAGTAGGGAGAGTGACAGGAAGCATGGATAGGTAAAACGTAATATTATCATATTAAAAGTAGCGAGTCTGGCCCACTAAGACAGGAATAGGGGAGACCATTGATCCGATAAAGTTGACATTTTTGGGTTATCAATATAGTATCTCTGATAGGGCTTGAATACAAAATGCCCAAACATTTAGTACTTTCAGACTTCCATGAAAAACCTGTGTCTTTGAATAATTCCTAAAAACAATATTCATTTACAGGGAGAACCTCTGATTTATCAATGTTGAGCTTATATCCTGAAACATCAGAGTAGTCATTGAGAAGCTGGAGACTTCTGGAACTGTATGTTGAGGATCTGATACAAAAAGATGAGATGTCATCTGCATATGTGGTGAACTTAACCTGAAAGTCCTTATAATTAAAACTGGAAAATGTATGACATCTGAAAATTTATTTCAAAAAGACTCGACGACTAAAATAAATAGCAGAGGGGATAAAAGGCAACCCTGTTCAGTGCCTCAATGCAAGGGAAAGTAATGTGACTGCTTACCATTCACAGAAATAGAAGTGGAAGGTGTGAAATACAACAGTTGAATATCTTGCAGAATGTGAGTGCTGAAGCCATGCCATATTAATTCTCTAAACATGAAAGACCAGTTGACTCAATCAAACACCTTTTTTGCGTCCAGTGCTATGGCTGCTATGGGGGAAGTAGATTTGGAAGTCAAGTGTATTTAAAAAAGTTCTGTAATTCTGATACAAGCGATCCCTGAACAAAACTGGAATGCTTCATACCAATGAGATCTGGGAGGACTTGGTTGATACACATGGCAAGTGATTCTGCAAAAATGTTACAATCTGTATTGATAAGGGAAATAGGCCTATAACTCCCACATAAGCCTAAATATTTATCCATTTTGGGAAGCAAACGTAACATGGCTTCAAAAAATGTGCCTTGTGCTCTGTTGAGGGATGTAAAGGAATGAATCAAAAGCAAAACATTTGGGATTCGAATATGGGAGTTTGGAATTTTTGCGGCTATCTTGAAAAAAGGCATCCAGGTTATCCTCAGAGGGGCTGTATAAATGAGTGTAGTAGTCCGAAAGGTAAATTCCTGTTCATCCGGGTGGGAGCTATCCAAGCATCGCTAAGCCCTCTAGAGACAATAGATTTCTTAAAACATTTTGAATTTTGGTGGGTATGTATTGAGTCTGAGAACTTTTATCGATAAAAGGATCCATCAGCTGATTACAATCCCCTCCTACAATAAGGTTATCAGATGGTCATGATAATAATGTAGTTGAAAAAATATATTTGTGACCAGAGACATTACAAATAGAGAGTGTGTTGTTTAACTTAAGATTTAAGATTTTAAAAAGTCCATCTGCCTTTGTCATCCTTAGCTTCTATCTGAAGCTGAAAATGTAAATTTTTATAGATGAGAATACTCACACCATTTTTATTGTTAAGGACAGGGCAGCAAAAAGAATGTCCAATCCAGTTTTCCCTAGGGAGACAAGATCTTGTTATTTAAAATGAGAATCTTGTAATAGTGCCATCTGACATTTCAGCCGGGAAAGATTAATTCTTTGCTTTTCAATGGGTTTACGCAGGCCTTAAACATTCCAAGAAACAACACGTAAATTACTCATATATGACATGGTAGAGACAAATCAATCAAACAGGATTTAGAAAGAGTGGATAATCATGCTATATGGTATCCAGTTGCTTGCAGGTCTCGGCAGCTCATTCAAACAATCAGGTCTTAAGGGCCCTATGGAATTCTTGATGTGAGGTGATAATCCGGAGTTGCGTGGGGAGGCTGTGGTTTTGTTGCTATTTGGGAGAAAGATCATTGTCCACTTCTGCTTCGGTGAATGGGAGGAGTGTGGGCAAGTAATAGGGAGGCCGAGCGTAGTCTTCTCATCAGTTGGTGGAATTTCTGGCGGTAGTTAATGTAAGCGGGTCCTTGATTGTATAGAGCCTTGTGTGCGTGAGTCAGCAATTTGAATTTGCATCTCTTCTGCACAGAGAACCAGTGGAGTTGCCTGAGGTGTGGTGTGATGTTGGATCATCGGGGATTAGTCATTGTAACAATAAAAATACCAATATTCAGTAACACAATAATCTCAATAGAATATATACGAAGTAAACAAAACAAACACTAAGGCCCTCATTATGACATTGGTGGAAAATCCCACTTACTGCCATGCTGACTGCTGCCAACATACCGCAACCGCGACGGTATACCACTACTCATATTATGACCCACACATGGTAATCTGTCACTATACACACACACACACACAAGTCCGCCAAGTACCAAACCCCACACCATTACGCCAACAGAACTACGCCCACAATATTATGACCCACGAATCACCGCGGCGGGCATTCAACCGCGGTAAACCATAGGCAGTACATACTGCCACGCTCAAAATACACATAACCTAACAAAACAACACCACATTGGACAATTCAAACTACACACACCTGACACACATACACACACCACACCCACACCACTATAAAACACACACATTACACACATTCTTTTGTGACTAACAAAAATTGCCACTAGAGATACAGTAAGAGCACCCACAGAACCAGAGCCACAGAACACCATCACCCATACACCATCCACGCACCTCACAGCACACACCCCAACACATCACCCCACACACCCTCACACCACTTACACGACACCCATGGCACCACAAAGACACCCCAGGTTCCCAGAGGAGGAGCTAAGGGTCACTGTGGAGGAAATTATCTGGGTAAAGCCACAGTTATTCGGATCACAGGTGCAACAGACATCCATCGCTAGGAAGATGGAGCTACGGCGGAGAATCGTGGACAGGGTCAACGCCGTGGGACAGCACCCAAGAACAAGGGATGACATCAGGAAGAGGTTGACCGACCTACGGGGGAAGGTGCGTTCCGTGGTTGCAAGACATCAGATAGCAGTACAGAGGACTGGCGGTGGACCTCCACCTTCTCCCCCACAACTAACAACATGGGAGGAGCAAGTCTTGGCAATACTGCATCCTAAGGGCCTGGCAGGAGTATCAGGAGGACAGGACTCTGGTAAGTCAAATCTCTATTACTATCACCCCCCTACCTGCATGCCATCACATACCTCCACCCCTACCCTCACCCCCATCACCCCACCACCTCACATACACCCCACCATCACAACCCACCCATCCCAGTACCCAGCACTGCATGTACCACCAATGCATGGATACCACGCAAAGCCTGCATGGACACCCATCATCACCGCATGCACACTAGAGAGAATCACCTAGTCCACAAAATAACTACTCACACAAGGCAAAGCTGACAGGGCACTCACAACCACAGAGGCCAACACACTCATGCACAAGATGTCACACACAGAAACAATAACACTGCATTTACATCCCCACAGGTCCCCCACACGTCACCGGAGAGGAGGTGCCAGCAACATCCAGTCCCCACCCAGAAGAGGCCCACAGTGATGACAGCAGCTCTGCTCGCCTGGATCAGGATGACCAACCTGGACCATCAGGGACCTCGGGACAGTCGGTTACCCAGGCACAGTCCCATACCACCACGGAGCCTTCCTCCTCAGGAAACACCAGCACAGCACCCACCCAGCGGGTCCATACCTCTGTCCCCAGGACATGTCAAACAGCAGTGTGTCCACCACTACCGGGACCCCAGGCCACCCCACAAATACAGGGCGATCAGGGACGTGGGGTTAGTGGCAGTGGGCACACAGTGCAGGGGACAGAGGAACAGGACAACAGGGAAGCTGGGAGGACTGTTGTGCGACAGGGGGAGGACAGGCCCAGGGACCCAACTCTCCACAAGGCACTCACCAACATCCTGGGAGCATACCACCATTCCCAGGAGACGATGGGCCAGATACTGGCCAAGTTGCAGGAGACCCAGCGGTGGTAGGAAGGACAATACCTGGGGATCAGGGAGGACCTGAGGGACATCCACACCACCCTGGTCATCATTGCAGGGCTGCTGGCAGACATGGCCAACACCATGAGGGAGGCAGTGGCACACCACCGGGCCCCTGACACTAGCCACACTGATGAACAGCCCTCCACCTCCGTTGAAGCTAGTGGACAGGAGGTCCGCCACAGGAACAACAGGCCACCAGCACCCCACCCGTTGCCACCAGCACCCCACCTGCTGCAGAAGGAGAACCACCCCGCAAACGGTCCCTAAGATCCAGGCAGAAGCCAGAGAACATTGCCAAGACCCCCGCCAGGAAATAAGACTCTCCTGATTGTCACCCTTGTGTCCCACTGTGTCACCCTGTCGACCTTCAACTGCCATTGCTCCACTTCCTATGCCCCCTTGGACAATGCACCTGTGATACAAATAGACTGGACTCTATCCTGGACTTTCCTCCACCACCCCACCCAGCCTATAGCAATACCCCATCCACCTATTAGAACATGAATAAACATCCTTGTAAAAAATACAAGTAATGTATACTTCGGTATGACCTGTAGTTTGCTGCAGTCAGTACACCAGGAGCCAGAGTGGGGCACAGATATCTGTAAATGGACATGTCGAAGGGTACAGTAAGTGGCCATAGTAGTGGGAATATCAGCCTGCCAGTGAAAATGTACAATTCAAAACTGCAATGGAAGGTGAAGTTACAGTGTCTTACCCGTGTGTCACTGGAAGTACTGTTGAATGATTGCTGTTCTGTTTTCCACATCCTCATCCTCATCCTCATCCTCTGCCTCATCTTCGTCACTGTCCACAGGGTCTACCACTGCCACATGCCAATCTCCAGCCTCATCCTCCTGCAGAAAAGGCACCTGGCGACGTAAGGCAAGGTTGTGCAACATGCAACATGCCACGATGATCTGGCACACCTTCTTGGGTGAGGAGCACAGGGAACCACCTGTTAGATGGAGGCACCAAAACCTGGCCTTCAGGAGGCTAAAGGTTAGCTCTATAATTCTTCTTGTTCACCCAGGTGCCTCATTGTAACGTTCCTCTGCCCTTGTCCTGGGATCCTCACAGGACACTAACCCTTGGGGCCAACCCCATACCCATGCACCAATATATACTAGGTGAGGACCATGGGCTCACCTATTAGCCACACACTGTGCCTCTGGAGTTGAGCCATCACATATGGGATGCTACTATTCCTCAGGATAAAGGCATCATGCAGGATACTTTTCATTCACATGGGAGATGTACTGGTCCGCCAGGCACACTATCTGCACATTCATAGAGTAAAAGCTCTTTCGATTTCTGAACACCTGTTCATTTCTCTGGGGGTGGGGGGACAAAGACAATATGCGTCCCATCTATTGCCCCAATACTGTTGGGGTTATGTCCCATTGCATAGAAGTCAGCTTTCACTGTGGCCAAATCCTCCACCTGGGGGAAAACAATGTAGCTGTGCATTTGTTTAATCAGGGCAGACAACACTCTGGTCAGCACTATTGAGAACATTGGCTGAGACATTCCTGCTGCCAAGCCCACTGTCACTTGGAAGGAGCCAGTTTCCAAGAAATGGAGCACAGATAGGACTTGTACAAGAGGGGGGGAACCAAGTGGGGTGACGGATAGCAGAAATCAGGTCTGGCTCCAATGGGGCACACAGCTCTTGGATTGTGGCACTGTCAAGTCTGTAGATGAGGATAATGTGCCTGCCCTCCATTGTTGCCAAGTCCACCAGGGGCCTGTACACGGGGGGGATGTCTCCATCTCCTATTCATCCTCAGCGATTATAAGCTAGGGGGCAAAATGATGAGCACCTGGTCAGTTTTCAACATTTCCTAAATGTACAGTGCATTGCATGTTGTGACAGAAACAGTATGTTGATGTATAGGCCCACATGGTGCCTATGTGTGCTGTGACGTTGTTAGGTGCCATGGCCTGCCCCCCCCCTGAAATGGCAGCCGCCTGACCTGTGTGGGTGGACAGGTGGAAATGAGGTAATGCCGCTGACGTTGTGCGCCGTTTGGGAGGCGGTCGAGTACCGCTGTGCAACTCCTCATTGGTTAACATTGGGCCCTATGGTGATGTACGCTGGAGGTGACAGTACGCGCAGCCGCGGACGTGACCTCCATTTTCTATGTGTTCACTCACTTGCTACCTGATCTTCAACAGGAGAGGACCTACACTGCAAGTGCTGCTGTGACCTGTGTCTGGAACCGGCCACGGCTCGTGTCACTGGGGAAAGGGCCCCAGCCTTCACCACTGCGGAGCTGGAGAGACTGGTGGATGGGGTCTGTGGCGGGGCATCATCCGCAGATGCCCTGGGGGTGCGTCCACAGACAACCGTGGTCCCCAGGGTACTTCCAGTGGCGTTTCTTTTTACCCAGAAGCATTAGGCCCAGAGCCGAGGACCGCCGAGACGCCAGTGGATGCAGGGCTTATTAAAGCCCGGGAAGACGAGAAACGGAGGACACCGCCACAGGAACAAACAAAGACGGACGAGCCGACCGCGACGGGGGAAGAAGAGAACTCAGCACTGCTACAGCAGCCGAACCACGGACCGGGCAGTCAGGAGGCAGCAGAACGCTGAAGCCGGCCACGCTCTAGGAAGAGCGTGGCCTAACCAGGTACGGGAAGGGGGGTGGGCGAGGAAAGAGACATTTTTTTTTCTTCATTCATAACTTTTATGTTGGATTCTCCTCTGGTATATAAACGGGCAAAAAAAAAAAAAAGGCCTAAACCTAGTGTGAGATTTATTTTCCCCATTCACACAACAGGTTGTTTGTGTTTTCTTTAGTTAGTTATGTTGGTAGATGGGGTGTAGATTTAAAGAAAAACAAAACAGAAGCAAAAGAAGAGAAGAGAAAAAAACGGAAACAGCAGACTGTTTTTTTTACATATATATATATATATATATATATATATATATATATCCGTCATTGTTTTGTTTACATTTTGACAACAGTAAGAAAACAAATATGTAATATATAGCAGACCAGAAAGAAATACAGCTAATGACAAGAAAGTGAAACCAAGACAGAAAGAAAAAAGAGAAGAGAAAGAAGTTAAGGAGGTTACAAAATAGAAGTGTAACAGAAAGGAAAGCAAAGGAACACCAGCACAAGAAATGAAAGAAGTAGAAAGAAAAGAAAGAAGGTAGAAAGAAAGAAAGAATCAGAAACAGTAAGGAGAAGGAAGGAACGTAAAACAAAAGAAAGCATACTTACCAACCACCTGTGTTCTTCTTTTCTTAACATGCTCCACTGGAGTCGGCCCATGGGTAAAAGAAGAACAAAGGAGTGGAAACCGTGAAGATCAAAGGAGAAGACCAAGACGAAGAGCCAAGACAGACCAAGGATAAAAAGATTAAAAGACTGTCATACTCTGATTTACTTTAATAAACTACTATAGCAAAGACACACGTGTACCTCTATTACTGACATCTCTCTTACAGGGTCCTACTCCAGTACTGAATGCTATATGGGCCTCCAGACCAACAGGTGAGCACACTGTGAGCACGATGCATGGGGCATGAATGCATGGAGTGCTGTATGTGAGGGCCTCATGTAAGGGGAGGGTAGTTGAGGGGTGCTGGGCTGCGTGCTGCATGGATGGTGGGCAATGTATGTGCGTAAGGGGATGGGAGATATATGGTGGGCCGTAAGTGTTACAGGCTGGACGGTATGACTGATACCTTTTCCTATGTTTCTTTTTCTGCAGGTCAGCGCCCATCAGAAAAAGGGTATATGGCGTGCCATCGCCAAGGATGTGCGGACCCTGTGGGTCTACGGCAGGCGGAGCACGCACTGTCGCAAACGGTGGGAGGACCTGAGACGCTGGGCACGGAAGATGGCAGAGGCCCAGCTGGGGATGGCCTCCCCAACGAGGAAGGGGTGCCCGTCGAACCCTGACCCCCCTGATGTTCCGCATACTGGTGGTGGCCTATCCGGAGCTGGATGGGCGCTTGATGGCATCACAGCAGCCACAAGGGGGTGAGTACTGTTCCCAATATACTACTTGCGCGTGGTGGGGTGGTCTCTGGGTGGGGGATGTGCGCCTTTTGGTGCCCCAAGGCCAGGACGGACATTGCAGGGTAGGTTCCATGTTGGGCAGGGGCTGATGAACTCCACCTCCAACCAAGCTAGTGGGCATCCACTACTGGGCAGGGCTCTGTGGGTCTCAGGTATGCTGCAACTGGTGTTACATATTACTGTCCATGGCATGGTGACTGGTAGTGCATTTTGTAGTGCGTAGGGCTGTTCCCTGTGTGTTGTGTACGCCAACGGTGGTGTTGTTGCTGCCATTGACCAAGTGTATCCTCTGTCTCTTCCCCCCCCTTTTTGTTTTGTCATCCTGTCCTTCTGTGCATTAGCATCATCTGGCCTTGCCCCAGTTAGCCCTGCTGCCCTGAGTGAGGAGGCTATTGACCTCCTGTGATCCATCTTTGTTGGGCAGTCAACCATAGTGAACGCCAACCAGGGCCTGGCAGGGCATTTGCAACAAACAAATGCATTCCTTGAGGGCATTCACTCTGGCGTGCCAGCCCAACAGAGACCATTCCAGGCTCTGGCCTCCTCCCTGATGGCAGCCATTATCCCTGTCTCTAGCCTCCCACTAAAACTTCCTCTACCCAGTCCCAGTCCCATTCCCCTCAACCCCAACTTATCCCAAGCACATATTCAGACCAGCATGCACCCAAGACAACACACAGGAGTGTCTCAGGCAAACACAAGCACCACACATCATCCCACAGGCACTCACACAAACACCATCCAGATGCTGACATAACAACATCCACTGCCTCCACTGTGTCTCCCTCCACCTCGTCATCCACCTCCCTCCCAGTAGTGTCTCCAACCACACCTGTACTACATCCACACCCACTGCCTCCATCACCATCACGCCTATTTCTACACGCCCTTCACTGGCAGTCACCACCCCCACATCCATGCACACGTCCCCTTTGTCCTTGCCCTGTCTGTGCCCCCTCCTTCTAAAGTACACAAACGCAAGCACTCAGACACCCAACAGCCATCCACCTCACAACAGCATCCAGCCCATGCAACTGCACCCAAACACAGCAGACAGACACCTCCTACAACCACTACCTCTTCCTCCAATCCCAAACCTTCACCTTCTTCCCGCCCCAGTGTCCCTAAGAAGCTTTTCCTCTCCACCATTGACCTCTTCCCTACCCCTCCCCTCCCCGTCCTTCACGTCGGGCCAGGGTGTGCAGAACCCAGGCTAGCACCTCAGCCACCCAGTCCACGGCCACTGTAGTTTCGGCAGCTACTGCAGGTGTGAGAGGCTCCAAGGAAACACCCATCCACAGTGGCAGTGTGCCTGCACCAGCTGCCAAGGAGAAGGGCAAGGAGGTACCACCAGACGGCAAGGGCAAAGGGCCTGCAGGCAGGAGGGACAGGAGGCCTGGTGCTGTGACTAAATCTGAACCCTCACCACCAACCATGGCGCCTCAGCCGTCTGAGACTGTAGGGGATGGGCTGGAGCCTACCGCCACCAGCTCCACTGCCAGCAGCAGCAGCCCCAGTGGGCAGCCGTCCAAGGCTGCAGGGGATGGGCTGGAGCTTCACCCCACCACTGCCAGCACTGCCATCAGCACCACCACCTGCACCGCCACCAGCAGCAGCAGCCCCAGTGGGCAGCCGTCCGAGGCTGCAGGGGATGTACTGGAGCCTCCCCCCACCACTGCAAGCACCACCACCAGCACCTCTGAGCAGCCGTCACCGCTGGCAGGCAGTGTGTAGTCCTGCATCCATGGGCTGTTGTGCGGCTTGGATCCTGCAAATCCAGTGGGTCTGACACCCAGGTGAGAGACTGGACCTTGCACTCCCCAAGATTTGCATCACAGGGCACAAGGCCCCCCTCCAGAACCAGTGGAAGAAGGCATCCACTCTCTCCCTCCTTGCCAGGATGAAGCACACTGGGCACAAAGCCCCTCCAGAACCAGTGGAAGAAGGCATCCACTCCCCCTCTCCTTGTCAGGATGAAGCACACTGGGCACCAAGCCCCCTCCAGAACCAGTGGAAGAAGGCATCCACTCACCCCCTTTCCAGGATGAAGCACACTGGGCACAAAGCCCCCTCCAGAACTAGTGGAAGAAGGCATCCACTAGAGAAACTGTGGCTTTGCACTGTCCAGGACCAAGCAGTGGGCAGACCTTCCACTAGAGAGACTGTGACTTTGCACTTCCTAGAAGCAAGCAGTGGGCAGACCACCCACTAGAGAGACTGTGGCTTTGCACTCCCCAGGAGCAAGCAGTGGGCAGACCACCCCCTTGAGAGACTGTGGCTTTGCACTCCCCAGGACCGAGCACAGGGCATGCTGCCCCCTCCAGGACAAGTGGTGTTGTACCATCTTCAGGCTGAGGTGCCCCCCATTCCCCGTCCCCCTGAGGTGCCTGTGTATTTTTGACCTGATGCCCCAGCAGTGTTCTCTCCGTGTTGATGCAGGAGTAAGATGGGGCCTTGGCCTATGTGATGTAGCCCTGTGGCCCACGGACATTATGGACTGGGCAGTGTCCCTCCATTTGTATATATGTAAATAGTGTTTTGAATTTTGAGGACGTATTTCTAGATTTTTATCTTATTACACTCACTTCAATCACTTCCTTTTGTCCTTGCATTATTTCTGAGGGGTACGTGGTGGATGTGTAATGTTGTTGCGTCTGTGTGTATGTTGTTGGGGGTGGGTGTGTTGAGTGTGTGTCACTCTCTTTTTCCTCCCCCCTCCTCTGTGTGCTAGGCGGCATTACTCACTGTGGTCGTTGTTGCCAGGGTTGGTATTCCTGGTGTAGGAGGAGGTAGACCAGCATGGGGAACACCTGCAGTTTGGGCTCCATGGCGGCGTGGTTCTTCCCTGAGTTTCCAGAGGTGAGTCCTTTGACTTCTGAGATCGGTTTCCGCCGTGCTTTTGTTGTCGTTGGTACTGCCCCACAAAAGGTATCGGATAGGCCTCTTGTAATACAGTGGGCGGTACATTGTCTTCCGCCTTGCTGTTGGCGGTTACCGCCGCGGTGCTTGTTGCTACCGCCGTGGAGGTTGGTTTGTTAAAGCGGCTGTCTGTGTTGGTGATTTCCGCTGTGGTCATAATTCCATTTTTTTTACCGCCGGCTTGTTGGCGGTATTACCGCCGCTTTATCACTGACCGCCAGGGTTGTAATGAGGGCCTAAATGTATGAAGACTAGGCTAGGAAAAAGCATTGCATTATGGAAAAGGAGCGAAGACAGAGGACAAAAGAGTATAGAAGTAAACAGGAAAAGAAAGAAGAGGGAGAAACTCCCCATTAGTTATAAAGAAGAGATGGCAAAAACTTCAGCCATGTGTGTTGGAACAAAGTGAAGAATGTAATAACAGTGGAAGGCGGTAAAGAGGTGGAGCGAAATCAGAGGCCAACCGGGACCAAAACCTCCACCCCAAAGGAGAAAAATACATATAGAATACAGAATGGAGGAAGGAGGACTTGGAAGTAAAATATGAGAGGAGCAATAGGGTAAATAACACGTCGGACTAAAAATCACGAGTATAGTAAAAATCTTGTGAAAATATAGGAGAGAAGAACTAACATACCAGAGAGCCCGAGCATGAAAAAGAGTTCAAATTTTGCCAGGGTCCATTTTGGTGCCTTTATGTTTGTGGATTAATTGCTTCAAATCCGCTGGGCTGTCAAAGGTGGGTGTTTTGTCTTTATACATGTCCTTGAAGAAACGGGGTGAATAAGACCATATCATGTTCATAGATTGAAGAGCCAGGCGTAAATCCAAAAATTCCTTCCTGCAAGCAGCCATTGATCTGGTAACATCCTGACTGAAGAAAACCTTATGTCCGGACCACAACATTTTCCTGCATTGTTTAGCAGCTTGGAGAGCTTTCATAAGGTTGCAGTACTGAAGAAAAAAAGTTAAATATTCCACGGTTCAAGCCAATGTAGAATATGACATATTAGGGTGATCCAAACGATGAGCTCTTTGAATATTAAAATCAGATAAGCCTTTCATGCCTACGATCTTGGCATGGAGGAATGTGATATCGGACTCCTCCATACCCTCTGGAATACCATAAATTCTTAAATTGTTGCATCTATTTCAGTTTTCTTAGTTCTCTGAATGTTTTCTTAATAGAGTAATTTCTTTGGACAGGAAATCTACCTTAGCCATCAGATCCTGAGCATCACTAACTCTCTGTTCAACTTCAGTAAGCCTGGAATCAAAGTGAGACCATTTATTTTTAATTCTTAGGAGAGCAGCATTTGTCTCCAACATGAATAGTTTAATAGTCTTAAGTTTGTCCATAATGCCCTCCAACATTTAGGGTACCAGTAACTTTGTGGGGGAGGTTGGGTCTTTTTTTACTCTTTTTTTTTTTTTTTTTTTAAATCTTTTTATTAAACATAACACACGAACAGCAGTACATTTCCTTTAAATCAGTAAGAGAGTAAACATTTTTCTCTTTTCATGTGCCTCTACACGTACTTGTGGTTTCTATACAGTACGGTTATATTTCAATGTGCTGACAATCAACTTAAACTTGATACATTTTATAACAATAGGCATATTTGCAGTGTTGTTAAAGTATATTTATATTTAGTGGAATTCGAAGCAATTGTGGTAACATTCAGCTGTGTGGGCGTGGGAGATGTCAGTATTTTGTTTACATGACATATAGTTTGTTATGGGGCAAGGGCATGATTAACAGCGCATCAGTAGCCACTAACAGTTTGCGTATTCACAATTGGGTGGTGTTGCACTTGTTATCCGATTGTGTTTTTTCGGGTTAATATGCCGGTACCAGGAGGGGTGTCTCGTCAGGTGTAATATATTCCTTATCATGATTTCTAAGTATTTATTTGAAGGGCATATTGTTCATGTTTCGTGTTTCAAGGGGGGTATTTATCATCTCTAGATTCTATTTGTACTACTAAGTGGTTCCAGTATTCGGCACCCTCTTGTATCTGACCTCTGAGTTGCAGCTGTCTTAGAGTGTGAGCCTCCGCTAGTGTGGAGCTATGCAAGGCTGCAAGCCAAACGGAATAGGGGGGGGCATTAGGGGCCTTCCAAAGTGTAGCGATCAATCGCTTATATATTACAAACGCAAGGTCTATAAACTTGTGAGTATGTTTTACATTCTTGCCCCGGTGACGTATACCCAACAAGCAGGATTCTGGCGTGGGTGTAAGCGTGTTTTCTATTATGTCTGCTACCGTTTCTGTTATGCGGCACCAACCAGTGTTTATTGTGTGGCATTCCCAAACCATATGGTAGAAATTAGCAGCGGGTGTAGCGCATCTAGGGCAGTTTGGTTTAGAGTTTGGATATATTTTGCTGATACGAGACGGTGATAGATATGCCTGGTGGATGTAATTAAATTGAGTGTATCTCAGTCTGACATTACGGGATACAGATTTAATCGTGGAAAGGGCAGCTTCCCAGGCCTTCTGGTCAACTGGTGTGGAGAGAACCCCATCCCAGCGGTCTTTGACCTGGGTCAGAGTGGTGCAGGTATCTGTTAGCAGGATTTTATATAATTTAGTGATGCTGCCTTTTGTGTTTCCTATGGTGAGTAATGATGTGAGTAGAGGGGATTCGTCGGGTTCATTTGTATTGCGCCCCCAGAAGTTTTGCAGAAGTTTGTTAATGGCGTTAAATGTTAAGAAGGCCCCTGGTTGCATGACACCGCAAGATACAAGCTCTGCGAAAGTGCTTCTCTTAGAGCTTGAGTACAGGTCCCCTATTTTCAATGCCTTGGTTACACGTATATCATGGTGATGGGAGAGGTTCTGGACACCTGGTACCTGAGCCAGAGGCAACGCAGGCGAATAAGGGGGAGTTAGAGTTTTACCCTGGACATATCTCCGCCAGCAGTACCTGGCTGTTTCCAATAGAGGATTTTTATTAGACAGGTAAGGAGGTCTGGACATGAGTGATGTCAGTATCGTTTGTGGTGCTGTATAAGACAATAGCGCTGTACACTCTGGGGTGGGGGGTTCGCTAAACCACACGGCCACCCATTGGAGTTGGGCTGCCGCGTAGTACAGTTCAAAGTTCGGCATGCCCAGCCCGCCCTCTTCTTGTGGATATTGTGTAATGGCTAATGCCACCCTCCGTCTATCTCTGCCCCATAGCAAATCTGTTAGTAGCGAGTGTAATTTATGAAAAAACGAGCGCGGTAGGGGCAACGGGAGCGCTGTGAAATAGTATAGGAATCTAGGTAATATTAACATTTTAGCTATGGCCACACGGCCCATTGGTGACAGTGGGAGGGAGCTCCAAAATGCCATAGATCCACGAGTTGAACGTAGCAGCCTGTCAAGGTTGCCCTCCCGTAAGTCTGTCATGGAGTGGTATACCTGAATTCCTAAATATTTAAAGGTCTGATATGCCCATGTCAGTTGATGTAATGGTAATGACATTTGCTGCTCCGCAGGTATGCAGGTAAGCGGGAAAATACATGATTTCGCCCAATTAACGCATAGGCCAGAGGATAAGGCGAAGTTATCCAGGATTTGTACAACTTCTGTGAGGGAAGAGGTATAGTTACGCAAGTATATTAAAGCATCATCCGCATATAAGGAAACAATATGATAAATATTGGATTCTTGGATGCCCCACCTGTCTGCGTAGCAACGGAGTTTGATTGCTAATGGCTCCATAGCTATTGCAAATAATAGAGGGGATAAAGGGCATCCTTGCCTGGTGCCTCTACCAATGGGGAACGCTTCTGATATCGTTTGGCCCGTTTTGACGCGAGCTGTTGGTTTTGCGTATAACGTGGCGATCCAGCTGATGAAGCCGTTTTGAAAGCCGAACGCCTCTAACGTGCGGAAGAGATATTCCCATCCCAGTGTATCGAACGCCTTTTCTATATCCAATGCCACAGCCACTGCCTCGGTCTCTGTTGTGCTGTGAAGTATGCGGATTAGGCGTCTTATGTTTAGAAAAGTATTCCTCCCTGGTACAAATCCAGATTGATCATGATGGATTAAGTCTGACAAATAAGGGAGTAGTCTGTTTGCTAGGATTTTCCCCAGGAGTTTACAGTCAGTATTTAACAGGGAAAGTGGTCTGTAGGATTTGACATTGAGTGGATCGCGTCCCGGTTTTGGCAGTACCACTATTAATGCTTCACACATGGAGTCTGGTAGCTGTTTTCTATTACGTGCCTCATTAAACACCTCGATCAAAGGCTGTAGTAGATGGGTGGATAATGAGCTATAGTATTCCATTGGTAATCCGTCTGAACCAGGGGTTTTGCCACGTGCCATTTGAGAGAGAGCTAAGCGTAGTTCCTCACCAGTAATGGGACCATCCAGAGTGGCTGCGTTATCAATGACATTACTATTTTGGGGAATCAATGACAGAAGTTCAGATAGTTGTTGTTCATTTGGAGGGCTAGTGGGTTGGTATAGGGAACGATAATATGTGTGGAAGGTCTTATTAATTCCAGCTTGAGTGTTAATCACTTCTCCTGAGTGTGTTCTAATCGCGCCTATAGGTGAGGTCTGTAGTGGTTGGCGCACCAGCCATGCTAGTAGTTTGCCTGATCTGTCTCCTTCTGCGTGTTGCCGGGCTTTAAAATGTCTGTAGTCATGTCTGCTGAGTCTGGCATCTGCTTCTCTGTAGTCTGATTTCAGCGAGTTTAGTGTCTCAATCGAGGTCCCACTAATAGTGGCCTCGGTCTCAGCCTTGCGCATTTTAGATTCTAGCACTAGGAGTTCTCTATTAAGCATTCTTTTAATTCCCATTGAAGCTGCAAGGCAGTGGCCGCGTATAACCACTTTGTGAGCATCCCATTCCGTGGCGCGCGCTATTGTTGTGTTTTTATTTAAGGCAAAGTAATTTATTATACATTTAGCCAACTCGGCATGAAAAGGAGGATCTATAAGGGCATCTGGTTGTAAACGCCATGTGGGAATGCACGCGAGTGTGCGGTCCATTCTCAGGGTAGCTTGGAGTGGGTTGTGATCAGATATGGTGCGAGCTAGGTAGCCTGATGTGGTTATTTTTGGAATTATGTCCCTTGATGCGAATAACATATCTAATCTGGTGTGTAATTTATGCACTGGGGAGTAGAAAGAATATTCGCGGTGTGCAGGGTGGCCTATTCTCCAGATTTCACTTAGCCTATTATTGGAAGCCCACTCTGCGAGTTCAAGTGATGCGCGCTTAGCTAGGGTGTTATCTAACGGAGGGACAGAACGGTCTTTGTGAATGTCTAATACGCAATTAAAGTCACCGCCCCAGATGACATCCATCTCTGGGTCGTTGAGCCTGCTAGTGTTAAGTGTCCTTAAAAAGTCCCATTGATTTGAGTTCGGGGTATATATTGATGCTAAAGCCATGGGTTCTCCATCTAGGGAGCCCTCCAGAAGGACATATCGACCATGTGGGTCAACTTGTACGCGGGACGTGACGTAGGGGACCCCTGGGGCTATCCAGATCACTACTCCCCGGGCATATGTTGAAAAGGTAGTACCATATAATTGCCCTTTCCATTTTACTTTGGTGTGTTCCAAGGAGGACTTATCCAGGTGTGTCTCCTGTAGCATGGCAAAATGTATTTGGTGTCTCCTAAGGTATGCGTGTATCTGTTGTCGCTTACGCGGGGAAGCCATGCCTCTTATATTCCAAGTGAGTATTTTATACTGTAAGTTATACTGTTGTCTCTGGACTGCCATGGGTTATTTGTGATTTTATACATGGGCTTTGCAAGTTTGGGGGGCTGGCTTTTATTTTATTTTTTGCTACAGTAGTGTATTTCATGCCCATTGTGACTAGCCAGTTTAAGCTGTGGTTACCTAGTGTATACTTATTGTTAACATAATAATGACATTTACTTCGAATACCATAAGCTAATCTATGCCTTGTTGTTGCGACTCTGCTAATTAAAACAGTAACATTAACTATATCTAACAATAACTGTGGTTGTGGCAAGGGCTTCGCCGATACAATACTTGCCAACCAGGTAGAACGGTCCATACGGTGCAGGGGTGTTTCGAATAAGTACGTTCAAGTCAATGCTGGCCCCGACCCGCTATATTCTTGTTGAGATTTGCTGCTCACTGGGACCAACCATAGATCTTTTTGCCGCTGTTAGGAGTAGCGGCAAAGCAGAGGCGAAGCCGGTGGGTAGTAGACAACTTTAGCGGGCGACTATTGGCTTCCACTGTGGGATATCTTGTACCATTGTGTTCGATACCGGTATGTATTTATCAGATATCGTCCGCTGTCCGTGGAGTGAGGTCGGGGCCGCAAGTGGAATCCGCAGAGTCAGAATGTACTCCTAGCTCTGCCTCCATTCCCGATTGTGTCGACACGGACCTCGGAGATGTATTAGCGAGGAGGGATGTAGTCTGCAGTAGTAAAGAACGTTCCGCGCGGGATTGCTCAGGGGTGGGTTTAGTGTCTTGTTGCCTGCGAGGTTTGCGTTTGTCCCTAGGGGGGTGTTTTGTGTCCACGGGGTTTCTTGCATTTAATGGATCAGCGATTCCCTTTGCGTGAAGCCAAGTCCATGCATCTTCTGGTGAGGTAAAGAAGAGAGTGCGGGTGTCATCCTGTATTCGAAGTTTGGCCGGGAACAGCAAAGCGTATTTGATGTTGTGATCTCTTAGTCGCTCTTTAACCCGGAAAAATGAATTACGCTTTTTCTGCACCTCTGCTGTAAAATCCGGATAAGCTGATATATTTGCTCCTTCAAAGCGTATCGGACTTTCTTTACGAAACAGATGCAATATGAGGTCCCTATCCCGGTAATTGAGGAGTCTTGTTATTAGTGGTCGAGGCTGTGTGCCGGGTGGTAAGGGTTTCCCAGGAACCCTATGGGCACGTTCTACTGAGAAGAACTTCGGGACGTTGTCCTTCAGTACTGTTTCCATTAGCCATTGCTCAATGAAGAGTTCTGCGCACGGGCCCTCAGCGCGTTCGGGAAATCCCACGAAGCGGATATTGTTACGCCTGGATCTTCCTTCCGCGTCCTCAGCTCTGCGCTTCAGAGTCTCCAACTCTGCTGTTACAGTCCCCATTTGTGACTGGAGTTTGGTTACCGCTGGTGAGAGGTGTGACGTATCTTTTTCTAAATCGGCGATCCTTTCCGTCAACGCGTGTTGGTCCGCTCTCAATAAGTTAACATCCTCGATCACCGAGCCTATTTTTGCTTCCAGAGTGATTTTGGTGTCTAATATAGCTTGTAAAATCTTTTCAAATTGCGTTGTGTGTGTCTGGAGTGTTATTTCCATCTTTTGCAGTGCTTGTTGTGTGGCTGAGGCTTCCGTAGGTGGGGTTGGGGCATCAGCATCCATTGTACCAGGAGGTGCACGTGGGGTCTTTGGTTTGCCCATTGATTATGCACGTGACGGTATTGCTGTCAGAGATTGTCTTTTCAGTAGCTACAATTGGTTAGGGCTGTAGAGGTTTGTTCCTTTGAAGTGGGGAACTCGCTACGCATCAGGCAGTTAAGTTTCTTCGCAATCGGACAAAACGTATCACATCTGTCAGGGTTGCGTGTTGCTGCCAAGGAGTATGGCCCACAGTTTGGGACCCGATATCGCTGCTTGGAATAGTGAGGATTGGGTAGGGGTACTTTGCTTGTATGATGTACTCCCTTATAGCGAGGAGCCTCAAGGCGCTGCGGTTCGACTAGTGCCGCCGGTGAAGCGCTACAGTAGGATACAGCATCATGCCCTTTTGTGTGATTTATTGTCGTCGTGCTGCTACTTGAGGCTGGGACAGGTGTGACTCAGTTTACTCAGTCTTTGTTGGTCTTGTCTTCTTTTTTTTTTTTTATTTTTTTTTTTTCTCTTCCTCCTTTATTTTGTGCCCCCTCTATTTGTTTTACCTCCTTTCTACTGGGCAGCTCCCCGGTCCGGACTTGATCCACGTGGCAGCGTCTGACGACTAGCCCAGGGCATACACTGCCAGTCGCCTTGGGTGCCGAGCCCCGGATCTATAGTATTGGAGAGGCCACACCCATCTCCACGGAAAGCGCAGCCAAAACGATAATAGTCCCGAGCTCCGTGCGGTCCAACGGGACAAAACTTGTAGGGCGAGGGGAGCGGGCCGGCCCTCCCCGGGGGCGCAGCCCACACCCGTTCGAGCGCAACCCCCGGCGCGGGCGGCCGCCCCAGACGCACAATCCCAGATTAGGGGCAGGCACCACCCGCTCTCACCGGAGTCAGCGCCTCCCCTCCGGCAACCCACTCCGGCAGCGGCACGCCGGGAGCGCGATCGCGGCCCCCGCCAGAGCCGCCGCGATGCGGGACAGCGCTTCACCCCGATGGGCCCAGCACGCGAGTCACGGCCTCCGCGACGTACCTCCGCCTCCCCTTAAGGTCGCGGCTCACTACACACTCCCGGAGCTCCGCAGCCGGGTCCGGGCAAAACAGTGTCGGTGCTCCGGTGAGAGCCGGCGGCGCCCCGCACGCTTTTGTGTGCAGGCGTCTGTGACAGGATATTAAAAGCGGGCCGGGACTGGAGCTGGTTATTATGCGACCATCCCGGTCGCCATGTTGGCCACGCCCCCCGTCTTTTTTTACTCTTTTTAGTGTTTCCTCTAGGTTCCTTGTAAACATTAGGAAGGAAAGTAGGAGAAGCGAAGGACCTTGAAGATGAAGAAGACTTGGAGTCCATTCTGAAGAGAGCAGAAAGCCACCTGCAGCACGGGTATGAAGTATGCATATAATTGTGGAAATTAATGCGCAACAGAGTCATTTGTAGTACAAATTAGCTATATTAGAGGTTTCAATCTTTGTATCAGGAAAATTCTGGTGCAGGACAAGGTCCAAAATCTGAGCTCCCTGAGAAATTCTAGCCAGTTCACCAAAAAGTTGCCAACTGTCAGGAAATCACTGCGCTGATGCTAGGAGTGGCGGATAGATGCTAATAAATATGCAGGAAGACCTTCAGAAAGATCCAAAACTCAACCCATTGCTCCCTACAAACTCTGCAACTACCACAGACCAGTAAACATTGAAGAAACGTTGTGTCTGCACTTCCTCTATGAAAACACTTCAAAAGGAATGGGAGGAGCGCAGCTAGGTGGGCATCTTGCATCAAACCCATGCGCGCCTCTTAGTAGTTATGCATTTCTGATCAGAAAGTTGACCAAACATCACAATGCCAAGTAAAAACTCAACAAAAGGTACTCACTCGTAAGGCTGAATACGTTGAGATATCGTAAAATAGATAAGGATGAGCTTTTGCTTGAGGACATCATATGGCTCCAGGACAGGGGTCTTTGAACTGTCTTTTACTCAACAAGGATGCTATTTTATCACCACTGGGAATGGGAACGGGAGTGTTCATACATAAAATTTGTTAAACATTTTGAAAAATGCTATCTATACTTGATAAGATTGTCTTCTTTGCCTGCACACAACATTTTGTTGTTTTGATGAATGTCAAATCCATTTAATGTGGCAAACACATGAATTTGATTTCAAACAATTTGGTATTTTTTAACGTTCCGCTGTGGAAATGTGATTTGTTCCTTGGAAATCTTCAAATGATTGCCTTAATTAAATAAATATTGACATGGTGAAAAAGGTCTGCATGTAATGTTAGATTACAGGGCTAGGGTTTTAAAAAAGAGGTTGTGATCTATGAAATGTTGTAGGGAAATGCCTCCCTTTGCATGGTTTCCCCCTAACTTTTTTACTTTTGTTGATGCCAGTTATGATTGAAAGTGTGATGGGACCGTGCTAACCAGGCCCCAACACCAGTGTTCTTTCCCTAAACTGTAACTTTGTTCCCACAATTGGCACAGCCCTGGCACACAGGTAAGTCCCTTGTAAATGGTCCCCCTGGTAAAAAAGGGCCCTGTGGCCAGGGAAGGTCTCTAAGGGCTGCAGCATGTATTATGCCACACTGGGACCCCTCACTCAGCACATGCACACTGCCTGACAGCTTGTGTTTGCTGGTGGGGATAAAATGACTAAGTCGACATGGCAGTCCCCTCAGGGTGCCATGCCCACATCCCACTGCATGTGGCATAGGTAAGTCACAGGAACAAAGCCTGCACTGGGTGGAGGTGCTTCTCACCTCCCCCTGCGGGAACTGTAACACCTACCGGTGAGCCTCAAAGGCTCCTGTCTGTTGTTACAGCTCCCCAGGACATCCCAGCTAGTGGAGATGCCTGCCCCTCGGGACACAGCCCCCACTTTTGGCAGCAAGTCCGGAGGAGATAATGAGAAAAACAAGGAGGAGTCACCTACCAGGCAGGACAGCCCCTAAGGTGCCCTGAGCTGAGGTGACCCCTGCCTCTAGAAATCCTGCATCTTGAGTTTGGAGGATTCCCCCAGTAGGAATAGAGATGTGCCCCCCTCAGGGAGGAGGCACAAAGAGGGAGTAGCCACCCTCAAGGACAGTAGCCATTGGTTACTGCCCCCCCCCTGACCTAAACACACCCCTAAATTCAGTATTTAGGGGCGACCCTGAACCCAAGAAATCAGATTCCTGCAACCTGAAGAAAGAAGAAGGACTACTGACCTGAAAGCCCCGCAGAGATGTTGGAGACGACAACTGACTTGGTCCCTGCCCTACCCGCCTGTCTCCAGACTCAAACAATCTGCACAGCGACGCATCTAGCGGGACCAGCGACCTCTGAGGAGTCAGAGGACTGCCCTGCACCTAAAGAACCAAGAACCTCCCGAGAACAGCAGCACTATTCAGAAACAGCAACAAACTTGCAACTTTGAAACAACTTTAAAGAGACTCTCACTTCTCGCCAGAAGCATGAGTCTTCACACTCTGCACCCGACGCCCCTGGCTCGAGTCCAGGACAACAAACACCGCAGAGAGGACTCCCAGGCAACTCCAACGACGTGGACGCCCTGAGTCTATCCCCCTGCATCCCCACGGCGACACCTGCATAGAGGATCCAGAGGCTCCCCCTGACCGTGACTGCCTGGTAACAAAGGAACCTGACGCCTGGACCAAGCACTGCACCCGCAGGCCCCAGGACCGAGAGGAACCACCTACCAGTGGAGGAGTGACCAGCAGGCAACCCTCACCCTAGCCCAGTCGGTGGCTGGCCTGAGCAGCCCCCCTGTGCCCTGCCTGCATCGCTTCAATGACCCCAAGGTCACTCCATTGCTTTCCATAGCAAACTTGATGCCTACTTTGCACACTGCACCCGGCTGCCCTTGTGCCGCTGAGGGTGTGCTTTGTGTGTGTGTCCCCCCCAGTGCTCTACAAAACCCCTGTGGTCTGCCCCCGAGGACGCAGGTACTTACCTGCTAGTAGTCTGGAACCGGAGCACCCCTGTTCTTTATAGGCGCCTATGTGTTTTGGGCCCCCCTTTTACCTCTGCACCTGACCGGCCCTGTGTTGCTGGTGCAGTGGCTTTGGGGTTGCCTTGATCTCCCAACGGTGGGCTGCCTATACACAGGAGACTGATTGTGTAAGTGCTTTACTTACCTGAGAAAACTAACCAAACTTACTTCCCCCAGGAACTGTTGATTTTTGCAGTCTCCACTTTTAAAATAGCTTATTGCCATTTTAACCAAAACTGTGTGTACTACTGTTTTATATCAAAGTTTAATACTTACCTGTGTGAAGTACCTTGCATTTTATGTACTTACCTCAAATCTTGAATCTTGTGGTTCTAAAATAAATTAAGAAAATATATTTTTCTATATAAAAACCTACTGGCCTGGAGTTAAGTCTTTGAGTATGTGTTCTTTGTGTATTGCCTGTGTGTGTACAACAAATGCTTAACACTGCCCTCTGATAAGTGTAGGAGGCTGGCCTGGCTTATAGTGGGTACCTTGGGGTACTTGCACCTTGTGCCAGGTCCAGTTATCCCTTATAAGTAGAATAGAGGTGTTTCTAGCAGCTTAAGCTGATAGAAGGTAGCTATGGCAAAGCAGCTTAGGCTGAACTAGGAGACATGCAAAGCTTCTACTATACCACTTATATCATAAAGCACAATATCACAAGAAGACACAATACTCAGAGTTACTAAAAATGAAGGTACTTTATTTTAGTGACAATATGCCAAAAGTATCTCAGAGGATACCCTCACTTAGGAGGTAAGTAATATACACAAAATATATGTACACAAACCCAAAACAGGTAAGTAACAGTAAGAAAAGTAGTGCAAACAATGTAGAATCACAATAGGATGCAATAGGTAGACATAGGTCCAGGGGCAACACAAACCATATACTCCAAAAGTAGAATGCGAATCACAAATGGACTCCAGACCTATGGGAGATTGTAGAGAGTCGCTGGGACTGTGAGAAAACAGTAAGGGTGTCCAAAATACCCCACCCCAAGACCCTGAAAAGTAGGAGTAAAGTTACCCTACTACCCCAGAAAGACACAATAGTCGTGATAGGGGATTCTGCAAGAACCACAAGTACCAGCAAAACACTGAAGACGGATTCCTTGACCTGAGGACCTGTAAAGGAAGGGGACCAAGTCCAAGAGTCACGAAAGTGTCCAGGGGGGGCAGGTGCCCACTAAACCCCGGATGAAGGTGCAAAAGGGCTGCCTCTGGGTGGAAGAAGCCGAAGATTCTGCAAGAACGAAAAGGGCTAGGAACTTCCCCTTTGAATGGAAGATGTCTCATGGCGTGCTGGATGTTGCAGAAGTGTTTCCAGGCAGAAGTACCGCAATCAAGCCTTGCTAGCTGCAAGAGTCGCGGTTGAGGATTTTGGGTGCTGCTGGGGAGCAGGATGTCGCCCCTTGGAGGAGGAGACGGGGGGCGCTCAGCAACTCGGAGAGTCCCCGCAAAAGCAGGCAGCACCCACAGAAGTACCGGAACAGGCACTTAGAAGATCTGTGAACTCAGAGTCACAAAAGGAGGTTCCCATGACGTCGGAGTCCAACTCAGCGAGTTGGGCACTGCAGGATAGAGTGCTGGGGACCCAGGCTAAGCTGTGCACAAAGGAATCCTTGTAGAAGTGCACAGAAACCAGAGCAGCTGTAAATCACGCAGTACACAGGTTTGCTGTCTGGCGTGGGGAGGCAAGGACTTACCTCCACCAAATTTGGACAGAAGGGCCACTGGACTGTGGGAGACACTTGGACCCAGCTCCTGTGTTCCAGGGACCACGCTTGTCAGGATGAGAGGGGACCCAGAGGACCGGTGATGCTGAAGTTTGGTGCCTGTGTTGGCAGGGGGAAGATTCTGTCGACCCACAGGAGATTTCTTCTTGGCTTCCAGTGCAGGATGAAGGCAGACAGCCCGCAGAGCATGCACCACCAGGAAACAGTCGAGAAAGCCTGCAGGATGAGGCGCTACAATGTTGCTGGTAGTCGTCTTGCTACTTTGTTGCGGTTTTGCAGGCGTCCTGGAGCAGTCAGCGGTCGATCCTTGGCAGAAGTCGAAGAGGGAAATGCAGTGGAACTCTGGTGAGCTCTTGCATTCGTTATCTGAGGAATAGCCTAGAGGAGAGACCCTAAATAGCCAGAAAAGGAGGTTTGGCTACTAAGAAAGGAGGCTTGGCTACTGAAAGAGGTAAGCACTTATCAGGAGGGGTCTCTGACGTCACCTGCTGGCACTGGCCACTCAGAGCAGTCCATTGTGCTCCAACACCTCTGAATCCAAGATGGCAGAGGTCTGGGACACACTGGAGGAGCTCTGGGCACCTCCCCTGGGAGGTACTGGTCAGGGGAGTGGTCACTCCCCTTTCCTTTGTCAAGTTTCATGCCAGAGCAGGGCTGGGGGATCCCTGAACCGGTGTAGACTGGCTTATGCAGAGATGGGCACCATCTGTGCCCATCAAAGCATTTCCAGAGGCTGTGGGAGGCTACTCCTCCCCAGCCCTTCACACCTTTTTCCAAAGGGAGAGGGTGTAACACCCTCTCTCAGAGGAAATCCTTTGTTCTGCCTTCCTGGGCCTGGGCTGCCCAGACCCCAGGGGGGCAGAAACCTGTCTGAGGGGTTCGCAGCAGCTGCAGTGGAAACCCCGAAAAAGGCAGTTTGGCAGTACCCGGGTTCTGTGCTAGAGACCCGGGGGATCATGGGATTGTCACCCCAATACCAGAATGGGGTGACAATTCCATGATCTTAGACATGTTACATGGCCATCTTCGGAGTTACCATTGTGACACCACACATAGGTAGTGACCTATGTGTAGTGCACGTGTGTAAAGGTGTACCCGCACTCACAAGGTTCAGGGAATTTGCCCTGAACGATGTGGGGGCACCTTGGCTAGTGCCAGGATGCCCACACACTAAGTAACTTGGCACCTAACCTTCACCAAGTGAGGGTTAGACATATAGGCGACTTGTAAGTTACTTATGTGCAGTGAAAAATGGCTGTGAAATAACATGGACGTTATTTCACTCAGGCTGCAGTGGCAGTCCTGTGTAAGAATGGTCTGAGCTCCCTATGGGTGGCAAAAGAAATGCTGCAGCCCATAGGGATCTCCTGGAACCCCAATACCCTGGGTAGCTATGTACCATATACAAGGGAATTATATGGGTGTTCCAGTGTGCCAATGAGAATTGGTAAAATTAGTCACTAGCCTGCAGTGACAATTTTAGAAAGCAGAGAGAGCATAAACACTGAGGTTCTGGTTAGCAGAGCTTCAGTGATAGTTAGGAACCACACAGGGAACACATACAGGGCATACATTATGAGCACTGGGGTCCTGCCTAGCAGGATCCCAGTGACACATGGGCAAAAACAAACATACATACAGTGAAAATGGGGGTAACATGCCAGGCAAGATGGTACTTTCCTACAATAAGCCTACTGCTCGACCACACTACCACAAAATAGAGCATTGGTATTATCTAATTTTGCCACTATCAACCTCTAAGGGGAGCCAATGGACTCTGTGCACACTATCTCTCACTTTGAGATAGTATATACAGAGCCATCTTCCTACAAATGTGTGGTATCTGCAAATTGCAGAATTACAGCAATAAGGGTCAAAGCAAACAGACACAAGACTGAGATAAGGCTATGCTCAGAAAGAGAAGACATGCAGAGGATGGAAGGTAAGAAGGGGGTCACTAGAAAAAGAAAGGAGAAGAATCAAGCTGAAGTAAGTCAAGGTCAATTTTTCATGCAGGGGTTTTGTGGGAGAAGGCTTTGTGAGATAAGCAATTTAAGGATGTAAGCTGGTGAAAGAAAGACCATTATAACTAGTGCTCGCTCTGAAAGGCAGACAGCTAAATAGTGCTCCATCTGAAGGGCAGACAACTTAAACATGCAAATCTGTGGTGTATGCATCATCTAAACATTAAGAGCCCTAGCCTGCTGTGTGCCAGGCCTTATGCAGCACTTTTAACCTTTTGGCTTGTGTATCCCAGCCTTGGTACAGGGTCTGTATGCTGCACAACAGGAGTTGGCGCTGGAAAAAGAAAAGGTCTAATTTAAAGATCTTCCCTCACTATTCTATAATTAAAGTTGTTTTTCGCCCAGCCACTAAAAATGTGTTATTATCAAGATGCTCTCAGTAGTGCTAAATGTGCAGTCAGATTATACCCTGTCGCCTAATCCTATGTGTATGTTGTGCATATTTGTGGCCACTGTAGTAATGTATTGTTCATTTAAGTTAAGCAGAACGATGAAGGCCAGTGGGTTCCCGTTTAAAAGCCCCTGGCCTGTTCCTGTGCACAATATGGGTGTGATGTTGTTTTCCCAGAGAGTGGAAGTGTAACATAAGACATACAGAGGGAGAGTACCTAGAAAGTGAAGTGAGGACAAACGAGACAATGCTCCTTGTGACAAATTAAGTCACATTTGTCCTTGCTGACAAATACTTTGCTGTAGAATTTAAAAACAAATTGAAGCTGAAAACCAGATGTCGTTTTTCATGACTCCCTCCTCTTCCACACCTTAACCTTAAATATATGGGTTCCCAGGGTATTTCTTTCCCATTTCCAGCTCGTTTTAAGCAAACCTGCACTTTCGGGGCTGACCTGAATGTTGCTCACCTTAGCGGCTCTTTTTTGATAGTACACACATATACCATTTTCGGCGATCATAGGCTCCCCTAGTGGGCAGGTATAACATGCCTGCTACGGGGCTCGACCCACTCGTCCAACCGCGAGTTTAGACCTGGACTACGAACCCACAGGCTAAAAAGTCTCGTCCACCACCATTCCAGCGAGCGCGCTCAACCCCCGACCGTGCGTTCTATCCAACAAGCGCGTGCTCGTGACTCCACGCCTGACCCGTTGCTCGGGGCAACAGGGAAAGTTGCGGACGCGTCCTAGAGACGGCGCGCTCCCGCCTCCTCACTCACTCTGCCCGCAAGCGCGCGCACCGGCCTGCAGCTGGTGGGGGCAACGGCGCGAGACAGCGGAACCCGGAGAGAGCGCGAGATACGGCGCCTGCAGCATGGCTCCGGACCCAGAGTGTGGCAGGGGAATCTTCCCCACCCTGCCCCGCCTGCCCGAAGAGGGTGAGTTAGGGGGAAGAAGGGAGCTCACTTTCATCCATGTGTTGTAAAGTTACTCGCCATGGCAATCACGGACTCCTCCAGTGAGACCAGCTTTCTCTAAATGGTGTAATGCTGACCCCGGTATCGCCGATTAATGAAACCAAAACGCCCTCCTTGCTGCCCACCTTCTCTGTGCAGATAAATGTTTTTTTTCACATTTCCTTCCTATTCGCCGCCGTTTGCAGATTCATTGTTAACTTGCCAACAGCCACCTGTTAGTAACCTTACCACAGAATAGTGATGAGCACTTTGTGTTAGAAGTATTTGCTGGTTTAGCTTGAACTGCTTATTTAAATTTGCAGGGGTCTTGGAAGGTCGGAAACTAGACGTTTTTGTCTTTGTTAGTTTTTGGTCTGGTTTTACAGTGCAGCTGTCTTCTAGACATATTGTTACTAATATCTGAGTCTACCTAGAGAGAGCATTGATGCAATATTACAAGTCAACCTTTGCTCAACATTAACTGGCTTTTGTGTCAATCTCGGTTGTCTTGCGCTTATTGGTGGCTTTCCTCCTTGCTTTGTGTTTGACCCGGTCACAGGAACGTTTTGGTTGCATCCTCGGTATATTTGTCATTCTGTGTGGATATCGCCTGGGTGAGGGCTCTGCTGCAGGAGTTGCATTTACTGGTAAAGTTAAACTTGTTCCACTCACAGGCTAATCAAATCTGATGTAAAGAGTTCGCATAAGTGCGCCTTTCTGGTTACAAGACCTAACAGTTCCTCTTTTGTTCCGTATGCAGTAGTAAAATAATCTTTTACCCATGTATTTATAGGAGTGTTAAGAAATCATAAAATGACGGTACGAAGGTAAGATTATGGAGCACATCGTTTGATGGGCTATGAGTGCAACATGCTCTGGAAATGCCAATCGGTGTTGCTTGTGTGTAAACGTAAGGAGGGGTCTTAGTGTCTATGCTGGAAAATAATATTCACACCATTACTAATAAAATATTGAGAAAAATCTCTAGTCTGTTCACATCTTTACGACCAAGGGAGACTGAACAATTGGCATCTCCAATGCTTGATTAAAATAAAAATAGTGTACACTTTGGTTCCACACAGGGGAATATCACTGTCTCCTCATGCTGTTGACGATTTGATTTATTATTCCGTCTTCCGGGGCGACTTCCATTGGAATGCGTGAGGGACTTTTTTAAGTCTGAAAAGTACACATGTTCTTCACTCTGTCAGCTCTTTATCTCCTATATTTATTTGAAAGCATTCCTTTTTTTCTACATCTTTTTTTAAGCCTTTCCAAATCAAATAGGGCTGCCTTTAATATGATAAATGCCCTTTGTGCATGTAACACATGAAAACAGTATTTGTGAATGCCGGTGTTTATGTGCATTATCACATTAGAGCCAGACATATTCGTGCCAGACATGTTGGTTGGGTTAATGCATATTACTAAAATTCAATCCAGGCTATCCAAACGAGGGTCCATTGTGAACTATAGGTACAGAGTATCTTGGGGTTATGTGAAGATGATTATAAAAGATCCTTCGTTGTCTATGTTGCTCACCTTCTGCATTCACTGCCCAACCCAGCTTCCAGTTGTGTTGCACAATTTAATATTGGCCATCTTTTGTTCTCCCTAAGTGTCTTTTCTTCAGCACATGTAATAGATACCAGCATGGCTACTCCACTTTTAAGCCTTATGATAGGTGGCTGTGATGAATATTTTTATGGAACCAGGGGTGTGGAATTTTCTAAAATACCTACCTACTTGTCCGTTAGACAGGTTGCTTCATAAATCTACTTGTCCTGTAAAAAAAAAATCCATTTGTCCTGTTGGTACCATGTAGTGCAGTGCAAAATTATGTCAGCACTCTCATTTTTTTCATAAATCTGTTTATTAGCATTTTATCACATCTTAATACCAAAAAAGAACCATTGACATACGGATAATTATCATTGTGCAGTTGCAATGCACTTGGATACCCACATGAAAGAAAAATAAAAAAGTCAGACGCCATAACAAGAAGCAGCCAAGCATCTAACCCAACCATTAAACCATGACGAACCCGAGCTCCCACATCGCATTATTGACAAATATGTAACACAGGAGTAAGATATGCTTACGTCAGGGACTCAAAGCATGAGCATCCATGAAGGAGTGATAAACAATTGCATGGTTCAACGATTCAGTCCGCAGTGTCATTTCATCCCCTCCCCTCCCATAATTGAACATGGGTATTTCTAGCTGGTAGGCAAATATTGTAAACAGGTTACAAACAAACAGTACAACCAATAACAACTGCTGGTTACTAGTCATACAGGCAACAAGTTACCATTCAAACGCGTCCTGACCGGCATGAGAACTAATCCACGTCTACCCAACATACCGGCGGAGGGGCAGACCCCAATCGCGGAACCTGGCCAACATCACCCTTCAGCACACTGGTACTGCATCACATCACACCAACGGGCACACACCACCCCATCGCAGCGCACCATTCCCCCAGCGGACGCCTATTATGTTAGCACTCTCATTATATAAGAGCTCCGACAATAGCCCCTCTGATTATGCCAGGGCTCATACCATTGTAGGGTTTGAATATTAGTATTTCCCTTATTTTGCACCTTTCAGCAGATCTACATACTGGAACTGGAGATAGAGATAAGCAACATTTCTTCTAGAGTTGGGAAAAGTGGTTGAAGGGAAAGTGAAGCTGTAATCGCTAAACAGATTTTCATATGAGCAACTCTACACATGCTTATTTGCTTGTGATAACATGTAGTTCACAGATATTTTCGGAGACTATGATTTCCTAGCCTATGTCTGCAAATTCTTGTGAATTCATGAAAGCTGAAATCCTGCACTAATGCAAGGACATATATCATTGGGTGCACTTTTGTGATTTTCTTTAAGAATTGGGCACCTAATTGGTTATCCACAACCATTTTCTTATTAAAATTCTAACTCTCTCTATACCATCTGGCTTCACTGAGTGACATGATTCTCCTCTTTCACAAGGAACTACAGTGGCAATGTGTGCTTCTTGAGACCCAAAAAATATTTTTGCTTTTTGCCAATGTTTGTTATGGTGGTGAAGGCCCGGCAGCTCCCACGATAATAACTTTTTACAAAAGCCATGTCAAAACAAGACACAGGTTGACAAAACCAAAAGGCTGACCACCAATGCCAGACAAATTGAATTTGCCACTGCTTGTTTATTTTCATGTTTCCCATAATCTTGTTTAAATTGGTTACTCAGATTTTTCTATTAAGAATGTTTTTTGGAAATACTAGCATGCATCATCACAATTTACTAAATGATGCTTCAAAGCAGTGGTGCCTAACGTTTCACAGTAGTTTAGCAAAACTGTTCTTTTTCCTAGTTGCATTTTTTATCAACATTTTATTTTGAAAGCAAAGAATCATGCTTGCTTTCTGCAGATATTTGCATGTAACCAGAGGGTATTCGGCATTCTGGGATCATTATATGTAACCTCTGATTGTTAAACTTTGCAAACGTGTCTACACATTTTTATACAGAAACCACTGTCAGTAGTACAGGCCAAGCTTAGAAAACTTTCGTAGCGTGATTACCCTAATAATAAAGGCTTTGCATTAATGAACCATAAATACAAGTTCAAACAGCATTAAGATATGGAAGCAAATATTACCTTAACTGCAAACAAAGTCCTTCGCTGATCCACAATGCGGTACTGTAAACTAGCAGCCAAATTGTTGGCGCTGCAGGGGGTTGGGCCTTCTTGTCCCAAGGACAAAAAAAACCTGTTGTCCCTGACCCCAAACAGTATGTCCTGTGCATCAGGCTATGGGAATTCCACACCTCTCTGGAGCCTCCCCTTCTCTGACTGGATTATAACCTCCCACTATTCTTTTTCCTATTTTCTGCTGACCTTGATGTTCTGAAGTAACCACAATGCTACGCACAGTTCATCCAAAACTCCATATTAAATGAACTATAGAAAAGTTTGCTCTTGTGAGCAGTGATTTGATCCTTGGGACAGTAAAATCATGGCATGGAAGGTTCACACAAAACAGTAGCTCTAGGTCAGAGTGATGTCACTACGTGGTGTCACTTCAAGGGAGGACTCTGAAGCGTGTCTCCAAGGGTACATGGAATTCCCAGGCATATCCCCACACTTGGAGGTTTTATGGTGACCCACCAGTGCCCCTGTTTACTGTGTCCTCATTTAGGTCCATCAGAAAGCTGTTCTAAATGCAAGTGTTGTATATGCTTGCAGTTTTGGCTCTATGATTCTAATATGATAAACAATCTTGGTGGTAGAACAGAACATACCTGTTTTGCTTTGGGATGACCCTGGGGTAATCATGACCACCCTACCTACCTGTCCACAGGTGATAACACATGCAATCTCATGCTGATGGATATTTTTCTCAGCCTGTCACCATGGGCTTCCCATTTTATGCCAGAGACTTCCACATTGTGGTAAGGTACCTACTACTGAGCAGAATCTTCCCTAATGAGGCAGTTAATGGGTGCATGCTGCCCGTGTATGGCACCCACAGTTACCATCCACTGAGAGCCTTCTGGCCAATACGGAAGGGGCAGTGGAGGTAAGCAGTGTTGTCCTCTCTTAGATTATTTCTACCCCAGGTGGAGCACAGTGCCCAGGTCTGCTGGGTGGTGTGCTGCATGTGCCAGATGCAGCCTAATCCCTGTCCTTTACTGAATGCTAAAATGTTGTTATGCAGCCTGTGTGGTAGGGTGGAAACTGGACAGATTTTGCTTGTCTAAATTTGGATATATTTCTGTGTGGTATCTGTGTCTCTCCCCAAGACTGTCTACAAGGTGGAGGCATTTTAAATATGCCACATTAGGCGACCAAAGAGGCTGTTTCTGTGGGACGTGAGGAGGACCACAGTGGCCTGCTAGTGATGTTTTTATTTTCATTTGGCTTCTAGTTCTTGAATTTTCCATTTTACCCTTCACCCACCTCTAGTTTTGGCAAAAGAAAACTTATCTATAATTCCTATTTGCTTGGGAGAAACTACCCAGTGGAAGAAAAATGCTGCCTGTCGGTCTTCAACTCTTTTGAAAATGCTATATTTGACAGCCCTCTGCTATTGTTTTTAAAGATGCAGTCCAAATATTGATCTTATTTTTTGTTAGCCAGAGAGGGGCCTATTTGCTGGATCATTTTTATTTTAATAAACAAGTTCTATTAGTTTTGTAACGAAACAATGGACAGAGGGAAAGACACACCTTTCATTGGGCAGTGAGTTGACAACATACAGGCAGTTACGTAGACCACAGTACAACACATACATCGGTTATGAACCATTATTTTAAAATCACAACTATTTTACCCCCTTTATCACTCATGGGAGGAGGCCCAGCCATTCCCGCCCCCCAACACTTGTATGTTTGCAGGTAGATCCCCTTACCTTATGAACCTGTTTTTCTTGTCTCGCACATCAGTCAACCCCACGCCTCCACTTCGTGAGGGACCGCGTAGTAGGCAAGTTCCAGGTATTCGCATTGTCCTGTTTCGCCATCATCAGCGCAGTACCTATGAAAGTTCGATCGGCCCTTGATCCCTCTATTCCCCCCATTACTCCAAGTAGGACCATCACTGGCAACATCTGTTGCTCTCCCCCCATTACTGCATAATGTTTGTGAAAAATCTTCTTCCATTATTGTACAATGTGAGGACAGCTCCAAACCACATGGAAGAAATCTACTGCGTCCCCTGAACATCTAGGGCACTGGGAAGTGGAACGGAGTCCTGCTTGATACATCCGAATAGGAGAAAGGTATGACCCATACAGAAAATACAATTGTATCAGCCACAACCTAGTCGATATGGCTATTAGTCTTGGTGCCATTAGTGCATCCTGCCAATCCGCGTCTTCTAGGGGGACCACCCATCCCTCCCATCTACTTCTGATATGATCTAGACCACCCGGGGGTATGAATAATTAGCATTTTATAAATTTGAGACACACCCTTTTTCCCACAAAGCCCCCATAAGCAGTTTGGCCTCTAGTGGACTATACTCAGGTACCGTGTCAGTACATGACAAGTGTGTACTAAGGGCGTGACGAAGCTGAAGATATTTATAAAATTATGTCCGAGAGAGGTGATGTGTGGTCTGGAGGTCTTAAAAGGACCGCATAAATCTTTCCCCCCACACATCTCCTAGCTGAGAAATGCCCAGCAAGTCCCATTTCTTAAATCCGCAAAAGGTAGCTGATTCTTTTAGCCAGGTGCCCTGCCATAGGGGGATCTGCTTGGTGATGATGTTATCCCACTGTATATGACGTAAGACCACACGCCAGTCAAGGAAAACCACTCCGGTCACTGGCTCTATGCTACAGGGGAGCGAGGAGCCCTAGAGGATATCTAAAATTTGTGGAATGGGAGTGAGACTAATTCAAGTTGATATGTCGGGTCAGCCCAACCCCCCTTGAACCAATCATGAATAATCAAAACCTGTGTTGCCAGATAGTATAAGTAGGTATTGGCCATACCCATGCCCCCATCGTATACCCCCTCTAACAATGCTGCCGTGCAAGTCGGTGTCTAGATTTCTGCCAAAGAAATGAGGCTGCCATCCTGTCTAGCGCCCAGAACCAGTATCGTGGAATTGGGAATGGGAAGTTCTGAAATATATATAAAAACCGAGGTAGTATGATCATTTTGTACAGTGCCACTCAGCCAAAGACATTTAAAGGCAATGTTTGCCAGCGCATCCAGTCTGCCTTGGCTCGCGACCCCAGTGGAGTGAAATTCAGGGTACATGCCAGTTCTGAGAGGAATGCCACCCAGATACCCAAATATTTGAAGCACAGCCGACGGAGAGGTACCTCGTCTTGCCAAGCATAAGTGTCTCCTGATGGGCCCAGCGGCACCAGTACCAATTTAGTTGCTTTTATTCAGAGTCCTGACGCTTCCTCAAAACAATGCAGAAGGTGAAAACTCTAAGGGTCAGAGTCTCTATGTTCTGCTATATATAGGAGGACATCATCGGCATAGAGAGCTACACGATCTTCATATGTGTTGTTCTAATTCCACCCTCGTTATATTGGGTCTATTCTGATCAGTTGTGCCAAGGGCTCAATTGCCAGGGCAAAAAGAAGAGGGGATAAAGGGCAACCCTGACGTGTCCCCCGGCAGTTAGGAACGACTAGAGATAAGATACCATTAATCTGAACTCTAGCCGTTGGGTTATTGTCAAGGGCCTGAATCAATCGACAAAATCATTGTCCCATGCGAGCCCTCAGAAGCACTAGTTGTAAATATCCCCAGTCCACTGTATCGAAGGCCTTCTCAAAATCGACAAAGAGAAGTGCCAGACTGGAAGACAAGCGATGACGCCGTGCCAGTGCAACATGGAGGCGACGTATACAATCTTGCGACCTCCGATTAGTCATGAATCTTCATTGGTGGGGATGGATTAACAGTGGTAGGACCTTCTTTCGCTAGATAATTTTTAGTATGTAATGTAGTACATCAACAGTCCTAATTTACATACTTACAAATGCTATTCATAAATGGCTTAGTTTACAAAGGGGCTAATTTACAAAGGCATTGCTGAGTATGCAAAGTAGTACTCCAGTGTTACTACTTCGCATACTTCTAAAGGCAATTCACTAAGGAGATTTCTATCTATCTGTCTGTCCTCTTACTTTGGTCCCAATTCACATAGCACTTGATTCACAAAGAGTTACTCTTGTAGTGCTCCGAATTCTAGGAGTACTACAAAAGTGGGAATTGCAGTTCACTAAAATTACACCCACATTTACTCCAGTAGTATTACTGCACCCAATCTGACTCAAATCTACTGCACTCAAGCCTGGGAGTAGGTCATACACAGCAATTGGACACTCAAATTTGCAGCAAGGTAATCACATACAAATTAATAGAGGAATTCAAAAATGCTACCAGCACAAAGTCTAGGCTAGAAAAATAGATACTATTTACCTGATTAAAACAAGACCAAAACGACAAACATGCAATCAGTAGAAGTTGATATATGAATGTGTAAAGATTAACTGTGAAATTGTTCTTATAAGTCAATAGTGGTTAAAAGGTTACTTGAGGTCGCAAAGGACTGGAGCAAATCCAAAATCCAGTCCGACTGCGATGGAGGGTAGACCGTTTACAGAACCCAGACAGGGTCCACTTAGACAGTATCTTTGATGAAGCAATGCGTCGAGGACACAAAGCGTCGGTACCAATGCTCATAGTTGGGTAGATGCATCAATATTTCCCACACAGTTGTGTCCTGCGTCAGTGCCGAACTCTGATGAAGTGAATGCGATGCATTGTCTTCGAGCTGCACAGTGTGTTGTCATTGAACCACACAGGCTGTGGATCTGATGTTGTCAAGCAGCCTCTGTGTCAGCGCCGAAGGAGCAATGCAGTGAAAATTTACACACACTCAGGGTGATGGGTTGGTTTTTGCAGCAGACAGCTGCAGAACTTACTTCTGAGGCCCAGGACTGGAGAAGGGCATCTCAGGCAAGGGTAGGACTCACATATGGCAGAGGCCAGCAGCACTAGGAGAGTTGCGGGCAGTCTTTGATGTCCTTAAGACTGCAGAAACTGGGAGCAATCCAACAAGCCCTTGGAGAATCCTAGGTTCAAGGTTGTAGAGAACAAGTCCAGTCCTTCTCACTGCAGGCAAGAAGCAGAAAGCAGCAGGCCTACATAGCAGAGCAAGTAGCAAAATGGCAGTCCCTCTTATAGCAGAGCACACAGCAAGCAGTAGGCAAACTCAGCAATGCAGTTGCAGAGCGGCAGTCCCTCCTGGCAGCACTGCAGTCCTTCTTCCAAGCAGAGTCCCTGTGGTTCTAGTAGAATTCTGATTTGTTGGGGTTTGGGGTCCTGTATTTATACTTTGTTGCCCTGGTTCTGGAATGTGGGAGAACCTTCCAGGCATTCCTTTGAAGTCCACAAGGTCCCTGCCCTTCTTACCTGCCTTCAGACATTCTACAGGGGGGTTATGCAGCCCTTTGTGTGGGGAGAGGCAGAGGACCCATCGGCCTGGTGATGGGCCTTCAGTATGCAAATGCCACACCCAAGATCCCTTTCTATGTGACTTTCTAGAGGGAATGCACAAAGCCCAGCTGTCATAACCCCAGACATGTATTCAGAGACAGGCAGAGGCACAGAATGGTTAAAGTGAGAAAATGCCAACTTTCTAAAAGTGGCAGTTTCAGACTTACAAATTAAAATCCGACTTCACTATCGGTTGTGACTTAAAATTGTGAGTCAAGGGACACTAAACTCAATATGTCTATCTTTTCCCAATTGGAAATTACACTTAAAAGATGTTTTGAGGTAATCCCAATGTTATCCAGTGGGAGAGATAGCCCTTGTAATAATGGAAAAACAAATTTAAGAGTTTTCACTACTTGGACATGTTAAACTTAAAAGTACACATTCAGCTTTTTAAAAATACACTGCACCCTGCCCTTGGGGCTAACTAGGGCCTACCTAACACGTAATTAAAAGGAAGGTTTGGGCCTGGCAGGTGGGTACACTTGTCAGATCGAAATGGCAGTTTAAAACTGCACACACAGGCTTTGCAGTGGCAGGCCTGAGACATGTTTGAGAGGCTACTGTAGCGGGTGTCACAGTCCGTGCTGCAAGCTAACTAGTAGCATTTAATTTACAGGCCCTGGGCACAAATAGTGCACTTTACTAGTGTCTTAGAAGTAAATTTAAATCTGCCAATTATGGAAAAGTCAATGTTACCATGTTTAGAGAACAGTGCACCTGCACTTTAGCACTGGCTAAGTGCCCAGAATCATAGAAGTCAGCAAAAATGAGTTAGAAAAACAGGAGGTCAGAGGGAAAAAAGTTAGGGGAAACCACACCAAAAATGCCATGTCTAACAGAAATGTTCAAGTAAGTATATTGCTAATAAATAAAAAAAAAACACTCACTTTACATCTAACACTATTCTTTACACACTCAAAAACTCATCACAACACATTGCAAGTCCCAAACAGACACACGCTCACTGACGTGCATGCATGGAGACGCACAATGACACACAACATAAAGGTGATATCTGTCTGTAGTACATCTCACAGGACAAGGTGAAGATGGCAGAGCCCTGGGTGTAGGCTTATTTAGGTGCTTCCAGTAACATTGTTTGTCAGGCGTGTTTCTGTTTCTTCAAGTGATGCCTAGTTCCCTATTCTTTTGAATTCATAGTTCTACAGAGCTTAGGGAGAGCTGCATGCCTACACTATGTAGAAGAAAGTATGTTGAAATGAATTCCCTAAGGATAAGCTTAAACCTATGTGTGTGAAGATCTCTGTATGTTGGTTTACATTTGTGGAATGAGTCGACAAGGAAACCAGTAGTATTGGCATTCATAAGTGTATCAGAAGTACTTGAAGAGTAAGTTGCACCTTCCCATAACAACGTATTTGCAAATCGAGCCCTAAGACGTTTATGAAAATGTGAGGTGCAGAAAGGTCAGTATAGATGGCAACATGCAGAATTTGTTATCACCTAGATCCTTATATCAACTGTAGTCTGAAGAATAAACTGGAGTGAGTGAACCTAGTCAGACAAGCAAAAATCCCAGTGAAACAATTGTACAGTTGTGAACCTAAGTTTGTATATAGGTACCGATTAACAGCAGATTTCATGGGGCATTCACATGCATACAAAAAGTGAAGCAAACCTATCTTACTTTTGTCTTTTCAGTTAGATTTCAGGGATGGCATGAAGGAAGACCTATGATTACCTTGCGTAGAGGAGGGCCAGGATGTGCTTTTATGGAAGACAGATGGCACTGATGTATTGCTACTACTTACAAAATAAGTTGCTATATGTAAATAGTCTGCTCCTGTTGCTTAAGAAGGGAATTGTGGGGCAGGAATGAGCAACCCATTGTTTCATGGATATCAGTTAGAGTCTGAAGGCAAACAGGAAATAATGGAAAACCTCAAATTTCCCAGGAATCTTTTCTGCCAAATTAATACTTGGCAAGAAAGTGCTCCCTTGGGATGATGAGGCTAAGATACTGCAAAGCATAGCACAAAACATGCAATTAACATTTTGGCGCCCAACACCAGATGCACTGCACGCATTATGTCTTGCGCCCAAGAAGGAGAATTGGCTCTAGCATTTCAGGGAGATGCTTGACTTGATTCATGCAGTATTCAATGAACTTGCAGGCACCACTCAGTTAACTCTCTAGCCAAATTAAGGTGTAAAAATGTTCAGAGTCATTTAGTGTGTCGGGAAACTTACGATCTAGAATCTGCACTGCCAATCTTCACCAGAATTCAAAACTGCAGAACCTGATCAGTAGGTGTATTCCACCTTTCAGTGCATAAAACTTACTATTTCAAAGAGCCCTAACACAACATACCTTATCAGAAACACAAGCAACACTTTTAATTGGTACTCTGCTAGACATGGTCAGTGATCAACACCAACATTTTGTAATGTTTTTATTTTTTATTTTAAAGAACCTTCCCCCCATTATTAAGTAAATATTCCTGTGTTCAGCCTTTCATCCAAGGGTTCATAGTTTGTATGAGTATGTCTTACCCCATGTCACAGGTGCATCTTTGACACAACGTTTTCAAAGTTTGGCCTTTCCTTTACCGGATCTCCACAAACTTCAGCCAATGTAAGTAGATGTCAAAGACCTATCAGGCACTCCCTTTTCCCACAGAGGAGTGTCACTGTGCTCTTTTTTCACTCAAAGGCCATACAATCAACTGCATCCTTGTACTAATTATCTTGGGAGGCAGATGTCTAACTTCCTTCCTATTCTGTATCCTCAGCCACAAAGCAGTACTCTCTTTCAAATAGCCCTCCACTCACTGGAAAGTAGAACTTCAAAGTTTGGCAGGAAAATGATAATTAAAGTGTTCATTTACTCCACAGGCATGCACACCTTCAGCACTTTCCCAGTATCTTCTTTCTGAACCTGTGTATGTATGTGTGTGTATATGGTATTTCTGTAGCACAGACCTAGCCCAAAGGTAGCAGAATGCTTTACATGATCAGGGACAATCATGAAGTCAACAAATAATCTCAAAGGAAGCTTGGTTATGAATGGTTAATGCATTGTGATTAGTGTCCTTTAAAGAAGTGAGTCTTCATCTGTTTCCTAAATAGGAGCAGAATCGATGTGGTCTTAGTGGATATAGGGATGTTGTTACAGATCCTGGGTCATATATGGAAAAAGGCCTGCTGTCTTGTGTTTTTCTTTTCTTTATTACACCTTTTGGTCTGCAACCTGATGTGTCTTCACTGCAGGTGTGCTTGGAACCGATAGAGATGGTGAGCTTGTCCGCAGTGTAAGAGGGGTGCTGTCATGATGACTTTGTAAACGGCGCAGCTGGTTTTGAAGATGGTGCGGGCTGGCAAGGGGAGCCAATGGAGTTCAATGAAGATGGGGATGATGGGATCATAGTTCCTTAGGTCCTAGATGAGATGTGCTGCGGCATGTTGGATACCTCTAAGGGGTGCCAGTGTGGCACTTGGGAGGGAATGGAGTAGGAAATTACCACCATTCCGATAAGAGAGTACGAGGGCTTGAACAGCAGTTCTGAAGTCTCTTTCTGAAAGGAATGGTCTGGCTTTCTGTAGAAGAGATAGCTAGTACCAGGCTGTCTTTGGTTTTCTGGCAGTGTGTTCCTTGAGGGAGAGGTTGGTGCCAAGGATGAATCCAACTAAATTGGCATTCAGTTAAAGTTGGGAATAGAAGCCATCAAGGTTCATGACTTTGAACTAGGTTTTGTACTCTATCTCGTTTGTTGTTCTTGGCAGGTAACAGGAATTCCGTCTTGGTTGGGTTGAGCTTCAAGTAGGCAATAGGCTTTGAAGTCTGGATGATGTGCAAGCAGTGTTTGAAGCGTTGAATATCTGAAGCAGAGGATAGTTTTAAACAGAGTTATGTGTCATCAGCATATTGGTAAATCTTTACATTGTTGTCTGTGAATATAGCACCAAGCAGCTTCATGTAAACGTAGAAGATGACAGGAGACAGTATGGAACCCTTAGGGATTCCACAGGTGATGAGGATCTTTTGTGACCCAGAGGTGCCCATGTGAACAAACTGGTGTCAGTAGGAAAGGTAGGAGGAGAACTAGTGAAAGACATTGCCAGTGAATCCCATTCAAGATTTCACAGTGTGTATGAGGTTGGATGGTCGACTGTGTCATAGGCAGCTCAGTAATATCTGGCGGTGAGGATCATCTTTATCTGTTGTCAAGAGGGTATTGTCTATGATGTGTAAAGTAGCGTTTTCGAATATTTTAAAGCTACACAGCTTTGTAACCCCACCACTTATAATCTCAAAGGTACTGATCAAAATCCCCTCTCAGTTTTTATAGGCCTCACAAGGTGGATCCTCCAGTGCTTAGGGATTTTTATTTTCCTCTCCACAAGTTGTGTCATTTCGTAAAAACAAACAGGGCAAATCTAATTAAAATTACAATTTCTCATAAGAGTGAAATAATAGCAAAATCAGTGCTTTAAGCCAGATGTTCTTTTGTGGCAATGTTGCTGAGCTTAGGACTTAGATATCTTCATTCCAGCGGATACTATGGCCAACAATCATGTAGTTCAGGACAAAGCAGGTTTTCTTCTGTGACTCAAATTGTAAATTTTGAAATGAAAATGTCTTGTTACTACTAAATAATAATATATTATGCAGATTGTATCTCAAATTACATGTTTCAGCCTCCCACGCAGTCACATTCTGGCTTCTTTAATTTGATTTCAAGTGGATCAAATATGCAGAATGTAGTTTTATTTACAGCACATACATGTAGGAGCTGCTCTTCTTTGTTAAAAAGGTTCTCTTTATGTACTCCGCTGTTACTTACAACTGGGCTTTCCTGTATGAAATACCCTGAATAATATTGCTGTTATCCTGTTCCTAGTAATTTGCAGGTGGTTGCTTCTAGCAAGAACACAATTCTTGTGTCTTTTGCTTTAATCAGCAACTCTCCCACATCATGAAGAATCTTTTGTGCCTGCATTGTGATCTCTTTTGCTGTAGGCGTGTGAGCTAATAGTAATAACATAGCAACACAATGTTCATGACATGTTTGTATACAATAGCAATGTGCGCCTTCAGAGCAGTGTTTTGCATTGCTATAAGCAAAGTCAGCTATATTGAGTAACACAGTCCTAATGTATAATGATGAAGCATGTGAGACATCTTCTTGGTCTTCTTTGTCTGCCCTCTGAGAATGAAATGTTTACGTTTGTTGGCATGATGGTTTACTTCTCTCCTGAGAGGCTGCCTTCTGAGGCAGGAGTTTGCTGAGAGCAGGGAGCATGTAAGGATAACCATGTGGGCCTTTATTTGGCTTTAGCACATTCGAATATGCTAATTTACTTTACAGACCATCTAACGTACTCTCGCAGAGGAGTAACAGCACAAGGGTATGTCAAAAATGGCACAACTGCTGTAGGTGCCAGGAGCTGAAAGCTGTGATTAACAGATCTGCCATAGCAAACATTTCTCTTCTCAGGAATGCACAGGACCTGAACTGATAGGAATAGCAAAGCAGAGCTGCAGACTAGTGTGTGGCTCTGCAAATCAGCGTGGGAGGATGCTATAAAAGCATTCCATACAAGGACCCCTATACAGAGAGGTTTGAGTATACTTGCTTGGAAGATCAGGTAGTTCTGGTTTTACCTCTCGTCACAAAGAAGGCTGAAGCCTTCATTACAAATGAGGTGGAGCGAAATTACCACATGGTTTCATATGGTGATGTCTTTCAGCCACACTCAAAGAATTTACTGCATACAATCTTATTACATGTGGAATTCCCTTTGTTTTTGTGGTGTGTGGCTTATCACATGAAAAATAAGGATACAAGCCAGTATGCTGAAAAGCTGTTTGCTGATAAACCGCTTATCAGATGTTAGATGCAGTGAAGCAAAAGGTTAATGAGGGAATATCACCTAATAGCCCCTGCTCGGAGCAGGTGGTAACCATCTCCCAACTATAAATTTAACTTCATTATGTAAATATTGTAAGTAAATTGTAATCTGTTTCAATGAAGACAGTTGTTTGCAATTTATAAAATTCATTTTAACAATAAAATGACATGGGGCGTGGCCAAGATAGCGACTACAACAGACGTTCTCCTGTGAGCTCTGGCATAGCTCTGTGGCAGTCCTCATTAATCCTCTCTGCAATACTGCCCAACAGTGTCTGCCCTGATGTGCATGCCCCCCTGAGGCCCTGGAGAAACGTATGCTGAAAGTGACCAAAAGAGACCAGGACAGGCACTGGGTGGCCTGAGATGGTAATGTCGCTGACGGTTCTCGTAGGCCCCGAGGGAAGTTCCTACTATCCTGGGGTGGACGGCGGCTGCAGTGGAGCCGGGGCCTTCAATCTGCTGCTGTAGATTATGTGTGGTACAGCCAGCTGTCACAGTGATGCGGCCCATTGGCAAGAGAAAGCGGCGTGCTGGAGCTGCAGAGGACTGGGCCCAACAGAGCGGAGCAGGTACGAGGTGGGAGGGAACGGACAGACCGCTGATGGCCGCCGCTGGGTGCATGACTCGGGACCTGCAAGAGAGGGGGTTGGGAGCACACTGCCTCACATCCCAGCAGAGTTCGCCCCTTTGCATCCTGGTAAATGCAGTTCTCAGTTAGCGCTTACTCGAAAATTATCTGTAGTTTCTCACCAAAGTTGGTGCAGAAATTGCTTTATATCTCTAGCCACATGTTTCTGGGTTTAGCCCTTTATCAGTAGAGAGTAGAGAACAAAGAAAATTAATCTGGGGATGGGAGCACACTGCCTCACATCCCACCACAGTTCGACTCGGGACCTGCACCTCGGTGATTGCCTATGGCTGCTGGGGACTTGTTGACCGGAACCTCGCAGCGGCTGAGATTGCTTGCCGCATTTATTTGTGGCCTAACATACAGGGACTCTGCCAGTGTGCAATGACACTGCCCAGCGGGATTTGCAACCCAGGAATGTACTCCAGGAGCTGCCCTAGATGACCATAATTTGGGGAGCCATCTTCTTCCTTGACCGCTGCCGGCCCCTACTGTGGACTGTAAGTTGGTGCCAGTTTCTGATGGTATTAGACAGTGAGTTAGACCCCCTGATGAAGCTTTAATAGCACCTGAGACCAAATTCTTACAGAAAGACTCAGGCCCACTAATTTATGGTCACTGGGTTGCATATGATACAGGGCTGGACTGGAGGTGGCTGCTCCTGCTGGGGTTCACTGGAGTAAGCCTGCACAGTCCTCGTCACAATGGGTACGATGGTTAAACTTAAGAGCACCAACCTCCCCCCCCCCCCCCACCAATAAAGACCTCATGGACTACCCAGCTGCACCACCATGAGCGGTTGGTTGGGGCGGAGGGGTGTTGTTGCCCAGGAGCCACCTCGAGGCCACCCTCAAAAAACATTCTGGACAGTATGACAAGGTACTACAAGCAATCCTAGACACCAAAATCACAGTGGAGATCAAGATAGACCTTGTGTCCCTGGAAGTGAACCTGCTCCGCATGGACCACAGGTAGCTAGTGATCTGAATGGATGACAAGGAATTTTCCATTACTATGATGCGATCCATGATGAATGAAGTCCACATTTGAATGCAGGAACTGAGAACCAGCATAGCCTCTTTACAGCGGAGGGTGGAAGATGCAGAGGGCTGCTCGAGACATAATAATGATCGCTTCACGGGCTTTCCGAAGTGTTCTGAGGGCCCAAACATGGACATTTTCCTTCATCAGTGGATGATGTCAACTGTCCGGGTTCAGAAGCTGCTGAAATTCTTCTCTGTAGAAAGGACACATTGATTATCAGGGCAACCTCCCACCACCGGGAGCCCAACCGAGACCTCTGATTGCAAGGCTGCTGACCTACACAGGCAGAGATCTTATTTTGCAAATGTTCTGGACAAAGACCTATGGCAGTTTGAAGGCAGTGTTGTCACAGCCTATCCGGACTATATGGCGAAAGTACAGCAGCTGCGCAATTCCAACACAGCAATCAAACAACAACTGCTGGGCCTGAAGTACGCACTCCTCTTCCCTGCCAAACTGAGGGTGATTGAGGGCGAGACATTGCTCTTCTTACATCTGAAGAAGCATGGGTGTGGTTGCATTCCAAAGGCATAGAGGCACCGGTGGCCAATTATCAGCAAAGCGGAGAGTGTTTGACACTATGAACAAATCACAGGCATAGGTGCACCCACCCGACGACTGGACAGGTGGCCAAAAAGAGAGCGCGGACGGTGATGGATATGCTGCAGCAAAGCCAAAGCTCATTTGCTGCCCTGCAATCGGACTGTGCATCAGTCTCTGGCACAGACTCCAAAGAGGACTGGTGCCTCTGCTGGACAGAACAGACAGGGCCTGGCACAAATGCCCAGACTGGCAGATGACTTGATCTAACTGTCGGGGCACTCATCAACTGTGGTCTGCCTGGAACTGGGATAATGATATGATCCCGCTAGGGGTTGCCGTGGCTGGCACGGGAGGGGTAATAGAGTTCTGTAACCATTAATCAGGGCTTAATTGGTCATGGACCACACAAGAGTCCTGACACGCTCTGACCTCTACTGTAATGGACCTTGAGTTACGTACTGGCAGCCTACATAGCCAATGGATATATGCTGTACTATCCTGGTTGGGCACAAAGAAGACTCCCTGTTGGTGGGGAAGGTATTTTGCGTCAACTGTTATACTACTGAGGGAACCTTTACAGATACCACAAGTCTAACCAAAACTGACGAAAGCACATGTAAGCATAAGAGAACACTTGGTGGGGACTTACACTTCAGTGATTCAATACACACTGACCCTAGGTTAGGGACTGGTGAGACAGACAGACACCCACCCACGAAGGGAATGTTGTCACCTCAGTATAAAGCACTGACATGGAACGTGAGGAACATGGCCACCCCACCAAGAAAAACTGGGTACATCCCCACCTTAAACAGCGTCATACACATAGCATTTCTACAAGAAACACATCTGATCCAAGTGAAATACAGAAAGTGTGTGAGAAGTGGGGAGATCAGATTTATGGTACTACTTCCTCGCATACGCAAGGGGGTTACTGATCTGGATTGCCCTGGGGGTACAATTAATTCAGGAAACAGTAGAAGTTGCTGCCTGGATCAGGAGATGACACAGTTGCACAAAGTGCTGTTACGAGGGCAGACTGGCCTGCCGGAATGTGGGTTAAGCTACAAGAAAGAGAGGAAGATTCAGTTATAGTCCCTTTCTGTAAGCCATGGAGTGACCAATAACTCAGTCCAGCTAATGAGGGATGTGCTGTGCTGCAACAAAGGTTTAGAGGCTAGTACTCTGCTGGCTGACAGTTGTCCCCTTGCTGATGGGGTTGGAGGGGGTGGGGTGGGGATTTGCCGTACTCTGCGTTTGCATTCCTTCTTTTTAGCATCTCTAAAAAGAAAACAAATGTGCTTCTAAAGCTGCGCTGAGCAATACATTGTCTGTGATGCAGCTCTTCCCCCATATACCATGTAAACAAACACAGCCCCATCAAAGGCACCTCTGCATAGGTTCCCGTGGAAAGCGTGCAGTTTTACAGGCAACATCACACCTGCCTATTCCCAATGTGTAACAGTCTGCCCTGGCCAGTTCCTGGTGCTGTTTTATAGTGAAGTAGTCAGAAATGGCTGTGCTAATAGAAAAGCCACAAAGCTTACTGACAGACTGGTGCTCTTGATCTGCTCGCCAGCATGAGCAAAGTCATTCATGCATTATGAAGTGCCTAACGGACCTGACTGCAGTGGAAATAATGCCTGCAAAGAAATATACAGATTTCCAAAAAGGCTGGAAGAAGCCATTAATTTTCTATTCTAAGAAAATACATTGTACAGATGTATAAGAAATACAATTGTATGTTGCAGAAAGATTCCAAATAAGTTTTGAATTATGTTGCCCATCGTAGGTCCACGAGGGTAGGTCAGAATCCATGGCTCGACTTTCAGAATTACCACTGGCTATTCAAATGTGTTTTAATGCGATTAAATGAATATTTGTTTATTTTATGTGATAATCTCTGAAAATCCAGTATGGGGTTGGCCCTCCTTGGACTACGTTCGATACCCCCTAGTCTCTGGGTTCTTTGTTCTTTTACATGCAATGTTCTAAAATTCACATGCCCACTAAACACAAAATAGATGTCATTAATCAATATAATTGAAGTTTCTGAAATTGCTTGCTTTAAATGTTGAAAGGTCTGCATTTTTAACTCTCATAACTTAATTCCTGTAATTTGGAAGATATTCAGCTCACGCTGCTCTCGTCAGGGATCGTGCCTGACTCCAGCAGGCAGGTTCGCAATCCCCTCTGTGCTAACTTCGGTGCTGTTGTGAGGAGATAGTTCAACGATTAAACCCTCGAGGTGCAATGTAGCATTGACAGCCTTGGAACATGCACAGATCACAGCGTAGGACCAAAGAGAGAACTTGAAACTCTGTAGGAACAACATATTGTAAGACACACAGCAGAAGACATAGAGCATGGAGAGCCTGATCTGTTAGCAATGGTATGACATGCCTCATTGTTCTAAGCACAACTGGTATTGCTTACTGTTGTCATAACAGCACCAGCTCTCCACCAATACAGTTTGGGCAAATACAGACCTGAAGACCAGCACAGCTGTCAGCATGTGTATACTTAAACACCTGCCCTTTTAAACATCTGCAGTTGAGGTAGCTTAAGATAGGAACACATTCACAAGTACTTTGTGATTCTGTGTGTGAGTGGGGGGATGGAAGGGGGAGGGAACTGAGGGGAGTGTTCACATCGCTCCCCAGAGGGTTGAGCTTGGGCATGTTTGATCACTGAGTTGCAAAAGTATCAGGATGTTTTCCAGAACCATCATTCTGAACAGCTATTTTTTCACAGAAAGAGTGACAAATGCAGTGAGCCCCTGGCAGCTAACACCAGTTCAAACAGTTGCAGGATCATTGGAAGAGCAACCGAAATCACAGTTTGAAAGTGACAGGTCAAAACGCTCTGACTCTGTTGTCCTGACTGAGCATTAAAGGCTTTGATCAGTCTCCAGAAAGTTTATAGCCCTGCCCTCCCGGTGTGCATATTATCAGCTCTCTGGAAAGGACACAAATTGTGTCTCCACAGGAGGTTTTTGATTTTTTTGATTTTTTTTTTTTGTCCTGCAGTGTCTTCCCCCTCATTCAGGGATGGGGAACCGGTACATATTGTTTGGGGTCAATGGCAAAAAGTTTTCATGTTTATTTAATCCTTGGGACAAGTAGGCCCAACCCCCTGCAGCACAAACCCTTTGGCTGCCAATTTACAAAGAATGTCACTGTCTGCAGTGGAGGTAGGTGTGTCCATTTGTTAATGATGTTCAAACTTGTATTTATGATTCATTAATGAAAAGCCTTCATTATTAGGGTGAGCGTTGTAAATAAAAGTTTTAAAGTCACACTGCACTATTGACAGTGGTTCTGGTAAAATGTTTTTACACACATTTGAAAAGTTTAACAATATGAGGCTGAGTGTAACGCTCCCAGAATGCTGTCTGATTAGATGCAAATGTTTGCAGAAGCTTGTAAGCAAGAGTGACAATTCTTTGGTTTCACAATAAAATGTTCAGAAAAAAATGCAAGTAAGAAAAAAAAACCTTTGTTACAATGACATTTTAGGTGCTATTTCTTTGAAGCCTCATTTAGTAAACATTTTGATGCATGCTAGTTTTTTGAAAAAAAAAATCCTAATGGAAAATCAGTGTAACCATTTTCAACAAGATTATGGAAAGCATGAAAATAAACAAGCACTGGCAAAGCCAACCAATCTGCCATTTTTTGTGAGTCTTTTGGTTTTGTCACTGCGTATCTTTTTTTGACATGGCTTTTGTAGCACTTTCTTGTTGTGGGAGCTGCCAGGCCCTCGCCATTGTAGCAAACACTGACAAAATGAAAAAAAGGTTTTTGATAACAAAAAGCACACATTGCCACCAGTGGTGTAACAAAGGCCCTGCAGCCCCCTCCAGGGGCCACAGTGAGTCTGGAGTGTGTGTGTGGGGGAGAGAGGGGGGGCGGACAGGTGGGGATCTGCTCTCCATGTTCTGTGCAGGGGGGCCCACTCCAGTTTTGTTAGGCCACTGATTGCCACAGCAGTTCTTGGCATAAAACCAAACTACTTTGTGTGCCAATATGCTCCTTGTGGAAGAGCAGAATGCGATCACTCACAGTAAAGCCAGCCGATAGAGAGAGAAATACAAGTTTAATTAAAACAAAAGGTCTTTGTTATTGCCAGACCTAATTAGGGATCTAATTCTTAAAGAAAGTCACAAAAGTGCACCCATGGTATACGTCTTTGAATTAGTGGCTTTCATGAATTCACAAGAGCTTACAAAAGTAGACCAGGAAATCGCACTCCTAAAAAATATTTGTGGACTGTATTTTAACACAAGCTAATATACATGTGTAGATTTGCTCACTTGAAAATCTATTGAGCGTTTACAAGTTCACGTTCCCTCCAACCACTTTTTTCCCAACCGTGGAAGAACGTCTACTTCTGCTATTGTCAGGAGTAAGTTTCAAACCTTTCTCATTATGGAAAAGATTAGAGAAGTGCTGGTGAATATCCTTAAAACATGCAAGATAGTAGGTTTGCATACTCAAAGGCATTCCAGCCCTGGAAATGTTGCTTACTGCTTCTTCCAGCCTCAGCATGTAGATCTGTGGAAAGGTGGCAAAATAAGGAAATTGCTATATTAGGGATTGAAATTGCAAGTATTCAAACCCTACTATAGTAGTAGCCCTGGCATAATCAGAGAGGCTATTATCAGAGCTTTTACATAATGAGATTGCTGGCATAATTTGTCGCACCAAAGGGACAAGTTGATTTAAGAAGCAACCTGTCCCACAGACAAGTAGATATTTTATTAAATTCCACACCCCTGTCATTTATCTCGTAAACAAACTTGGGTCTCTGCCAGACATTAAAGCACCATATACATTATAAATATCCGATCCTGGCCTATTAAGGCCCAGATCGTTCAAACTCATGAGGTGGTTAAAAATAAAATGAGGGCAAGGTCCTGAGGGGATTGATGAAATGATCTCCGACTTGCACATTTTCCCATGCCAACATTTCTTGATTGACTGTGAGAACTAAAGTGCTGCAACTTTGTTCCTTTGGGCAAAATAGACAAAATAGATTTCTATTTTCTTGCCCCTGACAGAAATCAACATGTCTCGGGCTTTGGTGATATGAATTGCCCACCCCTGGTATAGACTATACCTCCATGCCCAAAACTGGGAAATACCGGCTTACAGTAGATGGCTCATAATATCCTTATGTGCTGACAATGCCTTGATTTATCTGTGGGATGCTAATGTAGGCTCCCAGTTCTGATAGAGACCCTAAACAAATTCGGGGACAAATCAGGCCTCAGAGTAAACTGGACTACGTCCTGCATATTCCCACTATCTCAGCTACTGGAATATGACTGAGGGACAGTGACACAATCCAGACTTGAATGGTGCTTTGATACGTGTAAGTACATGAGAATACAAATTTACCACATGGATAATAAATTGCTGGAGGGCAATCTACATAAGGCCATCAGATCAATACGTAGAACCCTTCCATTTTGGGCATTGCGCCATTTTGTATGTCTTTGCAGCCCTACTGATATTTCTTCTGGCACACTTCTTCAGGGAACTACACATAATTCTTTCAGAATTAATATGGGTAGGAAACAGGTGGCACTTCACAGTACTTAGTGCCCCCAGTTATGAGTTATACTATGCGGCAGCTCAGCTGCAGTGGCTGCTGTGATGGCTGGGGACAGCCGCTTGCGCAAAATGACCTGATATACAATAGAATGCATTTACACTTGGTTGTCAAAAACCTGAGAAATACTACCACATGAGACCCATCAGATGAGAATAAGTCACATATGCTGGCACAAATTTGTACACGTTAGTAGGCCACGCCCACCTCACTCATCGCTGATCCCCAAATGGAATCTGCCATCCTTACAGGTCGTAGCTCAACAACATGATGCAACACTGCGGAAGGTGGCAAGGACAGAATTAGCGGGAAATTTATATGCAGAGAGCATTCTTCGATCCTTTCAAGAAATCGAAAATGCCTATGACATACCAGCGGCAAAGTTCCTCACGTATAATGCCATACAGCACGCAGTCACCACACAGTGTGGGCAGGGCTGCTCTGAACCTCCAGCAATATCTACATTACAAACAATACTGTCTTACGGAGGCACACAAAAAAGCCCCATTGTACTTAACATGGGAAACACAACTTTTTGACACGCCCACCCCCCCATCCCCGGGCACTTTTTTGGGGAAAATTTAATAAAGATATAGGCAAGTCAAAACAACTCTTTTTCTATGAATACATGGTCTTAACTATAACTACCTAGTGGCAACTGCCAGTAGGTAATATAAGCTTTAAGTCTCGTTTTGAGCTCTGTAGATCATTTAGAAGGTGCTATCATGTATATAAGTCCCAAGATGGCTGCCAGCACTTCCTGGTTGAAGTGCTGGCAGCCAATCGTGTCACACCAAGAGATCTGTGTTTCGGCTTCGCTTTGATATACAAATTTCTTTTTCCTTTAATATCTCAAAAACTACTGAATGGATTTACACCAAATAACAAAAGGGGCGTGTTCTGGACCAGAAGCTATAGTTCTTCTAAATGTGATGTAATTCAGTCCAGCGGTTTGGGCTGTAGTTGTGTCTAAAAATCCCTATGGAAATTGCATGGGGGAAAAAGCATTTTGTGACATCTCCCTCTTTTTCTTGGCCACCGCTTGACAAATCACCCCAAAACGTTCAGAACAACAGCCAAACTGATTGTTATGCTAGTTTTGAACATTTCATGAAGATTCGTCAAACGGCACTAAAGTTATTGGAAATAAACCAAAAAAGTCTTGTGTGTGTGTGTGTGTATATATATATATCTATCTATGTATGTATATATATATATATATATATATATATATATATATATATATATACACACACACATACTAGTGCAAGTTGCCACTATGTAGGTATAGTTAGGAGTGGGTTTCTATAGAAAGAGCGTTTTTTGATTTGCTAATAAGTTTGGCGCCGGCTGGCAAATCTTCACTAAATGTTCCAAGAAAATACGATGCTCGCTTGAGTTGCTGTGTGGAAAGTTTCGGGATGATCCGTCCAGGGGGCCATAGAAAAAGGGACGGTCCCAAAACACTTTTTCCCCATTCATTTTTCCTTGGGGATTGTGAAAAGCTATAGCGCCAAAACCATTGGACGGAATTACACTAATATTGGCAAAAAGGTAGGTCCTGGACCAGAAAGCAGCCTTTTTTGTTTTGGTGAAAATCCGTTCAGTAGTTTTAGAGAAATGAAAGAAAATACAAATTTGTATATCTAGGGACACGAAGGATTTGCGACCCCTCCCGATCTCCTGCTCAGATCTGATTAGCTGCCAACACTGCTGAAGCCGATTCCCAGAAAAAAAGAATACAAAATACAAAAGGGCCCAGGGTACGAACACCCTGACCCCTTAGCTCTGGTGCTGGGCTCTCTAAGGGACCCCTCATGACTAAAAAGCATTTTTTTAAAAATGTTTGCAGCGATTTGCGGCGGATCAGTGACGCTTCATCTTTTTCAAGCCCCGAGTGGACCAAGTTCTGGGGGCAATGTTTATTTGTAACATTACCCAGGGAACTGCCACCTCCCTTTGGTGATGATCAACATTAATGAGGGGGGCTGTGCGCGTGCAGTCCCTGAGACCACCAACTCCCCGGGACGATGGTCAAAATTAATGGGGGGGTCGTGCAGCCAAGTCACAGCAAACAAAGTCTGCTTTCTGACAGCGGGACCTGAAACAGGTCCCGCTGTCAGAAAGTGAAGTTTTCATCTGTCTTCCCTGCACGCAGATATGCGTGCAGGAAAGACATATGAAAACATTGCTTCAGCAACCAGGCAGCTTCTATGTAAGCAGCTCTTTGCTTTCTGGAGTAAAGGGACCGCGGGGGAGGTCTTGAGGCTCCCCTGCGGTCCCAGATAGTCTGTAAAGGGCATAGAATAAAATAACATAAATGAATAAACTGGAGTCCAGCAACCCTTGACCTCAGTTTTCAGACTCCCCTGAACCGGGTGCCTACTGGTATCAAAAACAACAATTAAAATAACAGTGAGAAATTAGAACCCATAAACTTAAAATAATCAGGTCTAGCCCATTTCATGCAGTTGAGTGACTTTGGAGCCAGGCACCCCCTAGAAAGAAGACACTCCGGTGTCTTTTACAAGGAAAGTAAAATTTGCACGGTGAACAGGAATCCTCACGTGCAGACGCCTGTGATGTTTGTTGGTAAAAACGTATGCAAATGATGTTAAGGATATGTCATTTGAACTCAGATGTAAATTAGCTTCTTCAAACTATCAATGGTAAACAAGTTAAATTTGGCCATGAGTAGGGGTGGGCAAAATATTCTGTTCCGCCGGCAGAATTGGCCAATTGCACTAATGTTTCAGTGCATTATGCTCTCCCGGCGCTTGATCACAGCATGAGCAGCACAACGCGCATATTTCCACCCATTGCAGAGCTCTGCCGAATCTCACATAGTTTTTATATAACTCTGCAGAATTCCACAGTCGCATTCCATGAGTTCTGCCCACCCTTAGCCATGAGGGGCCCTCAGATGCTATGTGATGAACAGACAAGCATTATATAGTACATCATTTCAGGGGCCTTTGTACATTTAGGAGATAGACAGAAGTTGGGAGATCCCCACAGCAAGAAATATTTACGCTTAGAACATGGCTTCTGTTATCCATGAGAGCACAAATTTCTAATTTCTGGGACCAGGGAGTAAAGCAAGTTGTTAATGTAACAGAAAAAATCACAGGGCTGTGTATTGTGATCGAGTCAATCTGCCAAAGTGACCCAATGTATTTGTACATGAAGAGGTATTTGTTGGAACCCCCTCAAGCATACTCTGAATTTGATATGGATCTTCCCAGTTGTGTAACAAATTGTGCCATGAATTCCTTCACACCATTCCATGGGAATGAGTTTTAAACAACCAATTTGTTTAAAAAAAAAAACGTTATTTATCATTGTTTTACTATACCACACAAATACAAATATGTCCTCCCAGTAATGGAAGTAGAATGGATTGCTGATTCATAACACACACAGAAAATACAAAACGTAACAATGAATATTCCTATAACACCACATGAAAGTCCAAGGCCAGCCCAGTACCGAAAATACAGAAAGTAGGTAATGTCCGCTGCTCCGTGCAAGAGTGTATTTCACGTGGTGGAGATTGGGGGGTGGTGGGGGCTAGGCTGATTCCTGAGACTCTAACGCCAGCAAGTAGTCCCGTAGTGGCTTCCAAATGTCCTTTGGTCTGGAGGCCGGTGGTTGCAGAGTTGTGAATAGCTTACTGTTAGCATCACAATAGATTAGGCTTTTAATCAATAGTAGGAGGAGGATGGCTTCCCCAGTGTATAGCTATTTCTCATTTGGCTAGGAGCAATGCGATTGCATCATATCAATGCAGTGATTTGGGCATATCTCGACATATCTCAATAGGGCTAACAATGGCATGGATTTGAGCACAATGTGTGTCATCAGGACCAGATTATCGAACACCGCCCTCCAATGTGACGCAATAGATCTGTATGTACATGATGTATGGGCAAAGTCTGCAGTCACTGCTTAACATTTCAGGCATTCACAGGGTCGAGTAGTGTCTATGCAAGCGTGTGTTGTGAGCGTGACACGCTTGGCGCAGGAATTTATGGTGTATAAACTTATGGAGATGATTAAAGGAGACTGGACACGTCACAGCAGGCATTCAAACCTTGGCAGTCCAGGGGTGTCCCAAATCAGTCTCCCATGGGACTCAAAGTCTAGAGCCTCAAGTGGTTAGGAGGTCCATAAAGGTGTGATATAATTTGGAGATTAATCTATCTCCTTCACTGTCGGGATTACCAGTGTCAGTGGTGTGAATTTGTCTGGGACCAATTAGTACAACAGGATCTGAAGGTGGCAGAGTGTCCCGAATTCTATCATCCTCCGTGCGGGAAGTGGTCTCCGATGGTGTGCAGAACAAGTTTAGTCAGAGTGCAGTAGACCAGCCTTTCCTGGGGGATGAGGAGCCAGGGGTTACTCGTTAGTGGGATTGCAGGAGAGTATAAAGTCCACCCACTCAGCACCTGGGCCAACTTTTCCATGCCAAGCTGATTGTGGCCAGTGGTTTGCTTGTCCTTTGGGTCTTATGGAAGTCCTGCCTGCAGTTAAGTTTTCAGTGGCGCCGGAGCTGCAAAGTCTTTTTCAGGTTTGGAGCAGTGTATATGTGCATCAGAATAATACCAGTGTCGAGCAAAGTGACCCTGTGCAACCAGATAGTACAAATGGATGTTGGGAACTCCAAAAAACCCGTGTTCATATGGTAGTACCAGGGTGTTCCACCCAATTCAAGGCTATGTGCCCACCCATACAAGTTGCAGGAGTATACTCTGCAAAGTCGCGAAAAATTATTGATGAGCGGAATGGGGATGTTTTGAAAAAGGTACATGGATAACGGGAGGCGGATCCAGCACTTCACCTGGGTGGTCAGCTGATCTACTTCTGAGCCATAATTTAAACGTATTACTTGTTTCTAGTCCCGGTGAATATGAATGCCTAAATACTGGACTGGGCTGATGCGCCATGTCAAGGGAAAGTCCGAGTGCACCTGGGAGGGGGCATCCGTGTGTGCAGATAACTCTGATTTAGTCCAGTTGAGGTGGAGGCCAGACTCCACCCCATATCTAACTATCTCCCAGAGTATCAGATTCAAGCTTACTACAGGGTGTCTTATGAAGAGTAAGATGTCATCCGCATATAGCAAAATCAGAATTGGGTCTGGTTTGAATTGCAAGCCCCTGTGTAGATGTTTTTCCTGCAAGTGGCTTAGTAGTGGATCCATTGTTATTATAAACAGCAATGGTGAGAGGGGACAGCCCTGTCTCGTCCCTCCTAATGACTGCAAATGGGGACAGTGCACCATTTTATCCTAATCTGAGCTGTCGGCTGCGCATAGAGTACTGTGATCAAGGAGTAAAAATTATAGGGGAAGCCAATTTTTGTGGAGTATGGCATGTAGGTATGCCCATTCAAGAGAATTGAAGGCTTTCTCTACCTCTAACAGAACGATTGCAGCAGGGACTGTGGTGGAAGTTCTATTAAGCACTGAGGTTGAGGGATGTTGAGCGGTTTGAGACGAAGCCTGATGGGGCCAGGGAGATAATCTGCTCCATTAGAGGTGCTGGTTGCGTTGCCAGTAATTTGGGCAAAATGTTATTGTCAAAATTCAGGAGTGATAGCGGTCGACAAGATCCGCTTTGTTGGGGGTCTCTACCTGGTTTCACAAGTAGTGTCATCACCGCTTCCCATAGTATGGATGGAAGCACACCCCTCTCCAGGGCCTCCAAATACATAGCAAGGAGCTCCGGCGCTAGCATATGGTTATAGGCCTCGTAAAAGGCACCTGTGTAGCCATCAAGGCCAGGCATCTTAGAGCCGTCCATTGAATCGATCACCATAATAAACTCCTCAGGGAAATAAGTTCACTGAGAAACTGTTGGTGTGCAGTAGTGAGCCCGGCCATAGCCACTTTATCAAGATAAGTCACCCTCTCAGCGGGATCGTCATTCAGTTGTGTGAAGTATCGGTGGGTGTAATAGCTAAGTAGTTCAGTCTGTATGCCCACAGTATCTGTAACTTAAGTGCCATCTGATCATTGTAATTATGATATATAGGACGTTCCTCTGTGTGGCTGTAGCAACCTCACCAGCATCCATCCTGGTCTCTCCCCCTCGCCGTAGAAGTGCTGTTGTATATTTCCCCAGGTAGTGAGCCTCTTGCTCGCTAAGTCTCAGAGCTCAGCTAGTCAAGTAGCTCAGCGGTGGGAGTTAGCCTCAGTGTTTTGATGGGCTGCTGTGCAATCTAAGTCTGCCAGAGTTGCCTTGATGCAGGACAATCTCCTGTGTATATCACACAGCACCCCAGAGTGCATAGCTAAACTTATGCCCCTGTTTCAGACCATAAAGGCTATCCACAGTGTAGCCTGAGATCGTACAGAATCTTTGTGTTCAAAATATTCAACAATAGCAGCACGGAGTACTGTGCGAAATAGTTAATCATGGAGTGCCATGCTGGGGAATCTCCATTGCTGTTCAGGACCCCCTGCAACAGGAATGCGTAACAACATTACCACTGGAGCGTGTTAGAAAAGTGTCCGTGGGAGGTGTGTGATAGAGTGAAGCCAAGGTGTAGGCATGACCAATATCAGCCAGTAGTCAATTTCTGTCTATGGATTGTGTGGCGCTGAGTGAATTATATAGGAGGAGTAGTAGTTTGTCGCAGACGCCACGGATCTTTGAGCAGATATGTGTCACAAATATCTTGCAGTATACACAGTGAGCAAGGTTTCTTAGAGGGCTCTGTGCCGTGGTATCTAGCAAAGGGGTCAAGAAGCATATTAAAATCTCCCTCCAATATAATGTGATCTGCATCCATGTGGTAAATTTGGGCCTGTGGAGCTTGGAAGAATTCCGGGTCATCAGTATTAGAGACGTACAAGTTAACTAACAATAAACATTGCCTCGCTAAATGACCTGCTACCAGTACATATCTGCCTTCCTCATCAGTATCGATGGCATAGGGGTGAAACTGTACATTTTTATGAATCAATATGGATACGCCCGATGAGTAAGTACTGTAGCTGGAGAGTAAGTAATGTAGCTGGAGAAGAATCGGTGTGGGCATTTGCTAACCTGCGGGAGGGCCTAGGTGACAGGTGGGTCTCCTTGAAGAAGACAATATCAACATTATGTCGATTCACATATTGCAGTACTTGTTTTCCCTTATGAGGATTGTTACGGCCACGGATATCCAGGGCATAAGGGTAATGTCTGCAAACAAGTGTGTAACGTTACGATTCTGGCTCCTATTGTGACAGGGGAAGCTCCCTCTCAATACACTACGGGCTAGATAGTATGGATCGTCGGCTACTTGTAATTTCTGTCAAAATAGCAACCAAGATCTGAATAAAGTTGTTTTCATTTGTCTGGCCTTGCTGTTATTTCGTCGTAGATAGTTACGTTCTATCTGTCTTCAATTTTCCCTACGTACTGCATCGGAAGTATTGCAGGCCTTCTCTGCCCCCCAAATGAAATATTTTGCTATAGAATTTGTAGCTTATTAAAATGCTTTTTAATTTTGTATTAATTTAATTATCAAATTACTTCGAAGAAATGGGGAATGTAAACTGTTCATGAAGGTTTAGGTTTTCTATTTTATGGTCTTCCTTTTCTATATTTGTTTTATGCGGACCTCCATGGGAGTTTCCTATCAGAAATAAAAATAAACTTGAAACTTGAGTGACATTACATGCAGACATGAACTAAAATCATAAATGGACTGTAGCACATATTGTATGGCATTGAAGCGCTGTGCTGTATTAATGCAAACAAACAATAACAATCAAACGAACAACTCAATGAAAAATAGCCCTTCTCCCCCCACCCACACCTGGCGAACTCATACCAAGTGAATTCCAAGAAAATCCAAAAACAACAAAACATTTCCCCCACTTCAACTGTGGTATAAAACCTCAGGGAGGTGGCAACGCCACGGCGCATGGCCTTGCTTGTGGAGGTAGCCAGCACATGGATGGGACCACAGATGGGTTAATGTAGTCATAGTGATGGAAGCATCTCTGGTGTAAGTACAACAAAAACGTGTGGTAAGGGAGTACAAAGAATGCCAGGAGCCTAATCACTCTTGCATCGAGTTTGCACAACGCTGACATGCTTCAGTCTGGCAGAAAGTGTTACATGCTGCCAGCGATCTGTGAGTTTGGCAGAAAGCGATCTGGTGTTGCACGCCCAGGGGACAGGCAGTTCTGTGGTCATTGCTTACGGAACTCCCATTTGCCTGCTGGGGTGTTGAAGAATCAGGTTTTTCCATCTACATCCAATTTGAGCCGGGCAGGGTACAGCATGCCATAATGGAGCCCCAACTTGTGCAGCGCAGCCTTTACCTCGTTGAATTTGTGCCAGGCCTCCTGGACCGCCATGGTAAAATCAGGAAAGAGGGAGATCATGTCAGCGGGTCCAGTTCTCGCTCTCTTCGAAGCACGACATTTTGGTCTCTAAAGTTGAGTAGCCTGGCGATTATTGGTCATGGCCGGGACCCAGGAACAGGGCAAGGGCTACGGGACGTATATGCATGTTCCACGACAAATGTAGGAGTAAAGTTTTGGCGTCCCAGTAGATCGGAGAGCAACACAGGTCAAAATGGCCTGTCTCCAACTACTCCGCGACCCCTAGAATACGGGTATTATTGTAACACCATCTGCCTTCTAAGTCTTCGTTCTTAATTGCCACTGCTTTGAATCGGGTCTCCAGCCTCTTAGCTGCTATGGTGATGGGGTTCTTTAAGCCTGAAATGCGCTCTTCAGCTCCCACTTCGCGTGTGTCCTACTTATATAAGAGATCCCCCATTTGATCCAGGTGGTTCGTGATGGGATCATAGCGAGCGTCGATAGCCCGAAAGACTCTCTGAACAAAGTCACTAGGTACCTGCCTTTTCTTGTTTCTGCCAGGTAGCAGAGGCAGAACAGGGTTACCGTCTATAGCCCCAGTCAATGGCATGGGTGGACATAAATGGAGTTTTGTATGGTACCTTCTTCTTCACCAGTTTCCCTGGGTTGCCTGAGTCATTAATATAAGTTTTGGGTTGGGAGTCTGTTTTTTTTCCAGCATATCTATCAAGGGGACTCTACAACAAATCAAAACATGATTCTGGCTTATTATTCCACTTCAAATGGAAGGGGGAGGTCAGTAGAATACATTTGAATTCTAAATAACACCTGATAGAGTGTGCAGTTTTGCAAAACATGTCTCAGCAAATTATTCAAGACCCTTTACATTTCATATAGTTTATGATACCATGAGACTGAACCCAGCACCTTTATGATCAAGTTTTGATTTGTGGTGCCATTGGCATGCTGAACTATTCTGTTTGACAGAAGCTGAAACAGATGTGAGAAGAGCAGTTGGACTCTAAAAGCAGATATAGGATCAGTGGATGGCCTGCTTATTTCAATCTACATATTTAGTGCAGCAAAACAGGTAGCAATGGCTTTGATCATATTCGTATTGTTGCACTGTGTAAACACTTCTACTGGGTACCAGGAGACAGATACTGTTCCTTTCCCAATGTAGATCAAGACTTAACAACTTCATCCAAAGCTGCCGAGTTTCGATTGATTTACCTTTTAAATCTGTGAACCCATTTAGATGCCAATGTGGTACGTTATATTGTTGGATCTAAAAACTAGAATTTGATACTATTATAGTAGGAACAAACGGTGATACCATTAAAGTGGGAACAAATGGTTTTGCCTTTTGGAGTACCGGAAGGGAGTTTCTATCTGTAATGTTTGAGCAGTTAAATCACCTACTGATTTAGTATGTCTACAGAGCCCATGTTTGAAGTCCCCAAGTATGGCTGCACATGCTGCGAAATATTTCTGTTCCATGCCCACAGTAGGTTACTCAGAAGGTAGTTCATTTTGAGTGTAGGCATTGTTTTTTTTCCTTTTTCGGAAACTAGAACTCTCATTGGAACAGTTCCATTTTGTCAAACCTTCTGGTAGTGCATGGCCATAGCCTAATCTTTTCTCCTCTTGTTTTTACTTGCTCCTGTTCTATTTTCGATAGCAATTTGAATTAAGTCTAAGATCGCAGGCATCACTGTTGTCAGTGGAGAATCTAAAGCAACAATTTACATCTCATATCAGTGTCTGATACATCAAAGACAAATTAAGGGCCTGATTTAGAGTTTAGCGGACAGGTCACTCCATCACAAACATGACAGAAAGAGGAAAGTTTGCTGGAAGATCCGTGTTCACTGGTATGAGATGCATATACTGGAAACCTGCTTAAATCTGTGGCCACATAGCTCCATAGTTCTAGGTAAGTATATTTTTCTTCTGACCTTTTTACATAAACAAATTCACCGTTTATGTTCATAGTAATGACTTCCTTCCTTACATTTGTTTACACTTGTGGCTCTTGTCAGACCTTCCTAAGAACACATTTCTGGCTTTCCAATTTATGAAGAGCATCCAAAGTCTAGATATAACATTTTATCATAGAAGAATAAAAAACCAAAAACCCTGATCTCTAGTAAAATGCTGTCATTTAGACCTAAAAGTCGTGCCTGTATTGCCCCTTTCCACCTGCACAGTGTATTCCCATGTGGATTAATTGTTACAGATTCCAGATGTTGGCTATAATTAGAGTCCATACTATCTGCTTCACCCATCCTTTGTCATGAGACAGCATGCTAATGTGCAACAGTTTAGTGCTTTAAGATGTAGCGACGTCATATCATTATTTTCATAGATTTGTTAAGGACAGTCTCTTTCTAATACTTCTACTTGAATAATGTATTTATTCCACATTTGAATGTGATGCATCTGATCTTGTCTGCTTTCACTCTAGATGTCAATACTATCTGGGCATGTGTGTCTGACTTCATTGAACGGCAAATGGCTTTGCAGAAGGTAGGAATTTAATATTGTAGAAATATGTACAGCTGTTAGTTGGACATTCTAAATGGTTTCATTAAATAATAGAGCTGAAATTGTTGTTCTGCTTCTGTTAGCAGATTTTTAGTTGTGTTTGCCCACTAACCTATATGCAGTGTGGTGATAAAACTACCTCTTACTCCTCTTGAAGTTTTACTTCAGACATTCTTGGGCCATGATACCCATACTTTTTCACATCCCGTGGCTAATATATAATGTCTACCTAGTCACCTTTACTTGAGAGACATCAGCTTCATGGAGGATGGATATTCAAGCTACCCAGGCTGCAGAAAATAGTGGAAAAAGTTAGTTGCAAGGGTGCAATGTTGTTAACAAGTGGATACTGGTCCAAAGTATTTAGGGGCAAGGAGAGGGTTACTATTACTTGCCTAGTAGAAATACTGGAATGCAAAATAGAAGCTTTATGGTATAGTTTGGTGTTGGATGATATGTGACCTAACCCATCATCTTTTTCTAGCAATGGTGGTAAATGCATAAACAGGAAATATGTTTAGACAAGCTAATGTGGTGGCAATCCAGGAAGAAACCTATAAAGGGGATGAGGGTTTTAAATTTTGCCTTCGGGGGGGTGCATCTATAATGGCTGACTGATCCTGGAGATCCCCTTCGCCTCTGTCCCCTAAGTCCCCTAACTCAATGTTATACCATATATCACCACTTCACAATACTCTGGTCCCATATCTCATAGCAACCTACAAAATAGTGATTGAACACCTGAAGCCTGTCTGATAAGAAGAGCAAAGCAGTCAGCTGGGGAGGTGAGACTGCTTTGACACAGTCTCACTGGTGTTGTGAAGGCTAGAAGTCATATTTTCAGGAACATGTCAAGAAGCATCACATTGTGGGAAGCAGTTTTCCTATGATCCAGGATGCTGTGGTGAGATAGGACTGACTTACAAAACGGTGTATGTGGGGGGCGGGTGTTTCTGATAAGCTGGTTCACATCAGAAGGTGCAATGAGAGGAGATCGCTCTAACAGCGGTGAGGAAGAGAATCCTAGTAGATCCAAAATAAGTAAATATACAATGGCTGCCATGTAGTAGTGGAGTGAACACCAAATCATTTATATCTCTTAATTGGTTACAATAACAAACCAGCTCATAGTAAAAGAAATGTCATCTCTCAAGCTCATCAGACAAGTAGACAGTTACAATACAGTGCAGCGTATATACACCAAATTCCATGTGCAATGTTACTTTGGAGGATCCCTTTTTCATAACATTCCTCTACTTAGATTGAAAAAGCAATGTAAATTAACCTTGGGATGGCCAAACGGTTTATTGGAGATGAAGTAAGACTTATCAAATGGGAGATCCCCAAGTGATTATGCTTTTTATTTAATAAAAGTTTACAGTTCTACGTTTTGCAAACAGAGAGATACACAATATGATAATCTTAACCAAATTAAATTGCAGTTTGATTACAGTGATCCCTAAACCAGGTACAGATATCCCAAAATTTGAAAATTATATTCTTATTTGTATTGTGAATACATTGTAAGAAATCTTACTTGTTCAGTGCCACACTCTGGCACGGCTCCTGCAGCGGGTTAAGGTTTCCCAAGAGCTTCCATTCACATGTATCCTTCCTTGGCTGTTGCACACAGGATGCGTCAGGCCCTCTGGCCATTCAGTCCTCCCTGCATGTCATGGTTTAATCTGAATCCATGCAATGCATTCTGCGGCAATTAGCTTGAATTCATCTCTGCTTCTGGGAAAGGCTGCAAGCACGAGAACTTTACCGGCACCACACATATATACCCTGTATGTTGATAGGTTTATCTTTGAAGTTCTAGAAAATATGTATATATTGAGATGTTGAAAAGGCTTTTGATTGAATAGAGTGGAACTACTTGTTTAGAACGCTGGATAGATTTGCATTTGATCAGATATTTAAAGTGAAACGTCTTTTCCAGTACCTATTTGCGAGTGGGTACTGGTAAAGACATCTTAGATACCTTTATTATAGTTAGGGGTATGCTACCAAGATGCCTTCCCTCACCCCTCCTGTTTTTGCTCCCATGTCTGCTGTCACCTCCTGTTTTTACTAGCTATTGATCTAACTCTAAAAGAGAGGCCACTAATGTTGTTCATGGATAATGTTATGACCTGCTTTATGGCTGATGTTAATACACTCACCCTGTGAAATAAATCCAAACTCCTCAATACAAGAAATAATTGCTATCGCTAACACTTTTAAACTGAAACTGATTATAATGGGGAATGTGATGCATTATCTCTCACAAAAAACAAATTCAAATCCTCCATTGGTTCACATCCATTCAGATGACATAATCCTGGCATTATGTTAAGTTCAAGTCTAGAGAGTATGGTGCAAGTCAACCTATGTCCCATGACTTAAAGCAATTGGAATCCCTCAAAGTAATCCACCTGGGGAAGAGCCCACAATATTAAAATGTCAGTCATTCCTAAATTGAATTCTTTTTCCATGATACACCTTGAGGTTGATATGAAATGTATGTGCCTAATGAGCATTAAAACTTTGTGTAGACTGCATCTCGTCCCAGACTTAAATTGACAAAATTAATCGATCGGGCCTCACTTGGTGTACTTGGCATTTCATAGAAGTGTTTTGACTCTAAACCCGTGGCAAAAGGGACCCGGGATGGGAAACAGCCATCTGCGGTGTTGATGTTGGGACAATCAACGAGCATGCATTTTGTGTTCTTTGTAAGAGCTATTATAAAGTGCAAAAATAAAGTTTACAAAAATTTCAAAATTATTTATCAATACCAACAATAGAGGACTTAAACTTTCTGGCTTTATATTATTTGGTTATCATATTTCACAGTTTTCTGTTTTCCCTAGATTTAAGATCACGCCAAATTGGCATAACTGAGTCTTAGAATCTATATATCAGAAAACAATTTGTCAACTTGTGAATATCAATTTATACAGAGATACTAAATGCTGGTGCAAATCACCATCAACTGTTTAAGTTGACTCACATATAAGTTTGCAAGCTCATATTTGGTCAAATGCTAAGATACATTTTGACAAAAATTGTTAGATGGTAGTACTGGATTGATAAAGGGATTAATTGCTTAAAGGATATTATTGAGGAAGGCTCGGTTATTGATTTTGACTATCATCATAAGGCCTTTCATTTTCCTGTTTCTGAAAAACTGAGATACGTACAACACCCACCAATGTCTTTCTAGAGTACTCAGTAATACAATAAAACGGAACAGTTTATCTTTATTTTCAGGTTTGGCCTGTTTGAGCAGTATTAAGGATGTGTCTTCTTATACACTGTACCAATAAATTAAGACTTTGTAGGTCAGGTAACAAAGAATCTTAAACTAAAGTGGGTAAGGTTTCTTCTGTGTTTTAATGTGGTTTAGCGTCCTGGACTATCATAATGAAAATGGACAAAAAGTGAGATTAAAATTGCTTCAGTTTAAGCTACTACATAACTGGCTTTGGTGGCCACTGAAAGTGCAAAAACGTAGACTAACTGCCAATGCTGATTGTCGGAGATGTCTTCATAGAGTCAATAACTGGTGAGAAGGGGAAAACTACTCTCTTACAGAAGATTAGGTTATAGGATGAATGACTAATAACATTTGTGACATGATGTTGGTCACTTTTTCTGGAATCACTTCAACATCTAGATGAAAGATTTTCAAAAAGCAAATATCAGCACTCATATTTCCTCAATGTGTAACAGCTCTGGTAGCATTGAGCGATAGAATGAATGCATCTCTACTATGGAATCATACGAATAGCAAATGTTGTAATTGTTTTTTTTTAATATGGTTACTCTTAATTCAGTTGTTTAAACAAATCCATCATTTCTTTCACAAGAAACCAATGGACAGCCTTTCTCATATGACTCACTTATTTTTGCAGCCCAAAGATTATAGAAATAGTTGCACTCTTGTTATATTGAGGTACTATCACTTGATACTTGGAGGCCCCCAAATAAGGAATGACAAATCAAGTTTGTAATTGGTTACAGCATCAATTGTTGGAGTCCACAGTATCAAAACAAAAAAACTATTCAGATTTATTGTATTTTAAACCAGCAGTCATTGAGAATCCTGTCAATATGGGAAATTGGACTTTTCTCAGCATCACATATGAAGATAATGGTCTAAACAGTAGAGTAGAGAAGGTAAGGGACTGTAAGTGAACAGGGTCTAGAGTCTAGCAAAATGACCTCTGCGTTAACTTTTAAGCCATGGGCTCCCAAACAGTGTGCAGTCTTAAAGCTCCTGCTTTTGAGGACCTCAAGGACATTAGACAGACTTTCTTCTCACAGGTAGATACGAGTGTCATCTGCAAAGGAATGAAATTAGAGCCCTTCAGACTATACCAGATGGAGCAGTAGTCTGTTCTAACATAAAACATCAGTGGAGAGAGAGGATACCCCTTGGGAGCTTACAATTATTAGAAAAAGTCCATGACAAGTGAGTTTGAGCTTTAACGATCATGACCTACTCTGAAGAAAAGAGGTAAAGCAAGGTAGAGTATCCTCAAAAGTTCCAAACACCAAAGTCATATTTTCCAGGAGCGGCACTTGACCAAGTTGATGAATGATACAGATAGGTGCAGGCAAACTCCTTTCCATCCACCAGTGTGGACCTACTGCTATACTTAGAGCAAATCAATCAATCAGGAATTTGTAAAGCGCATTACTCACCTGTGAGCGTCTCAAGGCGCTGAAGGTCGACCGCTGACCATCTAAATTACAACATTTTTTAAGCTACACTTTTCTCAACCTTTTCAACACAAACTGACTTTTTATATGATCTTTCCCATTATGGGCCTAGGTGGCATGAGCCAGTGGTTCTTAAAAGACAGGATTGAAAATAGTACACCATGGTGTCACTAGCACCTTATTGAAAGTATTTGTGACAACGTCAGAAGTCATACAGGAATCCCTACCTTGGCAACAGAAATAGAAGGGGCCTCTACGTGGATATATTTGAATATTTAAAAATACCAGGACCTTTACTTCAGTAAGCTCTGTGGACTGTGCAGAGGATGTTGATTCCTCTATTCCACAAGGCACTTATTAAAGCTTTCAGCCCCAGGTTTATGTGGTCATATTTTAGTATATTCACACACAATCTGTCTACAATGTATGCCATGCCATTGTTGGACCTCTGCCTGACAGCACGTGTTGATGTGCAACAGCATGGGTTGAGGAGGATCATAAAGGGACTCTGAATAATATCGCTTGTTTGGGCAGTTGTGCTATACGAATTTGAGCATGTCTGCTTCAGTTGAGGAGAAAGGATGAAGTAGTCCATGATAGCTTTGCCCCTTCTTCTCGCCTTTTCGTTAGTACTGTGTGGTCAACTATGTCAAAAGTCTCTGAGAGGTTGAGACCTGTCAGATCATATTTTGATTATAATACAGTTAGTAAGGAGTTCTATTCATTTATTTGCCAAAGCAGTTTTGTAACTTACAGAGGCTCTGCATCAAGAATGGTAGCTGCGAAGGTGGAGAGTTAGTTCCATGCAGATTCCAACCGTCTTTAGAGGGTTTTGCTTTAGTACATGAGATGGCAGACCAGTTGATAATTAGCCTGTATCACTCCTTCCGCATGTGGTTACAGTGTAATAATAGTGTCTTAATCCCACATGCTCTCTTTTGTGGCAGCATTTGCGAGCAGTTTAGGTTTATCAGAGGATAGTGTTCTTTTGTTAATATACCTTTATTCACATTTTCAGCCATTGAACTAACAAATTGCAGTGTGATACAACAGCTGTTAATTGTCCATGTACAATGAGACTTGCAATACAATATGGAATTTGAAGTATTAAGTTACAGAACAATAGGGGTTTAGGTGTATGGATGGTATCCATACTTTTACACATCCTGTGGCTTATATATAATGTCTACCTAGTCACTGTGCTTGAGAGTCTTCAATCTCATGGAGGTTGGACAGTCATCCTGCAAAAACATCTAAACAAAAACATCTAAAAGGAGTACAATAAACAACCATTGGGGGAGGGGGGTCCAAGGGCATGATCTTATCTCACAAACTCATGTTCACTACTCAGGTGTACTCACCACTACATTCCATACAGCTCTGAGGGGAGTTGAGGGTGGTTACAGCAGCCCAGGGGAACCCCCTTGTGGGATCTCTGCATCGTCCTTCCGGTCACCCCCAATACGGTCCACTATTTCGTCCCAATTAGCAAGATCCCTCTCCATGTGTTCATCTGTGCAGACACATCGTCGGTGTATCACTTCCGCGATTGCCCATTCCATGATATACATTTGCCATCTGTCATAATTAGGGGTCGCTACCCTTGCCCAAAGAATGACTATACAGCGTCTAGCCAGTAGCAGACTTAGGAGAGCAAATCTATAATTCATTTTTGCTGCCTTCCCTAGGGAGTTGCAGAAGGCCCAGGAGGCAATGCAAAATTGTCTGGGTCAAACTGACCCCAGTTATTCATGTCACCTATTCCTTGACTTGCGTCCAGTATGAGTGCAAGAGTCTGCAGCTCCACGTAATGTTGACGAATCTGGTAGGGGACCTACCATACCGGCTACATTCTGCAGTGTGTATAGAGTAAATCTTGCTGCGTCGCTGTGGGGTCAGATAAGCCCTATGAAGATAACAGAATTGCGTTAATTTGAACCTTACATTACTCGTGGTGTCTAGCACCTGTGCCCTTGCTCTCTGACACTCACCATCTGTTGCGTGGAGCTGGCCTCTGCTGAAGTCCCTCAACGTGCAGGTGAGCTTTTGCGGCTGTGGTGTTCGGGCTCAACACAAACAAGCCCTGATGCTTGCAACTGGGGTTGGTACCCTGGGTATTGGTGCAGGGAGGCTCTGGGCAGGCTTAGCGTCTTGAAGACTGGATGGGTTGACAGGACTGCCCCCCTGGACACTTGGGATCCTCTTCCTGGCACGATTCTCCCTTGGTGGACCTGATGGTCGGCAAAATGAGAAACCGGGCAGTCACAGTTAGTGCCCCCTGGTGTAGAGAAGTGACTGCTCTATTAGAAGGGAGATGCTGGCTGGTTGATGAAGTGCTGACAGGCCTTTAAGGCTTTTGGAGGATACACAGCTGCAGGACGAGTTGAGTCTTAGCAATTGTTGGGGCCACGGCTGGGTCAGGTAGGCAGGGTTTGGCGCCAATGTCCTCAGCTAGTACACAGTTCTTGTGGTGGTTGACTCTTCTTTGTCCTTCTTCTTCTTCTTTAGTTAGTCAAATCTAAGTTGCTGGTGTCAGGGGGCCACCTAAATACTCAATTTATGGGAGTTATGGGAGTGTAGGGTAGCAGTCAATTGGCTACTTGTCCCTGAGTTGACTTTACCCCCTATATGACCACTTTCTGTGGGGAGTGGTCATAACCCTGTCCCAGAGTTCCTAATTCCACCAAGCCCAAGATGGTGGAACCCTTCCTTCGTGGAGCACATCAGGCAGTCCACCTTTGGGGTGTGATTAGCATGGAGGTGCAACATGCCTACTTGCTTAGCTAATTTCCTGTCTGTCCTGGTGCCAAATGGGCCTCAGGGCAAGAGGTGGCATCTCCCAGGTCTGGGGGAAGCCGAGGTCACATATCAAATGCGGCAAGGACATTGAAGTCCCTGGCCTTGGTATGCAGATTAACTAGCCATCCTGCTGGAGCAGGCATTGCATCTGGCCTCAGAGAGTGTGGGACCTTACTTCCGGGGGGGGTGCAGAAACCCGCTTGTGCTGGTAGGTTGATCGATACCAGTCATCCAACACATTAGAAGACTAGTAGGTTTTCATGGCGCACCTGTGAGGTGCCCTCTGGGAGCATGTCATAAACAATCCAATACTGGCATCAGTATGGATTTATTAAGACAAGGTGTTTTATACATTTATCTGAAGTACTTGTGATAATCAGTGCCCAGTACATGACCTTAAGATGGCTGCTGGTTCACTTCCAATATCTAGTAATGGAACTAGACATCACAGGGCATATCTGCTCATGCAGATGTGTCCTCACGTAAAATATAATGCACCCTGCCATGTTGTGTTTTCACTCATGGTTTGCACTATGACACGCAGTCTACAATGGCAGGCTGAGTTTAATTTGTGTGGGGGTTCCTTAGGGTGGCACAATACATGTGCAGCTGTTAGGGACCCTCTTTACTACTCAGGCCCAAGGTACCAGGGATACCATTTACTTGGGACTTAAAGGGGTGCTAAACCGTGTGCCAGTTGGTTTACAACTAGGCCATTTTACATTTTGTTAGGGAAAGAGCACTGGCACTGGGGCCTGGTTAGCAGGGACCCAGTGCACATCAGTTGAAAAACATCAGCGACAAAAAGTGGGGTTGACCATGACAAAAAGGGGCGCTTTTCTACAGTGTTGGATAGGGCAGTGGTGTTGGGAGAGTGTAATATTTTCAGAGGTTTGTAATTTTGATTCAAGGAACAACATGAGATCCTTGCAGTGTTGTGGGCTTGCCCAAGCAGTAGTTTGCGAAGCTTTTGGATTGATATGTTTTTGGGATAAGCTAAAAATCTATTTCATCACCTCATAAGACCTGACTGCTCCGTAAATCTAAATCTTGTCCAGTTCCTTCAGTGTGTTTTTAACTGTTCTGTTTGCTCTAGATAGTGTTTTGTTCTACTATCAGGATGTGCCCACATCACTGGTATTTTAAGGCACTGTGGCTGAATGTCTTAATGCTGAGGAAAGAGAGGAACAACGCCAGCTACATTTGCTTAGATGACTGTGTCTGGCTCCACAAAGAATCTTCCAAAAAATACAACATTATTTTCTTTTTTCCACACACCATGGACAATAGGATCATGGAGTCCAACAATTTTTCAGTGAGTTTACACAAAAGTATTCAACCGCATTTACATCTTTTGGTCAGCATGCTGGTCAGCATAGTGGGTTTCTAGTTGGCAGAGGAGTGTATCCTGTCCAAGTAGGGACCACAATCCTAGTCAGGGCAAGTCAATTAGACAACATAAATTAGCCTGTGCTCTCCCTCTGGTAGCTTGGTGCAGAGCAGGCAGGCCTCACTTAGAAGGCAATGTGTAAAGTACTTGTGCAACACATACACAATAACTTCAAGAGATATACACAGAAAAAATACTTCACACGGATGTGGAAAAATAATGCTTGTTTATCTGGTTACCTTTAAGCTCAGCACAATACAGATCCAATTCACAAATAGCGAAGTATTGGCTTTGTAGACCCTAAAATAGCAAGGTTAATGATCGATGTCATAGATAAATGGGGTGGTGCCAGGGACTCTTCGTCACAGGTGTATGATGTCCTGATGGACTCTGGTCTGGTCTGGTCCTGTCCTGGTTGAGATCCTCTCTGGGTGCAGTGTTAGGCTAGGCTAGGCAGAGCCATTTGGGCTGACTGAGAGCAGCGAATGGCGAAGGAAAGCAGAGCCACTCCAGATGGTTCCCAGGTGTAAGCAACAATGGTTGACGAAGCCGCTCGGGTTGAGTTTGAAAGTAGTGAGGGGCCAAGTTTGACAAAAGCCGTTTGGATTGAAGTTGAAAGCAGGCGGCAAAGGAAAGCAGGGCTGCTCTAGGCCGGTCACAGATGCGAGCAGCAGAGTTTGGCAAAAGTTGCTTGAGTTGAAACTGAAGGCGAGCAGCATAGGGAAGCAATGCCGCTCCGGGCAGGTCACATATGTGAGCGGCGAAGCTTGGCAAAAGCTGCTCGAGTTGAAATTGAAGGTGAGCGGCAAAGGAAAGCAGAAGCTGCTCGAAGTCACTCTGGGTTTGGAGGACGAGTCTTGGGCTACCGGGCAGAGGCAGGCAGCAGGTCTGAACAGCAAAGCAGGGCAGCAGTTCCTGAGAGAAGTCAATCCTGGCAGTGCAATCCTGGCACACAGCAGTCTTTGCTCCAGCAGCATTTTCTTGAGTCTGGAAGTGTACTGATTTTAGGGGGTCAGGGACCCAGTACTTCTAGTAGAAAGTGCCTTTGATGTGGGGGTGACTGCAAAGAGTTCTTCTAAAGTACACAGTTCCCCCTTTTAGGTCAGTCTCAGCTCCAGACTGTCAGTGGGAGGTAATCAGCTCCTTTATGAGGGCTCTGGTCACTACCCTTTGAGGTGTAAGTGTGAGCTCTTCCCAACCTCCTCCCCAGCAAGACCCATCAGTATGCAGATGCAGCTGCGTATCCTGTGTTGTGGGTGTCTTAAGAGAATGAACAAGTGTAACTGTCACCTAGCCCAAGCCAAACGTGTATTGGAGACAGGCTCTGGGCACCCAGGGCAGTAAGTGCAAAGAAATGCCCACTTAGTAAAAATGGCATTTCTAAAATAGTAATAATAAATAAAGAGTCAAGCTGATTTATTATTATCATTCCAATGGTACTAAAGATGATGCAACTACTCCTCTCTGATCAGGAATTACAGATTAAAGGCAATATAAGGACTTCCGAATGCTGGCCTATAAGAGGTGATGAAAAACAACTTTGAGAGGTTTTTATTAGTAGGACATGAAAAATTGAGAAGTACATGTCCTGCCTTTTGCTTACTTAGTACCCTACCGTATGGGCTACCTAGGGCCTACCTTAGGAGTGTCATATTTGCAAGAAAAGGGGAGTGCTGGGATTGGCAAGAGGTTATAGATGCCAAGTCGGGTGGCGGTAAGATTGCACACACAGCCACTGAAGTGGCAGACCTGAGACATGTTTACAGAGCTACTTAAGAGGGTGGCACAATAAGTGCTGCAGGCCCACCAGTAGCATTTAATTTACAGGCCTTGTGTATATAGTATACCACTCTACAAGGGACTTACAGGTAAATGAAATATGCCAATTGTGGATACACCAATGTTACCATGTTTTAGGGGAGAAGCACATGCAGTTTAGCACTGATCAGCAGTGATAAAGTACTCAGAGTCCTAAGGCCAGCAAAAAGATGGTCGGAAAAATAGGAGGAAAAATGCAAACAGTCTGGGGTAAGACCACCCTAAGGATGCCAGGTCTAAAAGCATAGTTCTCCCAAAGTGTTCTGGCCTCAAGTCTTACTCTCAATGCAAAAAGCAAATGTAAGCATCTGGCCCACGTAATGGCTTTTTTTTTATTTTTAGGCCTTGTCCACAGATAGGACACCTGAGGTTTGTGGGCTCAGATGAAGGCCATGTAGAGTGTAAAGCAAAACCTTTTGGTGGTGGAAACCTAATCTAGATTCATGTGTTGTGCATTTTTCAGCGTGTGACTGTTTGGGCTTGGAATATTACCTTGTTACATTTCTGAAATTTGACCCTGGATGATATTTGGGTGACTCCTGATGAAGTTGAGAAAAACTCTTTGTACAATCTACAAAGAGTGAGCTTGCTGTGGGTTGCCATCCTTCTGTCATTGTCTTGTTTGAGTCAGACCCCGTTCTGCTATTGATTTAGGACATTGTAAGTTATATATTTTATCATCCTGCAGGATTGTATCTCTTTCACCATCATGGTATTGGGTGTATTATGCTCCCTGCTCGGAAATGCTTCCATTCCATTGAAGAATTGTCTTCAGCATCTGGCATGTGCTGTTTGGTAACTGCAGAAGTCATCTTGAAAATGAGGATTCCACCTCTAAAAGCAAACGTTCTGGAATACAGCCAAATGCGTGATTTAAGTCTGATGGAAATATGGATGTTAAGGCTCTACAATATTTACCAGCTGTTCTTTTTTTAATCATTTTATGTAAAAATATCTACTTCAAATATTACACCTGACACATATTATAGAGCACTTGCATACTTTTCTACACAAGTTCAAGTACCCTTTTCATTCTTACTTTGACAGTCTTCCTGGATTGCCTGCATCATGTGTGCAAACCTAAAAGAAGTAGCATACGCTGTCTTTATTTGCATAAATTCTGAGCTGTTTGCATTCCAAGTCGAGCACTTCAGCGGAGCGACACCCATTTGTTTACTTAAAAGCTTCAAAGACAGAAACAGAGCTTTGAAGTGGAGGCAAACATTTGTGAACAAGGTGCTTAAATTAATCCTTGAAATACGTTGTGAAAGGGCAGTAGTAAGTGAGTTTAATGTTATTCCCCTGTGTCTGCGCATGCCTGGGGTTTCAAGAGTTAGTTCCATTACTAGACTTTTAAAACACTTGTTGAGACAGGATCTCCCCACGCCTGCCGTTTGTTTGGGCTTTAAGGCTCATGGAACATGATTTGGTAATGACTTTTTTTCGCCTTGAAAATGGGTAAAAACACATTTCAAGTTGCCCCGGAAGTGCCAGAGTAGATACCCGTGTATAGATAAAGAAGAGGTGTGACATTTTATAATGGGACAGAGATGACTTCGTGTCGTCATCTGTGTGCCGGTAATTCCAATGAGCTCGGAGGAGAAATCGAGAGACATTTTAAGCATTGGCATTCGCATCACAGTTGAATTACATTTGGCTTTCTGAAACTGCACAACCTGACCCAGCCAATGACTCAGGTACTGAAGAATCTTATGAGGAAGGAACCACCTCTGCAGAGACCCCCCAAAAAGTGCTATTTCGGAAGATGAAAGAGTACAATAACGTCCCCATTATATTTTAAAATTGTTAATTGCTTTCCTGAGCCCCTGCCTTTCTGTAAGAAGGAATGCTGGGCAGGACAGTCTATACCTGATGGCAGCTTGGCAACACTCGGGACCTCAAACGGTTCACAGAGAAGGGCAGAATAAGGTTCTAATAATATGTGCAAGATCTAAATAGAAAAAATCCTTCCCATGGAAAGTCTTGGATAAAATCTCATCAAGAGAGGGGAAAAAGCAATTAATCAAATAAAAAATAGGATTGAATAAATTCTCCCAAAAATGGAAGTGTCCACAATATGTTGCTGTTCCTGCCTTGGTTTCCTGGTCAACCTGAGCATTGTGAATAAGACTATACGTGCATCACCAGCTGCGAGCCCTGTGTTCCTCTGTCATCGACAGCACATCTTGCAGGATGCGAACTCTTATTTTTGGCAAGCCCAAATCTTCAAAGAAGCAACCGAAGGAAAGTGTGCCATGCCCAAATAAGCATGTGCTAGCAAACCCTGAGTGGCGTCTAAATGGAAAACTAAGTATAACTTGCTCCCCTGTCAGTCACTGCTTATGACCTCACATATTACATCACTTATAACATGTTAAATGACTTAATTGATGACCACTGATTACACCGTCCAGTCATTGTGACAGCGGCCTATAGGGTTTGTGGACTGAAGTAGTTGTAATCAGTGATGTCATCAGTGATGTCATTTGGGAAGTCATCAGTGATGTAATATGTGATATCATAAGCAGTGCATAGTGAGGGCACAAGCTAACTATAACTGTGAATCTCTGTGTTTGTTTTTAGTTCAAAATGTAAATTTTTGTCACTGACATATTCACCTAACTATAATGTTACTTTAACCTTTGTGTTATTTCCTTATTTCCAGTAACAAAGGTTACAGGGACGTTATAGTTAGACTCACATTTAAAACATACATACCAAACCATAGAACTTCACCAATTATAATTATAAGTTTTCTCAAGTAACTGTAGCTCATGTCCTAAGGTAACTATAACTCGCACCCTTGCCATGCAGAGTTATCTGATCAATAACTTACCTCCGATGTTACATTGACATTATCAATGATGTTATCAAAGATGTCACGAGTGCTGTAGTTTGCGGTATAATTAGCAGTGTATGACGAGGGCACGAGTTATAGTTACCTTAGGACAGAGTTATAGTTATTTGAGATAACTCTAACTATAACTGGTGAATTTCTGTGGTTTGGTACGTTTAATTTTAAGTGAATTTCTATGTTTAAAAAAAATTCTATTTCCTAACTATAACGTCCCTGTAGCTTTTGTTTTTTTTTTCAATTATTTTTATTTTTATTTTTTTTAATGCAAAGTAATTTTCATTACTGTATGTTAATCCAACCACCACGGCGCCCGGCCTGCGGCCAGACTCTGCAGCCAACCCCTCTAACCACCGAACTCCACTCTGCACACTGCCCTTTCAATCAATCAATCAGTTTTTTTTATAGCGCAACTACTCACTTGTGAGGGTCTTAAGGCCCTTTGGATGTGTGCGGCCTCAGTGGGCCGCGGTGTGTCTCTCTGGGTGTGAGAATAGGTCTGACAGTGTGTATCTGGATGTGAAAGTAGCTGTGAGAGTGTCTGCCTGGGTGTGAGTGGATGTGTCAGTGTCTGTGTGGGTCTGTGAGGGGTTGCATGAGGGTTTCAGTGCCTGTGAGTGGGTGTGTGAGTGGGAGAAAGAGATTGAAAGAAAGAGAAAGAGAAAGAGGGAGAGGGAGAGAGAGAGTTTTTTTAAGGTTCTGGTGAATGATAAACTTAGAATGAGATATTTCTGGCAAATTGAGAAGAAACATGTATTTGTCAATTAAAAGAGTGAGATCACCTTTTATTATGAACCTTAAACTTTGGAAGTAGAAAATAATTTAAAGTAGAGCAAATGACCTCAGACTCACCTGGACTAGAGCCCTCAACTTTTAACGTGAGGGTCTGTGACCCTAACCATTATGCTGCAGGTGACTCCTTACTGTGACTTTGTTTTAGAAGTCATTGTATGGCGAGACCATTGCAATAACTCTCTCTCTCTTCCATCATGTTATAGAAAAGAGAGAGTGAGAGGACCGCGGGGAGAGCCTCAAGGCCCCCCCCGGTCCTAGCCTGCTCCCCAAGTCCTGCTTTTAACAGCAGATCCTTGCTTGCGGGAGCAATGTTATAATCTGTCTTCCCCGCACGCATGTTTGTGTGCAGGGAAGACAGATGACAACTCTGCTTTCTGGAAGGGAGAGCTGGTTGACAGCTCTCTTTTGCAGGAAGCGGACTTTGCACCCCTCCAATGACCTTTGCCCCGGGGGGTGGTGGTCCCTGGAGTTTGGGGGTCCGAAACAGACACCCCTTCACTTTTTAATTGTAGCCCCGTATGGTTGCGGTCCCTGGGGAAGGGGTTGCGCAGCCACCCTGCCCTGTATACATTCAAAGCCCCGTGGAGGTGGTGGTCTGCGGGGGTCTGCATATTCTTCCCACATTAAATTTGATAATAGCCCCGGGGAGGTGGCGGTCCCCGGGGCTGCATGGGGGACTGCATGGCCCAGCATCAAATTAATTTTAATCCCCGGGGAGGTGGCAGTCCCTGGGGCTGCAGGGGGCTGGGTGTCCCACCTCCATAGTTAATTGCTGAAAGCCCCAGGGAGTTTGCGGTCTCTGGAGCTGGGGGGGAGGGGGTGGCCCCCAGCACACATAATTTTTGTGGCGCCGGGGAGGGGGTGGTCCCCGCAGCACCGGGGGACATGTGAACCCCCTGCATTAAAATGGCATTGCCCCCAGGACCTGTCCCACCCGGGGTCTGTTTATAAAGCAAGTGCAGGAGCCTGCGCTAGTTTTTTTTATTTTATTTTTATTCCAGCTCTGCGGATCCACTGCGAATTGCGGTGAAATGCTTTTTAACTCTGGGGGCAGCTCTCGAACCCCAGCACCAGAGCTAAGGAATCAGGATTAATCTACCCTCACCCTTTTTCCCTTTTTGTATGTCTTTTTTGAGGGACTCGGCTGAAGCCAAGTACCAAGATGGCTGCCGACACTTCCTTGATGAAGTGTTGGCAGTCAATCATATCTCAGCCCGGCATAACAGATCACCCCCAAAACTTTCTAGACAGCACCTGATATGACTGTCAATTTTTTGGGGGGAAATTTCGTGAAGATTTGTCAACCAGCGCAAAAGATATAGGCAAGTAAAAAAAAATCTTTCTATAGAAACTAGGTCCTAACTATTATTACCTAGTGCCAATAAACAGACAAACCTTTTTTTGTTTTGCTAATATTTTTGGCACAGTTTGCCGAATCTTCACGAAATTTTCAAAAGTAGCGTGCAAGTTATTTTAGCTGATGTCTGGAAATTTTTGTGATGATTCGTAAAGGGGACCTGGGCCCAAAAGCCTTTTTCCCATTCTATATCCATGGGGATTTTGCAATACACAGCCCGAGCGGCTGAACGAAATTGCACCAAATTTGGCAGGAAGCTAGATGTTACTCTACAGATAGTGCTTTTTGTGATTTGGTGTAAATCTGTTAATTTGTTTCAGAGTTATTATTAAAGAGAAAAAGATCTAGATATCTAGGGACGTGTCCAACCGTGGGGGATCCGGGCCAAAAGGGAAGGTCCTGATTAGCTGTCCGCAACCTGAGAGAAAAGTTGTGGCTGACATTTTGTTTCTCGGTCGCCCCGGGGGAATCAAGTGAAAAATGACATAAGGGGTCATGATACAGGTATCCTGACCCCATAGGAACAAATGGAGAGGTCCCTGAGGGACTCCTCATGGGCAAGAAATTGCCCAAATATAGTTTTTTTGGTCAATCTGCGGATCAGCCTCAGCACGGTCTCCAGTGTAAGTACACGAAGGGTCTGCAGATCCGAACGGAATGAAAAAAAAAAAATAAGCACATACTCACACACCCAACCCCCTTCAGCATGCACAGCATGGGGTTGGGTGCATGCGGGGGTTTGCTGTAGTTGTTTGTGTACGTGGTTGTATTAATGTACAGTAGTAATTACCAGGTGTCCCTATCGAGCCAGATGTAAAAGCACTGACATTCTTACATGAAGCTGCAGTTCCTCTAGATTCGAGGCTACTAAGTGTCCATCACAATTCAAATGAAAAAGCATTGTAATTCTTACATCAAACCACAGTTCAATCATTCATCACTAAGTATCCCTCAGAGTGTCCCTCAGATGTCGAATGCAAAAATTCTTTCATGAAGCCTCACTTCCACTAGCCATTACTGGGAGTGCCTCAGAATGCAAAAGCATTGAAATTCTTTCATGCAGCGGTACAGTTTCACGAGTTGTTACTAGGCGTCCCTCAAGTCAAATGTAAATACATTGATATTCTTTCAAGAAGGTACAGTTACACACCACGCATGAAACTGGTGCAGGAGGCTACAATACCTGTGCCCTGGAAGAGCCCATTGGGCACATAATCGGAGGACCGAGTAAGCAAATCGGAGGAGCTGCATGGCTGTTGTGAGGAGTGAGACATTGCCTGTGCCCTGATGTTAGGCTGCAATGGCCTGGACAGCGAACGTGATGGGGCCTGTGAGCTGGTCCTACTGCGCAGTGAGTGATGAGGCACCACAGCCCTCTGAGAGGCCTTGCAAATTGCAGAGCTGGAGCAGGAAGCATTGTGACACTAAGTGTAGGCCCCAGGGGCACAGCGATCCTGAGGCCGGTGCACGCAGGAATAGAGGGCCCACTGAGAGAGGCCAGTAAAGTCAGAGAAGAGACTGAGGGGGACTGAGAACGGCCATGAGAGGAAGAAAAGGAGACCCCCAGGAATGGTGCGCTGGCCTGGTCCGAAAGAGAGACCCTGAAGTTAGCTCTATACTGCTGAGTTGGTGGCTGTAAGCCCTGCTGTCTGGGGGAGTCCAGGGAATGCCCCTGTGGGGCAGCATCGGTTAACTTGAAGTGAGCCATAAGTCATACTGTCCATACTGGTCAGGTGCTGGGGAACACAGCTCAGTTCAGTGACTGGAGGCACAGTACACTGCCCCGAACTGCATGCCACAATAGGTAAAGGTAAAGTAGCCAAACCATCACAGGCAAACAAGATTGTTAATTTTATACATGTGCTATACCCGGAGGGGACTAAAGCCGAACAATGCAACAGGAGCGGAGAGCCAGTGGATCGAGCCCCCGTGTTGGCGGATCTGATGGTGGCAAACAAAGGCTTGCAAGAGGAGCTGGTGAGTAGAATAGTCTCTGCAGCCATCAGTGTGAACCTCATGAGAACAGACCTCAGAAAAGTGGTGTACAGAGTCACTGAGACAGAGGGGACCATATTGGAGCTCAAACATGAGGTGCAGGAGATAAAAGAGGCCGTGCCTATGTTTAAAAAAAATAAAAGTTTCAGCACAGCTGGAGGACAGGATGGAAGACTCATAGGGCAAGTTGAGGTGTAAAAATATGCGTTTTATTGGGTGGCTGGAGAAATCTGAGGGACAATGAACTGAGCTGTTCTTAGAGGACTGGATCGTTAATGTGCTTCGGCCCAAAAGACTGTCAAAATTCTTTAACATAGAATGTGCACACAGAGTGTTGGCCCCACCGTCTCACCTGGGGGTGCCCCCCAGGTTCATTATAGGCTGCAGGTAAATTTCCGAGACCAGGATATTATTTGACAACATGCCTGATTACGGGGTCCGGCCCAGTTCGAGGGCAGAAATATCTCTATCTACCCAGTCTACACTAAAAAAGTTCTAGACCCGAGTAAGAATTTCATGGGAAAGCGTGGTTCTTCTACATGCCGGAAAAGGCAAATTACTGGCTGGACACTTGGCACAGTGTGACAGTCCGCAAGACTGAGAGAACGGACCACACCATCTGCAAGGCAGGATAACGAAAGACCGACAGAGTGCAAAGTTGTCTGCCCTGATGATGCCCTCATGGATAAGAAGGTGGTGCCAGACACAGGGGATTCAGTCTCAAGACACAAGAGAGACACTAGGTCAGGCAGCAACAGCACAGACATGGGACCACTTTGATCCCAAGCCTCATGTTAAAGGTACTCTGAAACACCAAGGTGGGCACACAGGGGAGCCTCAGGTGGATTTATGGTTTGGATCTGTTTTTTGTATAACAAGCAATACAACATACGTCCACCTACATCCAACGGCTACTGGGTAAAAACATATGTTGGTCCAAGGGGAGAGGAACAGGGAGGGTACGGGAAAAGTACATTAAACAACCTCACAAGGCATAGCACTTAACTTGGAGCCTCAAGTATGAGTGAGGATGGCAGGGAAGGCCCCCCCCTTTAGTTCAGTAGTTGGTGTGTAGGGATCGTGTGAGCCCCAATATGCGTAAGTATGGGGGGCAGGTGAGTTCTCTAAATTTGGCAGACAAAAAAGTGCATGTAATCTCACCATGCCTTTTGTGGCAATGTGGGCATTATACTAGTTAATTGTTCCATACCCAGTGGGTCCCATGTTTTGTGGAGCCATTTAAAGTGTGTTGGTATTTGATCTGTACCCCAGCCTGCTAGTATGACTTGTTTAGCCTCACCCAGTGCCAATAATATCGCTCTCCCCTTTGGTGAGTAGAAGGGGGTTTGTGAGTAGGTACGGTAAGCCTGAAAGGATGTAGCTAGGGAATCTCGGCAGATCTGTGTTCCAAATGTTGTTAATGTCAGACAACACTTTGTCCTATAAGTCCGAATTTGGGGGCAGTGCCACAGCACATGCAGCAGAGTGCCTGGCTGTCCGCAGTGTCTCCAGCATAGGCCGTCCATGTTCTTCTTCCACTTAGCCACCCTATTGAGCATGTAATACCAGTAGTATACTGTTTTGAACAATGTCTCTTTACCCATCACACTAGTTGCCGATTTGTGCGCTCTGCGCCAGATGTCCTTCCATTCCCTGTCTCTAAATGTGCGCTTGCATTCCCATTCCCAGCATTTCTGCACTGGTGACTTGATGAATTCTATGGGAGTGTTGAGGAATTTATAGATATCTGAGAGTATGCACTTGTCCTCTGAGCAAGTGATCAGACACTTTTCGAAGCTGGTCAGCGGGCGGCTCACATGAAGACTATTGTTTGGCTGTAGAAGCCAATTCCTCAGGGCGACGTATTGCTAACGAACAGAGGAGGAAAGGTCGTAGCATGTTTGTAATTGCGAAAAGTCCATGATGCTCTCCACTTAAAGACCTCTCCCAGCCTCTTGCAACCTGCTTTCTGCCAAGTGCCAAGGGGGGTGCCTTGTGCTGCAGGGCGAAACTCTGGGTTACCTATAAAAGGAGTCAGGGTCGAAACATGGAAATATAGGTTGTGGTGTGTCTGTACTGTGTCCCAGACTCCAGTGGTGACTTGTAAGACCGGGGAAATATAGACGCCAGGTGGGGCTATGGGGCTTAGGCAGCCAGGGTACTTTCCATATGTGGATACCGGCCACTGCTTGATCAATGAAGCACCAGTGCTTCACCGTGTGTGTTCTTGCCCACTCCACCATATATCTCAATTGGGCAGCCTAGTAGTATTACTTTACACATGGGATGCCCAGCCTGCCCTCCCCGGGAGCCAGATTCCCCTCCCTGGGAGCCAGATGCACATATTTCACCGCAATCCGCGCCTTTTTGCCTCCCCAATTAAAATTATCAATAAGCCTTTGTAATTTATCGAGAACAAGAACAGGGGGGGCTGCAGCGGCAGGGTTTGCATGATATATAACATCTTCGGAAGCAGTGACATTTGAACTGCTGCTAATCTACCCAGCCAAGATAATAGATGTTTCTTCCAGGATATTAAGTCTGCCCTGGCTCCTTGCAAGAACCTCTTGTAATTGCTATTTGTTGTGCACCCCAGCGTTGGAAGTATCTGGAGACCTAAGTGAGTGACTCACTGAAGCACCCATGTGAATGGGAAGTGTTTTTCCAGGTAGGTCTTGACGACTTTGTGCAGCATAATATTAACAATGCTAGATTTCGCATGATTAATTTTAAGTCCCACAGTCCTTTCAAACCTCTCCAATTCCCCCATCAGAGGGGGCAACGAGGCCTTGGGATCTGTCAGTACGATCATCACATCACCAGCATAAAGCCGCCCATTCTCAGGCCCTTAATGTCTCTGTTGAGTCACATCTTGGCTGCAAAAGGCTCCATGTAAAGAGCGAACAGCAGCGGTGACAGCGGACAGCCTTGACGAGTTCCTCTGTTAATAGCAAAGAAGGGACATAGTATGCTGTTCACCCTCAGTGCTGCTCTTGGGGATTTGTAACTGGTCCACCCCCATCGGCTAAATCTCGATCCCAGTCCCATTTTAGTGAGAGCCAGCTGTATGTAAGGCCAATTCACTCAATCAAATGTTTTCTCCACGTCAACCGAGAGAAGTGCCATGGGGGTATAGGAGCGGTGAGCCTTGTAGACTAAGTGACACAGACGTTTAGTGTTACCACTGCAATTGCGTTCTGGAATAAATCCCGCTTGATCTGGATCAACTAGGTGTTGCATGTGAGGGCTCAACCGAGCCGCCAGGATTCACGTATATATCTTGGCGTCTACATTTAATAGCGAAATGGGCCAATAGGATGAGCATAGGGCCAGGTACTTGCCTGGCTTAGGAATGACTATAATAGTAGCTTGGAGCATAGTTTCTGCTAGGGTGCCGTTATGCTAAATGATTTGTAGAGTCTAGCTAGTACTGGCGCTAAGGTTGGGGCAAAGGTCTTGTAAAAGGATGCTGTATAGCCATCTGGGCCTGGTGTTTTGTCTGAGGCGAGCTTTTGTATGGCCCGCTTAACCACCTTGTTTCATTATCTTTCTCCAGAGGTCCTGACTCCAGAGCGGAGAGGCTGTTCAGTGGCAGTTGGTCCAGATAGGATCCTGCATGGCTGGAGTCTAGGTGTTACAGCCGTGTACAGTGTGTTGTAGAAGTGTTCAAATGCTTGTGCTATATATTTATCTTGAACTACCTGGTTGCCCAGAGTGTCTGCCACCTCCACTATTCGCTGCCTAAGGGGTTAAGCACAGAGCCGGTGAGCCAGCAAACGCCCTGCTTTTTTGCCTCCCGCATAACATTTCTGCTTTAAGGGCAGAAAAGCATATTCTGCTTTACTTATGTCTACGGCTCTGAGCTGTTTGCATGTGACCGTCAGCTGCCTCCTGACTCTGCAGGCACCTGTGTACTTGTGTTTCTCCTCCTGGTCCCTGACCTCGGACTTCAATTTAGCCCTCTTGTCTCTCCTATCCCTGCTGAGCCGGGCCACCCTTGCGATTAAGGTGCAGCAGATTACTGCCTTCATTGTGTCCCACAGCAGGGACAACTGGGTTATCGTTGATGTGTACAAACTCTGCGATTGCTAGGGTTATTTCTGAAATCGTCTCATCCTGGAGCAGAAGTGTGTGATTTAGACGCCAGAAGTACTGTTGTATCGGTGACCTTGGCAAACGGCAGTCAACTGAAATGGGAAAGTGATCTGACAGAGCCGCCACCCCAATGTCTGCCGCTGTGGTCTGTGTGCTCAGGTGTTAGGAGGGAAGAAAATAATCGATCCGGGTGTAGGACTGGTGGACTGCGGAAAAGAAGGTGTAACTCTTATCTAATGGGTGGCGTTGTCACCAAATGTCTACGAGGCCTGCCTCCACCAGCCATTGTTTAAAAGCCGCAGAGTGTGCCCCCACCTGTCCTGCCCTCTGTGTGGACCTGTCCCATGTGGCATGTGGGACCAAATTAAAATCTTCCCCAATCATAATGTCCCTATCTGGTGTGGTCAGTATTCGCCCTACAGCCTCCTCTAAGAATGCCTCCTACTGAGAGTTTGGTGCATATAGGTTTGCTAGTGTGAATGTATACCCTTAAATGGCAATGCGCAAGGAGAGTGTTCTGCCCGTGCTTTCAAACTGGGTCTGGACCACTTGACTTGGGAAATGCCGTAGCCAGAAGGATCGCTACTCCGACCGTTTTCTTAGAGCAAGAGGTGAAGTACTGACGGTCAAACCATTTCGAGTGCAGGCGCTTCCAGTCCGCCCTAAGCAAATGAGTCTCGTGGATAAGGCAGATGTCTCAGGTGGATTTATAATGAACGTCGCTCCAGTCTAGCCTACATTCTCTGATAAGAAGGGATTGAGTGGCATGAACATTGGAGACCTGTGTATAATAGACAATAACCAACATAGACCTTTTATGGAATTATTACTCAGCCGGTGGGTGCGAATGTGTGGCCTTTGACCACCAGAGAGAGGCTTGAGTGCCACCAGCCTCATAGCTCCCTCTTAACTATGGACCACTTTCAAAGTACTAGTTGGGAGAGAGTTTCTGGTTACTAGAGGGGAGGGGATGAGGTGGTGGATAATGTTCCCCAGACTACTCGTTGCTGGGGTGGGTTGTTTGCATGTACTCCCCTTAGGAGGGGGAGAATTCAATACCATTTTAGTTTCTTGTTTGGAGGAATTTTGGACTGCTCATGTATGACTGTACCTTTGGTGATGCTATACCTTAGAACATTGTAGATGAGAGGGGGACGTGCAAGAGTCTGCATTGGTATTAAAGCTGAAAGGGACACACACAGTGATGACAGACAACATCATGAAAATATTGACATGGAATGTCAGAGTGTTGGGCCGGATGAAAAAACTACTATTCCTACATGAAGCACTATGGCTTTTCCATTGCCTTCCTGCAGGAGACACATGTCTGCGGGGTATTTGTACATAATATTCGAAAGGTATGGAGGGGTCACCTCTACTCCACCTCCTATTCAAGATTTATGAGGGGTACTCTAATTTGGGTGGCAAGAGGGACCCATTGAGCTAGAAGGGTCACAAACTGATTTGGATGGCAGGTGTGTGATCTTGTTTGTGACCCTGGATCTCACGGATGTATGCCTGTTGAATGTTTATGCCATGAATACTGGTTACTCGCAGTTTTACAGCAGAATGACTGCTGCAGTGACTGACAGCTGCAGTGACTGACAGCTGCAGTGACTGAGTGCTGTGGTGACTGAGTATATAGCCGCAGACCTGGTGCTTGCAAGAGATTGGAACTGATTTTGAATGGTACCCTGGACTGTGATCCACCTAGACTCCACAGTAAACTGACAATGACCAGGGCCCTGTGGGACACGTTAATGGGACTGGAATTTGTGGACATCTGGAGGAAGAGTCACCCCCAAGAGAGAGAATACTCCTGTTACACGCCTGCTCTTGGGACCTGCAGTAGACTAGACTATTGCTTTATCCCTGCAGCATTCATTCAGAACATTGGAGAAGTCACATGCCTGGTTTGGTACATCTCTAACCACTCCCCTCTGCAGGTGGGAAATCAACTTGCGGCATAGGCAACCGGCCAACCCTTTATGGAGACTCAGGGCAGAGGCGCTCACGGAATCTGTGTTCTCATTCCTGGTTAATGAAACACTGACACACTTCTTTGAGGAAAACTGGGGTAGTGCAGGGAGTAGGGCAATTGACTTGGATGCCATGAAGGTGATACTCTGTGGGGATTTCCTTAATACCACATATGGGGTTAAGAAACATTGGAGCGTAGCCTAGACAGCCATGAGGATAAACTGAGCTCACTTGAAAGGGTGGTACTGGATGACCCGGGTAAAGTCCCCCAATGGCATCAAGGTAAAAGGCAACTCTTAGAGGATAGAAGTAGACTAGAAAGATTTGTTCAGAAGGCCTATTACCAGAAACAACACAAGGGGCCGGGGGTGTGTGGGATGGTTGGCAAGGTGTGGGCGGCACTTGCTCGACTGATCAAACAATAAAACCCAACTCACCCCACTGTTGTCCATAAAGGATGATGGGGGAGTTCTTGTCAGCACGCAACAGGCCATCAACAGTAAGTTTGTGTTCCATTTACAAAAGACAAACCAGACACAGTCTAGAGATGTGGCGGAGAGGGGACCACAATACTTGAGGTACACAGACTTGCAGAGGAGGAAGGGGAAGAATTGGAGGCACCTATAATTAGGAAGTAGATATCGGCGGCAATATGCAGTCTCAAAACAGCAAAGGTGCCTGCTGGTGACGGGCTGCTAGCAGAACTTTACCAGAGACACACGGGCATAGCAAATGAACTCTTAGAGGTATATAATGGAGCCATGATGCTAGGGAGACAGCCAGACACGATGTGTGAGGCAATAGAGGTAATGATCGCTATACCGGGTAAGGTCCTGACGGAGTCTTCCTCCAGTCGCCCAAAAATACTTAGCAAAGTACTGGCTGCGCTCCTACTCCCGTTAGTAATACACACTGACCAGTGCTGGTTTATCCCAAAATGGAATACACTCTGTGACCTGAAGCATCTCACACATGTTCACCATGCCCCTCATCTGATGGATGGCGCCTTATGTCTTGGTGTTTCTTAATATCTAACAGGCGCTTGACTAAGTGGACTGAGAATATCTATGGTTAGTCCTTGCAAAGCGGGCATAGGGGCCTGGTATATAGGGTGGGTCAAACTCCTCCACACCGAGCCGGGGGCAAGAGTGAGGATAGGGGATGGTCTCTGAGAGGTTCAGCCTACACAGGGGTACGAGACAGGGCTGATCACTGTCTCCACTTTTATTTGCGCTGGCAATGGAGCCAATGGCGAGCATGCTCTGGCGGGTGCTTGGGCACTGGGGAATCACTGTAGGAGAGACGCAGCATGTGATCTCCCTTTATGCTGATGATTCTCTTTAATATGTAATATGCAGTGCCAATCCTACTGAAGGCAATGCGCAAGTTTGGAGACATCTCAGGACTTTGTTAATCATAAGAAATCTAAACACTTCTCCCCTTGGGACACTAAGAGCAGTCACCCTGGATAGGTTGCCAGCGATGATTCTTCCCCGGGAGACAAAATGTGTGAGATATTTAATTAGGGTTGCACCCACAGATTCTTACCCAACAAACCTGAATATGGGTAGAGTGGTGGAGAGTCTAAGACCGACGATCCGGTCCTTGAAGACACTTCTCCTGTCAATGATGGGCAGGGTTGCCATGATAACAATGGTAACACTACAGAAGATGCCTTTATACACTGCAGGGCTCACTCTATGAAATCCCACATGGTTACTTTGTGGACATAGATAAGCTGATTACAGAACTGCTATGGGGAAGGATGGGAATGGGAGGGTGCTTGGGTTTAAATTGAACCTGATGAGACTGCACAATTCTGATGACATTTTAGTAAGTAGCACTGTGATTGTGTACCCTGGGTGACTGGGATTGAACTCAGCAAAGGTAGATGTAATTACTGGTCCGGTACAGCCAAATGTGTTGGTCGACAACAAGAGCAGTAGGGGATGGAGGGAGGTGGGAGAGTTGTTTGCTGATTATTTGAACTATGTATATGGCAGTCATAGTATTGAACTTGAACTATGTACTTTGATAAAACACACTAAAATCTATATGCAGGAAAACAAAAAGTGCAAGCAGATAGCTTATTTTGGCTGTTTATATTTCAGTGGGTGTAAGTGTTATCTTTGGTTTGAGAGGTGCAATTTGTGCATACTGACAGTGCTTGTACAGCACTCCAGTAGGGGAGATGCAGTTCCACAAGTAGGTACTAAAATTTAATAAAACTAAATAAATAAAAAATAAACACTTACCTTTTCTACGCCGTCCCGTGCCGCGCTCCTCTTCCCTGCTGGCTTCACGCAGGCACAGGCTCCCAGCTGCCCTGCGGCCAATCCTGACGCTGCGCAAAGCAATGTCAGGATTGGCTGGGCACTCCCAGGCAGACTGGGAGGTGTGCAGGCTCTCTCCAGCCCGGCAACTGTGTTGCTAGGCTGGAGAGAACCTACCGCCCGAGACTGCCGGCCAAACATACATGCTCAATGAGGAGGAGTACTAAGTACTCCCCCTCACTGCTCCTAATCCCAGATGGCCCCGCTCCTTTAACAACGAGGGGATAATAAACATAGTTTATTATCCCCTTGTTTTTAAAGTTTTGCAGCTTCTGCTGCTGGCAGGGGGGCGACGCTCCTCTGCCCTAACGGAGGAGCCGCCCCTGCGCACACATTTCTAAAGAACCTGCAAGAGATTTTCAGGATCAGGGCAGTGTGCAGGGACTACTGGAGGTGCTGAAGACATTTATAGCTGTCCACAGCACCTCCCTTGCCATGCCCACTGGACCAATCCATTTTTTTTCTGGAGGTTGGGAGGGAATTGGGAGAGAGATGCAGACCAGCTCCTCCTGCTACGTTTCCCACCGCCTTCTGTACTCCCATCAACAAAAGAAATGAAACAGGAGGTAGGAACTATGATTGTTTTCATTATCTTCCTTTCTAGTCCCCACTTCCCGATTCAGTTTCACACAGCTCCTTCGTCTTACAATGCTTTACTATTCAATGGAAGCATTGTTGGAGTAAGGAGCAAGGAGCCAGACATAGTTTAAATTTTTTCTTAAGGTTCAGAAAAATAAAAGTGTCGTACTCCTTTGTAGGGGATAGACACACAGTTCTGTGCCCCAGAAGTCAGATGCAGTTTGGATTGTTTCGTCCTATGAAAAAAAACTGAATAGTGGTTGGCTCCTTTCTGGGGCACAGACACACTGTTTAGAGTTTAATAAATATTGAGTCTGTAAGACCAACATGGTTCTTACAAACACACATAAACTAAACAACAATACACATTTCATCTATGTACATTAATCTACAAAAATATTTTTCAAATGTGCTGTCAGAGCCACCGCCACCTTTACATTATTGAAGGCAAAAAATAATTGATTATGCTGTAGCAGTCCTTGTAGACTTGTAGAGTTTTCTTTAAAGAAAGGTCACAGATAATGATTTCACAGTTGCAAATAACTAATATAAATAAATAACATGGTTTATACCGCCCTGACCTTTAAAAAGGCAGTTAAACAGTTTAAACTTCTCAAAGTTGGTAGCACAAAAAAAAATGTGCAAAGCCATTGTCCTCCTCAAAGGAACTTCCATTACTTCAGAGTTCTCAGGTGGTTTAAATAAAGAAGATAGATGCTTAAAGAAAGTATCGTGTGGGAAATTCAAATCCTTTTGCCAACTAGTAGCTAAAACTTTGTCGTTATTAGATTTGATTGTTTCCTTCATCAATAACCATGTCTGTTTTACTTGATCTCGCTTATTTTGTTTAAAGAACGTTTTGTAAAAAAGGGTTTAGCTCTTTAGAGCAGAAAGGTCCCTCAGAGCACACGTGCACTGGTAATTTTATAATGTTTACAAAGCTGTCGACATTCATGAAATCATTCTGTAGCGTGCCATATGGAGGGCGATGTTCTGTTGTTACTTTTCTTTTAGAATGTATTTATTACATTTAACAGGTACAAACAAAGCTTTGTAAACAGATTAAACCTCGGGTGGCACAATCTCATGTACGAATACAAACATTGCACATATCGCTAGGTATATTCTAGGCTGCTTGCGCCTACAAAGGGACAAGGGGGAAAGGGAATCATTATCAATAAGAAAACAACAAAACATTCTTCAGGTCTTATAACGTAGGGGTGATATCATGAGCCTCTAGGCAATCAGTGTGTAACCCATTTAGGTCTGTATAGTGCAGTGGGCAGACCTAACCTATGTGGTGTCAAGTGAGAGGACAGCCAGGTGTCAGAAAAGTAGTTGTAACGCTCTGAGCCAGGGTGGATTAAAGCAAGTGAACTCTATGTGTGAAAGATGGCAAAAACCGGGCTGCCATGTAGCCAGGAATTTGTCATCAGTAAGGGACAGGCTATGCAAAATTCGCTCCAGAGACGAGTGAACCACTGGGCTAGAAAGGGTGGTATTTTCTCCTTTCATGCTATAGCTATTAACTGCCTAGCTGTGTGCATCATATAGCTATCAAGAGCCCAGTCTGCGTTAGTCATGGCTCTCAGCTGGGTGGGCCTGAGTCCCGGAATCACTGTGTAATATGTGGCTGGCAGAGGGAACCCCACTGTCATTTAAATGGCTTCCTTCCAGAAGATAGTGATTGGTGCGCACGTCCACCATATGTGAGAGAAGTCGCCCCGCTCCAAGCTGAACCTCCAGCAGGAGTCCAAGGTACCAGGGTACATGAATGCCAGCCGTGTAGGGGTATAGTACCATTGGTACATAAGCTTATAAGCTGTTTCTCTTAGGAAGAGACTGCTGTATAATTTATGCTTGTTCCGCCCTAGTCTTTCCCATTGTTTGGTGGAGATATCATTAACAGGGGCTGTAACCCACTGGCGCGGGTAGTGGTAAGATTGCTGATGTGTGGAATGTGGCAGAACTCGATAGGTGTTGGAGATTAGTCCCCAGGATCCATTATAGGTTCTGACAAGTGATTGAAAGGGGTGTATGGGTGGGTTATACCAGGATAGACTGAAGGGTGTAGAACCCAGTGACGAAGCTGGAGGTATTGCAAGCGCTCTGCTTCAGGTAGCCGATAGTCCTTTTTGCACTGTTCTAACGTTTTTATGGTACCACCCTGAAAGAAGTCTTGTAGGGTTATACATTCCGCATCCACCCAGGCTCCAAAGGTGTGCGGGCCGAGGGCTGGGGGGGAATGCGGGATTGTGTACCAAAGGTGTATTCAGTGATGGAAATGTGTTCAGGACCCTCGACTCCGCCAGACTGTCCCACACATTCAGGACCATCCTAGTTGGAGTTGCTAGATATGCACTATGGGATCGAGCGTGTCGGGGGAGTCACACCAAGTCCCACAAGGGGTGGCGTGCCACCGCTTTGTTCACGTGGAACCAATGGCTTTCAATCTCACTCGCTGTCCACATGCCGGGGATGCGCTGCTGCATAGTAGTCTAAAAGATTAGAACAGCCCAGGCCGCCCCTATCCTGGGGCTGCATTAAAAGAGAGTTGGAGAGGTGGGGTGCCCTCCCGCCCCAAATAAAGACACGCAGGTCACGCTGTACCCTCAGTAAGTCATCTCGGTTGATTGACATAGTGAAAGATTGAAACAGGTGAAGCACCTGTGGGAGCACATTCATTTTCACTAGGTTTATGTCCCCCAACCACAATATGTGGAGTGGCTTCCATAGTTTGAGATCCTCAAGGAGCACCCACCGGAGTATCCGCTCGTTCAACTTTCCAGCGTGAGGTAGAGATCCAAATATTTTATCTTACTGGGGGCCCAGTGAATGGTGCCAGCTCCTGTAGCACTCGGATGTCTGACTTTGGAATGGTGATATTCAGGACCTGTGATTTGGAGAGGTTCACTTTGAACCCTGAAATTTCCACAAACTCTGCTAGACAGGCTATCACTGCTGGTATTGAGGTATCCGGCCGGGTTAATGTTAAGAGGAGGTCAACTGTGAATACGTTGATTTTATCCTCTTGCCCTCCAAATTGTATCCCCCTAAATCTGCTTGCTGCCACTTCTCACAGTGGCCATAGGCTGCACTGCTAAGGCAAATAACGGCGATGAAAGGGGACATCCCTGCTGGATGCCCTGTCTAATATTAATGGGATTTGTGAGTCTCACGTTCACCCGGAGAGTAGCCGTTGGGGACAGGTATAAGGGCATTATTTTGGAGATCATATTGGGGCCCAGCCCCACCCTCACAAGAACCAAGCGGAGAAATCTCCAGTCGACCCTATCAAATGCGTTCTCTGTATCCAGTGAGAGAAGGCATGCAGCGATCGCTTGTAGATTGGCTTTCTGAACCAGGTGTGCTACTCAGCGGATGTTGTCCACTCCCTGCCAGCACGGAATGAAGCCACCTGGTCGGGATCTATGAGGCCAGGCATATATCTCTCAAGTCTAGCTGCTAGTATCTTTGTGTAGATTTTGCAGTTGGTATTGAGCAGGACATGGGGCGATAGGAGGCGCAGTGAGTAGGGTCCTTTCCTGACTTGGGGATTAGAGAGATCTCCATGCCTGCCATCGTCGGTGTGAGCTCTGTGGCCTCTGTAAAAGAATTGTATTGTTTAAGCAAATAGGCCTCAAGGTCGGGAAGAAACAGCCGGTACAAACTAACCGGCAATCCATCCAGCCCTGGCGCCTTGCCTATGGGAAGTTCCTGCAGCATGAGGTGTATCTCTTCTGCCCAGATAGCTGATTCAAAGGCCTCTCTATGTATGGGCTCCAATAGGGTCCAGTCGCAGGCGCTTAGGTATGTGTCAGTCTGCTCCTACAACATTATTTCACTACCATAGAGGGTCTGGTAGTAGGCACTGAGTTTGTTCTATTTGTCCTTTTTGCGACTGCCCAGGATCCATCGGATTTCAGGAGCTTAGCTATATGTGCCTTGCATTGCTGTTGCCATAGCCTGCGCACTGGTAGTGTCCCCACCTTGTTACCTCCCTCATAGTACGGTTGTTTGAGTGCCAAAAGGGATCTCTCAGCCTTATTCGTTCTATGAGCTCACAGTTGGTCCCTCAGAGTGGCCAACTGTCTTTTATTCTGGTGAGTAGGATGGACCTTGTCTTGTTGTTCCAGCACTTTTATATCAGAGGTCAGAATTTGCTATACTATGCACCCCTCCCTGCCATGTGCAATGGCTATTGTGGTGATCACTCCCTGAGTAGCGGCCTTAAAGCCGTCCCATAGAGTGTTGTGAAGTCAAATTCACGAGCCTCTTTTTGTAGGAGGCTTATGTCCACAAGATATAATACAAGGATTCGGAGTAGGCTTCAAGATAGCATTTTATTTCACTGCACCGGGTCACACCCAAAGTGTGTCCCTGAATCTCTCTGGCCAAGTGCAACTACTTCCCCCCCTTCATATGTCTTTATTGCAGTACCCACTGTACCACGCCGTACACGCATCATAAATTCCAAACAAGTTCAAACAAGCGTTTCCAGTGACACCGTCACGGGCATTTTGGATGAGCCTTTTTATGTCTGTCCATCCCACATACATGCATCTCTTGCAGGAATACAATATTGGGGTTATGTTGAAGAATATATCTCCAGAGCTGTTTACTCTTATTCGGAGAGTCAAGCCCCCGTACATTTGGAGATAATATTTTCATGCCCCCCCAGTGGCTCATCCGGAGTAAGTAGTTATCTTTTTAAGGGGCCCCATCCCCCCGTTTGCCCCACCCAGTGTGTCTAGTATGACCATGTATCTTCCCTCGTATCCCAAAGACTTAATGCAGACCTAAGGAGTAACAAATAGGAAAAACATCCAAAAACAATTCTAGGCCAGTGGGGCCTAACTTGTATATCCGCCCTCATTAGAGAGCCGTGTAAAGCCACGAGCTTCTTCATGGAGGAGTCACCCTCCAGCAGGGTGAGATACCGGGGACAGATTAGCAATATCGCAAACAGTTGTTTTCTCATTCATTCAGAGGTACCGAGGAAGCTCCAGTGGTCTCTCGGGGGCCGATGCCGCCATCAAGGTAAGTACCAAACAGGAAATGGTCCCGCACAGTAGGAGCCCACCACTAGGCATCAGAGTGTCGTTCATCGCCTGAGGAGCCCACGGCGGACCGTGCAGGTGAAGGTGGATTGTTCATGTTCCTTAGATGCTGTATGATGTCCCTCTTCGTTTACTGTGAGGACGTCGCCACCAAGCTCCTATCAGGGCAACCTCACCCCACTGTGGTCCAGGTGGGTTTCAGGAAATCACTGGAAGAACCCTCCCGCTAAGAGGAGGTCCCAGCTTCTTCTGATGTAGAGAGGCCCAACAATCGTTTCACCTCCACAAGCGTGCCTCTTATCCTCCCATTCAAAGATTAAGGCAAAAGGATGACCCCATTGATATTTGACATTTAATGCTTGTAGTTTGTCAGTTACTGCCTTGAAGTCCTTACACCTCCTTAAAGTGGTGAAGTAAAGGTTTTGATATATTTGAATCTTGTGACCCTGGCATTCTTGGCTGGATTTCAGCTGCGCAGATTCGATGGTGGCCTCTTTTTTGGTGAAATAATGTACTCGAGCCAGGATGTCTGGAGCGGCATTGGGGCACCCCGGGGCCCTGTCAAGAGATGGCAGCAGTCGCAAGTGGTCCCCCTAACAGAACGCAGTAAGGATGCAGTGTAGGCAATAATGTCCGTCCCTTCCTCTCCCCTTATCACCCCCGGTATTCGAACATTATTTTGACGAATTCTGTTTTCGAAATCTTCCTGTTTGAGTTGGAGTTCAATGTGCTGTTCTTCCAGTGTCTCCATGCGCCGCCAAAGCATTTCTTGGTTTTCTGCTTGCACGTCAACAGTGCGCTCAAGACCATCCACCTTCTCTCCAATCTCAGTCACCTCCTTCTGGACTTCTCAGATGCATGATTTGAGGTTGTCTTTGAGAGATGTAATTTCCATCCGTATCTCTTGAAAAAAGTGGTTTATATAGTCCTGCGTGATGGGGGTTGAGGGGCCCGCCGCATCCAGGTCCCACTGAGGTGTGCTTTTCAATTCCATAATGGCACTCAGAGGCTTGTTCCACAATGAGATAATGGGGTCTTCTTGGGGGTTTTAGTACGTGGCATGATGCAAGTGATCTCCAAGATATTCTCCTAGGTAGTGCCTGAGGTGGGTGCCACCGGCTGGCTATCGTTTGACTCTTTTCTCTTCCCTTGTAGCAGCGGCACGTGTGCCTCCAATCCAGTTCAGTCCAGCTTTGCTCCCCAGTTAGCCCCCATTACAGGTGAAAGGCAGGAGAGGTCTCTGGAGGCTTCCGCTCCCCCAGCTCCCCAGCAGGTCAGGGTATCTCACGACTGAATGACAATCACTGCTAAGAGTGGTGCATTTGGTGGCCCACGGGAATCCTCAGTCACAGGCATTCCCCAGCGCCCCAGCAGCAATCACCTGTCTCACCCCAGTTCCAGCCACCAGGGGTCTAGGGGGACGGGAGGCAGCAGCACATCAACAAGGTACTCCCCACCCCTCCTGACACCCACCCCACTCCCAAGTCCACCACAGGGGTCCCCGCCTGACACGCCGCCCCCGGCACCGCATGCCGCGCCCGGCACCGCATGCCGCGCCCCAGACAAGCCAGCCAGAAGAAGGGGGGTGTCCACAAACATGGATGTAGCAGCACTGTTCCTCACTATGGCCAATCTTCCTGCTGTTCAGTCTGCCACTCCTTTCTCAATCGCAGGGCCACACTAGTGTCTGGCCGTCCATGGCCCTGCCTTGCTATGGGATCCTCCAATGGGGCCCCCGGTCCAGCAGTCCAAATGGCAATGGTCCCACAGTTCTCCGTCTAGGGCCCCCGCTGCACCCTCCTCCATGCTATGCTCACCTCAGGGGCCACAGCACAGATCATCGTACAGCTCCTCACCTTCTGCACCACCAACCAGGCTGCAGTGAACTTCCGCTCGATTATTGACAGTGTCCAGGCACTTGTTGGTGTTAGTCGAGGCCGCCCGCAGGTAGTCAGCCCCGCAGTCTCTGCACCTGAGCTGGGCGTGGCAAACCCCAGGGCAGGCTGGCCCAGGCAAAGGCCTGCAGGCTGTCGATGGCTACATGGAGAGGTGGCAGGTGCGATGGGCCTGTCAAGCAGGCTTGGCCCCTCGGTCTGCTGTTCCTCTCTGCCGGCCGATCAGGGAATACCGCTCTGGTCGCTGGCCACCAGGGTCCACTCACCCGAGGTCCACGGGCCCTGGTGTCCAGGCTCTGCAGCCCGCCGGCAGACGTCTGCTATCCTGCTAGTCAAGATGGGGGCTCCGGCCAGGTCAGAATGCGATCCAGTGCCTCTCCGTCCTGCCGGCTGCACGGGCAATCCCCTCGCCAGGAGTGGGGCGACGTGCCTTTCCCCGCTCCCCTCCGCTGCACTCATGCGGCTCCCGCTGCAGTAGATGGTGCCAATTTATTGCCCTCGGGACCCTTAGCTCCCCTGCTGTATGTCCTACTCGGCGTGCATGCTGGCTACACCCCCTATTGTTATTTTTAATAGCTATAGATATTGATGACCCAGTAAATTTGAGAGATTTATCATGTTGTTTCACAAGGATCACCCAGAGACTCAATATCCAAGTTTTCCAAAGAACAAAAAGCAGGCAGTGTCTTTGGTAAAATGATGCATATTGAATCGTAGTTTTCCTAATAATGTTAACGTTAAACATCAAGAGATTAATTTCTGAAGGCTCTTGATTCAAAATCTTCAATATGAGAGTGACAACCAAATAGTCATTTTTTCACAAATTGGTACTCTTTCATCTCATAAAGCAACATATTTACAGCAGTGAAGTCAATCGGTATATCTACTGAGCTTTTATGAGTCTGACCAGTGTTGCCAGATTTTACATGCCTTCTATAGCCCAAAGCTGTTGAAAAACCAGCCCAAAGTAAGCCCAAATGAACCGGTCCCAGCCCAAAAAGTAGCCCAAACTTTTAACACTGAACTAATGCAATCGTAGGCTGAAGCAAACATTTTAAAGCATAAATCTAATTTCTATTGTAAGCAAATATGTGAATATGTTTCAGGCAGACAATTGACTCTTTGGATTTGTCATGTTTTGAAATGGGGAATGAGCCAAAGGATGGCAACTCCCTCGTATTCAAGGTTAAGTAAGAGGTATGCTCTAGCTTTCAAACTGGTTTTACAATAAAGCAACAATTCACCGATAACAGCAAAAAGTTATACATCTTAATGGACTACCCCTCATACTTACTCAACTTTTCATGCCAAACTCAAGTTTGTGGAAAGCAGACTCAATGCTGTTTTCCCTTTGCATTTTACAGTTCAAGTCCTGTTAATCCCAATATGTCAGCCCCAACATGCAAAGATAACATTTGCTACATTAGCTCAGTCATTAACCTATGATAATCAACACCCCCCAAATGGATTCAAAGCACAACCTTTGTTCTTTTCACTGCCTTTCAGATGCATACGGTAGATAAAGGTGAAATGCGAGTTGCCATCTAGCATTGCCAGTGTGTATCTGCAGTCTGCTCTACTACTGTTCTACTTTCGGGACTTTTCATTAAATGGGCAGCAGACCAACATTTCACTCATTTCCTGCCTCCTTCGGACGTACTCAGGCACTACCCCTACACTTGTTTTAGCGGGCTACCTCTACCCTGGACAGTGGATGTCAACAGGGCCCTGCAGAAACATACATCCTTGTGTGAGGTGAAAAAGGCTGTTTGTGTGAGGCGATAAACACCCTTTTACAAATTGCTACCAGAGGCCAGAACACAGTGTCCCAAACTCCGTGAACTTTAACTTAAATTATTGGTAAAGGCTAGTGTTTTGTGTCTAATGCAAGCAATGGCTACGCTGAGCAGTGCATGACTACAAGTGATGTCAATAATTTAGGCACTAAGATCACGAACAGAACCATGCAGTGAGGCTGTGCACTGACCATGTACCCTCATTTCGCTTAGCTCAGCCAATGAGACCACATTTGTGCTGGCACTGCCTGCAACTGGAGTGAAATAAATGAATAAATCAGCTGAGCACACAGCTCAAAGTGCATTAAAAAAAAGTATGGGAACAGTGATGCTGCATGCAATGGGGCAGGGTTAAACGTGTGGCTAAAAAAATATATATATATATATTCTGTTTCAGGCAGCCACATACATAACTCATGCCTTAAAATAAAAAAAAGTTAAGTTAATCACTGTATATTATGAAACCCTTATTAGTTAATGCACTGAAAGGTCTGTGTGTAACCAAAAAGCCACAGAATTAAATCTTCACTGCTGCAATGGAGAGTTGTGTATTGTGCAAATGTAAGTCATTAGGTTAAACTTGCATTACTGGCAGTATAAGACAGACTGCTACCAAACGTGCAAAAAAGTTTCAGATAAAATGGTTTAAGTAATACCCAAACTGAATGATTTTTTTTTATTTAAATGCCCTGCAAAGCACACACTGCACAACTCAGCTGGTAACCCCTTTGCATTACCAGACGAACACAATAACTCTCTGTCATCACCAACCTTCATGTGATTCCACCCAGTGCTTAATTTGTGCTTGTTGTTTCCGGTGCAGAGTACTGGCACTTATTTTTGAGGGACAGCACTCTTTTTTCCTGCCTCAAGCATTTACTGCAAGCAAAAGACACATATGGGAAAGACGGAGGAATGCAAAAATGAAAAAGAGCGCCAGAATGGGAGAAAGCAGAAAGCTGCAGGAGTGAGGTGAAATGGCTTAAAATGGACTAAAGAGGCCCAACATGGCTTTAGGATTACGCTGCCCTAGTATTCCGTGTTTGCAAATTTAATTGCAGCAGCTGCGTGTTTAAGAGGAGAGCTCTGGACACCGGCACGTTTTTATTTACAAATTAAGCACTGGCTGTGCCACTCATTCTTATTCAATCCTGCCATGCTTTAGATCCTATGCACTGTCAATCCACAATTAGTCCCTGAATATTAAAAATAAGGAACACATCTACTCACAACAAGTCACAAAGGTACAAATTGAAGGACACTTACCTTGTCTTACTCAGCTGCGCACCAACCGGCCGCACGTCAGTGTAGGTAGGGGACGTAGGTAGCACCTATACAACAGGAAGGGGCCAGGGGGGGTGTCTCCCTTCTACCGGGCCCCAATCACGCACTCTGAGGCTGGGCGCTGGCTTTAATTTGGGGTCCAAGGCTGAAGCGCACAACAAAAGAGACTTTTCCATGGGGGATGGGGGGGCACCACACCTGTGCAGGCTGAGGGCTGAGGCTCACGGCAGGGCTGAAACAGAAAAGAGCCACACACCATAGTACACCACCACGTGCTCAGCGCAGCCAGTGAGTCAACAGTGTGCCACACACTGGCTCGCTCCTGGCTCACCACTGTTGGCACCCACCCACGAAGGCATTTTAAATAATTTGGTGATGGCCCTCTGCTCCCATCATCAGCTAATGTGGGGCGCGCTGCGCCCTGCTGCCAGCTGCTGTGTGCAGTGCCGGGCGGCGTGTGCGCCGTGCAGTGTCTCAGGGGGCTGTCAATTGGTAGCGCTTTCGCGCGCTACTAGATTGACGGCCCTCTGCCCCACTGAGAGCTCCATCGAGCTCTCAGTGGGGCAGAAGGCCGTCAATTTAGTAGCGCGCGAAAGCGCTACCAATTGACAGCCCCCTGTGACACTGCGCGGCGCACCCGCTGCTTCCTGCTGCTGTGTGCGCCGCCCGCGAGTCCGAACTCGCTATCTCATGGGGCGGGGCCTGGCCGGGGCAGTATCTCCGGCGGCGCCGCCCCGCCGGGATTTTAACGCACACAGGGCTAAAAATAGCCCAACAATCGGGGTCCCCGCAATTGGGTTTTTTTCCCGCACAAATGGGAAAAATATCGCCCATTTGTGTGGGAAACCACCCAATCTGGCAACACTGAGTCTGACGTGCAGGAGAATCATTGCTTATTCTACCATTTAACACACATAATTGAAGTTCATGTACTCCCCTTCTAAACTTGCTGGATTTTATTGTCACAGAAGTGGAGTCAGGGATACCCAGCACCTCTCTGAGCAGTGACTCTTCTTTAAGGTCTATTCCGTCCCTTGTCATTGTGACATTCCTGCCTCCTATGATCAGTGTTGCTCCTGGGTAAACCTGTTGTATGTGGGTCATATTGTATTCCAACAAATCAACAAGCTGGTTAAAATTAGATAAAGTTCCCCAAGGTTGTAGATATATATTTAGGGGAATTATCTCCATCTTGTTTCCCAAATTCACCATGCAGAACTACCTGCTCATTTTAGAGAATAGCCAATGGTATAACAGAAACTGTCAATCAGGCTTTTTTAAAAATTGCTACACCACCCAAATGACATCCAGAAACTATATTGCCTGCTATTGCCACATAACCATTTAAAAATGGGGATTTTGTTAGCCACAGCTCTTGTACAAATGTTATATATATCAGGTAACAAATACATTAATCGATAGTACAGCGGCAAATAAAACCATGTATGTTTCCATTAGACAAAGAACAAATGCACACAGCATCTAGGGCTACATGTGCAAAGATTTGATACAGCGATTTGCTAATTGCAATGTCCTGCGAATCACAATAGGGAAATCGCTATTTCAAATGTGTGAAACGCTTTTTAGTTTTATTTGCCATTCTTAGTGGGTCGTAAATTGACCTACCTCATGAATATTAATGAGGCAGGTCGCAATTTGTGACCCATTAAGAATTGCAGCCATCACAGGTGTAGCGTCTTCCCCAGCTTGGTTTGCGCTGAATGACTAGGCCACACACAGAGCTGTAAATCACATGCATGTACCTGTGAACTCCCATATTCTAAAGCAAACTTTTAAGCATTCTGTTCTATCGATTATGTCACACACTGATATGGCGTCCTCGGGGAGCCATAAAGGTTCCATTAGTTTTAAATAATGCAAAATAATACAACCTGGATTGAGGCCAGCTGAGGGCAGCAGTCCACCATGTCTGTGATTGCTTTTAAATAAAGCAACTTTAAATGCAGTCCATTTCCCTTAAATGGAAACAGGATGCATTTAAAAAGAAAAAAAATGAAACTTTGAAGTTTCATATTCTATGAGTAGACAGTGGTCCGTGGGACCACTGTCTGCTCTTACAAAATATTTGTTTTTCATTCTCAAAGGGCTGGGGTCCAGTGCCACAGCCAACCGCTCCCGGAGCTCCAATACATACAATTCATTTACCATGAATGATAGATTAACTTTGTCCTGCCTGTAGAACTGAAGTCCACTTTTTTTATGTTCTTGTACTCTAGCCAACCCAACCCTTTGGTCTTGCAAAATCTCTGCATCTCTCAATTAATAATGGAATTTCTAAAGCACAAAGTTACTTCGGAGAAGTGTTGCAGCGCTGCATAGTCAGAAACTCTCAAGGATTGTTTACAGAAGGCTAGACCGAACTAACAGCCTATCTGAAAAGCCATGTCTTCAGATATTTCCGGTACAGAACCCCTGCCTCCAATTTCAAGAGGATGAGAGTTCCAGATCTTGGGTGCCAAAAAACTTAAGGAACTGCCCCCAATGGGGACCTTCTTACCTCTGGGTATTTGACAGAGGACCTGAGACACCTCGCAGGAGAGTGAGGCCTGATAAACGAGGAAAGTAACTGGCCCCTGTCTTCCTAAAGGCTCGATAGCAAAAAGCCTTTTAGGAAAGACGTTTCTTAATTGGGACGCAGTGCAGTTTGCTCAGAGCTGAGCTCACTGAGGCCCACTTAGAAAGATTTAACAAAAGAGGGTCTGTGGAATTCTGCGCACGTGCTGGAGTCTGATCAGCCAAAACTGAGAGACTCCCAAGTAAAGGATGTTACAATAATCCAACCAAGAGATAACAAGTGCCTATACACAGTTTTTTGGGCAGACTCCGGCAAAAGCCAAATGATGTTCTTAAGAGATTTCAAAATGCCAAAGTATTTGCTTATCAAGGCCGTGATTTTACTCTCAAAGGTAAGGTTTTCATCAAACTAAATGCCTAGGTTTTAAACCCAAGGAATTGGTAAAAGAAAGGGTCCTAAGTTAGATGGCCATCAATCACGAGATCAGGTTGATGGCTCCTTGCCAGAAATAAGGACCTTGGTCTTGCCCGCGTTTAATTTTAAGCAGTTGAAGTCCATCCATTGGGCTACCTCTGACAAACAGGCTCTCAGAGAAGTTGCTGCAATAGCAGATTTCTGTGTCAATGTGGCATTCAACTACATATCATATGCTATGGTATGATGTCAAACCTTCAATGCTCGATGATATCAACCAGAGGGCGCAAATAAAGATTGAAAAGGGTAGGACTCATTGAGGAGCCCTGGGGCACCCCTTACTGCAATGACGGAAACCAAGAGCGAAAAGGTTTCAGTATGACCTCAAAGGAGTGGCCCTGCAAGAAAGAGGCAAGCCACTGCAGTGCCTTGTGTCCTACACTGCAGTTCCACAGCCTCTCCAGAAGGAGGCTGTGGGATACAGTGTTGAAAGCTGCACTCAGGTCCAGTAGCAGAAGTGCTGCAGTTTCACCCCAAGCCCGAAATGTGATGAATAGACTCCAAAGCGAGCAGAAGAGCTGACTCAGTGCTATAACAGGAACGAAAGACCGATTGAGTTCTATGGGGTAGGTTCTTAGCTTCAATGAACATTGAAAGCTGTTGATTCATATATTTTCCTGCCACTTTCGAGAGACAAGGGAGCAACAAGATTGGCTTATAATTCTCAGCTTTAGTGGGATCAGGAGAAGGCTTTTTCAACAACGGCACCACAGAAGCATGCCTCCACTTTGCTGGAACTCAAGCTGTAGCAAAAAAGTTATTGATATTGTATTTCCCTATGTAGTAGTTAATAAACATCTACAAATTACCCTTTCCAAACTTTTTCTTTTGTTGTGCTATTTAAGTGCGCTCCCAGAGGCATCGACACCCCCATGTATGGTAATCTCTTCAAACCTTCCACCCTATTTTATGTCTCATTTTTCCCTGGCTTTTCATCTTTTGTTTTCTTTGCGTTCTTTCTCTTCCTTACTACCATCTTTATCTTTGGCTATCGATAATACTACGCCAATCGTAACTTTTTTAGTACCTACTCCCTTATCCACTGTATTTATACCCACCCCTCTGTCCACCTTTGTTTCTATCCCATTGCCATCTATTCCACCATTGCTCCTCACTTTCTCTGAGTTTGCTCACCGCTTCTGGAGATGATCGCCTCTGCTCGCCCCTTTCTTGATTTTGCCTCCAACCACCTACTCTCTTTCCTTCGCTGGACTTTGATTCCACCATCTGTAACACAGTATTCTTTCAAAAAGCATTAGTTGCCACCTGCTCTGCTTCCCCGAACACCTCTTTGTTTCAATCCATTCCTGCCATTTTGATATTTCACCTTTTCCCAGCCTTTCCTCCTCATCATCATAATGCAATTCATACCCCATATCACCGTCGTCAATCAAGCCACTCAACCCCGGACATTTCCCCATTGTCTACACCATCATCAAAAGGCTTCCAATCAAATTTAGAGTGCAATTTGACCGCGTCGATGTCTTCTTCTCCTCCCTAGCTGTCTGGAAGGTTGCATCAAGCCTGTCCCTTCCTTTGGGATGGTTCTTCCCGGTCGTTTCAAACCTGGCCGGTTCAGTTCCCCTGCATCTGCTGTCATCATGCAGCATTCTCCCTCTGATGCCCTGTATGTCGCCCCAGCCTGTGGGGTCTGTAGTCCTGGACCCTGACCTGTCCAGAAAGTCCCTATGATCTGTGTCTGAATTACCAGCCATCCACGCCAATCTTCCTTCCCCAAACCCTTTTTGATTATTGTAGTGCCTTACCAGGCTCTTATCTTCGCTCACCTTTTCTAATACTTGTGGCATCCCCGCATTGTCCTTTTCTGTATGAACATTTAAAGCTATCTGGTAATCATCGTTAACTGATGCTCACTCAAAAATCTGCTCCTCCTTGTGTGGGCCCTAAATTCTTTATCACCTTCATGACCTTGTAAGTGTGATTTAGAATGAAGTCGTGAACCACTGTGCGCAGCGCTGCTTCCTGCCATGGACACTCTTTTTTTCTAATAATTTGGTCCCCAGTTGTCTCCTCTATGTGAATGCTCACGCTCATCTGCATGCGTAAGCACTCTGCTGCCCCCTGCCAGGCCATTTCCGTCACTGCGCGCTGGCAAGAACCCCCTGATGCCCTCCCTTCACTGGCCATACACTTCCCTTAGATACCACGGCAATGAGCGCGGTGCCTGCTTGCCTTTAGAGGACCTCCATCTGCAACAGCTGCGGGTAAGTTCTCGAAACCCGTTCTTTGTGGGCCCTGTGGCCTAGATGTGCCAGCTTCAAATTCCTGCATTGCTTCACCTTTAAACCTAATTTTTTGTTGCAGCGGCGAACACGCAAGGACAGCCGCCGCAACACTACTTGCTGCTGACTTTTTGGGCGAGTCATGGCCATCCAAACTTGCAGCAAGATTCCAGGCTTAATTAAATCCTCCCTAGCTGCCTTACAAAGCACCTTAAGCACCTCCCTCACTGCTGCAGCTTTTCCACCATAATTATGATGTAAATAAAGCTCCTGGAGACTAAAATTAACTCAAGCTATAGTTCAAGAGAAAACCCCTAACAGGACCACACTCCCAGGGGTTCTGTAGAGACTAACCACAGCAAACGCCCCACCCTCGAAGACAAAGGGGCCAATGAAAACCTCACCAGGGCCACCCCAGGAACCCTTGTTTCGACTTGTAAAGACACGCTGTTCAAGGGTTTCGCGAGGAATTGAAGACTATGCATTTGAGCTTACTGCAGGCAATGTTTGTTTTAATAACAGGGAAGTTAACACCAGCCCAGCAAATAACCAAACAGGCCCACAAACAGACTCAAACAAAAACAGTGCACATGATGACCTGGCATACTAGACCTTCGGGCACTGCCTGATTGCTCTCTACGCCACTCCAACGCTGGCTCAGAAATACCTCTCAGCTGCTGCCTGCTATTACAGCCTTGCCCCTTCTGCACAGGTTGGCCAAAGAACACACAGCTCAAGCGGTGATGTGCAGACTTGGCAAGGTAAACAATGTAGATGGGAAATGCATTATTTTACATTGATGTAACTAAATGTTCAGTTGGTTATTGCAGTCATTGAATTTTGTCCTAGTTGGTATCTGGACTTTTTTATGTCCCTGTAGTTCACACAGGAGTCCAACCAACTAGCCCTTGGAGTCACTCTAGTAGTCCTGGGCTCAAGCAGCAAGGGATGCCTCAAGTAGCCGGGTAGTCCTCTGGGGGTCCAAGTAGTTCCTCAGAAGTCTTCCATGAGTCTAGGAGTGTAATGAAGAGTTGCCCTGAGGGTCCAATATTTACACCTGGTGCCAGCCTTTGAAGTGGGGGAACACCCTGTCTACCCCCACATCTGGTTTTGAAACTTCCTTTCTTCCTCTGCCATGGCTGCAAGACGTCTGGGGTGAGAAAAGGCTAGTGGAGGGTGGGAGGGAAGGATGGGGGGGGGGTATGTGTGTGTGTGTGTGTGTGTGTGTGTGTGTGTGTGTGTGTGTGTGTGTGTGTGTGTGTGCGCACGCTGGAGGCACCCCTTTGTAGCATAAGTGGGGTAGGGGACAGCTCCGCTCCCAGCCATCCTGCCAGCACCTAGTCTCCTTTGTCACACAGTCTGGGAGGAGTATGCAAAGCCCAACAGCAGAGCTATTCACAGACATGTGACCAAGGCCACTGTTTAGGGCCCACCTTAGCGGTGACTTCTTTGTATTAAAAAGGAAGAGTTAGGCCTGGCAAAGGGGTTATTTTGCCAGGTGGAAATGTCAGTTTGCAATTGTACTGCAGACTGTAATGGCAAGCCCGAGATATGTTTTAATGGGCTACTGTATTAGGTGGCACAGTCAGTGCTACAGGCCTAGTAGTAACATTTATCTTACCTGGGTACATGTAGAACCGTTTTGTTAGATCTGTCAGCTCTTGGCGTGGTTTCCCCTGTCTTTTTGCGTCTGACCTCCTTTTTCTGATCCTGTGCTGAATTTTGTTTTTGCTGGCTTTAGGACTCTAGGCACTTTACCACTGCTGACCAGTGCTAAAGTGCAAGTGCTCTCTGTCTAAATTGTATTGGTTCATCCATGGCTGGCATATTTAATTTACTAGTAAGTCCCTAGTATAGTGCAGCATGTGTGCCAGAGCATGTAAATAAAATGCTACTAAAGGGCCTGCAGCACTGATTGTGCCACCCACATGAGTAGCCCTGTAAACATGTCTCAGACCTGACACTGCCTTTCCGTGTGGGCAGTTTTAATTTGCCACTTCGACCTGGCAAGTGCACCAACTTGCAAGGCCCAAACCTTCCCTTTTACTCCATGCAGGTCACCCCTCAGGTAAGCCCAAGGAAGCCCCATAGGGTTCTGTGTGACTACGTGACCGGCCTGCACTCCCTCGTTAGTGGCGTCAGACTGTTGGTATCGTCTCTGTCAAGACCCCTTGATAGCTCCAGTTAGAGCTATTGTGTTTCTAAGCACTTGACTATGATTTAATTTTTGAAAATTCATATCTTTACTTGTGTATGTTGGATGTTTGTCATTTTGGGCTTGTTTTACTCAGATAAATATTGGCTATTTTTAAGTTGTGGAGTACACATATTTTGCACATTGCCTCTGAGATAAGCCAGACTGCTCTTGCAAAGCTACTACCAACTAGAGTCCTCATTTCTGACTCATATACTAGGGACTTATAAGTAAATTAATTGTGCCAAATCAGGTATAAGCCAGTTTGACCATGTTTTACGGAGAGAGCCCTAGCACTTTAGCACTTTAGCACTGGTTAGCAGTGGTATCGTGCACAGATTACTAAAGCCAACAAAAACAAATTTAAAAAAACAGGAGGAGTGAAGGCAAAAGGTTTGGAGGAAGAGCACACCAAGACTGTCAGGTCTAACACTGACCTCTCCCAAAACTGATTCTGGTCAGTTCTTTCTCTTCCCTGGTTTTGACTCCAAATTGTCTAGGATGACAAAGGCAAGGGCAGGCCTGGTGTCAGGTTCCTTTGTGTGTGTGTTGTTGGCAAGGTCATTTGAAATATAATCAGGACAGGGTACAGCTCCTCCCCATCCATCTTGCTAGGAAGGCCCTTTGCCATCTACACCCAGTTCCAATTGTTCCCTCTCTGGGCCAATACACATTCTTCATGGGGTAACAATTATCAGGCCCAGGTAGGTGGAAACTCATAAAAAGGCCTCAGAAACTTTGGGCAGGAAAATGTTAACTTTATAAAAGTGGCATTTTCAAAAGTATAATCTAAAATTCTACTTTACCATTAAAGAGAATTTTAAATTACAATTCAATTGAATTTAAACATAATTCTATATCTGCTTCCTATCCTAGGTTAGCACTTATTTACTTAAATAAGGTAGCCCAGTGTTAGCCTAAGGGAGAGGTAGTCCTTACAAGAGTGAACAATACCTTTAGGTGTTTTTCACGGTCAGGACATGTAAAACTTACACACGTCCTAATTTTTAAATATCATGCACATTGCCTAATTAGAATTAGAGCCTACCTTAGGGTGACGTATAAGTATTAAAAAGAAAGGTTTAGGCAAAAGCTTTATTTTACCAAGTCGAAATGGCAGCTTACAACTGCTCTACAGGCTGGATTGGAAGGCCAAAGACATGTTTAAAAGGCTACTTTAGTTGGTGGCACAATGAGTGCTACTGGCCACTAGCAAAAGCAACAAGATGATGGATGGAATGCTCGAATTAATCTCATCCACTGCCGATGGCTCGGGATGCATCCCCAATCCATCGTTTTTTGCCCACAATGCCATCTCAGTTTGGACCCAGCCATATGCAAATTAGTTTTGACCCTGCTTCTCATGGTAACAGTCCAGGTTGAACTGCCAGGCCAGGCCTTCCCTGAACTGGAACACAAGCAACCTGGGACCTAGGTGAAACTGGTTGTGGGTTGCTTGTTTTCCGTTTCAGGAAGTACCTGGTTTAGCAGTTCGGGCTGGACTGTTCTGATTAGAGCAGGGCCGAGGCTGATTTGCGTATAGCTGGGTCCAAAGTGATGTGACATTGTGTGCAGAATAACAATGTTTTGGGATGTGGCCAAAGTGCTTACCAGTGGCTGAAATTAATGCAGGCATTCTGTTTCTCACTTTATTTTATACTTCAGTATGTCGCCCTAATTGCGACAGGAATACCCAGATGTGGGTTACGTGAACACTGTGTCACTGGAACCAAGCTGTACCTGATTGATGATCCCATAACTAGGGCTATGCTTGTCCTGGGTTGCTTGCATTCCGTTCCAGGGAGGAACTGGCGTGGCAGTTCGGGCTGGACTGTTCCCTTTGGAGCAGGGTCAGCAGGGGGATTTGCTTATAGGTGGGTCCAAACTGAGGTGACATGGTGTGCAAAATAACAATGCAGTCTGAGTGATTGCCAGTGGCTGCATTGATTCAAGCATTCCATCCATCACTTTTTTGTATACTTTAGCTTCCCACGTGTAGCATTTAATAATTTACAGGCCCTGGGTACATGTAGTATCATTTACCTGGGACTTACGAGTAAATAAAATGCCAATTAGGTGTAGTCCAATTTTACCCCGTATGAAGGGAAGACTACAAGCATGTTAGCACGTTAGCACGGTTAGCAGGGGTAGAGTGCACAGAGTCCTAATGGCAAAAATAATTAGCTCAGCAAAAGTCAGGGAGTAAAGGCAAATAGATTGGGTGAATACTACCCCTAGGATGTCAGGTCTAAAATGTGTGTCCCCCCAGCTGAAAACATTGGTGTGGTCAGTCTCAGGCTGATGTTCCACTGTAAAGTCCATTCCTTGTAGAGAGATGGACCACATGACTAGTTTAGGATTTTCACCCCTCATCTGCATTAGCCATCTGAGGGGGCTGACCTGTCTGAGCCCAGAAGTGAGCCCCAAATAAGTATCATCTTAACTTCTTCAGTGCCAAGACTACTCCAAATGCTCCCCTTTGTCTAGCACTCCACCTCTGTTCCCTGGGGAGTAGCCTCCTGCAGATGAAGGGTAGTCCAAGCCCTCATCATGCAGATGTGAGAGCGCAGCCCTGATGCCATGCTCAGATGCATCTGTTTGGACAATGAATTCTTTGGAGATGTTGGGTGCCTTGAGCACTTGTGTGGTTCACATGGCCTCTTTCAGGTTTGTCAAAAATGTCCTAGCACGCATCTGTCCAGATCACCTTCTTGGGTTGGCTGCTCTTTGAAAGTCTGCTCTGTCAAGAGGGCAACCTTGGTGTCATATCTGTTGACAAATCTCCTGTAGTAAGAAGTGAGGCCCAAGAAGGCTGTCGCCTCAGTCTGGGTCTCAAGATGTTCCCATGCCAGGTTGGTTCATATCTTGGTTTAAAGGGGCTGCACCTCACCCATATTGACCTGGTAACCCAAGTATACCATATATCTCTGTCCTGTCAAGCACTACTGGCTTTGATAGTCATTTCTGCCTGAGGTCGGGCCTGAAGCACTTTCTGGAGGTGAAACAGGTGGTCTTCCCAGCTGGAACTGAACATTGCAATGTTATCCACGTAGGCAGCACCGAAGTTCTCCAACTCAGATAGGACTCGGTTGACCACTCTCTGGAAGGTGTAAGGGGCATTATTTAACTCAAAGGCCATCACTTAAAATTGGAAGTGGCCCTCTGAAGTGGAGAATGCAGACCTATCTCTAGATTCCTCGGTTAAGGCAATCTGCCAGTACCCTGATTTTAAGTCATATGTACTCAGAAATTTGACAACTCCTAGACGGTCGATGAGCTCATCAGCCCAAAGGATGAGGAGGGAGCCTAATTAAAAATTTAATCAGTGTCTCAATCCTTTCAGGGAACAGATTTACAATTCTTTGCCGTAGCAAGGAGTCAGATCACATTTTGAATTTTTTAGCAGACTGGAGATGCATTTTACTGTGCAGTCAAGCCTACTCGTGACATGAAACAAAGTGATCAGAATGTTGAACAGTCAGTGACATATACATGTTGCTCTGCTGTGTGTACGCACAGCAAAGTGCAAATTTGCAAACTTCACTGATAACTGAAGACAAAATGCAAGAAACATTTATAGCATGCAAAAAGAACCTTGCCGAAGGAGGAAACTGACGCTGTCAAAAATATAGATAGGATGCTCCGGACAGCAAAAGATTTGAATAAACCAGACAAAGAATCTATGTGTATTTGTATGCACACGCACATGTAGTCAAAGAGAATAAGCAACTAAAACAGGTTACAAATGAAGTAGCAAAATATAATTTTTCTATACGAAAGATACAGTGATATAGGTTACTGGTGCTGTCATTTGCTACACACAAATGACAAGTTGTGTCCTGCATTGAGAAGGGAGTGCAGCACATATGGGGTATGTATTCATTTTCTGTATTATATTTTTTTTTGTTTTGAGTGTGAATGTGTGAACAAGATGTGAGAAAGCAAGGTGTGAATTTAGTGATGGACAAAAAGAAAGGCGTTGAAAACATAGTACCTACTGTATAGGTATGTGATGATGAGCTACCCAAAGGTGATGATCCCATTCTGGACTTTATCATTGACAGATAATTGGTTTTCGGTCAAAAATAAACATTATTTCAAACAAAATGTTCTTGAGAGTTTTCAGTCACCTGACATATGTCCTGGAGGAAACAATGGGAAAAAACGTGTCTTGTTGGGTTAATTTTAACATAAATAAATATCAAAGGTTGTTTAATAAACTAACGCTCTAGCTTAACTCTCCAAGGTGTGACTTTCCCACCCACAAATGTCTGAGCTTGAACATGAAAGTACAGGTTAGCGTAGTCCACACAACCTGACTCAATATTTAGTTGATGTGATGTCCATGCTTTCTACGTTACTAACAGTCCCAAAAAGAAGTCAGGGATGTAATGGGAATTTAAACCGAAATTGTATATTTTATATCACACTTAAGTAGTGCACTAAGAAAAGACACTTTGGGCCACATATACAAAGCCCTTTTGCATTTCTTAACGGTCCGAATCGGTATTTCGGGCCGTTAAGAAATGCAAAACTGTTGGTTCGGAGTTGGAAGTTGAGGTGTTCCATGAAGGGGATGGAGTCGTCGGTGGTGGTGGAGCATTCAAGGTTCTCCTTGTATATTATGTTGATGCTGCTACTGTGTCTGTTGGATCGGTCCCAGAGTGCGATCTTGTATCCATCGGAGGTGGCTATGGCAATGTCTGGACGAAGCAGGGTTCAGCCAGGTCTCATTGATGATGAGGGCATCCGGGTCATGGGCCATGATGGTGTCCCAGATTTCTGTGGTGTGTTTTCCGAGTCAGCGTGCATTGACCAGCTGGCAGGGTACTTTTCTGGAAGTGTTGGCGATGGCCTTGTTGGTGGTTGTTTGCGAGTGGCAGGCGTGGCGTGGGTGGTTTCCATGGGATTGCAGGTGGAGCAGCATTTGCAGGAAAAAGGGCCTTTTGTGTTCCTTTGGGAGACATGGGCACTATTATTGTTGTCCTGGCATCTGGGATTAAGGGCTCAAAGTTTGTCCAAGGTGTAACAGTGGCGCTCTGTGGGGGTAGGTGTTCTGGACCTGGTCCAGGTGTGTGTGTGGCATGCCCTCTGCATGTGTCCACCTTGTGGATGCACTGCAATCCACATGGCGTAGTGGAATGGGGGGTTGTCGGTGGATCGCCGCAGGGGAGGGACCTAGTGAGGCAGAGAGAAGCAGGAGGAGGGAGAGCGGTGATTACTTACTGGGCAGGGGCAGGGGCAGCAGGCCGGGCAGGCCTGGACGAGAGCAGAAAGCCTAAGGGGCAGCGGCACGGTTCAGGGAAGGATGGGGGAGCACTGCGGGCAGCAGGCCGTGGAGGGAAGTGGAACCGGACAGGTGGAGGGACAAAAACTGAGCATGGCTGCAGGTGAGGTTTCTTACCTGAAGGCTGAGGTGAAAGAGGGGTCGCCCAGCCTCTCCAAGGCTCCGACGGGCGTGCACAGGCCCGCCCTTGGCTGGGCCCGGCCAGGGCATGTCCCGCGATACGGGAGTTGGCGAACGGTTATGAGGCGGGGGCAGGAAAAACCAGAAGGGACAGTAGCAGCTCACCTCTCAGTGGCGGAGCCTGCTAGGAGTTGTAGTGCTTATAAGGGTCCCAAGGGAGTCCCGCAATACAGGAGTGGGTGGGCGGTTATGAGGCCGTTCACAGGATGGGGTAATTGGAAGGAACCAGTAGCAGCTCACCTCTCTGTGTGGGAAGATGCTGGGAGATGTAGTGCATGGGAGGGTCCAAAGGGAGTCCCATGATGCAGGAGTGGGCAAGCGGTTATGAGGCTGGGGGGGAACAGGGGAGGGACTGTAAGGAACCAGCAGCAGCGCACCTCGCAGTGGCGGCAGCTGCTGGAAGATTTAGTGCATAGGAAGGTCCCAACGGAGTCACACGATATGGGAGTGGGTAAGTGGTTATGAGGCTGGGGGTGGGGGCGGCAGGAAAAACTAGAAGGAACCAGTTGCAGCTCACCTCTCAGTGGCGGCGACTACTGAGAGTTGTAGTACGTAGGAGGGTCCCAAGGGAATGGTCAAAGAAAAAAAAAAGATAAGATTAAGCCTTTCTATTCAACACTGTGAAGAGGCATCAGCTGTAGTTATAGAATAGAATCTTGAATATTTTGTGGCAAGCACTGATGTGGTGGGATGGACAACATCTCAGAAGAAGAATGGAGGAAGGTATTGGAAACCTGATTTGCTACATGTAGATAGGCTGGTTAAGGGAAGGTGATTTCCTGGGACTCTGTCGTTATACAGTAAAGTTATTTTTAAAAGTAAAAAACATATCCCGGTAGGACTTGAACCTACATTTCTGAAACTCAGACATGTAAGTCAGTTGGGTATAACACTTAACAAGAGTTAGCTTTCTGAAAAGTGATGGTGACCTTGCTTGTACTGCAGTGTTGAGAACAGAGCTACCCAATGTCATGTTTGCAAGACCAGTGACAAAACATTATAGTGCAATATCACCCAAATGCAAGAGTTTGACTTTTCAGAGAAGGCTTGGGAAATGTTTGGAATAGATTTCCCCTGACCGTTATCAGGCATGACTGACCAGAGAGCAAATTTGCAATAGTGTTAGTGGATTTAGATATGTTTTGTACTAATTTTCGCCAATATTGGCAATTGCCAATATCATTTTTACAGGATACCTACCTGTTTTGCTTTTCACTAATGACCGAGCTGAGCTACTCAAACACTAACAAAAAATCTCTGGAATGCACTTCGTAGTCCTAAGAAGACGTTTATTATTTCACTATACGAGGTTCCTAAAAGGAGATTAGCATGTTCAAAGCACATGTTTAAAAATAGTCACAAAATGATTCTCCACTGCAATATACTCAGTAAATATATGTATCTATATTAAATGCAAAGCAAATAATGAATTAAAAATACATCACCGTAGGGCCTGTCAGGTGCTTCATCTTTCTCATGCCAGCAAGCCGATGACCCCATTCGACTGAGAGAAAGAGAGATCTCCGCTCTCACAGGAAATCTGTATCAGGCATCCGACGTCTGAATCCTGATTGAGGCGACTCTATCTCTCACTGTCGCACTGGGTCTATTTATATCTTTAAAAAACACAAAGGAGCTTTCTGGAAAAACCCCTCCTTTTGTGATTCGAACATGCTGGCTAGTTTAGGTATGCTTTGAAAATAACACGTTGGGGTTTGGCCAATCCCAAGATGTCAAGTCAAAACAAGGCCATTCCCTGCCGTCTGAGTATATCCTTTTCAACCAAAGCCCTTGGTGCGAAAAAGCACGAAAACAAGACAGAATGCAGAGTTTACAATGTGGAAAATGACTGGCAGCCTTTAACGTGGCAGTGTCTAATGCTACAATAAAGTCAATAGGCAGAATTAAGCTAAGGCTAAACTGAATACAAAATGTAGTCTGTAACTTTGTGAACACTGATGTGACGGTGGGCAGCTAAGCCAAGTGCAAAGTGGTGCAACATGAAGCCAGTGGTCAAAACACACATTTCACTACACTACCCTATGGATTTTCTGTTGCACAATGGTGAACAGTTCACCTTATAGGATATGGAGAAATGAAACAAAATGTGGTACTGTTCCAATTGGACTGAGATGTCAGAAATGATATACATGGACGGAGATATGCTTCATAACAATTTTTATTAATACTAGCAATTATTTTTTACAAGTGCACCACAGGGAACCTTTGTTTAGCAATGGTGAGCAGTTCACCTTGCAGACTATGCAGATAGTTTTTAAGGAGCAAATATTAATCTTAAAATGTAGTTTGGGCCACCAACAAGGTGATGACATGGCCTAGAGAGCCAGTAGTATGGGAGGAGATTGTATGAAGTGGGCTGTAGCATATGAGGGTCCCCTATAGGATGCTCTGCATATCATGTTATGGTCATATTGCAAAACATGTCCCAGCTGCACATGTGTTAAGCCTTTTAAGGCAGTGAGGGACCAGTTACCACACAGTAATATCCCTCATGGTTCAGTAGGACAGTGTAGTTTAACTGGAGGAAATTAGATAGATCAGAGACAAAGTATATCAGCATGTGAGAAGACGGAGGCTAGGAATAGCAGACTATTATGTATGAAGAAGTCAGTAATAAAAAAGGACATGTTGTCAGGTTGACACTACAAACAGCAGTTAAGAAGTGTAAGATGGTAGGTGGACAAAGCCGGAGAGCTCCAATTGCACTCTGTGTGGTTCCAATAAAGTGCTCACCTACATTGTCTTTGCGGCACTTATTATTTGCCCTTCTTTTGTTCAACCCAGGAGCCTTCAAAGTGCATACAAACACTCTCTGTCTCTCATGGTCTCTCTGTACTAAATGGGGATTAAGCTCTTCTATAGATCTGTCTTTAAGGACTATACCATGAATGTGCAGCAGCTTCTTGGGTTCCAAGAAACAGAGAGTAGTATGAAAAGCAGATGAAAGGCAGTATTTCGTAGATAATCCTCTTCTTCTAAAAAGTATGCAGTCAGCTGGCAAAAAGGATCCTCGAATGACGTTCAGACCATTCAACTATTTGCTGCATACATTGAGCAAATATCATTGTCTTGTCTTTGGCTCAAGTAATAAAGCTCATTTTGGTTGTGCTGTGCTTCATGAGCTACTGATTTGACTCCTAAGTTTGATTTTTCTAGGACTATCATCCTTCAGTTTTACTGCTTTTGAAGCCCTTCAGAGTAATAGGAAACCAAGGAAAGAATTATTCATTAGAAGATCAGATTACTTGGGGATCTTTGGTAACATTATCTCAACCATACATTCCTCATCCCCATCCCAGCTCTTCTCTCTTTCTTTTTCTGTATTTCCTCTTTTGGCTTGACGCTGTCCTTCTTGACCTTACCTCTGGGGAGTGGTGATTAGGTAGACCCAAAGTCAATCTCAGTATTTTTATGAAGCTGTGACATCACTTCTAGCCATGTCAGCATGGCTCCGCCTCAGAGTTCTGTTTGTTACTACCCAGTGCCCTCTTGTGCATGTGGAGTTTAAAATCAATTTTGGATCTACTCTGACAATTGAACATATCTTAAAAGATGGCTAATATGTGAGGCAGTAGAGTATTAATCAGAAAACAATTTGGTGTAGATAAAGACTTAACTCGCATAACTTGTGAAAAGAGACCAATCTTTAGCTTGGCTATGTACGAACCAAGCAAAAATAAGTAATACCGATGTCACGTATGTTTAAAATAATTGTGAAGAGAAATGTATTCATAATTATAGCAGGTTTTAAAAAATCTTTCTTTTAGACTTACTCTTTATTTTGTTCACAGGGTGTCCATATAGCAGGACTTGGAACATTCACACTTTCAAGACAGAAAATAGATGTTGGCAATAATAAATGTGTTCTGCTTCAAAGGCCTGTCTTTGTTGTGTCTGAAAAATTTGCACAAACTCATGGACTTAAGCATACAAAAATCTATGCCACAGGTGAGAGATGTTTAGTACAGAGACCTTGTATGTGTTTATATTATTTGCTTCTACTGACCAGAATACAAATACACTAAAGAATGATTGACAATATTAATATGTTTGGGCTATGAAGAACCAAAATACTGTTTTCTTTCCCTGATTTGTATGTAATTTCTAAGGGCATTTTCCAAGCAAGCAAATAATGTGTTAAGTGACAAGTTAATCTGTAGACATAGCTTTTAGTCATATGGGTTTAGTCATCAGCCGTAGAGTATTTGTTGGGTGAATCTCAAACTGTTCTTTAACTTGGAGAAGGCCCACAGTTCCTTCCTTTGTGATTCAGTTTAATGAAAAGCACGAAAATGAAACAAGAGGTTTCTTAATATAATTGTCTTGGTCTTCTACAGCATGGAGTAGGTTAATTTGATCATCACTTAAGAGGTGCTATTTTGAGGATGCTTGGATCTGTGAAGATTGAGGAATAAATAAATGATGGAATAGTAGGTATGTTGGATTTGGCCCTCTCTGCAGGGTCATCCCCAGATGTTTTGTCTCTGCCTGCCACTTTTTGCCGAATTTGTTTTTGTTGGCCTTAGGACTCTGTGCACTTTACCACTGCTGAGTTAGTGTGTTTGTACTCTCTCCCTAAGACATGGCATAATTGGCTTATACTCTGTTGGCATTTTAATTGACTTGTAAGACCCTAGTAAAGTGGCACTACATGTGACCAGGATCTGTAAATAAAATGCTACTTGTGGGCCTGCAGCATTGATTGTGCCACCCACTTAAGTAGCCATTTAACATGTCTCAGGCCTGCCACAGCTTACACTGCAATTTTGACCTGGCAAAATTAACCTTTTGACACCAGCTGGTGCATGGAGGTGCACCAGACCCATGATGCACAATCATTGAGGCATGAGCCAATAGAGTCAACGAGTCGTAGTCCATTATAAACAGCTCTTACAATTCATCCGCTTTTCATTGAATTCTCATTCTTTAATATCTTTCTTCAACTTTTATACAAAGACCATGTTATTCACGCTGTGCACGTTTAATCAAAAATGCCAATCCCGTTCTTTTTTGTATGATATAACAACCCAGGCTTTATCTTGCAGCACAGGACAATTCTTCATCCACTGCACATAAACACCATGTTGTAAACCCAATGCCTTTCGGGCATAAGCCCTTCGTTAGGGGTCACTGTGGTGCACAGAAAGGTCACATCAGAACTAGTATTATCGACGTATCACCAGACATGCCATTTTATCATTCTGAATGCCACTTACGTAACGAACACCTTATTGAGTACTGACTCATATGCCCTCATTGAATTTTAATAATCTTAAATTAAATGAATATTCATGTGCAACTATTAGTTAAAGTAAACATTGTGCCCGAATGACTTATTAAATGGTAATGCTGGGTACTTTACGTGACTAAATGCTCACTTTTTAACCATGTGTCGAAAAACATACACCATACAGAAAACCACAATGGAAATTTCCCAAACGTGTACCAAACACTCATCTCACGGTGTAAACAAAATACGATGCTGAGCTGTTATCACTTCACTCTTCTACCACATCATCATCATGTACAAACACGCCGCTACTTTAACAGTGATGTTTCAAACCAAAGGCCATATACAAACATGTGCATCATTCCAGCTAAAACCCCAAAATGAAAACGGAAAGATGAGTTAACCTTGTACAAAGTGAACCGATCGAAAAACGACCATTCGTTCAAGTGAGTGTTACATACACAGACCTAGGTGTGTCAGTCCCATTTATAGTGTGACCTCAAGTTAAACTACACCATGTGACTTGAAATTGGTGAAATAAAAACAAACAAAATACTTCTGCCGTGCACCTTTTCCACTCAATGATATTAAATAAACTGAAATTCGTGCTTGTAAGAATGACAAAATGAAAACAACCATGAAATCACAGTCAACTAAAAAGATATACTGACTCAATCATAAGATAACTGATGTTTCATTAAAAAAACATATAAAATACATGTTTGAACATTTATATATGGAATTGTTGAGTTACAAACAAAATACTCCAGTATTTACTGATTGTTTAATTAAACAGGTCCTAACTGATCTACTAACTGCCAAAGAATGACACAAAAATAAGCCTCTGATGCTATATATGCTACTGTCGCCAATGTCTTTGCTACTATATTTTCAGTTACTCCAATTTCATCCAAGGGGGCAAACTATCCTGGTCTTTGTATAAGAGTTGAAGAAAGATATTGAAGAATAAGAAATAAATAAAAAAGCGGATTGAATTACAAAAAGTGTTTAGAATGGACTATGACTCATTCACTTTATTGGCTCATGCTTAAATGTTTGTGCATCTTGGGACTGGTGCACTTCTGTGCACCAGCTAGTGTAATAGTATTTTGGTGTGCTAGGCAGCTCACATACCAAGGTCGCACATCAAAACCTTGCCTTTGGGCTTTTAGGAAAATGATGGATGATTTGGTTTAAAGATTTAATTGGTGTGCATTCTGCCATTTATATAAAAATGAACATTTTGCTAGGCAAAACCTTCCTTTTTTATACATTCAAGTCACCCCTAGTGCAGACCCCTGGGAGCCCAGAGGGAAGGGTGTAATGTATTTAAAAAGTTGGAGATGTGCGTTTATGTTTTACATGTTGTGGTAGTGAAAAACTCTTACATTTGTTTTTCACGACTGCAATCATCTCTTCCGTAGGATAACATTGGGGTTGCCTTATTACATTTTCTAAGCGTAATTTCCAAATGGGGTGAGATAAATGGCCCTGCTTTGCTATCTCTGGAATCCTAATTTATAAACGTAAATTATGGTGGTCGGAGTTTAAATTACATTTCCGAAAATGCCACTTTTAGAAAGTTGCCTTATCCATTTTGTCCCTACATCCTATCTCTGGTGAGACAATTGGATGTAGTTGGCAGTGGGGCTTTGTTTTATTCCTCCTAGAGAGCCGCACACTGGGAACTTAGGTGTGACTGGGTGGGTCATCACTGGCAGGATGGGAGGTAGGCCCTTGACCCAACCTCACATACACCTTAATAGGCTATGTCCTGTCTATACACTTAGGGCTACATAGCCCTTGTAGTTGGTTTGAAGCCAGGACTAGCAAGGCAGGGCATCTGTGCACTTCAACTCTAGAAGTTTCTCCCTACTTCAAGGACACCACTGTGTGTAAAATAAGGACCTCAGACGCCACAACGTAAGTGCACTTCTGGACAATATTGTGCCCAGAAGAAGGACTGCTGTGCTGCTACAAGGGCTGCCACTCTGCTGGACCGCAACTTTGTTGGGCTCCTGCTTCGCTGCTGTGCTCTGCTGTGCTGACCTGCTGTCTGCTGCCCCCTTTCCTGAGTGAGAAGGACTGGACCTACATCACTTGAACCCAGAGTGATTCCATTTTGGCTGGCCTCCTGATCTGAATCCTGTTTTACTGTTTAATGTGCTGCACAAATACTTTACACATTGTCTCTAAGTTAAGCCTGACTGTTCAGTGCCAACTTACCAGGGGGGTGAGTACAGGTTTATTTGGGGTTTGCTTGTGCCTTACCCTGACCAGGATGGTGGTTGCTGCTTGACCAGGGCACAAATCCCAGTCAACCAGTGACCCAATTTCTAACAAGGTGCTTGTATGAAAGATGGATGGCTGAATAGATAGGTCAAAGAGGAAGTAAGGTGTATTGAATAAATGGATAAATTAATCTAAAGATGGGTATGTATATGAAGCATTCAATAAGACTGAGGAAATGGATGTAGGCCTAAACAAAAATCATAAAAATGTTACTAGGCCTCCAGGTCGAGTAACTTGAATAATCTACTCGACCATATCTGTAATGTACTTGACCCATAATTGGGTCTCAATTGCGTGACCCTAGGTAAGTATTTTACTTTGAGTCACCTTTTTCTTCATTCTCACAAGACTGTTCCTTCAGATATGCGAGCTCAGCATTTCTGCTGTACAAAACGTCTTTGTTTGATTAAGTAGACTAAATGTTTGCTCCATGTATAAAAATAATCTAGCCCATATATAGGAGACGCATGATCCATTACTTGCATCTTAGTTTACAGATAGCATTGCTACCAGGGCTGGAGTGTTTCTAGGTATATGTTTCTAGGGTTATGTTTAAACACCCATTTTTAATAAATGTATTACTAAAGCATGATGTGGTCGCACACTGTCAGTTACAGAGAGAAAATGTCCATGACATGCCCACAAACCTTCCCTCTAACTTGCAGATTTACTTCTAAAACTATATAATGTATCAACAAATCTGTGAAATTCGGGTTTCAAAAAACATTTATTCTTTGCACATCACCAAGTAAAGTGTTCTCATTTGTTTTCATCCTATTAAAATATTTTTATATCACATAGAAGTACAAATAATGGGCTTGCACACCTACTGAAATATATTTTTAAATGTTTATACAGTTGACTTCACTATTTGTGTGTTAGGAAAAAAAACTGACAATATCCTGGAATTCTGCAGTCAGAAGGAAAATTAATTGTAAGACAAACTGACTTTTGACCTCCCTTTCTGAACACAGACCAGGAGATGCCGTGCCCCAGGGCTCAGTCACATGTTTTTAGTTGCCCAGGTCACTCATCAAAACTTGATCAAATCATGTTCTTTTGCTTTGCATTTGACAAGGAACAGAATGTGAACATGTGAGGCATTTGTTATGATATTGCCGATACAAGTTTGCGCACACTATCTTACGTTTAGGTACATACCCAAGTCAGGATGTCTGCATGAACAATAACTTGTGCCTTTTAAAAACACCTTGGGATTGGGATTAGAAGAAAGCAATGTAATAGGATGTATATCACTAAGGAGTCGTCTCTCCACCAGTAGCCAAAGGGGGGATAATCAGATTGTTGAAAGAGTCAAAGTGATCCCTGAGTGGCCGAGAAAGCAGTTTGAAGGTTTCTAAATTCTGCTAGATTTACTCCTCCCAGTTCCACAGGTAGACAGAGCTTTTTAAGTTAAATTCTAGGGTATTTGAGTTGCCAAATAAATTATGATAGTAATTCATCAAGTTTCCTATGAAAGTCATCAGATAGGACCAGAGGGAGCATACTTATGAGATAATTAACAAAGGGGTCACCATCATTTTAGTGGTCTTGGTGCTGCCCCACCAGGTGATGAACTTAGGGTTCCAGTTACCCAAAAGCATTTAAATTTTCTTTAGGTCCAGATTTCCCTCCCGATGAAAGGTTTGTAGTGAATCAGAACCAAATTCCAAGCCTGAATGCTAAATTAAATTTGGTTGCCAGTATAGTCCAGAGGAATCTGTTATGTCTTTGGTACAAAGATTATTTAGAATCTTAACTTCTGATTTTTATTAAGTTTGTATCCAGAAACTTGACTGCATTCTTCAATAGTTTGCAGAAGTGCAGCAATTGATTGGTCAGCATTGTCTGTCTTAATCAAAATGTCATCAGTATAAGCCCCCACTTTTATCAAAAGTGATCTCAGAGATTGCTTGATTAGAATGAATGCACTATAGTAAGGGTTCAAGAGCGAGAATAAATAAGGAACGGGAAAGTGGGCAGCCCTGTCTATTACTTCTCTCTAAATTTAAGGAATCTGATAAAAGACCCCCTATTGGTACTTTTGCTGAGGGGGTGATCTAGAGGGCCATGACCATTTAAGTAAAGACTTCACCTAAGTTAAATTTACGACAAGTTTCACTTACAAAAGTCCAAGTAACTCAGTTGAACCTGCATCCAATGTTATTATCACAGTATCAGAATTCAGAGATTTAGCTTTTTCTATAATATAACAAAGGGGGCTGGTATTATCATTGGACATTCTTTTCTTCATGAAACCAACCTGAGAGTGGCTGATCAAGTGGTGTAGTAGAGGTTCTACTCTTCGGCAAAGGATTTTAGCATAGATTTTTGCATCCAGATTAATCCAGGAAATTGGTCTATAGTTTTTTTAGCCAGAGTGGGATCTTTCCCTTCTTTCGGGATCACCACGATGGTGGCCTCTCCAGCTGTCCCTGAGACAGAGCCTGAAAAAGAAAAGTGGTGAAAAGGGTTCAGAGGTATAGGGAAAGGGTAGAGGAGATTGTTTTGTAAAATGAGGCAGCAAAGTCATTGGGTCCCAGAACCCTATTGGTTTTAAGAGATTTGATCTCTGTAATAATTTCATCCAAGGACACAGGGAAGTAGAGTGATTCCTTTTCTGTTTCAGTGATGGTGGGTAATTGTATGTGTCGCAAGTAGTCTCTACCATTTCCTGGGAGGGCTTAGTATCATTGTTATAAAGGGATTGCTAGAAGTCTTTAAAGATATCTAAAATCTTTGAGGTACATTCAGATTGCCCTTCAGTATGGTGGTGATTTGTTTTTAGATTGTATGTGTTTTAAGTGGTAAACTAATCATTTATCAGCCTTATTAGATTCACATTGCTTTAAGCTTCTGTATTTATCGATCCAGACTGGCTCTCTCACTCACAATTTTATTATATTCATATATTTTTTATTTGTAAGGATTGAGAGGGTGAGTGGATCATTATTAGACCTATGCTTAGATTCTAAGGCTATAATCTCTTTTTCTAGTTCGAGGAGGTAGTTGTCATAGGGCTTGTTTAATTAGGATTGAATCTTTATAAGTGAGCCCCTGACAGTTGCTTTTAGTGTGTCCCAAAAGGTGGTGTGGCACATTCTATCACTTGAAATTTGTTTTATATAATTTTATATAGTGTTTTCAACAATGGGTTTTGAAGAGGCATCTGCATTTGATTTGTCATTGCATCTCCAGATTTTTCTGGCTGGTCTAGAATTCGTTCCACGTAATGATAGAGATGGCAGAGTGATCTGAAATGAGGCAAGGAAGAATGTCAGATTGATCAATCAAATGTGTTTAGAAATAAGAAGATAATTGATTCTGGAGTATGAATTGTGAGGGAAGGAAAATAAATTATAATCCCTGGTATTGGGGTGTTGTAGTCTCCAGGCATCCAAGAGATTAAATCTTGAGTACAATTTTAGGAGGACTGTGTGAGATCTGGACGGGTGGATAGAGGTTTTAGATTGTCTGTCTGTGATGATGTCCATGGGGATATTCAGATCTCCACCCAATATGGGTAAACTATCAGTGGGAATTTGGGGTAGGGAGGTGGTTAGTGATTCCTTAGAGTTGTGGTGCTTTTATATTTGGGCCGTAGACATTAAAAATGTAGAGCGAGTTAATGTTTTTATGAGAGTTTCGTCAGGATCCATCTACCGTCATCATCTGATATGTGAGTCAACAGTTAAGCCAGACTTCTTGGTAATCAGCGTTAGTACACCTCCTTTCTTATTAATTGCAGGTGAACAAAGGACATCACTAATCCAGTTTCAGCCAAATAATATTAGTTCTTTCTGGGTAGTCTTGGTTTCCTGCAATAGGATTATGTCAGCTTTCATTTTGTATGGATAACTTTATATTTTCATGCGTTTATCCGGGTGTTTGAGACCTTTAACATTTCAAGAAATCAATTTCAAATTGTCATCAAGTGTACTGTTATTCTTATTCATAGAATGACAATGGTATTGTGGTATAGGCACATACAGAACATGTAAGACCAGCAAATTATAAGAGTTATGGTAATCAAGGCATGGGAATGCAAGTTAACGATTTATGAGAGGTATTTCTCAGTTAGTGTGCAAAGGAATAACCTGATGATGTGAGACATAGGACTCAATCAAATGATGCAAAAGTATCAAGTCAGTCAGATCCTTAAATACAAAAGAAGAAAATATAAAAAAGGACAATGAAATACATAGGAATTACACACACAACAGATAAACAAACCAATCCCCAAAACCCACTCCCCAACCCACGTAAACCTCCCACCAACCCCCCTCACCCAAAACATTGAATATGAGGCTGACAACAACAAGGTGAAAAATCCCGCTGTTGCGGAGCTGCAATAAACAATTGTAATAGAAGCGCACTAATATGTCTGATGTATTAGGGGAATAAGAAATGTAAGAACTATAAATTTAAGGTGATCACAAAAGTTATAGTAGAGGTTGAGCTTGTCACTGAATAATATAATCAGTAGTAACTAAGTAGATATAAAAATCTAGATAATGAGTTAAAGTCACAACCTTTTTCCACCCTGGGTAAGTATTTATGGTGAAAAGAAGAAGAGAGGACTGAGAATTATATGTGATTATTCTTAATGTATATGTATGCACACAAAAGAGGAAACTGTAAATTTAAGACAGTGAATCATGGAGCCTATCATAACGTATTAGTCAAGATTACGTTAAACATATCTGTACATACAGTATAGTGATATTTACTATTAGCAGAAGTTGCACAAACAAGATATAAAACTGGGCATAATAAGAAGACAGTAATAGTACTTAGCACCAATAACAACCATTCTGCAGAGATGAATAATGCACAGCATAGAACATGAGAGGAGTCACTGATCAAGCAGGCTTATAGAATCGAGATCCTGAGGATTGATAATGGATATCCATAGAGAAATCATCCCTTTCATCTAAAAAAAATTGTAGGTCTTGATAGTCAGTAAAGAAAAATTGGCGGTTTGAATTTTTTTTTCAGCCTAGGTCTTAGAGCCAGAAAGCCTTTCCTTACCTCCACTGTAGATTTGGAGTAGTCCTGAGAAACACAAAGTTTATGACTGTTCCATAAGATGTGGTTGTTCTTCCTCATATAGTTTAGAATAGGTTCGGTCTGTTGGTATCCTAGGGGACACAGACAATCTGGTGCATGGAGTTTTTGTTGGGTGTTCTGTAGGTAGGGACACAATGAGCTCTTTCCAGTTCAAAGCCTTTCTCGAAGGAGATGTTTGTGGTTTAAAGGGAACCAGTTCTACAAAAAAGTTATACAGGAGCCTGGTGCATCTTCTGAGCCTTCTGGAATTCCAAAAATGTGGAGATCCCTCTCCAGTTTCTGCCCTCTATTTCAGGTATATCTTTTTGCAGGGTTTTGTTTGAGATTCGTAGTTTTTGCATGTCTCTGGTGAGATTGTTGGAAGTATCCTCCAATTTACTAATACGAGTTTCTGCTTCAATTAGGTTGATCTATGCTGCGTTACTGATGATAGATCACATATTCTATTAGACTGGGAGAGCTGGGCACATGGATGGGAGTAGATGGAGTGCAGAGCTGGCAGTTCAGACGGCCATCACTCTCCCCTCCCCATGTAAGCAGAGCTGAACAGAAAGGGTGTAGATTTCTGTGAAGCCCTGCTAGTAGAAGCGCAAGCAAGCAGGAGTTGTAGTCAATAGTAGCAAGTTACAAGAGCAGATATAACATTCAGTATAAAGAGCAGACACAATAAAATGTAATAGACTGTGCAAATGTCACAACAATGCCCTGTCTCTTCTGCAAATCAGGGTGGCAGAGACATCAAATAAGGAGGGGATGGCCAACATCAAGCTGCAGGGGTTGTTAACCAGCTATCAGGCATCAGAAAGTATATGAGATACAGTCACTTTATAGCGACCCTGTCATCTTAAGGTCAGGCAGAGAGGAAACAGAATATTGCTTCCATCTGCAGGTAGGATTTAACCTGAAGATAAAGACTCACAAAGCAGAAATATTGGAGTCGGTGAGGTCCTGGGCGAGAGTTAAAATGCAGGTGTATTTGGTTCCTTTATGTGAAATCTCAATATTTGTCACAGCAAGGATATTGACAATGCCCGATCGTGTCGGCCATTTTGTGGAGTTGGTATGCAGGAGCTCTGAAGGATCGGGTTGCGTTAGGAGAAATGCCAGTAGGCACACTCACTTACATTCATTTGAGCAATCATAGTGCTCCCCTGTAAATCACCTTCCCGGGGTCATTCTCATTTCCACATTTTGGCGCTGCTGTGTGAAGAAATCGTCTTTCAGCCAGCCACAATGGCAGGACCAGCAGAGTCACGCCGTAATTCCCAGCGCTGTCCAAGCCACATCCCCTATAGTATACTCTTACATCTTGTAACTCTGGGCCCCCTTAATGGGGTGAAAGCACAGATGTCTGGGCTGCTTACCATCCCAGAGAACTCTTGTTATCACTCGTTGCAGCGGGCTGTATGAAAACGCGAAATATCATAAGGACATTTTTGGAAGACATTCAATAAACTAGGAAGAGATATCATCTTAACGGGTAGAGAACGCCACACCTCTATCTTCTGTTTACTTTGATTAAATAAGGAGTGTTAGAAATTAGGTCTTTGGTTGACAGTCAGGTTACCCCCTGTTCAAGCAAGGACCCTCACTCTAGTCAGGGTAAAAGTGAATCACCCTCAGCCAACCCCTGCTTACCCCCTTGGTAGCTTGGCAGAGCAGTAGGCTTAACTTCAGAGTGCTAGGTGTAAAGTATTTGTACCAACACACACAGTAACTTAATGAAAACCCTACAAAATGACACAACACCAGTTTAGAAAAATAGGAAATATTTATCTAAACAAAACAAGACCAAAACGACAAAAATCCACAAAACACAATTATCAATTAAAAATCAAAAAGAGTCTGTAAGTAGTTTTAAACACACACTAATGCTGTCAGCGTAAAAAAGTACCTTGGGCGCGTCAAAAATAACCCCGCACGGGCGAGTGCACGTCAGAAAGGACTTGCGAGTTGTTGATTCCACTCACGAGCGGGACCATGCGTCGTTGCTCCTTTCGCGGGTCGGCGCGTCGTTTCTTCTCTCCGCAGGAGAACGATGCGTTGATCCTGTCAGCACTCTCTGGTGTGGGCAGGCCTTGTGTTGTTTTTCCACGCACAGCGGTACTTGAGTCGGAAATCCAGCCGCACGATGATCCAAAAACCATGCAGCGAAGGTTGTGATCTCCCAGCCTCCATCACCGATGCTACGTCGTTTTCTCCTGCTCCGTGCATCGATTCTTCGGTCGCGTTTCCTGCTAGCGTCGTTTCTCAGCTGCAGAGCCGGCGGTGCGTCGTTTCTTCAGCCGCAGATCGGAGTCATGTCGATCTTTTCCCCGCACGGCGTTCTGTGCGTGGATTTCCTTGTCTTTAGGCTGCCAGCTTCTCCTTTCAGGGTCCCAGGAACTGGATGGGCACCACAGGGCAGAGTAGGAGTCTCTCCAGAGACTCCAGGTGCTGGCAGAGAGAAGTCTCTGCTGTCCCTGAGACTTCAAACAACAGGAGGCAAGCTCTAAATCAAGCCCTTGGAGATTTCTTCTCAGGATGGAAGGCACACAAAGTCCAGTCTTTGCCCTCTTACTCTGGCAGAAGCAGCAACTGCAGGATAGCTCCACAAAGCACAGTCACAGGCAGGGCAGCTCTTCTTCCTCAGCTCTTCAGCTCTTCTCCATGCAGAGGTTCCTCTTGTTTCCAGAAGGGTTTCTCTAGTCTGTGGTTTTGGGTGCCCTTCTTATACCCAATTTCTCCTTTGAAGTAGGCCTACATCAAAGTAAAGTCTCTTTTGAATGTGAAATCCTGCCTTGCCCAGGCCAGGCCCAAGACACTCACCAAGGGTTTGGAGACTGCATTGTGTGAGGGCAGGCAAGGCCCTTTCAGGTGTGAGTGACCACTCCTCCCCTCCCTCCTACCACAGATGTCTCATCAGGATATGCAGGCTACACCCCAGCTCCCTTTGTGTCACTGTCTAGTGTGAGGTGCAACCAGCCCAACTGTCAAACTGACCCAGACAGGGAATCCACAAACAGGCAGAGTCACAGAAATGGTATAAGCAAGAAAATGCTCACTTTCTAAAAGTGGCATTTTCAAACACAAAATCTTAAAATCAACTTTACTAAAAGATGTATTTCTAAATTCTGAGCTCAGAGACCCCAAACTCCACATGTCCATCCGCTCCCAAAGGGAATCTACTCTTTAATCAGATTTAAAGGTAACCCCCCTATTAACCTATGAGAGGGACAGGCCTTGCAACAGTGAAAAACAAATTTAGCAATATTTCACTGTCAGGACATATAAAACACATTACCATATGTCCTGCCTTAACCATACACTGCACCCTGCGGGCCTTCCTTATGGGTGTCTGACATGTAAGAAAAGGGAAGGTTTAGGCTTGGCAAGTGGGTACACTTGCCAAGTCGAATTTACAGTTAAAACTGCACACACAGACACTGCAATCTGGTCTGAGACATGATTACAGAGCTACTTATGTGGGTGGCACAATCAGTGCTGCAGGCCCACCAGTAGCATTTGATTTACATGCAGGCCATGGGCACCTCTAGTGCAGTGTACTAGGGACTTACTAATAAATCAAATATGCCAATCGTGGATAAGCCAATTACATACACATTTTGTAATGGAGCACTTGCACTTTAGCATTGGTTAGCAGTGGTAAATTGCCCAGAGTAATAAAAACAGTAAAATCAGAGTTCAGCACACATCAACAACCAGGGGAACAGAGGCAAAAGGTTAAGGGAGACCACGCCAAGGATGAAAAGTCTAACAAGGATGTTATGCTCAGATCCCCCGCCCGTTGACTGTGCAATGGAACTTGTTTACAGAGCTAATTAAAATGATCAGTAGCTCTCTGCAGACCAGATGCCACTTCGTTATTGTTGTGGTCTCTTGTCTCTGGTATGTATACTGCTTTATCCCACTTGACGATAAGACTAGAAGCCTTTCCATAGATCTGCTGCATATACATCAGTATGGGGATAGAGTTCAGTGGCATAGCTAGTGATTCATGGGCCCTAGTGCAAGAAAGAAAATGTGCCCTCTGGCCCCTGTTGGAACTGTGAAATACAATAGTAATCAGAGTTCAGTCGGCCCCTCAGGCTGCGGGCCCCGGCACCACTGCACCAATGGAAGCTACAACCCTGATAGAATTCAGCAGGTCCTGAAGATACATTAGGATGTCATCAGCAGAAAATGATATCCAGTCTTCCTTTATATTTTACTCACTTGAACCTGCTGAATAGTGGATCTCTTCGTAGCCTCTCTGCAAACTGTTCAGTGGTCATTAGGAATAGGAGTGGCAAAAGAGGGCATCCGTGTCTTGTCCCCCTTCACACCCTGAAAGGGGGGGGAAGGACCCTCTTAACCATAATCCTAGCCCAGAGATCTGCATACAAGACACTTCGAAGAGAGGCCCAAAGTTCATGCAGTCCAGTAACTGGAACATGAAAGGCCTATGCACAGAACTGAAAGTCTTTTCGAAGTCTGAGTATCTGATAGAGATTTCTAGTTGCTGATTCCTTACCTTGGAATTTCCCCCAGGCGTCAGACTGGATCCAGAGATTTTTCTTAGAGCTATATCCTTGTGCGTCGGTAGGTGGCGTCGGTCGACTCTGCGGGCGTCGTTGTCGCCGTGATGACATCGGGAGTAGTATATAGACGCCGCCTTTGCGCAGTGAAGTCAGTTCTTTTCTTTCCGCGCCACGCGCTGATCTGGAGAAGAGCTACCCTGGTCTCTTTTTGACCGACTTCAACCGTTTTGTCGAATTTTTGAGAGAAATTTGGTGCGTCTAGGATGTTCCCGCAGAGCGGTTTCAAGCTGTGCGAGGACTGTCATCGTATGATGTCGGTAACGGATCCTCATCGGGTTTGTCTGTGGTGTCTCGAGTGCGACCACGTGCTCTGAGTGCCGGGCCATGCACCCGAAGGCTTTGAGGGAGCGTCCCTAAAGGTCATGGCGGTCCGGCACTCGACTCTGCGTAGGTCAAGGTCTCGATAGAGAGGAAGGTTTTGAGCCCGGTCGTGGAGCCATCACCACTCGTCTTCTTCAAAATCCTCAGGTCAAAGTAAGAAGAAGTCGAAGAGATCCCATCGCTATCCAACTTCGCTCCGTCGCTCGGCTGATGCGACGCGGGAGGAGCATCCACGCACAAGGGCTCCGTCCTCAGAGCCTACATCTGGGTCGGCTCCGTGCTTCCCCGAGTTTCCCGGAGCCGCAGGGACCCCCGCCCAGCTTAAAGAGTTTTATGAGGCCATGCACCTCATCTTTGGGCGGTCCGACCCCGATACGGCACCTTTGGGCCCAAGGGGTTCGGATGAGGGTCCTTCGGGTTTCGCGCCGGCGGCTTCGGCTCCAGCAACTGAGGTCACCTCCGGATCTGCACGCACCCTTGAGACCTTACCCGGCACTGCGTCGATTGTAGACGCTCCGGACTTTGGTAGTGCCCACTATCTACGTCGACCCGATTCTTAACCCCGACGACTCGGAGTCGGAGCACCGTCGGCCGACGCCGCCTTTGACTTCGATGGGGCCTATTTGTCCCAGGTCGGATTGGGACCCTTTTTCTTATGGGTACGAATATGGGGAAGGATTGGAGGGGTCCCTGGACCCTTATGAATACCAGGATGACCATTCTATGGACTGGGCTCAGGAATTGTCGACACCAGTGGTCTGGATACTTCTCCTGACGCTGGCATGCTGTCTCCTCCTACCGTGGCTACAGCAGAGGGAGCGACTTATGGTATGGTGGCCAGTAGGGCAGCTGAGGTCCTCGGTCTTGAGCTTCCCACTGTTAAGGTCAGGTCTAATCTCCTGACGGAGGTGCTTCAGCCTGGGGCTTCTACTTCAGAACCCCTTTTGCTGTTTAATGAAGCCCTCACCGATGTCCTTTTGGGTACCTGTCCAAACCCAAAACAGGGGCTCCTGTAAACAGGACTATCGCACGCCGCCATCGGCCCGCTCCGAACGATCCTAAATTCCTGTCCCAACACTCCACGCCTGAGAGTCTTGTTATCCAGGCTTCCTCCTCTTCTTCAGGCGCATTTCCTTCCGCACCCCGGGACAGGGAATCCAAAAGGCTGGAACAGTTTGGCAAGAAGATATTTTCTTCCTCCAGTCTCGCGCTGCGGTCTGTGAACACCGCATGCCTTTTGGGCCGCTTTACCCACTCTTTTGCGCAAGTCCTGCCTCAGATACTGGAGGAGGCCCGTGCTATCGTCTCACAAGGTGTGAACGATGGGAGAGATGCGGCAAAGTTGACAATCCGTTGTGGGCTGGACACGACCGACTCTCTGGGCAGATCGGTTGCTACCACGGTGGCCTTATGACGCCACGCCTGGTTGCGTACTTCTGGTTTTTCTGGGGATGTCCAACAGTCATTCATGGACATGCCCTTTGATGGCTCACGTCTCTTCGGAGACAAAGTGGACTCGGCCTTGGAGAGATTCAAGGATTCCCGGTCTACGGCTCGGTCCCTTGGTCTTTCCTCTGCCCCTCACCCCCCACAGTCTGCTTTTCGCCCCTTTCGTGTCCACGGAAGGGGCCCCCTGTCACGTCCTCCACCCAGCCACTGTGCCACCCATGCTGTTCAGCCATTGCGTGGCCCGGGACGCAGAATCCCACGTGGCCGTGGGACAGGGAACCAGAAGTCTGCCTAGTCCACCTCTGCCCCCGCTGCAGCCTCCAAACCCTCCTAGTCCGTCCCCTCACTCCCATCCAGTTGGTGGCAGGATTCGCGATCACCTGCCCCACTGGGAAAACATCACCACAGACAGGTAGGTTTTGCAGATAGTTCGAAAGGGCTACTCCCTCCCTTTCGAATCTGCTCCACCAACCATGCCTCCATCCTTCAGTCACCTTCCATAGCATCATTTGATGCTTCTCCGCCAGGACGTCGCAGCTCTCTTGGCCAAGGGAGCTATAGAAAAGGTCCTTGTGACCAAAGTAGGTCGTGGTTGTTAGTCCCGCTACTTTCTGATACCAAAAAAGGACAAGGGCTTACGTCCTGTCCTAGACCTTCGGAACCTAAACTACTTCCTCAAGAAGGAGAAATTCAGTATTCTCACCCTGACTCAGGTTCTGTCTGCCTTGGACTCAGGAGACATGATGGTAGCGTTGGACTTGCAGGACGCTTATTTCCACATCCCCATGCTGCCTGCCCACAGACGTTACCTACGATTCGTGGTAGGTCAAGAGCACTTTCAGTTTACCGTGCTCCCCTTCAGCCTTACCAGCTCCCCTCGGGTGTTCATGAAAGTGATGGCAGTGGTTGCAGCTCATCTGCGCAGGTTAGGGGTCTCAGTCATCCCCTACCTCGACGACTGGCTGTTGAAGGTGGACTTGCCCCAGAGAGTCATCTCCCACCTTCAGACTATGGCGAACCTCCTGCACATGCTGGGGTTCACTATAAATGTGCCGAGTCACACCTGACTCCCTCTCAGACACTCCCTTTCATCGGAGCAGTTCTGGACACAGTGCAGTTTCGGGGTTATCTTCCCGAAAGGCGAGTCCAAGACATTCAGGCTATGACTCCGATCTTTCGGCCTCGGTCTTGGGTTTCGGTGAGACTGACTCTGAGGCTGCTGGGCCTCATGGCCTCCTGTATCCTGCTAGTAACACATGCCAGATGGCGTATACAGGCTCTGCAGTGGGACCTGAAGTTCCAGTGGGCGCAGCATCAGGGGAATCTCTCCGACATGGTCCAGATCTCAGAGGAAACTACGAAAGACCTGCAGTGGTGGCTTTCGAATCCGCATTGGGTCCACGGCAGATCCCTCTCCCTTCCCCAACTAGATCTCTCTATAGTGACAGATGCGTCACTTCGGGGTTGGGGCCGCCACATGGGAGAGGCGGAGATCAAAGGGCTCTGGCCTCCGGCGGAGTCTGGACTCCATATCAATCTTCTGGCGCTCCGGGCGATCAGGCTTGCGTTGAAAGCATTCCTTCCCTCTCTCAAAGGGAAAGTGGTGCAGGTGTTCACTGACAATACTACCGCCATGTGGTACTACAACAAACAGGGTGGAGTAGGGTCCTGGACCCTTTGTCAGGAGGCACTACGCCTCTGGACATGGCTGGAACATCAGTGCATTACCCTGATGGTTCAACATCTCGCGGGTTCCCTCAACGCCAGAGCGGACAAACTCAGCCGTCGATGCACAGCCGATCACAAATGGCGTCTCCATCCGGAGGTGGGGCAAGGTCTCTTTCAGCAGTGGGGAGAGCCTTGGTTAGATCTGTTTGCCTCCGCAGAGAACTCGCAATGCTAGCTGTTTTGCGCGTTGGAGTTTCGTCTCGAGTAGAATTCCAGCCTCCTTTCCGCCTTCCCGCATATACCTCTTTTGCCCAGAGTTCTCAAGAAAATCAGGAACGACCGGGCCCAAGTCATCTTGGTGGCTCCGGACTGGGCACAGAGAGTATGGTATCCAGAGCTATTGAGCATGCCCATCGAAGCTCCACTCAGGCTGCCTCTTCAGGCGGATCTTCTGTCGCAGCAACAGGGGATGGTTCTTCACCCGAACCTGTCCAACCTCCGCCTTCATGCGTGGAGACTGAGCATCGACAGTTGACGGCTTTTGAACTTCCACCCAAAGTCTTCGATGTTATGTTGGCAGCCAGGCGCCCATGACCAAAACTGTATACGCCTGTCGTTGGAATTAATTTGTGGCATGGTGTACCAACAAATCTGTGGATCCCCTTTCTGCCCCTCTATTCGAGGTTCTTCTGTTCATTCTTTCTTTGGCCCAGCAGGGCTCTGCTTTGGGCACCCTTAAAGGGTATTTATCTGCCATTTCGGCCTTTCTTAGCTACCTGATCAGTCCTCACTCTTTAAATCTCCTATTGTGAGTAGATTCCTAAAAGGACACACCCATTTATTTCTTCCCACTCCATTTATCATGCCTCAGTGGGACCTCAATCTTGTACTTACTTATGTGATGTGTACTCCCTTTGAGCTAATGCATAATTGTCCCTTGCGGCTCCTCACCTTCAAAACTGTCTTTCTTGTTGCTATCACCTCTGCTCACAGGGTGAGTGAGCTTCAGGCCCTTCCCTCAAAACCTCCATACTTCTCTGTGCACCCTGACAAAGTAGTGTTGCGCACTAAGGCTTCCTTCCTTCCTAAGGTGGTCACTTCTTTTCATGTAGGCCAGTCCATCACTCTGCCTACTTTCTGCGCACCCCCACATCCCTCTCATGAGGAGGAGAGACTCCACCGTCTGGACCCAAAAAGACCGTTGGCGTTCTACCTCAATCGTACTAAAGATTTCCAGTTGGATGATCAACTCTTCGTTGTGTATGTGGGTGCGAAAAAAGGGAAGGTGGTGCAAAAGCGTACCATCTCTCGATGGGTGCTTCTTTGCATCAAAATGTGCTATGCTTTGGCCAAGAAGCAACCTCCTGAGGGCATGCGTGCTCATTCCACCAGAGCAACTGCTGCTTCCACTGCGTTAGCACATGGAGTTCTGTCCTGGATATCTGCCAGGCAGCTAGGTGTGCATCCCTGCACACGTTTGCTAAACACTATTGTCTGGACAGTCAGGTCCGTCGGGACGGCTACTTTGGTCGTTCAGTTCTGCAGGACTTCCTAGTATGACCTTGGTTCGCAGCGCACCACCGAGGATGGCATTGCTTAGGTATCTATTCTAAGGTAAGGAATCTGCAACTAGAAGTCTCTATCAGATGTACAAGTTACTTACCTTTGGTAACGAAATATCTGGTAGAGACATATTCTAGTTGCAGATTCCTTACCGCCCACCCATCCTCCACGCTTGCGAACTGATTACTAGGGACAGGGATTCCCCCTTTCAGGTCCTTAGCTCTGGCGCACCAATCTCAGTGTTCTTAGCGGCTCTGCGCTTTATCGTGGAAAGTTGTTAAAAGAAACTGACATCACTGCACGAAGGAGGCGTCTATATACTACTCCCGATGTCATCGCGGCGACTATGACGCCAACGACGCCCGCAGATTTGACCGATGTCACCTACCGACGCGCAAGGGTATTGCTCGAAGAAAAATCTCTGGATCCAGTCTGACGCCTGGGGGAAATTCTAAGGTAAGGAATCTGCAACTAGAATATGTCTCTACCAGATATTTTGTTACCGAAGGTAAGTAACTTGTACACCAAAGCTTTGTGCCCCCAGGGGCCCATGAGCATGCAAGGGCAATGCTAAGGCAAGAACTGCAAGCCTAAAAGATAGAGCTGCTTTATCTGGGGATGGCAGCCTGCTTTG